>NC_092181.1:20158462-20784087 GCF_043641665.1 Enoplosus armatus
AAATGGACAATGGAAGTCTCTCCCGCGCAGACATACAGATAAAAACATCTTACGCTGTCTGATCTTCAAAGACAGAGGACTGAGGAGCAGTCATGTTGAAACAGTTCAAAAGTGTTTCTGAATTATTGAAGAGCTCTGGGTCTTCTGATGACGTGATAACAAACCAATGAGCTTAATAATCAGGTGAGGGAAAATGATCTTATTTAAAAAGATCTGTGTATTCAAAACACAAAAATCAACAGTTCGAAATGAGAACTTGAACATCAAGAAATCAAAACTAGAAGGCCCCATGACATGAGATAAAATATCTGAACATGTGAAATAAAAGACAACTCTGATGATATCATATCTACTGCAGCAGGCACACACACAGCTGAACCAGCCTAGCTGACTGGAGCTACACCACCATGTGAGCTAAGGGCATTGTGAGGGATGGATACTGGGAGGCAGACATGAATCATATGTCTGGGAATTATGTCCACAACATTTAATATAGTGGGAGTGTATTTCTGTTCACAGCCATGTGGTCCCAGCAAGGCCCAGACGGGGAAAACAAATCTGTAATGGGTGCACAATTGAATCAGGTGTCTGGTCCTCTTAAGGAAATTAAGTTGTCGCTGGAGCGAGGCCACTTAATGAGAGGCAGGCTTGCGGACAGTGACGAATGGAGGGTGACACTGGCAAGAGTGTGAGGCCGCCACAATATCTGCATTTGGACTGGTGATGATTTTTCATCCATGAACCCCCCACTATTCTATTTCTTTCTGTCTCCCTCAAACACACACACACATACACATACACACTGCCTCGCCTCCCTCCACCCTCCCATTTCCAAGGCTTCATTGGGGACACATTTGGTCCCTGTGTGATACTAGCCATTTATTTGCACATATATTCAAGGAAATGATGACAGCTAATAAAGAGGGGAATCTTCTTTCCATGTGTTTTTACTTCATGGTGCATCTTGATGGCGGCCATTATGTGACTTTGATAGATGTCTCTCCATAGTCTCAGTCACTCGCAGCAGAATGTACACAGCATGCCCTCCAGTATGAATACAGAGATATGCAATACTATTAAGTTGCAAGGGAACCCAATTTTAATAGAGAGGTACTGTAATGTTTATTTTTATTACTTGATTTGATTTGGTCCATTATCATGCATTCGTAAATGAATGCACCAAGGATCTTATCTACTCAACCTCTATGCATAAAATATTCATACACAATTATGACTCAGTAATAATAACATTTTAAACAGATGTTATATAAAAACTGTCATAGTAAGTTATACTCCAACCAAAATCAGACACTCCTCTGTAGGCTTAAAAGGTTATGTCTGTGGTATGTTTGAATTCATGTCACATATATATTTCATCATATATTTTTCATCAATTCGACTGTTGGAATCACAAGTTTTTAAAAAAGAAATATCAAAATTGATGCAGCAGATTCAGATATATCTTTTTTTTTTAATTCCACGTAGTGTTCTTCCTAGTTAAAATCTGGCACCTACACTACCCACAATGACCACCAATAGTTCAGCTGGATATTCGGGTGTGTTATGCTAGTAGCGGCTAATGTAGCTTCAAGCACATTTAGTGTCAAGCAGAGATGAGGGGCAGCTACTGAGGTCTGGTAATTATTCATGCTGCTAACTACAGCATTATATAATAACCGAAAAGCTGATTGTAAGTTTTATGTAAAATTTGAATCTGCAATGTAACTAGTAATGACAGCCATCAAATATTTGTGGTGGAGAAAAAAATTCCCACTGAAACCTAGCGGTGAAAATTTAAATACAAAAGTAAATGTATTTTGTGTCTTGCCACCAGTGTAAATTACAAAATATAAAAATGAAATATATATGAAAGAGCTCATCGACGCTGAAATTACTGCTGCAGTAGTTTAAACAGCCATCTGTTTGTTAATATACAAATACCTTCTATGTCACCCTCCTTGAGATATATTTACAACATATTTAGTTGGTTTTGGTGAAAGAAAGACTGGAAGACAGAGAATATGGATCATATGTGATTTGAGAAGTTTCTATGGATGTTTTGGTTCTTGGTCAAATTGGAATCAAATTAAAAACAACTCATATGAATTAAAAGCTGAAGACTACAGACATTTTATGGACACCATTCCACCATACAGGGGTTGACTGATACATGGATCATCCCATACTCATGATCATTTGTGTGGACACCGTACAAACTAGATTTGTTCTTCCTCATATACTTATGAACTATTAAAATGCAGACTGATATGCAACTTGTGAGTGAAAAGCTCAGCAATCTGTCACCTAAACGGATTATCATGACGCCAGAGATATTGCCACTAAACGTGGAGACATGGAAATTTCTGCTATGGCAAAATGGCCTTGAAAGGAGGAGTCATTCTCATTCCCATGGGTTGCTCCATCAATGTCTTCAATCCTGCTTTAAATGGATGTGAAGGGGAGCATCTAAATAGGTTTGATCCTTCTATTCTGCGTTGCCAATGATCAAGTGCTCATTTGTTTCTGACAAAAACAAGAATACTGCCATCACGATCCCCTGTGATGCTTCTGCTCTTGAGAAGGATCTTGAGTATTGAGAAACATTTCCTTTTGTGTTTGACCTCCCCCTTTATTTTCAGTAGAGACAACACCTCCAGAAGCATCTACAATGCTAATTCAGTAACATGATCCATGTGTAGCACAAATAGACAGGACCAACACTTGACACGGAGGCTCTCCACGTTGAGTAATTCTCTTTGATAACTGAACCAACACGGTCCACTGTATGCATAATGACAGTACATGGAAACAGCTGTAGTGTGTTGACGATCAATGTTTGTCCTTTCAACACAGTAATTGTGAGGCCAGAGAATGGCTGAGTAGCCAAGGCTACTGCTGCAGGATGGTCACTGGAGTGAGTGGCCACTCATGTATGCCTTTTAAAGTTACACTCCATCCATCCAGACAAGTCTTGGGCTTAGATTTAGTTGTGTGGATAGAGGCAGCAGTGCAACAAAAAAAAAAATCATTGCGCACTGTGGTAGAATTGTAGGATTCGATGAGGCTTCAACACCCCTCCTCTCTCGCTCCATCTCTCCCAGCTGACTGGGTATGAATAATTGACCCCATAGTCTGGGCCCCTGCTCATTACTGGGGGAAGTGTCGGCCTGGTTTGTGATGCTATGAGGGAGGGTGCGAGCGCCCACCATCCGCATGCCTGGCTTGGTTTTCCCCTCTACCTCTGACCACACACCAGTCCTTCATCTTTAATGGCCTGTGCCGTGATTGGACATCCAGCCTCTCCAACCTTCCAGCCTTGCCCACTTCATCAAGAAGGTGAACGGGTTGGCAGTAACACATCTACTGCCAGAGAAGAGTTTTTCAAGAATTCTTAAGAATTCTCGTGTGAATTTAAGGAGTTTTGGGCAGAATTATCAAAGGGTGTAGGGGTAGATGGGGGAGCGAACACTGACATCCAGGAAAGTTCTGTGGGAAAGTTTTCAGGTACACACTCACACACAACTAGAAGAAAACTATTCATGGTCTTAAGGTGAGCACTCTACTAGGATGGAGTCATGCCTATTTTGATATGAAAGTTGGGAAAGTCATCCAAAGAAAAGTTGCAGGGGGCAAAGTAGTACATTGGCTAAAATACAAATACCCAGCAAATTCACAGCACACCACAATAAAATTTAACTCTAAAAATCTTCATGTCAGACAAAAGAAGTAAACCCTGTGCTTTAGTTACTGCTCATGGGTTACAGAAATTCTCCCTGCAGTACAGTGAATCTGACACATCCGTATCCACATGAGAGGGACAGAAAAGGCTGGTGAGTGAAGCCACTGAATGCTGGCGAGGAAAACAATAGCTGACGAGACGCCCCCCAATACATCAATCAGACAAGTCTGTCAGCTCAGCTCCCTGCAGAGAGATCCATGGGAAGCAAAAGAGGGACCACACAAAACACGGAGCCTGCAAATGAGAAGCCACAGTATGGATTGCTGCGTGATGAGCAGCCAAACTAGACAGAGACTAGGGATGGATGAGGAACATGTGTGGGTCACGTCTACAAGGACAGTTAAAGAATGTGTGGGCAAGTATGTACCCTGTGCAGCGCGAAGAATAAAAGAGAGACATAAACTGCACCACTAATTTTAACTGAATGGAAATTATGCTTATTGAATATATCATTTTTGCAACTGAATTTCATTTAACTATTTCAAACAGAGTATTTTCATCTCACAAGCTATTCAAATGTGCGGCAACACACAATATTGAACACTGCAAAGACAAAATCAAGGTACATAAGAAAACATACATATTAACATCACTCTCCACTACATTAAGCTGCTCTTTGTATTTCCTATCAGCCCATCACAGGAGCATCGTTCGAGCGGCACATGCCCAAGAAACCACGTGGTAAATGTATCATGGCATGTACTATATTGAAAAATCATTCCAGTGTTAACATTGTCCACCAGACAAACAACAGCATTGGCTGGTTGTTCAAACACTAAAAAACGACCTGTTTCCTGACAACAACCTCTTGCAGTCTGTATATCAGGAGACTGTGGTTCACATCCCGTGTCGCACCAACAGTCAACCTTGGTTTCTTTTAACCATGACCACGATCTTCCCCTAACCAAGTAGTTTTGGTTGCCAGTACTTAAAGGTACCCTTTGAAGTTTTTGACCACTGATGACGCAGTGGAGCAATGTTTTTTGGGTATTTGTTTTGTCATTATCCTGCGCATGTCCACAAGGACTCACATGCATGATCTGTGGCGGTGACGTGCCAAGAAATGCAGAATGTGCCAACAAAGGCAAGAAAGAAGAAGATTGCTAGCAAGCAAACATGGATGTAAACAATGCAGGTTTCAAATTCTTCCAAAAAAATCACCTCACACTCATATGAGTCATTTTTTAAACAATCATGTGGGTGTTTGGTCATTTACATGTGAAGACTTATTGTTCAAGAAAGCTGCAGGTAGCAGATAAAACAATGCACAACAAAGCACAGAAATTTTAAATTTTGCTGAACTGTTATGAAAAAGGAGTTCTGGGAGCTCTGCTGCAGCAACAAATCTATGTCTCTGAGGGTATATTAATTTTGCCTAAGTGTCCAGTTAGGGCTTTACAAAGTCATTACACTTATTAAACTTACAACTTTCAACGACCACTTTCCCAAGTGACTAGAGATTGGCAGATCCTGGAAATGGCCCGTCCCACTGGGATGGATACAGTATGTTTCTCTGTAGGCTGAAGGTGATGAATGGCTTCACATTCATCACCATTTATGTCTTACAGTTTAAGAGGGACCTCAGCTATGACAGGAGAATGTCATTAGCTACCAAATGTTAGCTCTCCGGGTGTTTTCTATGTATTCTGTATAAAGGAGCTCATATTATTTTACCATCAAAATTGAGTTTAAGACATTAGAGACACAATTTATGAGGATCCCAGTGACTATGAGTAACTATAGAGGCCTAGCTTTTGTTCATATTAAGCTTAACAGCAAGTATCTAATAGTGTGTGAACAGACATGCAACCATGCAAACAAACAGCACCAACCCATAGCTCAAAAATCACTGAATGCATTTCCAAAGCATCACACCCAAAATTCTGAGCATGCTCAGTACAAAATGTGTGAGTGGCACAAGTTTCAGTCCGCAGAAACAAAGAAGAAGAGAGAGGTGTCTTACCCACAATGTGGATGAAGGAGATTATCAGAGCTGTTCCTGGTTGTTTCATTGGTCGCAGGCAGCCAAGGATTCTGGAGGAGAATATCGCAGAGCTGTCATTGTGTTTTCGGGGAAGGGGGAGAGGCGGGAGAGAGATTGTTTGAACTGGGAGTAAACGCTGTGAAAATGGTGGAGCTGGCATATTTACACCCAGGGTCTGCACTGGGGGATTACATGCAACGTTTTTATGTCACCCATTTGACAGCATCATCTCATGGAGGTTTTGAAGGCTCCCCCTCATTAGCTGGGCTGGGGCTGCATTTAACACAGCTTTGAGTTTATAAAGACAATGGCTGCCAAACCTCAAGGCCTTTAACAAACAACAAAGGAGAGGGTAACAATCAAAGTGCCCCTGTTCCATCTTGCCAAACTTGAGTGAAAAGTCACCATCTCATAAAAAAAAATGACATTTACATGACAACTGGAGAGCCCCAAATGGATCTAAATGGATATAAGTGAAAAGTGAAGGCGACCTAATTGTGCCACAGAGGGCTTGTTTCTAGAGTAAAGGCATGCCACTGATTGAATGCAGCTTCGAAATTGAACTGGTTATTCATTCTTCATTCCTCTGATGATTTTGTATTTGTTGCATTTATACTCTCTGGTCAAGAAATTGTATCACAATCAGACTCTAGTGAGAATAATAATCGTAGTGAACAAGTCACAGTGAAAAATAATAACGACAAATCCCATTAAAACTTGAGAAACATGAAATGTGTTTCCAGAAAAACTGCGCTCCAACCTCAAGCAAACAACACGTACTTCTGCACTTTGTTTCTATTTTTAGTCATTAAAATGTCATGTTGGACATCTCTGAGTTTATGTTGAAGTAACACAAAGTATTTTTGAGGATATCAGGGAATCTAAATATCTTGTTCACTGTGCAGTATGAGAAAACAATGATTAAAAAAATGTATAACAAAGTAGAGATTACTTTCATTATCAATTAATGTGGCAATTATTTTCTCAATTAATTGATTAATCGTCTGGTCATGTCTTGTTTTGTCTGACCAACAGTCCAAAATCCATAATCAACTGATAAACAATAAATCGTTCTCAGTCATTTTTCAAGCAAGAATGCCCAAAAAAAGTGCTGGTTCCAGCAGATTTGCCACCGTTCTCTGTTTTACATGTTTGAATATCTTTGGGTTTTAGACTGTTGGTCGGGCATAACAAGATATTTGGAGATGTTAGCTCGGACTGACATCTCCAAATGTGTTGCAACTGGGATGGCCATTTTTTCATGACTAAACTGAAATCTGCAGATAAATCAACAATGAAAATAATTGTTAGTTGCAGCCCTAATCAATTTACAATGGTCTAAAACAACTCCTCACATTTGAGAGGCTTAAACCAGAGAATGTTTGGAGTTTATATTATATTTTACAATTGATGTAAATGATGAATCACTGATCAAATTAGCTGGCGATTAATATTCGGTCAATCGACTAATTGACGAATGAATCGTTTAATTGTTTCAGTCAACAAGGTGGATGTAGCCTGAATCAGTCACCTCTTCAAATGGTAAGCCCGGTGTTTCAAACTATGTTGGTTATTCTTAATATAAGTTCATGCAGTCAGATCTTAATATGAGAGCAGCCAGAAAAACAATGATTCAAGATATTTTGTTTGATGATCTGGAAAAAGAAAAAAAAAAAACACAGTTTAAATGGCTTCTCCATTTACTCTTTGTCTTTCTTTGCCTTCTCCTCAAAAGCAGCACAACAACCTGCTTGTGTTACAACCGCTCTCTCTCTGACGTTTAGTCACAGCAAAGTATTTACCCACCAATTACCCACAGATACCCTTCCTCTCGTTACAGCTGGGGCCCCATAAAAGCGAACAAACAATAACAACAGTGAAGGCTCCTCAGCGAAAAGAGACACATTATAATCCGGGCAGACACGAGAAAGAGGGGTGTGGAAAGAGCTTGTATTGATGGAGACGAAATTGAACTTGATTAAAAAGCAAACAAAACAAACCCCCGACAAAACACAAACACTGCACACACTTTGTGAATGGGCCCGCGCAAAGCTAATATGTAGCTACCCCAGCACTCCTGAGGAGGCGGGATGAAAAAGACGTGTTTAAAAGGAGAGATCTTCCTCTGTTTGGCTGACATATTTACACAATTATGTGCAGGATCCAAAGCAGTGCAACCAGCATTTCTCCTTCTCGACAAGTCACAAGAAGTTTCGTTTTTTTGTTTTTTTTTCACTCTCACCTCCTTTTTACTTTTGTGTCAAGTTGATTAAATGAGAGTGTGTGACATAGATCTGCAGGGTAATGCCATCTGGCAGAACAGTGTCATCATTTTTCCTGATGGAGTTACACAGACTTAACCAACTCTCCATCAATTAATATTAAGGCTGTTACACATTACTGCACCTAAATGACACACAGACACCCACTGAAGCGCCTCTGTTGCATTTCTGATATCTTAAAATACGGGTTTGATTGAATGTTTTCACTGACAGCTCTCGCCTAATTGCTTTATTTACATTATGAACTACATTAAACTAAACCCTCTCTTAGTCTCATATTGATTCCTACAGGATGATTAAAAGCATCACACCATGGCTTGTTCTGTGGGAGCCAACATATTTACAGGTGGATGTGTCACTGGCTCATAATGAAAGAGCCCATGCAATAAAAGTACAATAAAATACATGGCATGAGATATAATGCTATGGGCAATTAAATTCAGCTGCACAAAAAAGGACCACACAGCCCTTATACATATTCACTCTGCCTCTGAAATCCATAGGAATTGCTAAGTCATCTTCCATGTCTCTAAGGCATTCACGTACAATGGCACTTTTATCATATGCTTATCAGTGGTGGCCCTTCTCTTATAGAGCTCGATCTTTTGGCCCCTCAATCACGGAGCATATTACTCCTCTGTCAGAGCAAAGCACTTCCTAACGACAGGGAGGCCAGCTGGGACTGAGGAGAGGGCAGGAGGCACATGCATTAACATAATAATCCAACCACACTCCCACAGGCCCCGGGGCCAGACAGCATATTAGGTAGGCCCCCCTTCATGAAGGTCCTTGCAGAGAAATAAAGCTGCTTTATGGTGAGCCTGTCAACCTGTGGTGAAGGCGAGGCTTTACCTGTGCTAATTGTTGACTGAAAAGAAAAAGCACGGTATCACTATAGCCCCATGTGTGAACAGTGATCTTCTTACATGCTCGAAAGGGCTACGTGTTGGGTAACGTGAGGTATAACTTAACCTAGTTCTGAATATCTCACGATGGATTAAAGAGAATAAGTAAGGCTGTTTCTTTCTCTCCCTCTCTGTGCGCACTTGCTTTGTTGCCCTCTACATCACATTGCAACACAACATAACCCAGTAGCCTGACACATATTTCTGAGTATAGGAAGCATCTCCTCGCCTCCTCATACTTACTGAAGTGAAATGCGGAGAGACACAGGCTTTGAGGACAAGAGAGACCGTGAGTGGAGAGAATAAGGGGGTTGGGTGTTGGTTCCGCAGCCTTCCCTGTGGCATAAACTGGGGAGCGTTAGCAGCATGCACTGAGGCCTGTGATCCTTTGGACTAGGGTCCCATGGTACCTTGTGTGGCCTGCATATTTCTAACCACATGAGACACTTGCTATCATTGCGTCAAAGCCATCATAATAAAGCCATGCAACTATAACACACTGCTTATGCCTGGAGACACAACAAAAAAAAGCCAATACACCAGCAACAAGAGAAAGTGTGGAGAAAAAAAGACTCAAGTTCAGCTATTCGGAGAAACTTCAGCTTCTGCCAAACCCAATTCAACGTCACATCCACTGGTAGAAAAAAAAAATTCATACAGAGAAGAGAGCCGGCGAGTTATGTATTAGGAAACCAGCAGCAAAGAGCTATGTGGAGCATTTTCATTGGGAGGCCTGTCTAGCACAGCCTGACTGTCAGAGCACCTCTAATGTGAATGTCCCACTGACTGCTACTGTAAGGCTGTCAGTCGCTGGTTGGGGTCCTTGACTGAAGACTCTCACTAGCAGTTCACAAACAGTAATACCTCAGTGGCGAGAGAGAGGCAGGCAAGGAGGAAGAGAGGAGTGAAGAGAAAAAGGATCTCCACAAATCATTTTGATCAAGAGACAAGGTAGCAGTGAGGTAGACCTCCTCCAGCCCCCGCCCCACGAGGAGACAACTCTCTAATTGGTGGAAAGGGCAGCCTGTCCGTGGCCGTATGCACTCTCAGATCTCTCCCAGGACAGCCAAGGCAACGTGCCAATTACTGCCAATTGTTGGCCTGTGGTTGAGATGTGGACAGTTGTCCACATGGAATAAGAGTGAAGGCCTGGCAAACGCTCCTGCTGATGCTGATATCGTACAACAGCAATATAATAATGCACTGTTAGCCTGCAAACCTTCATGAAAGAAGCCATTACTATCCTTTCTCAGTTCTGTTTGACTTAGCATGTGGATTCTGTGCAAAACTCAAAAATTATGAAATACCATCTACCTTACAACACCTGCAGCCGTGTGGAGTGTAAGCAGCTATTTCAAGACAGACGTCTTAAACACCATCTGAGCCTCTACTTTTTAACAGCCCAAATATAGCCCATGTTTGGTGGGGCCAGCAGGCCATTATGGGGGTCCTTTCAGCGGAAGCTGAACATATACTATTTCATCCATTATCCATTAGCCGCTCATCATGGTATAGGTCAGACGTAGAGCACAACCTCTCCTAGCAGGCAGACAGAGGCAGAGAATAGCAGGCCTTTATAAGTCCGCTCACCCACAGCTTATAACAAGGGAGCCAGAAAGTGTAGCAGAGAGGAGGGAAAACAGTCATAATTCTTGTTCAACTAAAAATCACTATAATGCTCTTTAATTGTGTAGGCAAAAATCTTTTCAAAAGAGCATGGTAATTTTACCCCGTTAAATTATTCAGCGCACATTAATAACGGTCGGGGCCGGGGTGGATGAGAGTGGCTGTTTTAGGAGTGATGAGCTGCTGGAGCTGGGAGACAGGATTTCACCAAGGCAGTTTTAAGCCTCGTTTTAAAGTTACATTTTCAAGTAAACGACATTAAAAAATGACCCAGAGTAACCCTGAAAGGTACTGGGACCGGATGCTGGCGCAGGGCTTTAAATACACTCATACAAGACGTCTTTGTGTGGAACAACTTCTCAGTGAGAAGCTTGATATGAACAAAAAAATATTATTCAATAACAACCGATGGATATGTTTGGTTCATTGTGGTTAATTGTCGGCATATTTTAAGAGCCTTATTGCTCAGCTTCGATGAAACATTAGAGAGAGGCTTATGTAAGCGTTGTTTAGCATCTCGTGTCTACAATGTGGATATACAGTGAGCAGAAACACAGAAAAGGTGAAGATAGTCAGGCACTACATACTGTATTTCCATTAAAAGCCAAAAACAATGAAACCTCAATGTGACTCTATAGAAAATTCTTTGTTAGTTGTTCATCTGCGCACTTCAGACAGTGAGAGTCACAGTAGAATAACAGATTAAAAAGAGAAAAGGTCACAATCAAGATCTGATGAAGGGCAGTGTTCACTATTGGCTTTAAGGGGTTCCAGCCAGCAGATAGCACATTCAAGAGAGAGATGCAAATGAGGATTTGCATGAACCATGCACCAGCAAAGGTAATATACATAATTGGGGGAAGGGGTGGCGAGGTATGAGGGGGGGATTCTCCATCAAATACGGACATGAAGCTACACTTTCTATACTCAATAATTAATACAATACAGTGCACCCACACGTTGCATGGGATGCATATCATCCATCCATTGAACAATGACTTTTAAGTGCACTAGAACATAGTGAGCCTGACAAAATATGCACAAATGTGTGCGAGATGAAATACGCCTCTTCCCCCCCATAAAGATGAAAAAAAGCAACAAACGCCTTCCCTAGGCAGAGGGAGCTTAACTATTCTTCTCAGTTCAAAGTCAGGGGCCTACTCTAAATATTTGTGTATTAAACATAACACATAAGATGGAATAAATGGAGGACTCTAAAAGAAGTGCAGGGCCTGCAGGAGAAAACAACATGGAACTGCAATGCCTCTTAATGTCGGTCTGACTAACACAAACAACCATGGTGAAAAACAAGCCAGGGCTTCAAATTTTGTAGAAAATATAAATCAGTGCGGGTCAGATGCTTGGTGGCTACAATTCGTAAATGTACTGGAAATGCTGGTGTGACTGGCCCAGTCTTTACAGATTAAGTCATTTTTCGAAAATTTGAGAAAAGAAAAATAGCCAAAAATGAAATCACTAATGACAATCACACCTCAGTAAAATCAGTTCAATGTCAATACTTAAACCTTTCGAGGTATACATCAAGGGCCAGTCTAAGGAGGCACCGTGCAGCATGATTAAATCTAAATACGCTGACTCTTACACTGTTTGTTTGTTTATTGAGGCAAGTCAGGGGGTGTTCTGAGCCTCAGAACCGCATTTAAAGCTGATCTGGCTCCTTCAGACAGTGCTGCATCCGACTTCCTGTTGTTGACTCGCAGTTGCCACAGAAAAATTGCTGCTGCAGCTTTAGACAACCTACAGCACTTTGTATGCCGAAAGAAAAGAGTTAATTAGAAATACAAATTCTCCCAGATTGTTATTAATGGGAACTGTAGAGTAAGCAACACATATTTTGTGCCCATAAGTAATTCTCAGGTATCTTTGATCTGTGGCCCACAGCGGATGCTGCTGCGTGCCGCTGTCTGGCTTCTGGGACTCTGCCAGCGCCAGACATCTGGCTACTTTGTTATCATTGGCTGATCTGCTCCCGGGAGGCCACTCTTGTGACACCAGGCAGAGAGTGTCCTGGCAAGGAAAATTATCAGCACATTTTGAGTGGATTAGAGTTCCAAAGTGGTCTTCAAATCTCTACAGGGGTCTGGTGAGCCACGCTCTACTGGGGGTTCCTCAGGGCTCTGTTTTGACAACACTGTTGATTTGAAAGGCAGCGAGGGTATGGCTCCCACTGTTGCATCACAGGTTTCAGGCAACATCTTAGGAAGCCAAGAAAAGGCCCCCAATTATGATCTGTCAGATGTAGAAGGGGGAAAATGCACCAAAGACTTCCCTTGATTAGTGTGGAGATTCAGAGTAGCAGCAAATGTTTGTACTAGAGTGCTGTATGTCGCTTATACTCCAGTGTCACATCTGGCAAAAATGTATTAAGTCTGCATTTGTTTCTACTGACTGAGGCAGTTTTTGTTGTGTCTTCAAATTCTGCAGCTATGAAATTTTCAGTCACGTTCATAATACCTTTGCCTTGAGCTTTTTAACTCTAAAAGGAGTTAAATATGACTCCGTCTCAAAGGTTGTGTCTGACAATCCGTCATACAAAACACTTGTTTAGAGGTCAAAGAAAAGAATGCTGCATAAGCACTGGCTTAGAGGAGGAGGGAAAAAAAAGCCATGATGTGACAATCTGAACCTTATTCACAGAATTGATTGAGGTATCGTGTCTTCTCCCTTTTTTCTCTTGGCGTTTCCATTTGTGAATACAAAGCTGCGGTGACCCATAAATATTACATGGTGTGGAGATGCAAAGCAGGAATTAATGACTGGGGTGTGTGTGTGAGAGAGCGTGTGTATGGCAGGTCCCTATGGGATTCTGCTTAGACAGGCGGGCATGGTGAGGGTGTGGTCTCTCACTCTCTCTCTCTTTCTCACACACACACACACACACACAATGTAGGCTGTATTTTTTTCCTCCACATCTCTTCAGGGCTGCATGATTTTTGGCCAGTGTGCTAACCTGCCTGTCAGCAGCTCAGTGGTCGCCTACCGTTTCAGCATTGCTTTCACTCAGTTAAACACTAAACTCTTACCAGTTATTCTGCACAGAACGAGGACTCATAGGCTTCATAGGAACTTACGATTAGAAATAATTGCTGCTGAAATTATTAGTCCGTTAACCAATGATTCAATTACCAGAAATTTTGGCAACTTAAAATCATAAATTGAGTCATTTAAAAAACAAAAGTGACAAAGATTTTCCAATTTCAGCTTCTGTGTGAGGACTTCCTACTTTTCTGTGTTTTATTTGATTGTAAACAGAATATCTTGAGGTTTTGAGCTGTTGGTCGGGCAAAATAAGCAATTTGGAGACGTCACCTTGGTGTCTGGAAACTTGAAAATGTCGTTTTTCCCTCTTTCCTGACATTTTAATCAGTTGATCAGAAACAGAGACCAACTGATAATGAGAAATAATCATTAGCTGAAGCCTTAGTATTGATTACTACGATTCCACTGCGCAAAGTTCTGACATCTAATGTATCTAACAAGCAACTTTGTCTCTCTCTCTCTCAGAGCGGAATTAGCCGATTAATTGATTTGTTGATCGACAGAAAATGAATACGTTAAAAATGCCAAACATTGTCTAGTTAAAGCTTCTCAATTATAAGGATTTGCTGATTTTCTTATGTGACAGTAAACTGAATATTTTTGAGTTTTGGACTGTTGTATGGAAGACATCACATTGATGGCCATGTTTCACTCAAGAATATGACTGCCAGCTTAATAGATATTGAATATAATCATTAGTTGCAGCCCTACAGCCTATGTTACGCACAAACATACACACCATACATTCATTTGTGGTCAATAAGTAGACGATACAACATGATGAACAGTTTTGTTATTCGACAGCATGAACAGAGTTGTGGACAAGGCTCTGATTGCATACTGCATTCCAAACATTGTCATAAAACATAGCTAACATGCGATCGGGGCACTCCGAGATAATGACAAAGTAGTTATTTGAGGTTACAAGAAAGAGACAGACAAGAAGAAAAGTACAAAGACAGCGAGAGAGAAAGAGAGAGACAGGGAGAGACTGAGATCAGCTTTTCCTCTCTGCTTAGCATGATGAATCGGTTGAGGAGGGGCCACTTGACACCTGTCACCTAACCAGCCAGGCACAATTACCTCCAGGGGGAGGACGGGGGACTTGCTAGGGAGTTGTGCATAGCTCCCAGTGAAATAGACGAGCGTTTGAAGATCATTAGTGTTACAGGCCCTGTCTTCGTGGCCCTGTCCAACCTCCTGAATGGCTTGCTTTGATCACCGCGCTGCGTTTTTGTCAATAGTATGGGTACACCGCATAAATTATAAAGTTATACACACAAAGTCAGCAGGTAAAATGCCACACTCAATTTCTGTTTCGGCCACAGATGGGGCGGCTGATTGCAGGTAATGAGCGTCATCATCGTACTCGGCAGCCAATAATGTGCGGTGGCCGAGCTCTCGTGTTGCTATCATGTTCGGGCCAATGGCTTCGCAGAACGGCACTCACGTGTTTCAAGTACAAAAAGAAATAAAAATCAACATGAAACTGCTCAGAAAAGATTTTAGTCTTGTCAACATGTGAATTCAGATGAGGCTAATGTCACTGTTATGATCTGTGTATTTTTTAACTGAAATTTTTGGTTGACTATGTGTTTGACAGTGTGAGGCAGGTAAATGTGACAAATTGTAAATAATCTGAGACTGTTAAAGAGAAGGCTACGTTGGTAATATCTTTTAGCCTTTAAATAAAAAATAATCTACAGTAAATTTGGAGTTATGATGAATAATAAATGCTGCATATTTTCCATATATAGGTAGAACTCTTCAAAAATGTATGCGAACATCAGATTTACTTGGTTGAATGAATTCAGAAATGGAAATTTAGAAATATAACTAAGCATGAACTAAAAAAAAGAAAAAAAACCCTGATATATAGGTTGAAGGACAGTTCAAGATGAACATTATAAAGATTTCACAGATGAAAAACATTCAGGTATGTCACACATACCGCACAACTGCAGCAGTGTGCCCTCTTAAGTATTGTGTTTGGCAGTGCACTGCAGAGGTTTCGCTGAAGAAAAATGATCATTATAGCTGATGAGGCAAGGGCTCCGAATGATGACAGCGTGACAGCAGCGAGCTTTTTAATTTGTCGGATCAGATTGTGACATGCTCCATCACAGGACGGAGGAAATCTTTTCATTTGTGCAGAAGAAAGGGGGAAAGGAGGTCAATTAGCATCAACCATTAGACAACCCAGTGACAAGCAATATATTACCGCGTGGGACAGTCAAACTAATGAGAGAGGCAGAAGAAATGTTCATTCAGGTTGGACAGAATTCTGCAATCATCCTGCTACATTAATCACTTGTATAGCACTTGACATACGCATTCCTTATAGTCACATGCTCCGAGGTGTAGCTCCTCATATATACACCGCCTTCCTCGCCCTCGCGTTTGTTGTCATGTGAGGTCAGGTTTACTCAAAGGAACGTCTGTCATGTCAAACGTTATCCTACAGAACCACGTGCATCAACGCTACATCAGCTGCACGCAGTTTAAAGTAAACCAAGCTTTACTACATAGTTACATTTAAAAGGTTTTATTGTTTTTGTCCTGTCATTCACAGTTGATCAGTCAAATCTGGAGGATATTTTATCAGATGTGTGAATGACCACATTGTTTTTAAAGATGACAAAGGCTTCCACCAATATGATCTTTGCCAAAAGCAGCACGAGAGAGAGAGAGGATCTCATTTTATCAAAAGAGACAATCTCAAAGCGAGTATTTTTTTCTTTCCCTTTGCCAGGCAGGCTTTATTTGACTGGCTGTCAGGTATAACGCGCCTCTCTCGATATTGATCTGAAGTACCTAAAGGTATGTGACATCATTATGAGGCTTGACCTTATCATCTGCTGCCCTGCAGCCTATAGGCAGGGCTGGGCCAGAATCTAATGCCTCCCCCCCAAAGGGTGGTACCTGGTGCGTAATAGGGAAATTGGTGGTGGTGTTATTTGTTTTCCTGACCTCATGGCACACTTCACTCTCAAGGCCTCTAATCAGTCATGGCCTGAGGTTGCCTTCACTACTAGGCCAGGTTAGCTGGCTTTGTTGTTGGTTATTGTACTGTAGTCAACATCAGTAATGATACTGGCCATAATGGTATGGAGCCATATGATAGATACAGATATTGTCTGTGTCTAATCAGCCACAATGGTAATGGTAAATTAACTATGATTAAGGTTAGGCAACTAAAACAACTAACTTTTTTTTTTTTTTTAATTAACAATAGATTAAATGACTATGTGTAATATAAACGCTGATACTTGTAGTGAGGAACCCACAGAGAATTATCACCCAACTCCACAGTTCTCCTCAGCTCTACGGAGCGTTTTAGTTTCTTTCAGCTCATTGTTTTGGTTTGGCGGCAACTTTACCGTTTTGGTTCACTCTCACTTCTTTCATCAGCATCGATAGCAGCAATCAGCTGTTTTCAGCCAAATGCCTCTGATAAACCTGTTGTACGCTGCCTGCCGAGAACCAAGCGGCAGATGGACAGATCTGGCTAACTAACTGGTGGGACTGCAGCACATTTAGCCACTAGGGAGGCCAAAAGTTCCCTCAGGAGTTGGTGGAGACCAAAACAGAGCTAAATGAAGAGGGAATCTTTGAATTACATTTGTCATGTGAATACAAACAAGACTTCAAATGAATGCTAACACTGCTCATATGTGAACAGGCAACTGTTTGCTAACACGTTTGCCATATAACTTTATATGGTGATAGCATGTCAATGTTTGTATTGACATCTTGTTCCACTGCCCCCAAGCGGCCAAAAACATCTATTATTGCAGCTTTAATTATCAGAAAAGCAGCCTAATTATGTCAATATGTCATCATCATCTGCCTTAACACTAGATTAACACACAAACATTTCAGGCCTTCTTAATTAACCCCAACTCTAAAAAGTCACAGGCAAACAAGCAGTTCGGTATTAACATATTAAAAGTAATTAGAATACTAATTAATATTAGTTGATGCTTTTATTTAGCCCCACGTAGAGATCAAATAGAAAACCATCTCTTAGTCTGTGTACCAGTTGAGCTGCAATTCAAGTGCAGTGTTTGAAACCTCTTTCATTATCTCAAGTGGTGAGCCACTTGTTCCCTCTGAGAGCGACAGTACAGTGTGTGACATTTAGTAAATCCAGAGGGCTTCTACCTTTTGTTGTATGCATTTAAACAACACATTAAAGCCAGAATGTTCCTTGTAGAACCTGTCACATTTCCCAGGTAAAGCAGATGAATAAATAAAGCACCGCTGTTAGTGGCTGAAACACCCCCTTCTTTATGTGATTTGCTGTTGCCTTGAGATAGATCCCGGTCTCTTTGTAGACCCTCTCCCAACAAGCGTTGACCTTCTGCTCCGACATGTAAAGAGCTCCACGAGATCAGAAAAGGGAGGGGGAAGCTGTGAATAAAGGCATCACCACTGCGAGCAGCCAAGAGACTTCATCCACTTCACTCCACACTTCTCTCCCTCTCCTCTGTCTCTCAGTGCAGCTTTATCTCTGTGTTCAGTCTAGCAGCGGAGATACCTTGTTGGCGGCACAAAGGAGCGGTTCTGTAATAAAAACAGCTGTCTCTGGTGGTCTCGGTGTAATTGGGATTGTTAACGTGGAGAGCTCCTGAGGGAGACTGAGAAGAGTATGTCTTTGTGTAAAGCACACAGACACCTCTGCAGCACTCCTTGATTCGGATGTAAGTAAGAGAGTGAGGAGGGAAAAAAGCAAACAAGTCACCTGAGTTATATCAAGCCTTGCTGCATGTGCTCTCTCTATTTTACTTGGGCTTCACTTTTATTTTTAGACAGTGCCGATTTATTTATATGTAGTAAGACTCCTTGAAGTGAGCGAAATCTTTTCTTGCACAATTCTACTGAGGATTTATGTTTTTAAAGGCAGGGTATGACTGCACCTTCCAGCGTTGAGACAAGTCTTTGTATGATAGCAACATTACTGTATCAGTAATTGGAGGCCAGAAATATTTAAAACTGGAAGGACATTCAGCTGACAATACAGTAACATTTTAAAAAGCCCAACCTCAAGGGTGTAGGATATTTCTCATTTGGAGGCCCTATTATATATCAAAATATTTGATTATATACAGAATTTCTCAATTGTTTTAGCATACAATATAGTTACGATTTATATCTTGGCGTTAGTTAGATTTATTTTTGCTAATATATTATTCAATTGTTCATATAAGGTGCTATCATAGCCCATCTAAGACAAAAAAAATACAAATGAAACATTACAAAAATAAAATTATATATTATATTTCATTTAAAACCATTTCTTTATCAGACAAAATCTGTGATTCGTAGTGAAATATCCAGGATTGCCACTTAATTGTGTTTCTGTTTGCCATGGCAGACCCTTCAGAGGTAATCCAGTTAATCAGTCTGACATACTGTCCTCCCTCACACGTGAGCAAGCTGTGGGCATAGGAAGTAAAAGCCTTAGGTACACGAACACACACACACACACACCCACACACACACACACACACACAGCAAAGTGTTGAAAATGTACTTCAAAGTCAATTGCTTGGGAGCAGGCCGGGCTGATTTATTTGACTTAAGATATACTTTTTTTGTGTGTGTTTCATTGTGGATGAAAATTTCATACACCAATTTAGAGGTGGTGAAATATAAATGATTTCTTTAAAGTTTCATCATAAATCAGTCTGTCGGTATATGTGAGCAGACACTGATTGCTCCTTGATGTCTCCTGAGCCTGATCTCCGTCTCCCGGTGTCTGGAGGTGGCTCCAGCAGCGCCTGTTGTCCCGCTGGGGAGGCAACATATCTGCAGCTGGATGTCTCTCTCTCTCTCTCTCTCTCTCTCTCTCTCTCTCTCTTGCAATGTAAAACTGCTATACAGCAACACCAACAGGCTTTTTTTTTTTTTGTCGCAGACGTGGGGACACATTCAATGTCTATGTGCATCAAAACAAACAGAAAACACGGGAACTGGCGTGTAGTCGCGGCGTATTCAGAAGAGTCTTCCGCCACGTCGGTAGCCTCGAATAAAATGCTTACAGACTCTTATTGAAGCGGTGCTCAGGCTGTGGCCACATGCCGGGACTGCGACGTGTAGCCTATAATTAGGATAAGACCATACTTAATAATCTCCAGAGAATTCAGTGAGGAATCCTTAACATTAGCGATTTATATTATCAACACGTTTAAGGTGATTAAGGGGTCAAGCAACTGTCTGTCAAAGCCATTGATCACTGCTTCATAACTGCTACAAGATGTCACACCTTCTTGTGTGTGTGTGTGTGTGTGTGTGTGTGTGTGTGGGGAGAGAGAGAGATGTTTTGAAAAATATGAGCCATACAGGAAAAGAAAATCCAAGAGGTAGCCTGTTGTTTTCCATAAGAATACTTTCTCACCTCCGAGAGACTTACATCATAACAATTATCTCACCCTATAGACGTGACCATATTAAACAAATTAGACACCCCTTGTTAATTACAACGTGATTAAATGTTTTAATTACGTTGCCGATGATGTGGCTTAATTAGAGGAGAGATAAGATAATAACCTGCTATGATAAGTACATAGATGTGCAATTAAATAGTGCTAATTATTTTTAAAAATCCACTTTTATCGTCATTCATTAAGTTACTATTGCAGTTTTTTTGCATGCACAAAAATGGTACAAAATAGGTTATAATTCTTTTTTTTTTATAATTTGGTATTTTCCACAAGGTTCTTCAAGACTAATAAAATGGTCATAGCAACAAAGGAGAAATTGCTGGCGATAATTTGGAACCTTTCCTACACCTTTAATTTAGATATAAATACAATAATCCGAGCAGTTGCCAGTGCTATTAAAATGTGTTTTTAATTTTTCACAATTTAAAATTTTATCACAGTGAAATATATTTGACTTGACGATAACAACATTGATGCATTTTGACCTGAGCAGGTGGAGTGGAGCTGTCCACGGTGTTCATCTGAGGCGCAAATGTCTATTTGGCGGAAATCTGTTTACAAAATTCAACAATCAAATATTTTCAGGTGCAATAAATCGGAATTCAAGACGTCTCTGAACTTCATGAGACGTGGCGGCGGTAACGAGGTGTTGGTGGTAAGAAGTAGAGTCATTTGAAATAAATGCCTTGTCGCAGACTGCCCATGCGCAGAGTCCCCAGCGGCGTCGGCGGTGGAGGTGGTGGTGGTGGTGGTGGAGGTGGTGTGGCTAATGAAGAATAATAAATCATGAAAGGGTTTTTCAGGTACAGCTGAAAAGAGTGTGTGTGTGTGTGTGTGTGTGTGTGAGAGAGAGAGAGAGAGAGAGAGAGAGAGGGTGAGAGACAGAGAGAGCTGTAGAGAGAGAGAGAGGGTGTGTGTGTGTGTGTGTGAGACAGAGAGGGAGAGAGAGAGGGAGGGAGAGAGAAAGAGAGAGAGAGAGAGAGGCGGAGAGAGACTCAGTCTGCCCTTCGCCTCAGAGCAGAGGCAGTTCGGGTCCCCGCAGCATTCAACGTAGTCGAAGAGGTACAGTACAGAGACTGTCACCGCCATTACTTCTCACTTACGGTCATTTCAAGACGGAAACTTTTGACAAAAAAAAAACCAACCAGGTCAACGAAAGCGGCAACAGTTTTAAACTTGAAGTATTTTGGAAATCCTAAGAGACGGAAAGAAACTTTTTTTTTTTTTCTGGCATCGTCTATGAGGAGTTCTGCCAAAAAAAAAATTATCCAAGGCAAAAAAAATATATTTGTATAATACAAGGTGGAGACGGTTGAAGGAGAGAAAAGCAGATTTTCGTTTTCTTTTTTGAACAATCGCGCCACAAGTCCACAAAGGGGGAAAAAAAAGAGGTATCGGCTGCGCTCAGTTGCATGGCTTGTCGGTGCCTGCGATATCTCATTTGCCGAAACGACGAGACACCTCCATACCGCCGCTAGTAATAATAAATAGATGTGATAACTTCAGTGTTGGACGACCGTCTTCAGCTTACACTTTATTCGACAGTGACTTGAGATTCCGGCGAAGCAATTGGGCTTTAACTCCCGGCCGAGGAGGCGGAGTCTTAACTTATTAAAAGGAACTTGCAGAGGCTCGGACGCCCGCAAATATGATGATGATGTCTCTGAACAGCAAGCAGCATTTTGCCATGGCCCACACCAGCTTGCCCGAACCCAAGTACTCGTTGCATTCCTCCTCATCCTCCACCTTGACTTCCAATGTACCCTCGTCCTCCTGCTCGTCCTCCCGACACAGCAGCAGCATCATCAGCAGCAGCAGCAGCTCGGAGGCGATGCGCAGAGCCTGTCTCCCAACCCCACCGGTACGTATTCTGCATAATCACTGCTTAAAGGCACATTTTGACAGCCCACTTTTTTGCTTGATGTTTTTTTCATGTCTGCACAGCAAATCACCCAACACCTCCATATTTTTTTTTTTCCTCTGCTCAACTTATGTATTCAGTCGGCTTTGCCTTGCGTATTAATTTTTATGACCTGGGATGTTGCATGTGTCTTGTTTTGTGTGCTCCTTTTTTAGGATTTCTTTTTTTCACATTCTGGAAATGTTTTAAACCGAGGAGTGGAGGGAGAATTCCCTGCTGACAGTTATGTGTGCATTCTATTTGCAATTGCAGAGCAATATATTCGGAGGCTTGGATGAGAGTTTGTTGGCCCGGGCTGAAGCTCTAGCGGCGGTGGATATAGTCTCGCAGAACAAGAGCCACCACCACCCTCCACATCACAGTCCCTTCAAGCCGGACGCAACCTACCACACCATGAACACGCTCCCCTGCACCTCGTCGTCCTCCTCCTCCTCGGTGCCTATTTCTCATCCGTCCGCCTTGTCCGGCCACCACCATCACCACCACCATCACCACCACCACCAGCCTCACCAGGCACTGGAGGGGGACCTGCTGGACCACATCACCCCGGGACTGGCACTAGGAGCCATGGCAGGGCCGGATGGCTCGGTGGTTTCCACGCCTGCGCACCCAGCCCACATGGCGGGCATGAACCACATGCACCAGGCAGCGATCAACATGGCTCATGCCCACGGGCTACCACCGCACATGGGCATGAGCGACGTGGACGCCGATCCAAGGGACTTGGAAGCCTTCGCAGAGAGGTTTAAGCAGAGACGGATCAAACTCGGGGTTACCCAGGCGGATGTAGGGTCAGCTTTAGCCAGCCTGAAGATTCCTGGGGTGGGCTCCCTCAGCCAAAGCACCATCTGCCGATTCGAGTCCCTCACGCTCTCTCACAACAACATGATTGCTTTGAAGCCCATCCTGCAAGCGTGGCTAGAAGAAGCCGAGAAATCACACAGGGAGAAACTTAATAAACCCGAGTTGTTCAACGGCGCGGAGAAAAAGAGGAAGCGCACGTCGATAGCGGCGCCAGAGAAGAGATCACTGGAGGCCTATTTTGCCATTCAGCCGCGACCCTCCTCGGAGAAAATCGCAGCAATCGCAGAAAAGCTGGACCTCAAAAAGAACGTGGTGCGGGTCTGGTTTTGCAACCAGCGACAGAAACAGAAACGAATGAAATACTCTGCATGCGTCTAAAATCGCTTTAAACCAGCACCCACGAAAAGACTTGGAACTGTTTAGAGACGATTTGTATCATATTTCCTATCTCACACCTTTTTTCAATCATCGATGACTTTGTGCTTTGAACTTCGAAAAATTCCTAACATTGAACAATGACTGAAAAACTCGCCCCCCCACCCCCCCAACAGTCACGTCTTTTACTCGCTGAGAGGGAGACGTGGAGTCAAGTAAAGCATCGTTTGACAGAGCAAGTAAGAACACTGTTTCCACACTTACTATGCTTCACCTTTTTAATGTCAACGCAGTATGACTTACAGGACTCTTATGCTTTCATTTTTATTTATGATTCATTTCCAATGAGGACTATATAGTTTGCGTTAGCAGAAACACCCCCAATGAAAATAGCGTTGTTATTTACACACAGCGGGGCTAGTTTAACTCAAAGCACTTGGTTTGGTGACTATTGTGTTTATATTTTTGGCTTATAGGATAAGCTACTTTTTCCCCCCCCTCCGAGTTCATGACGATGCAGTCTGACATTTATTCAGGGTCCATGAGGGGATTGAGAGGACAACACACCACTTGGTCTGGAAAGCTAATATTAGATTACTGCCAAATAGCCCTCTGTAAATTAATAATTTACTCGCCACACACTTCATTTTGTGTCTAAATGTGTAATTAATTCCACTTATTTTGTTACCGTGTGTGATCAAAGTCAGGGATCTATTTTCGAGATACCCGGGGTTTGGACTAAGGTAGGGTTGTTTGTTATTAGGCCTCAGTATGTGGAAATATCCAAATAGTGACTCACTTGTAAGGATTTCACAGAATTTCGCTGTTAAAAAAATATGATTTCTGCAATTGCTGCAATAAGTTTACAATCCAGCGTGGGCCGGTATCTTATGAACTATTTATTGAGTGAGGTCATGTTTACTTCATTATATATTTATTGGGATTCCCCCCCCTTCCTCGTTTTGCTTGAGAAAATCAAATTCTGACAGCAAGTTAAGCGTGTTGTTCTGGTTTAAAGGGAAACGACTGTGAAATGTGCAGTCACAAATTTTAATTTTACGATTTCTAACATTTGAGATGGTACAATCGAGATATATATGAGATAGTATTCTCTTTTTAAATTATTTTATGTATGTTTTCTGCTATTTATTTGTATAAATATACGCGCATCATTATGAAGTCGTTGCTTGTTAAAATCACCTTGTTTAAGTAATGTTTTTTCTTGAAGAGAAAAGAAACAGCTTCATGGAAGTATACGTGTACAATGTAAATATTTCATTGGAACCAGTCGATGCACATAAATATATCCGTACAGGTTTTTGCTGTATTGCTGTTTTAGCTGAGGTAACTTATTTCTGTAATGTATGTTGCTTTTGGTTCCTGGTTAAATAATTCTATTAATTTATTACATCCATGTAATTTTAATTTATTTAATTATTGAACTGCAATATGTGTTTCATTAAAGAACAAACTTTAACATTTAATCGGACGTTTTCCATGACTGCACTGTGTAATGTGGCTCATCCAGACATATCAATATTCTTTTATTTATTCATCTATTATTTATTGATGAGGAGGATGGAAACGGTTTAGCTGTGGGCTGCACAGCTTTTAAAAGATATTTTGTGCACACTTTGAGCTGATTTGACTACAAATATTGCCTCTTTTTTTTTCCTTTTTTTTTTTTTTAAAGGTAACGTGACTTTGTTGTTACCAAAAGGTGTCAGGTTTGATCTTAGAAACAGCCATGAGCCCTGTCACAGTGCCCATGAGCAAGACACCAACAACAACAACAACAACAACAACAACCCCACCCCACCTTACACCCAATCTGTTCTCCCACTGTCTGGGTAATATCAGAGATGAATAACTAAAGTGAAAATGTAACATGTAATTAGAAATTGCTTTATTTTGGTGCCTTAACACCGTCCTCCTCCAGGCCTCATAATAAAGCAGGCCTTCCAGGAGCCCCCTTCTTCTCGATTCCATCAATGTTAAAGACACACGTGGCTTCTCCACTGACTTGCTGCCAGCTTATGCAGCTCACTGTTGCCTTACCTGAGAGCAAATGCTAATATTCTATTAGAGTCTAATCAGGGGGTCTGTGGAGAGCTGGATGGGTCCCTGGAGCGCAGACTTGCCAGATGTCAGCCCGCCAGAAAAACAGCTCGCCTGCCAACGTGCCCGTCTCTATTTAAATACACACTCAAACATGCTTCGTTCGTGCATGCGGGCAAGCAGGCTTTGAAGCAAAAACCTTTGCATCGAAGTTATGGTTAGATATGAGGAGGAGGAGGAGGAGGAGGAGGAGGGGGAGGGTAAAAATAAAAGAGGGGAGCATTTTGAATGTCATGTCCACAGCAGAGTTGCTGTTTGTGGGCTTCAGGGCTGACTGGCTGGCTGGCTGGCTGGCTTGTTGAGCGCTGAGCAAGCGTTTCAGCACCATGGACAGATACCTGAGAGGCTGCACGAGCCAAACATTAGCATTTCTGAAACCTGTCCTCCACCTTTACACTGATTATTTACAGCACCTGGAATACATTTGCATGGGATTATTTGGGGGGTAATTTCAGATTGATTATAGCAGTGGATTTTAGCAGGAGGGAGAAAGGTGATTTTGCAATACAATAAAAATAAATCACTGATTATAAACAACATATGTAATCAAGAGTCAATTAGAAGTTTCCACCATCTAAAATGCTGTATAACCTTAAAATGATTATCATGCACCTCCAGGATTTCCTAAAAAATGTCACATGACGAGACAATCACTTAAGTTTCCACCAAATACTTTGAAATATCTTCTTTTTTTTTTTTTTTTTTTAATTTCAATGTACAAATACTTCGATTAATCAAACGTGACACATACGTCCTTCCTCAATATTTGTCCAACAAACATTTTAATAAAATGGCTCTAAACTGAAAAACAACGCCTTCGTAACACTGATTCATAAACCACACATGTTCAACCGCCATCCTCGTGACAAATTAAGAGTATCAAAACGACCCTTATTAATGAGACAGCGATGATGGTTCATCAATATAAAGATGCTCCTGGTGAGTGCTTCTAATTTCCCCTAAATGAGCCATTCACTTAATACGTTAATAAGAGCGAATTATTAAATTACACATCGAATTATGAAAACCAGATAATTATGAAGAGCGAGTTAAGTAGTCATTAGCCATCCCTGTTAATTACCGCTGGTCAGGGAGGGCTGCCGCGTGAGTGTCTCATCGGGAATTGAAATTAACTTTATGCAGTGAGCCTCGCTGCTGCTTGACAAGCCGGAGCTCTGCACAGACAGACAGGCAGACAGACAGGCAGGCAGGCAGGCAGGCAGGCAGCCTCTCAGTCAGACTGCTGCTGCCTGCTTTCACTTTCACATATTGGGAGAAAATCGATCTGGATTCTTTGATAGCGAATCAATGTGGCCCCAGCACTGAGAAGAAATAAACACACACACACACGGAGCAAAAAGGCCTCAGCAGCACAATGACGGAAATCGAAGGTCTGTTCTTTCATACAATAAATATGTGAAGAACAGTTTACCTTAAAGCCACATCACGCTGCACGTCCTCCATACATTGAAAGGCACACAGGCAGCGACACTGTGGGAGCTTTCTCCCAAACGAAAAGGGCAGCGCTGTTTCCTTTTGTTATAATTACGCCCTCTGTTTTATTTTTCTCTTTCCCCTGAACATTTCCCCCCTTTCACAGGGATACTGATGAAAATTTAATGAGGCCAGGGACTGTCGGAGCTCCGCCTAGGGACCTGCGAGTAGAATATTTTAACTGTACATTTACGCCAAGTGTCTGCCTTCAAAGACGCGACTGCTCTCGAATTAGACGAACTGTGAGCCATAAATTGAGCGCGCTACACACCATATAACCCCGTATTTATCATCTGCTGGCTGCTTTTGCACCGCCAAAATAGTGTGCAACCCCCGTCAGATGGCTGCTTGGATGTTAAGCGGCGATCGCCATTTGATATTGTCGCCAATCAGTTGTTGTTGATGCAATATTAATCAGCCATCAATAGTCATTAGTTTGTTAAGTGTTTTCCAGGAACTAATCGATGGAGCAGCGCTGGATGGCTAGAAGGATTTCGGTGGGATACTTTTTGATCTAGGATGGCATGCAAAGGAGGGAAAGCCACACTGTATATCTGCCAATGAAACAGCTCCCTCTCTCTCCCTCTCTCTCTCCCTCTCTCTCTCTCTCTCTCTAACATAATCGCACGCGCACACATGTACCAGCCATGCACACACTCCTCAGCAGACGAGTTGATGCCAGGGGTAGGCACACTTTTAGTTCAAATACAGTATCTTCCATTTTGCCAACGAAAAGCATTTAAAAATCCTCGCTTTTTTATGCTGATTGAGGACTGAATCATTAATGACACCACGTGGCCGGTTACTGTGTTGTTCACCAGGCGGGTTGATGCAGGATAAAGCCACAGCACTCAAGTTCAGAAAAATCAAAGTTTGGCGACTCCGTAGCTACTCATTTAAGACGTGACACACCTTTACGTTATAGGAAGTCTGAACATTGAAATGATGCTGGGGGTTTTTTTTTTTTCTGTGATGTAAGAGTAAAAAGATAAACGCATTATTGGCCAGAAATATAACTTCTTTATGCGTTTAAGTGAGAATAAAAAACACTAGTTTTAGGAAAAGGCCTGACATGCAGCAGAAGAAACGTAGACGTGCTGCAATCATTGGATACTGTCCACACATGCGTAGACGAGAATTCGTGCCTCATTCAAAATGCATCATATCGATGTATTCAAAGTCGTTGCTACAATTTTGAGTTCCGCAAATTCACATCGCATCATTTTTCAATGCCAGAAAAAAAAAGGGGCAATGTTTTCAGGTGTTCTTTGCACGTAGCCTGCGTCAAATCAAAACTCGGAGAGATACCAAATAATTCATGATTCACTGAAATTTTTGAAATTTTCATTACGAATCAGAAAAAATGCTGAAGAAGAAGAAGAAAAAAAAAACCTCCCTTTTAATTTAATGCCATTGGAAACGTTCACAGCCTTCATAAGGGAAATAGCTCAGGGGCGTGATTAGAGGGTGGCTGCTGAGAGGCCACAGTCACCCCTGACATGTGGCTGCCACCAAAACAATGATTGGGATGCATAACCAAGTTTCCACCTTTTCCCCGGAGCATTTTCTTTTCTTTTGTACATCTGTTATTAATGGAATCATAAAGTTTTGTTTAATTCCGTTTCTAATTTCTATATGGCGCAGCATTTATAATTCTTGGTTTTGTAGATTGTTCTTTATTGTCCATACAGTTGATGCCATTTTGTGAATTTGTGGATTTTTATATTTCAACATGAATCTTAAATGAATATTCAAATGCTTTTGCTTGAGGGGGAATACTGTCGAGACTGTTGCAATACAGCCATCTCCAACGTGGCGAGCGTGTTTCAGAATTTATCAGGGAAAGATTATGTGTGTTCAGTAAATTTGGCAATTTGGATGCCTATATCAATATAGATAATTGTAAATAAATCAACACTAAGTCCTCCAGTTATGGGCTGGCACCCACAGGTTTATTTCGATGAGGACTATTTCTGTACATGGTGAAAAAGAAAACTGACCTCTCTCCCTGCCACCAACATTATTAACCGTAATACTTTTTCTTACAGCTAGGGGAGTGTGAGGAACACCAGTTAAAAAAATAACCTAGTTGAACTGTTTCACTAGTGTCCATGTAAGAAAGAAGAAGAAATGCCCTTCATGGACAAAATGACTGCCCGTGAAAATAAAGAATTAAGTCAGATGACATCGGCAGACTTCTCAGATGAATGAACATGAAGGTCGGCCGAGTTCATAAAAGTGACCAACATCTTTACATAATTGATTTTCCATCTTTTATTAAACTTTTTGCTCTTTCTACATTTACTGTAGCTTAATGGACAAAACCATTTTACATCAGTACCTGCAGTTCATCAGTTCATTATCCAGAAAGGGTAAGACGATCAACTGCACAAGAATTTACATAGTGAGAGCCAAATGCTCATTTCAAATTAAATAAAATAAGGTGATTTAATCATGTCATTCCCATTTCTTTTTTAACATAAAACATTGCCTTATTAATTAAAAAGAAAAGCTTAATTGCATCCAGTTTTGCTTATCTTGTATTATAAATAAACTGTATTCACTGCTATTTAATGAATGAATCATCTTGAGAATGATCTGAATAATAAAAAATAAAGATTTAAACAGGTTCAGTTACTTTCACCTTCTGTAAATGCCCAAAATGTTGTATCATAAAATCACAGTGCTTTAACGCCAAAACTTGCAGCGTCACAGAAACAGTTAGCTTGGTTACCTTAAGACTGATCATCTTGTAATGAGATAAGTCTTGTGGAGTTATATGCTTGAATTCCCATATGAATTTCTTGGTACAAAATTCATCAAACTCAATTAATCTCTGAATATCACTATTTGTGTGAACATGCGTAAAGCACACTGCGTGTCATAATATTCATGTTAAAGACTGCTGTCATCACATTTTACATTAAAGAAAGATGAAAGTAGCAAAGAGCACTCCCCTCATACACTTGGTTCACTAGAACATATTCAGTCACTTACTCAATCTGAATGCAAACAATGTGCGATTATGCAGGTGGATCAAATCGGCGGATCAGTGCTGTTTCATGTGGAGAGAACACACCTGGACCTTTGACACCTTTGAATGGCAGATCTTAATCTGTGGATTCCTCATCATGTGTATGAAATATAGAAGCTATTAACTAAATGTGTTCATCATTTAATTCAGGCACACCATGTGTACCCAGTTATGTATCATGACCTAATGTGTAAATTGATGGCATCAAAGTGCCTTCAGCCATCAAATATTTAACAACATTGGATGGGTATACACGTTTATGAACAGCTAGGTCTCCTCCTCGCACTCCCTTTTCACCTGATCTTCCTTTTGCAACCGCCGCGCGTTCGACTCGCTCGTTCTCAGAGGCTGTTTTGGTGTTCCGAATGAGTAAGTTGTAGACCTCGTAGAGATTGGACCTTAATGAGAAGGTGGTAGAGCTGTCTAGTGGATGTGTGTTCATTGGGCTTTGACAGCCGTGCTCTGTTGCAGATCTATTAATCATACCCACGAGGAGTGCTAGTCTCTCTCCCTCTTTCTCCCTCCCTCTCTCTCACTCACTCACTCTCTCAGTTTTCAGTTTATACAGAACAGAATCATTTACATAAAGTCCTTAAGGCAAATAACTGTTGGGGGCTCTAATTTATATCTGATCGAAAATTAGCCGTCATTATGCGCACCATTAGCTGCGTCTTTAATGTGCTTCTAAGCACCATTTGTCAAGCAGCTTGTTAATATCCTTCAAGTCTTTAAAGTTGAGAGCTCATTAAAGACTGCTGTGCCTGCTCTTGATGCTATTTCATAAAATTCAGTGGGAAGGGACAGAACATTTAAAAGTTTTTTTGCGTTGACATTGTCCCAAAAAAAAAAAAAAAGACGATATGTGTCCTTCTTGCTTTATGTGTGATATAAAACTGAAAGACAAAATGCTCAGTTTTTCTGAGGGAAAATGTGTTTCAAATTACAAACACTTAATAAATTTAGGAAAAACTAAATGCTAATTGAACATTTGCTTACAGTATGATCACACCACCAGATGCATCTATAAAACAGCTTAATCTCAGGAAAACACATCCTCTTTTGACCGTTTAAGACTTTGAAGTGAAAACAAATTGTTTTGGAAAGCTCACATCAGATAAGCAAATGGACCCCTGCGTGTAAACTCTGTACTGACAGTCTCTCCAGAGTTGTCTTGCCCACAGCCCATAACAGGAGACCCTCACAGGCCCAATCTTTGCCTATGGGTAATGGGAGTTATGCCGCTTTATTATTGGTTAAAACTCCAGTGTCCTTAGTCTTTTTTTTTTTCCTCCAGTATAACAGATTCCTCCAGGCTAAAGCAATAAAGAGAGTAATTAGAATGCTAAAGACAGATGTAAATAAAGGGAATGAGACAGTGGTGAGGGATGAGGCGTCTAGGTCACACACTCTCATCAAAAACCCAGTTGGTAGCAAATGACACAACGTTCAGTGCCAGAGGCCTGGGGCTACGACTGCAAACCAGAGGACATAATGGACTAAATTATGGCCTCAATGGCTATGCATCTCAAAGCACCAATAAGGACACACACACACACACACACACACACACACACACACACACACAATCTGAAACCCCAAACACAGATCTACTGTATGATCGGGTTAAATCTATTTAAAGCATTACGTAATGTATGCACATTATACAGCATACTATATCAAAACAATATGCTATCATTAAGCAGTGCACACCCCCATACAAACAGTGTTAACTGACTACCTTGTTGATGCCCCCCCCCCCCTCATTGATAATCCATTGAGGTTATGCTATCATTCTTGAAGCTTCTGTTTAGCAATATGAGAGTTCATTTTGTAAAACCAATACCCGATTTCATTTTCTGAGGCTTTCACAAGTACTTAATTTATATTTATTTAGGGAAATACAATTTGGAAAATAAAAGTGTGGAAATTAAGATGAGTTTTATTGGATTAGAAATATATCGTAGTGTGTGGAGGCAGACCCCAGCAAACATCAACACTAAACACTATACACTTGAGATTACATGCATGAAGAGGGGGTTGGGCTAATTAAAATATTTGCATTATTAAAAATACATCAACTACTAGAATGCCATCATATTTAACAACATGAGACATTAATAAATTAACCAACTTTTAGTGATGAAATAAATCCTTCTTTATACAGTGCTTCAAGGGGAATTCCTGACACAAGTCACAGACACAAGGATCAGGACGGCAAAACGGCAAGAGTTGATTATTCAAATAAATCATTATTTATTACTTAAAGCTACATTAGGCTACAACCAATCACGGTAGTCAGGGGTTCTGTGTTTTGATTCCTCTCTTCGAGCTGTTCTGATTCACACTAAGCTCTTGTTTGTACAGAGTCGATGTGATTGGCCAGTTACATGCTAGCTAACCCAGATTGGTTGTTTGATTCAGACCTGGTCCAGTTTTTTAAAAGACTAAATACAAAGGGGCGGGTGCTCACAGACACACATCTTTTTTAAAGGAGCCCTTAAATTAGATATTGTTAGTGGTATGCAATGGTCAAAATTCATTATTTCAACCAAAATTATAATTCAATAATATTGCCTACTGTAGCTTTAACTTTGATCATGAATTTCATTTCTTGTCAGGTTGATACATTTTGGCAAAAAGCAAGATCAGCAATAAGTGGATTTGTGGAGTTCATCATCAGAATGAAAGCATTTCATTGTATAACTGTTTATAACTTGTCGAAACAGCATCTTGTATCATGTGTGATAACTGTCGTATCTTGGAGAAGATCATTTCAGGACAGAAAAAGAAGGGGGTGGGGAGGGGGCCCATTATTCAGAGTGAAAAAAAGTTAAAAAAAAAAAAGTCTCTGTGGTTGGTGTGAACTCCACAGAGTTTTACGGTACAGAAACGAAGGCTTTAGAGGACAAAAATCACATACACTCAGTATGCCATTAGACTGTTTTACACACTTTGGATCTCGCCTCGTTAATGAGACCCTCTATAAGTTTCCCAAGCGTCCCACACACGGTGCTTTATGTCTGCTCATCTCGCTTTTATGTTCCTCAGTTTGTGTGAACCACAAATCACTACATTGCACTCTGCACATTATGCAAAGATACATACTGTACATGGATGTAGTGTAGCGTGGGGCATTAATGTTATAGATTTATGATACGCTTTGTTAATAACAGATGGCTGTAATTGCTATTAACGCTGCTTGTATATTGTATTGGTCTTGTTGGAGTTCATCACGACTCTATCAAAGGTTCATATTTACAGAATTTAAAGTTGTAAATACATCTCGTCCTTTCAAATGCTTGGAAAAGGGTGGATGATAAGATCAAATATTCATGGTGCAATCGCGGTACAGATCATTTTATCATTATGTTGATGTATATCATGGTCCATTTTGTACTTTTTCTGGAAATTCAACCGAGAAACCTTTTAGAGATAAAATAACCGGATGGGAGTGTCTATATTTGGCTCATCCAGTGAATTAAATACCTGTACCATGGACTTCATCATATGGAGCAAGTATGTACGAAAAGAGTTTCCTGCACAGAATTATATTTCTTTATTTTACTGTTACTATTGTAACTATTACACATACATGTCAAAAATCACAATGTGCCAAAATATCTTTCAGAGAAGCTCAACATATATTTTTCTTGACCATCAAGTCCACATTGCAGGCAGTATGTCAACTATTGAAATGAAATGACAGGTATATAGCATTTTTATTGCCTATGACAAAAATTACATGATCTTGTCATGCAAATACTTTGAAGGAAGTAATGTCTCAGCAAAGCAAGTTGACGCCACCCACTATATTAGATTACACTGTGCTGTTGAAATGTGTGCTTCGGAGGTGCCTTTGCAAAAGGTTGATTACTTTGGATATATTTCACTTGCCGCTCTGGGCTATTATTGCTTGAGATACAGACTATAGTCAGAACCCTGATGGAGCGATCCTGAATGGTCAACGTCCCTGGTAAAACCATATAAAGTGATTCAATGCGAACATAAAGAAATGTTAACGATCGTCAAAGACCTTTGTGTTGGATGGCATTCCTTCCAGTTACTCTCTCTTTCTCACTCTCTGCTGTCCTTTTTATTTCCTTCTCACTTTCCGAGAGCACCGAAAGTGTGAGCATGTGCAGATTGTACCCTTTCTGCGAGAACATTTTAAGGAAAATAATAAATCTGATATTGACTAAAAGAATAAGAATCATCCCCAAAAAATAACGCTATTGCTGAAAAAAAACCTAAATGTAATCCATCAGCATGTTTCTTTAAAATTGCTAATATTGACAGTGAGCTTTGCCGGGGAGATGCCTGTGTATCTCAGTGGCTGTGCTGTGAAATGTGGCAGACAGACATAGTTTCTGACCTCTATATAGCAGCGTGGAAGGACCTCAACAGCTGTAAACAACGCTGCAATCAGTGTCCCATCTGCTCCCATGTCCCACTTGTGTGGATGCCTTTTTGCCATTTCTTTCACCCTCTGCCAAGTGGCTGCCTCAGGACATCTAACCCAGAGAAAAGAGCTCATTTACCCAAGGAGGAAAGAAGCAAACTAGATTTCTGAGTGTGTTTGCTGACAGGGAAACTTGGTTGTGGCAGAATTTAACAGAGTTAGACGCATTATAATGCAAAAATATGCCACTTTACAAAAACAACAGTTCATCAAACTGCACTAAAACATTATTTTTGTGATAAATTAACTTGAAAATAATCAGTGATCACTTAAGATCGAGCAGCTAACCAGCTATCAAAGCAGCTTTTACATGTTGATTTAACCTCTATTAACCCCTGTTCAGGCTAATGATGCTTCGCAGGGATTATATGAAGTGGGTGCATGAGCTACACCCACTCCAAAGGTAAGTGGTGTGACTCCTGTTTTAATAAGAGCCCACTCAGTGAACCATTTTCTAGAAAATAATGGTTATGAGACTATTTACATCTTTATGTATTTTTGTACTCCGATATAGTAACTAATTTTAAACTTAAAATTACCCAGTGGAATTTTCGGCCACTAGTAGCACTATGTAGCACTGTTTTTATGAGCAGATCCTTGTTTTGTTTGGTTTGTGCACAAGGATGCATATGCACTTGCAGAAGCATGCAGGCAATCCAATATGCATTCCTGCCAATGGCTTCAAAGTATTGCACTGTTCTACAGCTGGTGGAGGGAATCAACAACGAAGTGTAGGAAGAAGCGAGTAAAGGCAGTGAAGAAGACGACCGCTTGCCAGCAAACATGGATGCATGATACAAGAAAAAATCGGATTTCCAAATGTTTTATCAGTAAAGAAATGTATTCATTAAATTTGTTTGGTTTTAAGTAGTAACTTAACACCCCTTGAAAACCTCCAGTGGTTTAACTTCTCCCCTTGATGCAGTGACATAGAAGCATACTTCAGGACACCATGACATCACACCTCGGACAACACCCAAACAAACCAATCAGTGATGCTGGGTGTGATCTGAGGTGAAACTGACCAGAAACGTTCGACCAGAGAGGGCATGAAACACTACGTTTCAGTGGGTGAAAAGGGTGAAAGAAGGGATCAAAATAGTTTATAAAATTTTGCTGGGTAGCTGTCTGGACCTGGTGACTTAGTATTTGGCACAAGAAAAATGCTTTCTTCCAAGGTGAAAGGTGTCAGAGTCAGAGTTGTCTGTCTGGCTGGAGGTTAATCTTCAGCTTCTTCTGGTGTAAAGGTCAAGGTCAGGAGTGTGGAGATTGGAATAGAAAGATTTAAAAATGTAATTTACTGTATTGTGATCCTGTGTAATGTTAGCCGAAGAATCTGCAATTGATGTGATGATTGATTTTGCAGAATTTTGTTTCAGTATCTTGCCAGTTTTGTTTCCAAGTTCAAAATGTTGTTGACGGAGTCTCAAAAGGTAGAACTTTTTTTGTTTTTTTAAGTAAGTTTTCAAGCGCATGCTTAGCTTTTAAGAGATCTCTGAGAATGGCATCTGTTGTGGTCTGGGAGACCAGAAGCTCCAATCTCTTCACCTCTCTTTGCAGGGTATTTCCTCTGGCTGTCTCTTCCTTTTTGTTTTATTTGTGCAAAATGCAATTATTTTACCTCTTATCACTACTTTTGCAGTTTCCCAGTGAGTGCACGCTGATATTCCTACAGTTCTGTTGGTGTCTGGAAAGGATGCCTATTCTATTTCAAAATACCTGATAAAAGTGTTGAAGTTTTGAGTCCCTATGTAGTCAGGGTTATGGCTGTGATTCAATGCATACATTCATGCATAAATATAATATATGTATAATATATATAATATGGTATGCATTTTATAATATGACTATAACATAAAATAATCTATAATACCCACACCTCTATGTGCAATACAATATAATCCCTTTACCTTCATTTCTTTCTTTCTGTGAATTTGTAAATTTGTAAATTATAGTTGTTTCTTTAGTTTTAGTAGCTTTTGTTTATAACAGTCTTTATTGTTTTTATTTATTATATCTTGTTTTTCTACTTATGTCTCTATTGCACTATCCTGTATGCTGCTGGAACAATGCAAATTTCCCTGCTGAGGGATTAATAAAGGATTATCTTATTTTATCTTACTTTAATGTTCAAATACACACATGCTGCCAGTGCCCTCAGTGAAGATTGTATGTATATTTGTAGGGTGTTTGGGGGATGTTCCATACAGCTAGGCTTGTGTCTAACACAGCTTTCTGGACTAATGACTTTTGATATCTCATTCATTACAGCTCGAGTATTGAGTGCATGTTGACCATGGGTAGCCAATTAAGTTAGGCCCAGGTTAAAATAAATACAGAAGTCCCATTCTTAGCTAAGCATCTCAGGTAATGCAGCTATAACACATTGTGTGGTAAATATGTATGACGATGAAGATGATCAAGAATTCATGCTGCCCTTGTCAGCTCGATGCAAAGAGGTCATTGTTCCTCAATCAATCCGCGTTTCTCGGTTCTCTAAATAATTGGCTTATGTTTCTATAATGAAAGTATAACATCTTTACAAGCTCTTCATTCAGGGGTGGGCTAAGGCAAACTTCGTATTCTGTATGCATAATCCATGTATAAATATGCCTCACACCAGAGCCCTGTGTGTTATGTGATTTGAGTGGGGGTCAGAGCCACTTGTATTCCTGTGGGTGGGATTGTGGAATTGCGGGCGATTTGATTGGAGCATTATCCCTACACGAGGGCCCTCCAGAACTCCTATCTGTTGTTCCCCCTACTCATTTACTTTATCAGTGCAGTGCTGTAATATACATAATTCAGACAACCGGGGAATGTCTTTGGGCTCCGAACCACCTGCTGGCTTTTATTAGCTAATTAATGGTGATTTATCAGAGCTGCTAATTTGAGTGGGGCCGCTTGCCTTCAGGAGTCTCAGAACACCGTATGAATTCTGATGGTAATTATGCTTATTTGATGGGCAGTTTGCTAAAACAAAAAGTTCTGTCTTTTCTGCCCCACAGGGATGGAATTTCTGTTCTTACGAAAGACGACCTTGAGTGATTTTTTTTTCTGTCTCATTAAGGTCTCACACACAGTTCATTTTAATACTTAAATTCAAAACAGCTTTTTTACCTTTTTACCTGTAGATGTGTGTCCTTGGGAAGGTCTTTTTTGATGTCCTTATGTTTCAAGTATATTTACTGTTCAAGGACCACAAATTCACCTAAGGTTCGAGACTGGATATTTGGGCAGCCTTAAAGGAGAATATTAATGTCAATAAGCTCAATTTAATTTACTCGTGTTTAAAAAATACATTTACGATGCATCTCAAATTTTAACATTTACTCATTTCTATTTATTGTTAACGCAAACATGACAGGTTAAAATAAACCACTGTCTCAATGAACAACGACATGCAAAAAATAAAACATGGACTTGGGGAGGGAGGCAATGTGGGCTTTCAGGGATTATTTCCTGAAACATACATTTCTATTTCTTCTTGTGGGTGTCAGGTGATTGACAGTGAGCATTGTGCATGCAATGATATGCAAACAAAAGTTCTACAGTATGTGGTAATGGACTGTCAAGCTGGTAATCGTCAAGTTTGTTGTTTGCAAAAATAAATGGCAAAAACTGGTTTCCCAGAATATATGAAAACCTCCTGGAAAGTGCTGTGACCCCTCGTAACACATGGGACCACCCTTACGTGTCTTCTGGAAGATAATGAACAGATTTTTCCCTTAGTTCAACGTCAGCTTTTAGACCTAGTCACTGCAAGTTTTTCTAGTCTGTGATAACACAATTTTCATCACTTTACATGACATCTTCTGATGCTACTTATTGAAGCTGCTGTTGGGTTTACTGCTAATCGCCTCACCAGTTGTTTGGAGCCTAAAAAGAAACATACCAGGGAGGAGCCTTGCTGGAGATGAGGATGAGCAAGCAGCTACCACAGCGGGGAGTGAAAGCCTGAGAGGCCTCTCAATCAAGTAAACACTCCTCTAAATATGCTTATTCTGTAACCCTTAATGTCTTGTCTTTGTGTGTGAATGCGTTATATCTGTGATTGATTAAGCCTATTTTCTAGTGTAACCAGACAGTAAGTAAGTAGCTGTCTTTGTCTTGTGTTTGCAGGCACGTCGACTCAATATGAATCATACAAAGCATACCTTCAGCAAAGACTGATTTGAAATATTGCTTTACTTCGGTAAGTAACGTTAACTAACGTTACAGTATCCACTGCAGTTATCCACTACAAACACAAACACAATTTCATCATTATCAGTGTTCGACAGCAAACAGAAAACGTTACTGCAGAAGTTATCATTGATAATTAACGTTAAGCTAACATCAGCCAAGTTAAACCAGTTCAACACAGGTAACACTTTTGCTTCATTTCTTTGATGGCTCAAATGTATGCTCTAGTCGATTTTGTGTGAACTGCGTCAAACTCCACGTTTGACGTTTAAACACCAACGTGTTTACGACAGCACAAAGTTCTTCATAGTTCTAACCTCTTAATTTTGCTCTCAAAGTGCGCCAGATTGAGGCATTTAACTTTAAAATGTACCATATTTTCTACCAGGGGTCCCCTACAGGGTCCGAGGTCCACCCTCCACAGTCTCACAAAATCCTGTGGGAAACACTGCCTTCATCATGCCAATATGACTTTAGGATCCTTCAGGACACTGTCAAGTTGAAACTGTGTTTTATGTTTGTTTTTTTCAAACCCTCAGAACACACTGATGCAAGACGTTAACATCCATTGTACAACTGTGCCTATTTTGCTTAAACAAGATAGTGATTTCCTCGGGCTACCAATACAAGATACGTTGTTGTCTCTGGGAGCTGATACATCTGTACAGATATGTTTCTAAAGATCACACTCCTGCTAGTTTACAAGCTCATCTCTTTTATTTGTCTCATACTGCAGTCCTTCAGAGGGCAATTAAGGCATCAGCTTTTTGTGATTTACAGTTCAATATAGTAAAAATGTGTTTTATTTGTTTGGATTTTGGTCGTGGACTAACATGAGAGTACGTTATAACAATTTGAGGCCTTTTATCCTTAAAAACTTAAATCTAAGAGAATTCTGCTCAATAGAATAATACTGTATGTTAGTTATGTATCACCAAACCAAAGTTACAGTTCTTTACAGTTCATAACAAGTCTAAGAGTCTACAACCACACACGGTGGTTTGAGCTAAACGCTAATGTTTGCATGCTAAAATGCTTATGTTTAGCATAATGGAATGCTAACATTTGCTAATGTCATTAGTTTTGCAGGTATAGACCATATTCACACAGCGGCCATTTTCCTCTGACGTCACGCTCAAGGTGGAAAGCTCAAATGCTGTTATCATGTCTTTGAGCTTCATGTGAATATGGTATATTTAGTCATAAACCAAAATACTGGACATGGTGAAATTTCTAAATTTTACAAAATTTCATGGCAATCAATCAAAGAGTCGTAGAGATATTGGTAAGGTGGTTGCCACAGTGCCATCTCTAGAGCCTTGCTGCTAGCATGGCTAAACATGAAGGTGTAGAGGGCCAGTTTGGAACTGCTGCGACTCAGACTGCACATTAAATACATGTATAAGTTGGTAGATATGAACTTGAATTTACATATAATGTCACACACACCCATTTTCTTCATGAATGCATCTTTAAACACTAACGATGCCAAAGCATTTATTCCAAAATGAGATATTCTTTCCTAGAAAATGCTTCATTTCATTCAATTCACCTCGTACCATTCAACTTATCGTATCAACAAAGATCAGATGTGTAAGGTATCAGATGGCTGATTGATGTTTTCTGCCCTCTGCATGAATATCCTTGGGGAATTGCTGTAAACTCTCTCCCTCTTTGCCAGAGCAGGTTAAATCCCAAAAGGCACACGGAAGTATAAAACACTATGTCAAGTAATTTGGCATGTCTGAAATTAGAACGTGGAAGGAGGGGAAAAAAACTGGGGTTAAGATGCGTCTGCCAGCGAACACCTTTTCCTGATCTTTTCATCCCAATTCAAATAAAATTCAAAACAGCAGGTAAATGGTAATATCACACAAGCAAGCAACGGTGCCTCCAGCAACATGCTCCATTAAAGGAGTTTGCCGCGCAAGGTGCTGCAGTTCTCTCCGTACAAACTGAAGAGCTTGCTCAGTGGGAATTGAACAAGAATTCTGAAAAAGCACTTTAATGTTGAAAATCTCACAACACCCTCTCAACACACCGGGTTTTCAAGACAATACACATGTAAAAGTAACCCTATTATGTGTCTGTCATAGTGTCAAGAGTATCATTTGTACATACATGGAAGCACAATTACACACTGACAGCCAAGCTCAATTTGTAAGCAGAGGTGGATCTTTAGTGTTAAAACCACATAACTCCTGTTGATCGTCTTCATTTGACAGAGCTTGGAGAGTCAATTAAGATGCCAGTCAAGATCTGTACATCAAAAGGGGGGATATGTTCATGTAATTCCAGCAGTGACCCAGAGAGGTCACAGTGTGTGTGTTTGTGTGTTTGTGTGTCTGCTTCTGTTTGTGTGTACACAATGGACCACCTCAGCCCCTCTGGGGAGGGAACCTTCAGTATAAATACACACTATTCACAGGGACCTCAGCAATTGTACCACAAGGAGAAAAGGACCAATCCTTCCCCCTTCACCACAACAAACACAGAGACATACACACACTCAAAACTGAGACTAGGTTAGATGGGGAAAATGGAAATAAGCGCCTCTGTGCCCATGAATGCTATCATTTCATTCCTCTACTCCGAATGCTCCAGGGATCTCTGAGAAGGAGTAGGAGCAATAAGTTCACTTTGCTGAATTAATGCTGTAATTCTTTATCAGGAGAGCCTTGGCATTACCTTGAACCGGGCTGGTTTTATGCAAAATGGTTTCAAGCCTAGTTTTTTTTAAATGATGGTCCTAATTTGTTGGCTCACTTTAAATTATTAATCTCTTTTATATTCAAGTAGTTATTACGTGTCATAACTGTGTATCTATGGGGTGAGATTTAATAGCATCTGCTGGACCTTAGGAAAGGAGCCGGTGCAGAAATGCTATTAAATATTGATAATTAGCTAAATATTTGCCTTGGCACCTGCTTTGAGCCACCGTACTAATTGGCATGGGAACAGCTGCAGTGGTCACTGAAGACGCACAATGTGATGTTCCCACAGAAACTCACTGGCAGAGGCGAACAAATCAATTAGAAAAGAAAGATGAGACTGTGACATCCAGAAGATTAGACCGGTGGCTGCTAACATCTGAATATTGTCTCATTTTTAAAGTTTGCAAAAAAAACCTCACCTCTAACTTTGGGTAAAGTTCTCTCTCGGGAGGCTTATGAATTGCCTTGTGTGTAGGGCCGGGTATCAAACCGCAGTGCTTTTTTTGGTACCAACCCATTTTGTCCGTAAAGCTGACTCTGAATGCTTGTTCAGATTGGAGGTCTTTTTGATAAGATAGATTGGAAATCATTTATTGCCAATTTAAAGCCAAAGTTCTTGTACAGCTGCTCATGTTTAGACAAGACTTAACTTTTGACATGGCTTCTTTTGTTAAATAAACAAAGGGTTTCTATAGAAAAATATGTTTACATTTCTTAAAGTAAAATATCGGATAAAGTATTGCTTTCGCATCAGTAAACTGAACCTTTTTTTTTTTCCATTTTAGAAAGTCAGGCAACAACCTCATCTTTATCCAAGATTTATCCATGTATGACGTCAAATCCAAAATGCTTCACCACATTACTTCTCGAACGGTTTGGTGTCATAATTATCTGTTCTGCATGGCTTGCTAGTTTACCACATTTTGCGTTAAAGAGAACAACAATAGCCTAGTTTGCAAGGAGCTGAGTACATGACACACAGCCTGTTGCAGTTATACACTAAGATATTTGTACATGCTTCATTCTTTCTTCATTCAAGATTGAAAAGCAAGTAAGTGAACCTACAATTTTTTCGCACACACTGTGAATTACAGATCTTTTTTTTTTTGTTGCCATGTTTGAATTGTAATTTCAATTTCGAAAAAAGTTACAGCCCTAGTCTGGATGGTATCATATGAAAGGTTCCCTTCATGCTTATTGTTGCGTCAAGGAGCAAAGGATAAGAACATACCAAAAGAGACATGGCAGTCCATGTAAATGTCATACAGAGGGACTTCTGTAGAGATGGTGACCATACACACAACAGAAGAACAACAGAGTCAGCGCTATGCATCCATCCATCAGTCAGTCCGTCAGACATACCACTGAACCATCTGCCAGCCTCCCCCATCCCTGGCTGAACCCCCACAGCCACCAGCCAGGAGGAGGCTCTCTCCCGGGGCCTGATGTGCTAATGTGAACCTCTGTGGTGCTGAGCTAAGTGGATAGCTAGGTGGTTGAAGTAGCTCAGCTGTGGTGTTCTGCTTAGATATCACAAAGTAAAACTGTTAAAATAGATCACATGATTGATGCACATTATGATTTTGAGGTCTAACAACATATCAATCATTATAACAAATAATTCCTATGTGTATCATTACGGTCATGTATCCGACAAAATGATTCAGGGAATATCACTAAAGCTAATATATTCTTTTTTAAATCTATTCATTTATTTTTTTGAAAAATAGTTTGTTTTAACCTGAAAAACAAATCTGAAAGCCTGCATCAGTGCTCGGCATGGCGTCTTCTGCAAAATTCAATTAGACATAATGTTGCACTGCAATCTATTCATTTGAGGCACCAAGTGAGGCAGCCAGTGGGAGTGTATTGATTGGAGTGTGTCATGTGTGGAAGCGAGAGAGGGGTGGCCTCAGTTTTTTGCTTAATGGACTGAAATAAAAGAGGCGGGAATGGGCTTTAATTAGGGAACAGTGGCAGGGGCATATACTTTCCCCTCCCAGTAGTTACCCTGCACCCCCTCTGCAGAACACGCTCATCCACCCATGCATTATCACATGTAGATGCTCACGAACACACACGCACACTTCCACTACCAATGCATTCACACATGCAACAACAAACGTGCACACTTGCAGTCTATCACCCATGCACACACACTAACACACACACTGAGACACACAGGAGGAGGGCAGAGGAGAATGGAGGGGGTGATGGTGGAAAGGATGAAAAAAGAGAGAGAGTGCTGGGCTCCCGGGGTCTCAGCTGCTGCTGGGGTGCTGCCTGTTCCTCGCAATGAGTTGCAACTGTCAGTTTATTTTATCTCAGGCTTTTCATCATCGCACAGAGCCTGGTTGGAGGAAGCCACCTGAGAGTCTTAGGAATTTGTTGGCTACAAGTCATTAGCAAAGACTGCTGAGATGCACCGGGGCCAGAGATGTGCGCGGGGTACTGCTGCAGACAAGTGTGTCCCTTTAACCCTTGATAGGCTGATTGGCACGGCAGCTTGGCTTTGATGGCTGGATAATTACATGTAGCCTCGATGACGCAGGGCAGGCCGTAGAAGCAGTGCCGGTAAAGAAACAAGGAAAAGGGAGATGATGTGGAGAAGATTAAAAAGTGAAAGGAAGTCTTTTTCTTTACCTCCCAGTTTGAATCCATTATAACTAAATAATTGCTGTATATATATATCTATATATATATATATAGATATATATTTATATATCTATATATATAGATATATATATATATAGAATGCAACAGAGGGTGAACATCTTGGTCGGGTAGTGGATGTGTTTCATTTGGCTGCACACCCACAGTGAGAAGGACATGACTTAAACAGATAAGTGGGTAAGTAGTCAGGCAGGTGATAGGATAATTGCAACTTGGAAATTTTCAAAGTTTTTTCTATTGTTTATATTTATAGAAAGAAAACTGACGGACGCAGCCCCTCCAATACTGATGTCGGAAAGGTGTGGAGAGAGGGGGTTTCCAAGCCTGTTTACACATCCAACAAGCACTTCTTTTAAAGCATACTGACGCCTCTAGACAGGAACAGACAGGTAGTAAACAAGTTCAGCCAGAAACCACAATTTGGAGGTAAAACCGAAAGTGAGCTCGCCCACAATGTTGGTAATATTCCCTTTACCGCACCAGCAAACTGCAGCTACCTAAAGTATCGAAGCTCAACCAGGAAGTCGCCCTGTGATGGATGTTTACAGAGGACAGCTTGGGTAATAATTTTACTGTTTACTGCATTTGTTTTCTTTTCCAAATATGCTTGTTTAAAACCTGTACGATCATCTGAGCACTCATTTTACTTCCTTTTAGCAATCTTGCTATGGTTAGCAATTAACTTGATGAGAAAATGTTATCATTAGCAATATGACAGATGAGCCGACCTACAAAAATAAGACTTAAATTGTAATAAGCCAGAATTATCCTTTAATAAACAATATCAAAGGCAGCAAAAGGTAGGCAGTGAAGAACAGCACTAATGTGTTCTGTGACCGCTGACTTCCTGGATGAGTTTGGATCACTGAACATGTCATTTCCACTTCGCTTCCATGCCTGCTGGCTGCAGGTACAGTGAAATGTTTGAAAATGTCTGTGTGACCACTATGTGCCAAACTATCAGTAGCCCCTTGTTTTTTTTTGTGTGTGTAATCTGGGGGATTCCACCACAGATTTACATTTACTTATAAAGGGTACCAGCTCATCTCTGATGCCACAATGCCTTGGTCAAAGAGAGAGTTTCTGTAGCTTCTTTTATGCTGACTTGAAAGAGTGCATGTCCAAGAGGGAACACAGTATTAAATATGGATTCTGTTTGGGTCCCACTTTAGTTGCCTCCTCGCCCCCACCAAACTCCCAACCAGTGTCAATGTCTCCGTGTATGAATCCATGTAAGTGGATGTTTTTGTAATGCCAAGGCTCCAGAGTGGAGAGAGGCTTACCTTGGAAATGCTGTATGATTACCTAACAAACACAAACAGTGGTTGTAACCTTGGCCACACAGAATTATTCTTTGGGAATGGATGAAGGGTGAGGAGGAGTAAAATGTGAAATTCCAGTGGGTGTCTCTGTGTGTATCTAACCTTGTGAAAACACAGAGACGTGAGTTTGATAGAGTTATTACACATCTGTGGTTCTACCATTTGTGCGGCTGAATCTATTATCATGAGCAAGACAGGGCTAAGCTGAGATTCTGTTGGGACATTTCATCACCTCTGTGTCACGGGTCAGGCAATTGCAGCAGCCACTGTTTGCTTTTCATTACTAAAATACAAACTTTAAGGATGTCTTTTTGTTTTTCTTAAGAGAACAGTGTTGACTCTAGCGAAGATTAGAGTGTTATTATTTCTACTGTGCCTCTGAAAATGTGATTTTAGAAGCTGAGAGAGGGTATTTTGGCTTGGTGAGACGGCTTTTGTTCCAACAATGTGCAGCCAGTTTATTGTAGTTATAAGCATTCAGGAAAATAATTAGCCAAGCACATGTTGTGTATATTAAGTACAAGGCGCCTCTGTCTGCTCTCTGGAGTCTTTTTTCCTCTTAATGTACAGTAGTTCAAAGAAATAGGGCTGCGCTCTACACTGTATGGTGGTGATGTATCATCAGTCAAAAACATTTCATCATCGAAGCAATTGGTAAACACATTTCATGTTGAGATCAACATCAGGGTATCAGCACATTGTGATCATTGTTAGCTCAGTGTGTGTGTTGCTTTACATTGTTAAAGCCATTTAGCTGACATATTTATCTTTCCCTACATAAGCAGCAAGTGATCACTTTCAAGGTGTGTCATATATCCATCAGGGAGGGGAAATAAGACGCTGGTTATCACTGCTAGACCTCCCCTGACAACTGTCCAATTATGTATATCACACTCTGCCTACTGTTTGCACTAGAAGTAATCAATAAAGGATGTGGCTGAGTGCGCATACATTTTGGTGGAACCAAATGCATGAAAACTTAATCATTCGCTCAGGCTGGCGGGGAATCAAAATATCGGTAGGGAAGAAGTAGGCAGTGGTTCGTCATGAGGGGAGGGACTGATTAGTGATTGTAGCTCCAAGTTTGATGGGGTGTGGTGGGCGGTGGGGGGGGGGTTCTCTCCTGACGCGGCAAATGGAATGGGTGACAGGTGGAAATGGGGATGAAAAGGCGGTCCTCCATTTCATGAATAAATGTAAACAGCGCCATGCAATTACTACGGCTGGTCATCTCTTTTAGGTTGGGGTGGGGGTAAATGTGCGGCTACATCCCTGCAGGTCCAATCTAATGAAAACGCGCAGGTTACTGGGGCGTTTAATTGTATATACGGTAAAGCTAAGAGTGAAGACTGTAGGGGCTTGTTGCGGATGAAAGCCCAACCCTACAACTGGAAAATTTGATTCAGTTTAAACATAGCGTTTCGTTTATTGATCCGCTGTGGAAGGTGAGATCATCACAGGAACACGACCTGAGCAGATGGATTCATTTGAACATGTCATGAGAACACATGGGTCTTGTTGCTCCGCAGAATAACTTGTTACACAGGGATGGCAGCCCAAATGAAAATTTTAATAGCAGTGTTGGGATAAATACTTTGGCTTCACATTTTTCTAAGAAGTTCACTACCTGTGATTCTGTATTTTGTCACGACAGATATGTTCAACAGGTGATGACTTATTCAGCTATATAAAAAAATATAAAAGTTATATAAAATAGTCTGTGTTGACCTTCGAATCAAACATGATTCAAACCAAATCTTTGTAACAATTAGAAGAGAAAAGTTGTTCAATGAATGTAATGTGTTCTCTTTTCAAACAGCTACCACGCAGACAGGTGCTAATCTTTATCTTATTTTAAATACATCCTATGTAATCATCAGCATGCATATGCATATCTACTTGGTATCTACACTCATCCACCACAGAAGAGGCAGGTCAAAGCAAACCACAGTTATATCTTTTCTATTACCAAGGTTAATCAATAATTCATGGGTCACAATAGCAGGCGGTGTGAGTCGGGGAGGGGGGGGGGCACCCTGAGATCCTCTTCCTAAGCAGGGTCCCCTCAAAAACAGGAAGAGGAAATCAGAGCCTAAAACCACTCTGTGCAGAAAAAAAATACATCAAGATGCTTCCCTCACACCCATCCACCGATGTGGCAAAAGGTAGACCATATTCACGATCATCATCACTGACACTACGGCGCCCGTTCAGGCATTCCTTAGTGAGGCGATAACCTTTTCTTTCCCCTCTTTCCCTGCGCTGGTCTCTGAGTAGTACTCACACCATCACTTAGAGCATTAATCAAAAAGCATGTGCCTAATGGCTCCTGACAGGCAGCGCCCATAATGGGCTGCAGTCCAAGCCTGCATCTTCCTCACGCATCTGGTAACACTAACAGCAGCAGCCCGAGTACAGCTGCCTGCCTGGCCACCACTAGATTGTTAATGACAGTGGGTGATACGGTCTCACTCACCATAAAACACTTAGGGCCCTGAGATGTTACCAAATCATGCATGAAGAAAGCTTTTTGATAGTATGCTAATCTCAGCCATTACTGTGGGATGATTTACAATCACTTAAACAGCACATGAGCCGGCTGTAGAGACACAGGCTGGCTGGCTAGGATAATAAAGACACTGGCGCATGTTGATCATTAGAGAGCTCTCTCTCCCTTTGAGTGTGTGTGTGTGTGTGTGTGTGTGTGTTTGTGTGTAGAAGCATGCACTCTGGATGCAGTGGCATTTGGCTTAATTAGTAAGCGATTTTAACATGAAAGAGGCAAAAGACAAAAGGGAGAATGCGCGTTGTGCTTTATCGTGGTGCAGCGTTGTTTACTACCTGTATGTGTGTTGATGGGGATGCATTAACAAAGAATTGTATGAGGCGCAACACATTTTTTAAATGATTAAAATTCCAATAAATTGTGTTTTTGTTTCACGTGTAGGTCAAACAGGCAAATACTTCTTTTGATGTCTCCTTAAAAGTGCACAGACATACCAGCTTTTTCATAAACTTCTTATCTATACTTTGAAGTGAAGTATGATGCTATCAATTTAAAAGAAATAAACTTTTAACAATGAATGAAGCCTTTAGAAATCAATATATTGCACACACTGGAATATTTGCATATTGCAAGGCGCGGTTACTAATAGACCTTCAATTTAACCGATAAAAAACGATACAGATCAAATTTGTAACGATACGATACGCTGTAACTCAGAGATGATAAGATACGATTTGACTCAGCTGTGATTTAATGTTATTTCAGCTCATATTTAATAGGGTCTGATATTTTTGTTCATGAATTACAATGTTTATAAACAAGTTTTTAATAGAATAAATAGAGAGGATCAAGAATTCCATATTTATTATTTATTATTACTTATTAAGTATTGAATCACCAAGAAAAAAAATGCCTATTGCCACACCACAACAAACATGGGCAGGGATACACTGGGCAACTTTTCTAACCAGTCCTCAAAGGGGTTCACTGACATTGCCAGGGCACCAGGCTAGTTTATAATCAACGTAATTATAACAGATATTTTGATCCTTAATTAAAATAAAATAATACCCACAGATATTTTTGGAATTCACAGAGTGGCATATGTTCAAATAATATGTCCTCTAATGAACATGACAACATGCCCAGCTGACCTGCAGCTTACAGTGTGATGGCTTGTTTTACCAGCGTTTCACCAGTGTTTTGCTGTGTTTGACAATTTATGTTACCAGGCGACATGCCATTCAGGAACCTGCTGCCAGTGTGTAACACCTAGTTTTTTGATTGCTTTTTTCTACATGTAAAGCTAGGAAATTGCATCAATATTTCATAGGAGGCAGCATTTTGTTGTGCACAGATTCAATGGGCAAGGAGATAAACAGTGGGGTATTAATAATGCAGTGCGGTGACACTGACCTTATTTTGTGCCTTTCAACCTGCACTGATATTTTGATGCACAGTGCCCCGCTACTCTCGAGCACACAGGAGGTTTTCACGCTCTTTGTTCAAAGCCTGGAAAAAAAAAAGACACTTCCTGTTTGACAGAGGTTACATCACTGCCTAAACCACCTAAAGACATTAACGAAAATGCTGGGGCTACGTGCTGTGTTTTTTTGGATTCTCTGTGGAAATACATATCTTCATTTTTACAGAAACAATGAGAATGCTAAGTGTCGGTTTGACAACTGGTGTTGACAGCTGAGCAGATGCCTTGAAGGTGAACTGTGAGAGGCTTTGACAGGGGACTAAAAAGGCAGTGCAGCAACCTCTTCTTCACTGCACTGTGGGGATGATACTAAGCAGCCAAGAAAAGCCTGATAGTCCAAGTTCAGGTCACCTGTACAAATAAAAATGTCCAAGAATAAATTTAGCTTTTGAAAGGAAAGATCCAGTACGGTTGTGGTGCATAATGAATTGTATGTATTGAATTAACGCGTCAACGCGACCACCAGAATGTCTGCATGGGAAAGACATGAAGCACAAACAACAAATGAACAACAACTTTGTAGGGTATGTAAAACTGATAACAATCATTCCTATTTCTTGTCATAATTATGATATCAAGCTCTGGGCAATAATTCATTGTCGTTTATCAGCTTTCTGCAGATTGTGATATGATCATATTAATGATATTGTGGTTCTGCTCATCAGATTAATGATTCCAAGCAATTAGTAATTAAAGAAATATAAGGTTTTCCACACAGATGAAATGAAATGATTTTGCATAGATTTGCCATACCGTGATTTATATAAAATTGATATATGGCTTTCTTATTAATATTATGATATAGATATCATCCGTGTCTCCCATCGCTAGGCATTTATTCACTGATGCACTTATCCTAATGGACGAGTACAAACACCCAGGCAATCATACTGTAATAGGAAACAAAGATTACTTCCCCTGTATGATAGTTTGTCTAATAAACTGCCTGTACTGACATATCCCTTTATTTGATTACTAAGTTACATTTTATCTACTCCGTCGATGTTTAAAGTAAATAACTGTATGAAAGACTTAAGTCTCAACTACTATTTAACTACTACTAAACAATCTGTAAAAGACACAACAACGAGACAGCACAGGGCAGCAGTCCTGGGAAAGTGTAATGTGAAATTAAGAACGACATGGTAAAATCGAAATGAATCCCTGAAAGTATTGGAAATTTTTGTGGAACAACTTGAGCTACAGGTCATGCATCACACTAATCCTTATTTAGCACGACTGCTGCCCATTTCCATCTATTACTTAAATACGATGCCAGTGTTACATATTCAGCCAGAAGATATCCATTTAAAATCTATAATTCATGTGTTAAACATTTTATTTGGCATGTTTTAAAAATAAATAACCTAAATGTGTTTTTAAATATCTCTCTGACCCCTGAGACTGTGTGTGACTGTGTGTGCATATGTGTGTATGTGTGTGCGTGTGTGTGTGTGTGATCTGTCGAAGAGCTTGTTCTCTCAATCATTAGTGGTGTAGCAGCGGTCATTTCTCTCTGCAGGACAGAAAGACTTGTCCCAGTAGAAAGTTGCAAAAAAAAGCATGTGTGTGTATGTGTGTGTTGGGCCTCTAGTTCACACATTTACAAAGGTGACAAACAATGACTAAGCCCCATCTGCCAGGAGCTTTTACCATGAGTGTTATAACAACCAGTAATAAGTGTAAATAATAAATGGCCCATATCTTACCATGAGGGGGCCTCGGCAGCACTGCTAAACTATTTAAGGTGCCTTGTTGATGGGAGTTATTTTTTGCTGTGGGGTTGTAGAAATTCTCTGGCTTCCCAGTAGAGTTTTGGCCTGACAATAAACAACAGTTTAATACTTTATCTAATCCCTGCCAGGAGGTGAGTCCAACAGCAAGCTCTTGCAGATGTTCACATCCAATAATCTATCCATAATTGATGAAACAGGGAGGTCAGATGTAATGGCTGCTGCCATTCCAGCAACAAATAAATGGTTATTGACAAAACAAGCCAGTGTGGCACTGAGTGGGCTGTGAGATGACAGGCACGGAGCGGAGCGGAGAGGCGTGGAGACAAGGCGGGAGGCAGGAGAGAGAGGCTGAACTCTGGACCATCGCTCCTCAGATGGGCCAGCCGGGGCCAGACAGGGCCCAGAGAGCGGAGACGATCCCCTGGTGGAAAGTGGTGGACACACCCCTGAGGAGCCGTCAAGAGAGCGTAAACAGGAGGAGAATGAGGGGGAGGAACAAGGAGGGGGGGGGCAAGCGGCATGACGAGGTGAGTGCAACTGCATGGAGTGAGCGGAGTGCAGTGGGCCAGCTGTCCGCTCTTCTTTCATCTCTGGGCTTTATGTCAGATACAATCTACCTGGCTGTCAAGCCTCGGCAACCATCTCAAAGCCCTCTCTCCCTCGTCCTCCCTCTCAGATTCTGTAACTAAAGCCCCCCCCCCCTCTCTCTCTCATTCTCTCTCTCTCCCCATCTCTCTGGTGGCTATACAGAGGCGTCCACCTCTGTGTCCTCTGATTCTTCTGGCTAAATCTCTGAATGGTCTGCAGCACGCTTTATTCTCTGACTTCAAAGTGTCTGTCTTTCAAAAACATAAAGTAAGTGCGTTTTCCACATAGAACTGGATATTTTGCAAAAAGATGACACTGATTCAATGCAAAATTAATTCTCTAAAATTGATTTCTGATTAGCTATGTGTTAGCTCCTAGGCTAATAGTATCATATCTGCACTGTTTTGCAATATTGCATTACATCCATGAAAGAAAATTGGACAATTTCAAAAGGCAATATATAACAGTGTATTTTTAAATGTTGCACCCCGAAGACATCCTGGAGAAACAGAAAATAAAAACCAACAGATATTATTGTGCTCCAACCTATATGAATTATATTGATATGAATAAGATGTCGTAATAGGTTTATAGTGTAAATTAAGGGAGGTTGCTAGTAAAAACAAAAAAATAACTTAACATTTTTTATTCCTGTGAACTATTATGAAAGATCAAAGTTATACATGATTAAATTTTCAGCAGAGTTCCTTAAATAAAATTCTAAAGTGAAAATATTCTAATCTAAACCTCAGCTTAATGTGTTACTCAGCAGGTTGCTGCCACCACTTACAAGTTTAAAATAGTGTGAGGTAAGAGATTTTTTAATCTTGTTGCAGTAATGCCATTTAAGTTTCAGTGTTTGCATGGAAAAAATAATTAAGGGGTAGTTAATGATGAACGTGGTGCAGAGAAAAATGGAGAATAACAGTCCTGATGTCACACTGTGGCTTCTCTCTGGCACTTAACTGGATTTAACTCACTAAACAAAAACTGCACTTCTTTTAAGCCTCATTAACTCTTACATGGGAAATGGCTCTGTGTTGCACAACAGCACACACAACAAGGAAAATGCTTCGAAGAATTACTGAGAAAGCAGAGGACAACATGCTCTTTAGTGCTGCAGAGAAAAAAAGGCAATTTTTAACTCCAGCAGAGGGGTAGTGACTCTCCCTCGTAGAGTTCCCTTCTCCACCGCTTAATTACTGCGTGCGATCATGAATATTTCAGGCATATGCTTTCCCACTTTGTCACTGGAGTTCAGAACTAAGAGAAACAAGTTCATATGCATATTAATAGGGGGTTTGTGGGTGGAGGGGGACAGGAGGACTAAGGGTTGCCAGTGTGCTGGTGACAGCAGGAGGAAATGGCACTCATTCCCCAGCAGCTGCTCTTTTTAGATCCCCCTCAGAGGGAACTGCCCGAGGAGGGCCTCCGCCACAAAGGGGATAAAGGAGATGAGGGCTCTTGATGGAAAACAGGCAAACAACCACTGGGACCCCATCCTACCCCCCTTCAAACACTAATGCGAGTGCGCACTCGCACACAGAGAAACCCTTGGCCCACACTTAGCCGACCCCCAGGAGTTGTCAGGACCTCTTTAGCATTTTCCGCGGTGGCTGCTAAACTGTGCATTAGCACCAGGCTAACGGGACTGCTCTAATGACAGACTGAGACTGAGCAGAGATTTCTTCCTAGCTATGTGTAATGACAAATGGGATGCAGTCCTGAGGGAGGGGGAATGAGCCAGGGCCCTGGAAGCATCTGAGGCCCCTATCGGTTGAAGAGGGTCGTACTATTAAAATGACAATATAAATGTAAATCCTAAGTAATAATTCTTAAAAATGGCTGACGCGACCCTCCCCTGGATCACGTGCGTCACTGCACTAACATGGTCTAGGGGCAGCATTAAACATTGTCTAATTGAATTTATGGACCTTTAAATACCGCTTAGCACCCAGTAGAGCATAATGATGTGCTTTATTTAACATATCTAAACAAAGACGATTACGGCTTTGTGCAGGTTTAATGGTGCACAAAGTGTTCTCTTTCCACTTGATAAAGAGGCCTATTTGCACATGTGAATGTCTTGTTGGCAAACCCTCTGCAAATAAAAGCCTCCTCCAGAAGTTGATATTTTTGCTGCATATAGGACAACTCTTGATTAATTTGAACTCTGTCAAGTCTGTATGGAGATATCAGGAAATTTCAATGGCAAGTTCAAAGGGAGCACTAATTAGTTTGACCTTTCCTGTCATAATTAGCATGCCCATTCAAACCTCCCACAATTTACCAGCGAGAACAAAAGGGGTAACACTCAAGCTCAGTTTCTGGATAGAAAACGCTCTCTTAATTGATGTTTTCAAACAATACATGACACTATGTTTTGCTCGACATGCCCCTCATTTGCACAATCCTTAAGATGGACGCAGATCTAAAATGCACACACACAAGTAGTCAACTTGGGCAAGTGTCTTAAAATGTAAGACAGGAGCACAAAGACGAGGCATGCAGGGTAAGGCAATTAGAGCACTGGCAGCTATATCACTTCTTCTAACGTGTCAGAGGTACTAAATGTGATTTATAGTGGGAGTTCCTGCTGGGCACTCTTACAGGGGAAAGAACTGAGAGGCATTCAGGAGTGTAATGCGGAGGACTTAATATTACGATCTAAATAAATGTTTTGGGGGGTTTTTGTTAATTTTTTGAGAGGCCGAAAAATACCTTTACCATAGCCAAAGACAAGACAAAGCTTATAAAAGCACAGATAACACAACCATCACTAGTACATTCTGCTTGGACACAAATGTGTGTTAAGTAATCTTACAACTGCAAAGCCCATTACTTAGGATACTCAAAGTATTATTAACCATTTATCTGCAGCCAGGGTGAGCAAATAACAGCCTATGGACAGGATTAGAGTACAAGTCTAATGCTTGTATCTGCAAACACATCAGAATGACTGCCACAGCTACAATAAACCCTTGTGATCTGTCTCAGATCTTGTTCCACTTTCCCATCAGTCGTCATCACAGCCCCTATAATTCCCTTTCTTAGTGCCAAGATTTTTCTGTCTTTTTTCCCTTTAGATAGAAGGCACAAAGAGAACAGGACGGAGAGGGGTGGCTTTTGTTTTGGTACCTCTGTGTCTTCCCCCACTCTTTCTCTTTCTCTTTCCTTCCCTCTGTGGGGCTCTGGTGTGATTATTACACTTTCAGTGGAGGATTTAACCACGGGCCAGTTGGGCCATCGCCTCGGGGAGGCCCCGATTTCAATGCGCGTGTGCTACTTTCTCCCCCAGTTTATTGCCTTGCCTTTTATTCTGCCAGACAGTCCCACTGACATCAGGGGGCTCTTAGAATAACTCGCCCGAGGCAATCAAATCCCTGAACCTTAAATCAGCCACCGTATACTGGTATAGGTCCCAGATCTGAAAATGAACTAGTGCTAATAGATACAGATAACTCATATGATGTTAAGGATAAAACTATCTTTTTTTATTGTTTTAATATTTGCGTACTCTGTCGACCAAGGAAGAGTTCATGTGCTCACCTTTAACAACCTTTAGCTAAGATGGTAAAACAAAGTGTGATTAAAAAACTCGATTGTGACACTTTTATATTTGATTGAGCATTGCAACGCTCCATTTTGTACTCTTTGCACTTTGTGTGCTGGACACTAGATACCACCAGGCCATCACATTTCTCAGGACCCCTATATCCAATACTCATAATTGCAACCTGTATCAACAATTAGTTAAGATATTCTACTCCTCACACTAACCAAATTACAACTAGGTTTGTGGATTATCCAGTAACATGACTATCTAAAGCTCAAGCCTCTTTACCTCTACAAGACATCAAAGAAAGTTTAATAGGTATTGTTAAAAGTACATCTATTTTTGTCATTCTGACAAAATATTTGGAAAATGTGTTTTCTCTCCACAAGTCTCACCTCTCAGCTTAGCACCTTTTAGAGGTGCAGATCCTGGAGAGAAAAACATATTGAGGTTTGGATCTGAGGAGTGGATAGCAGCTGAAATCGATCTGTGACAGTTTTTTAGTCTGCTAATTGGTCTATATGAGAGTTTAGGCATAATTAGCTATAGGCAAAGTCAACAGGGACCTTCTTTTGTATTGATGGTCTTGGCCTCTCCCTCCTCTGGTCAGTATAGACTGTGTGTGGATCAATGTGACAAGTCAAGTACAGGTCAAGCTTCTGTGAAAAATTCAGACCAACTACGATGAAATGAAAGGAAATCAATATTGTGCTGTGTGAATAAACAGCACTTATATCTAACATTCTCAAGCTTATGGAGAAGTGAATAATAACAACAATAATAATAATAATAATAATAATAATAATAATAATGAAGCACTAGTATTAGACCATAGAGTGCTAAATAATGCAACCCCTGACTGTATCACAGCCTCGTTTCCATGCTTCCATGCAAATGAAGTGGAGGGACCTTAAAATGAAATTCTTTGTCATATATTCACAATTTTATGGCCCAAAATTTTATATAAGCCAGTGTAAAAAAGTGCAATGCTCGTTTGCATTAGAACAGCAGTGGTTCCCAACCGTTGTATCTGTGGACCCCTCAAAATAAAGGGATGTACAAAGCATATAAAGCATGCATAAATACTTACAACCTCTTGTCACAAGTAGCATGAGCTGTAAGTTTAATAGATTCCAAATTCACATGAGTAAGAGGCAAAAGAGGTAAAAGCTAGAGAGGTAAAAAAATAAATAAAAATTCAGAAAAATATTTTTATGGCAGAAATATGGTTTGTTTTTCTTCTGTCTGATTCTGTTAATCACCTGGCGACCTCACAGGTTTTCCTTGTGGCCCCTTCGAAGGTCCTGACACAAAGGTTGGGAACCAATGTATTTCTGTGTTGCATTTAAAGTAACATAACATAACATCCCTCCATAGGGATGACAGCAAGTTTACAGAGAGGTGAAGTGGTCACATTCTCATCCTTCCTCATCCAAAATGACCTGACCCCATCTGAAATACACACACATGGGCAGACAGTCTCAGAGTTTACCTTTAATTAATCACATTTGTTTTTCTGATTTCAATGAAAGCACTCTTTATGAGAAAAGGTAGACCCATTATCAATCAAGTAAACAATAAACACCATGGCGAAAATGCAAAGCAAGACATGATTAATTTATGCTACTGAGTAAACACTTAATAATTTCTTAATGTAGAGCTGTCAAAAGACCTGATTTGTTGCAGGCTGATATGTACGTACTGTAATTTCTGTCCTGTGTGTGTGTTTGAGATTCGGCGTATGAATGACAGCTCGAAGAGCCCATGTAGTGGGTAAATGTTGCAGAAGGCCAGACTCTCAGGAGTAAGAACAGTGGATCTGTGATCTCTGATCTGTGTGGGAACCCAGCAGGACACTACCACTGACTCTATCATATCAGCTGCAGACATAAACTCACATTTGGTGAGCTCCCCCATCTCCTGCTACAAGCGGTTTAGCATGTCTAAAATTGATGGCTCGCCCCTCCTAGTAGAGGTGTATCAGGAGTCAGAGCTCTAATAAGAAGTAATTGTGCCCTTGCTTTACCCTGGCACCATACGAGGGATGCAGGTCAACAGAACAGTTGGAACTTTGAGAATTTTGAAAACAAAACACGTTTGCTTGGGGCTTATGTGTAGATCGGCTCCGGCATGAAATAAAAAGGCATTGCTGATTTATTGCCTTTTTTAGCGTAGATGTTACCCACCCCAGCTTCCATGGCAACAAGTGCACTTTCAGCAAATATTTTTCATGCAGTTACAACAGCCTCACGTCACTGAGCTCTGGACTACACACCAGTCACTGATTGCTCTTCTTCATCCCCAGTGACCTCTTCACCTCCTGTTCGTACCACCAGCTCCCCCTACAGCCCAAATAATTCTTGTGACAATCCAGAGAGCCTCCCTATCATCCCAGTTATAATCAATAATAAGCGCACACTCACAGCCTCTAGCATTCCTGTTAGGATTACTCCCAGATTGAATATCCACAGCAGAATACCTGTCCTATGTAATAGAACTCAAGCTGGTGCCTGCACTGTACATCAAAGTAGTAGGCCTAGGACAAAAAAAACGTCTCGAATAGGTCCTCCTCAGATGATTTGAAGTTTGGATTATTGAACATTAGATCGCTCTCTAGAGTTTTTATATTAGTAATTTTATTTCTCAATATGGTCTACATTTTCTACTTCTTACTAAAGGTTGGTTCTCATCCACTGCCTCAGCGACACTTATTGAGGCTTCTCCCACAGACTATAGCGTCTTATTTTCTAATAGACAAGGCTAACTTGTCTGACTTGTTCACTCAGGGCTGCTGCTGGCCATTTTGGGTGCCCTAAGCGTAATTGCTTTGTGGAGGCAGTCTGACAATCTTGCTCAAAATGCTTGACTCTGTCACAACGCACTCGGATGAAAATCAGCGCCAGGGTTTTCAGATGACACCCGTGCACTCAAACAGATTTGTAGAAAACTTGAACGCAGGTGACGTATGACAAAACAAGTGATTTTCCGCCTTGCCTGAGTCGAGAGCTTTAAGAAGTATAGACGTGCACTCTCAGCTGCTAGGACAGCATATTTCTCTCACTTGCTTAACATTGATAAAAAAAATAATCCACTGTTTCTGTTTAATACTGTTGCTAAACTCACACAGAACCCCCCCGACAATAGCTCTTCATTCAATGCTGATAATTTTCTGCATTTCTTCACAAAAAAAGATTAAATCAACTAGAGATAAAATCACTGGTCCACACTCCTCTCAGAATGATGGCTATGAACTCTTCCAAACCTACAACCTTCATATTAGACCATCTTATCTTTAAGGACCTGTTTCCTGTTCTAATTAGTCCTATTCTTGATATTATCAATAAGTTGCTTTCCATGGGCCCTGTGCGCTCTTATGTAAAAATATACTATTGAAATTGCCTTGACCAGAGAAGTCAATGATCTACTAATTACTGTCGATTGTGATCAACACCATTGCTGCTTCTTGACTTGAGTGCAGCTTGGACGACACCACACCGCTTGGAGAAGTATATTGGTATCCAGGGGACGGTGCTTTTATGGTTTCATTCTTATTCATCAAAGAGAAGTCAATGTGTAAGTCATTTGTGAAGATTATCTTGTTAAAGTTTAAGTATCATAAACTTTGGTTTGCCACAGATCTTATTTTCTGCAATAATCCCAAATCCCGTGGAAAATCCCTATTGGCTTTTTGTGGAGGGAACCGGGTAGTATGAACTTCTTGTTGTTAAATGCTGATAAAACCGAATTATTAGTTGTTAGACCAGCCAAATATTCAATTTATATGGCTGTATGGATTGATTTTTGATTCTCGTCTGACATTCCAGTCTCATATCAAGGCTATTACCAAGACAGCATTTTTCACCTCATCGCTAAAATCTGACCTGTTCTTTCATTGTGTGATGCTGAAACTGTAATACACATATTTGTATCTTCCAGACTTGATTATTGCCCTTTTCTCTCTTCTTCCTTGACAAAAATAAGATTTATTGATCATTCTGGCCTCTCTTCACGGGTTACCAGTGCAAGCTAGAGCTGATTTTAACTTATAAGGCCTTGCATGGACTTGCACCATCTTACTTATCTGAGATAATCATACCATGTACACCGGCACGCCCTCTTCGGTCTCTTGATGCTGGTCTCCTGGTCATTCCTTCAGTTAAAAAATCTGTTGGCTTCGGAGCATTTGCCTATCACACCCCTTTCCTCTGGAATGGCCTTCCGAACTAAGTCGGGTCCATTACTTTTTCAAACATCCCTTTAACATTGATGTTTTTAATGTGGTTGTATTTATTTAAATTTGTATTATTTTATTTCCTTGCTGTATGTTTTGTCTTTAATTGTAAAGTGGGGCCATTCTGCACTTTAAATAAAATTGATTGACTGATTGATATGTGAAAAGGAATGCATAGTTATAGCTTAAAAACAAGAAAAGTGCTTTGAACAGAAAAGAGCAAACATTGAATCATTGTTAAAACGATGTTAAGTTAAATTCATTAATATTGAAGCCTTGGCTTTGTTGAGACTGCTCTAAGTCAGATCGTATCAGCCTTTAAGATCTGAGTTTAAGATTTTATATGCAGTTTATGCAAGCAAAATGGGCCACCGCCACATCGAGCTCTCGCCTCACTCTTTATTGAAAGCTTTCTTAAAAACGACTGATAAAAGCCAAGGGCATCTTTAAGAATTGACACACTCTTTAAAACATACATCTCATGAAAAAGACTTAAAGAGGGCCAGTTGCAAATTTAATATAACTTGGGGGATGCTGCAGTGAAATACCATCAGTGTGCAGGCAGCGGCTGTTCACAAAGTAACTGCCTGGGTCTGAGAGAATACTACGCTCACATCACATCTAAAAGCCAAACACACTGGCAGACAGAGGCGAGGCAGGCAAGGCTGATGAAGAGTGAGGAGAAAAGGCAGGCTCAATTGAGCTGGAGAGATATACCCCGATTTCACCTTTTTGCATCACTTGCTTTTGTACTATATGTCCATTCAGACAAGAGCCTTTTATGGCATGAAAGTAAGGGTTTGATGAGTTCATCTAAGTAAATAAGCAAAAAAGAGAATGAAAAAAAAAGTTTCATGACATGTCTGATTCCTCCAACACCCTCTGCACCCCAAAAAACAAAGAAACCTGGACAAAAGAAATCTTAGTATTCAGGACAACACAAGTCAAGAGCCCTGAACACGAGAAACTTAAGTGTAATTCTGTTCACTCCTATTTTGATGCACTTTTTTTTTCACCCCATAAATATTTGATGAAATGGGTCCAAACCAAAGCTATATAACACTCCTGCATAACTGATGCTCACCCCCGTGAGCCATCAACATTAGGGGCATGATTGAGTGCATTCAAATGAATTCAAATTGTACATTGATTACTTGATGGAATAAATTGGTCCTTCCCACCACATTCTCCTGTCATTCTTCAGCTCTGCTTACATGCAACAGATCCCAGAGAAAGCAGCGTTAGCAAGACAGAAGGGAGAGAAAGGGACGGATAAGACCTTGGCAAATGCTCGTTTTTATTTCCCATATATTTCAAAATGATGTGTTGATTTGATCTCTGTGGGAAGTTAATTAGGTTCATAGATTGCTCCAGGTATTCCTCAGGTAATTCAGAGTGTCGTGATCTCTAGAAGAGAAAAAAACCCTGGGACCTCACTCTGCTCCAAACACACTGCTGCATTATTGGGAGTAGCTAATTATTTTTACTGTGTCAGGGGTGTGCATTTTTGCCCAGTAGTAACACAGCGAAAAGGAATAATAATTGGAAAATCTAATGAGATGAGGCTAGCAGACACAAAGAACCTAGCCCACATTGTAAAAAGTTAATGCAATTTACAGAAGTTACTGTGATCCTCTGAGGCTGACGTTCAGACTTCAACCTCACAAGAACCTTTTCTCCTTCTCTAAATCATCATTATTAGCTGCCATTGGCCAGTAAGGATTAACTAATATTGTTTTAGTAGTGCCCTCTCCATTTTAACATTCATACTGTCAATCATGACTATAAATGCAGTATCAGGACAAACAGTGTCACTGACATTGCATTGCAATTAATGGAAGATTGCAAAAACCAAAGCCTTAATTTCTGCAGCAGCTCTGCTCTCAGAAACTGAGGTAGTAGCTTCAGGATGAGCCTTAGGCGTCTCCCAGCTGTCAAAGTTGGGAGGATATACAACGAGGCCACTCATTTTCCGCTGAACAAGTTGTTCAGCTGAGAGCAGGTACAGGACCTGCAGGGTGGTTTGCATATTGGTACCGTGAAGGTTGAGAGAAGCAGAACCTCTCATTAAAGCCTTCAGATAACATTAGTTCTTCTATCAACACTTTACACCAGCCAGTTCCTTTCCATCTCGTCTGCAGCTTTTCCTCTGTGGAGCAGCTGTCTTAAGAATAGCGAAACCTAACATAAACATGAATAAATAAATTTCCCATCTAATTACTCGCTTGAAGATTCATTCACACTCACACCTTTCAGCCATATTTTATTTAAACAAAAAGACAGCAATCCCTGAATCATAAATAAAGGGGCCGCTCCATGCCAATTGTTTTAAAATGTTAAGCTATAACTAAAACCTCATAATGAAGCTGATCCGCAGAGACCAAGGTCAAAAGTAAAAATCATTTTGATAATCCGATGTACAACAGTTCCCTCACACGGTGGCATAATTAACTTGAATATATTAATTCTTTAGTACATTGCTTATTGAATTATACATCCTCAATTTGCCTTCGACAATACAGTATATTGAGCAATGATGGTGAATAAGGAGTAGTAGATAAGACCTGTTGGCATATCTGGAGCCCCTGAGCATGAATTATTATCTCCGTCTCACTGAAGGACATTGTGTCGGGTTCAGGGAAATCATGTACCCCTCCTGAATAGGCCTATTTATCTGAATAAGCTGTAATTGCTTTCTTAGGACTTGTAGAAAAGTTTCAATATTTTAAGTAATATTGTCAAACCAGAGTATCACTGAGGCTGCAGGAACTGAACCGACTACCAAAGAGAAACTTGTGCACAATGCTCTCAATATGATAATAATGCCTGATTAATGTGTGCGCTCAGCACCGGTTGTGTTCAGTGATGGGCAGCAAGAACACATGTACAACTGAATGGCAAAATATGACCGGGGTCATTGTTAGCAAACTCATGAGGGTAGTAATCATAGCCTGACCAATAGCAGGTTTTTATTTTTCTAATAACAATATATCGGCCAATATTCTTTTTTTTTTTTTAAACATAAACAAATAAAATAAACTAACATCGTTTTTTAAATTAACTCAAACATGTCTTTGGTATTTCTGTACTGCAATTTCTTGTTACGGCAACATATACGCTGATCCCAATATACCTGAAATAAGCTAACGTAAATCGATATATCATTTGGGCAAATGCAAATATAATGCAAATGATACCGATTTTTTATTTATGTTACCTTGTATCAAATATAAAAATCGAAATACCTTTCAGTTGGAACTTCGTGCCATTCATGTCATTGAGGTCCTGATTCATAAAATATTTTTTGTAGTAGTATAAGGCTAAATCAAAACCAATCAAATGCAATGAGTTTATTGTTGTGGGTTGTAGACCTCACAGAAGAACCAGACAGCATATACAAATTACCTGTTATATGCAAGTGTTTGTGTTTAAGTGTGTGCGTGTTTGAGTCTTTCCATGCTGTAATGATAAATTTATCTGGCTTATTCTTTAATACTGAAACAAGATATAGTGCCCCGCATTTAACCCATAATCCCTTCTGCTTGAGTGCTTGCTAAACAGCAGTTTGACAAAGGCAGCGACACTGTAAAACTTTCCCATTGTCTTGTCAGTCATGCTTGAAGAACTCACATTCTCACATCTCTTATTCTCACTTTTTGATCCGCAAAAAATGGCAAAGATTCTTTTATATTCAAATGAGAACATTAACATTAGACATCCGGCATCACAAAGTCCCTCTCTGTTAGCATCTCATTTGAATATCTCATATCTTCAAGACACAGCTCAGTTAGAGTCATCTGGGCTTTTGTCCCCAGCACGGGAGACCACAGGCAAGTCAGAGAGGTGTCACACATCCAGCCTAGTAATTTGTCATGAAAGAACCCTTTCCGGGGATGAAGGTAACGAGCTGTCAAGGTTATAATGGCTAGCATAAACATAGCTAATTAATTAGAAACCAGGTGAGGCAGGGTAAGGCCACACTGCTGAGGGAATCCATAATTAGCTAATATGTTACATATACTCCTCAGAATAGATTGTTATGAAGGCAAAACAATTACGTTGGTGTGAATATCAACAAGGAGAGACTGATAAGGAGTCTCTCAGTGGCACCTGTAACAACCTCAAAGAGAGCATGCATTATAAATACAAAAGGCAAGCCATTCTCTATTAGAGATGACGACCAAAAGCCACTCAGACAATAACATGTCAGCATCTCTTAAAGTGCACACCAACTCCCTCAGACGTCTCAAAAATGCCAAACAAAATGAAAATGGCATGCTCCGGCTCAGAAACTTGGCGCCGAGTGAAAACTTTCGACAATGCTTTTCTCAGAGGACCAAGTTGTCTCTTTTTAGACTTTGATAGTAAACTGCAGCTAATCTATCTATACTGTTCACTGGGAGGAGAACCGGCTTTTACTGTGTCGGGATCGTAATATCATTTTGATATTGTAATTAGTGAATGAAAATAGAGGTTAAGCATTGCTGTAGTTGTGAATTTAGCCAAACAAAGGCTGGGTGGCAGTTAAAATTCAGGTTAAAACTAAAAACTGTATGTTAAGGCAGGGAGCCTGCATGGCTACCTGGCTACCTAGGTATGTCAATAGGTAGCTTCAAAGTGTATAGCTAGCTTCATTTAGGGTTTGCAGAATGCTATCAGTGCAATTACCAGTAATACTCATTAATATCAGGGAAGCTGAAGACACACAGCATACCAATTCCTCTGCCCCAGGCTATATTTCTAAAATTTGCTTTATTTGATTAATGATGAGCAAAGTTGGAAATCCCTTCATATGGCATCGAATACATACCCTCTTTCTTGAGACTAGAGACTTGGGAATAGATCTGTTTGTAAATGCAAGTTGCATATCATGATCTAGTCGACAAAACACTTTTTTTCACTAAGTTGAAAAGGCCTTCATTTCTGAGTTATGAGAGATTTTTATTGGACTAATCCAGTAATCCCACAATCATTGTAATTCAACCTGAATTTAAGGTATATGTCAAAGTAGATATAGTATATCTGAATCGGGTGTCTGTGAGGATTATAAAATAAACATATAAATATATATTGTTAAATATTTGTGATTTGGAGCAGTACGAATACAACCGACTTCACTATATTGTTATCCTATATTATATTATATTTAAACAATGCAATGTAGTGAGTGAGGGGGCAACATAGGATGTGACATTTCGGATGAGTAATGGAAGAACAAGGGACACACTTTGAACATCACTACTGCACTTTTCGCTAGCAGAGATAGCGACTCTCTGGGCACTTTCGCCATGAAATGGTTGAGACTGTCCTCTCAAGAAAGAACGACAACGTCAGTCCTTTCAGCAAGTACCCCAAAACAATTTGTTTACGTTCACGTGACAAAACCCTCTACGGGCTGTAGTAATTTGTAGCAATGAATGAAGGGAGCAAAAGAGGAAGTCATGTGACGAAGAGTGACAAAGTCCACGTAGGGAGGAAGTCGGGGTGGATGGGTCAACAAAACACAGACCGCTGTTCGTTTTCCCATTTCCAACCGACTGTTAACATTTCTTTTTGTTAAACATGACAATGGCCGTTCCCTAAACTTAAGCAACAACGTAGTAACTTCAACCCAAACCGTGATCTTTCCTTAAACCTTTTAAAAACTTATACATAGCGTGTCACATCATAAAACTGATTTTACTGTTTCCCCAAAGGTGATTTGTAATGGTTTTGGAAGGCACAGACAAATAATGTTGTCCGGCTGATAAGGACGCCAGACCAGAAAACGCTTCTATGTGTCACTCTTGGACATTTCATAACGGTTGAGGAGTGGCCACAGAATTCATGTTTTGCACACATGTGTATTGTTGAAACTCACCTGTATTAAAACACAATATGTATACATAATCTATGTGATTATGAGTACAGCACAAAAAAAAAATGTAATGTTAAGTTCCTGTTTCAGCTGAATGGAAACCATTTAACATCATAAACTGAGAAGCATCGCAGTGTTTATCTCTAACTCTAGCTGTTCGTGTCACTTGTATCTAAAACATGAGCGGTTAAGATGCTTTACACATGTTCTCTGGTGTTTCTTAGCTGACACTGCTGCTTAAAATTCAGAATCATACAAGTGCAAGAGAGCAGCAAAACGAGGAAGGCCTTGCAGTCAGGAATGTTGAAGGGAAAGCACATTTGGAGATGTGGCTACTCAGCATAATATTTTGAGCCATAGGAATACTACAATGCAAAAAGTTTCATCCTATAGATTACTGTGTGTATAAATCAATTTACATTTAGTTTATATGAACCTTTCTTCAAAAGTATTTCTATCAAATACTGAAACACGTGAACAAAACGAATAAGAATATTAGGCCTGAAAATGTATTATCTTCATAATTAACTAATGTTTCATGTTTGATTGAGTGCAAAGAAGTAACTCTGGATTCAATTATTTGTTTCAGGTTCATGTCAGTCCATAAACCGAGAGTGTCTCACTTTGTTGATATCTCTGAGGACAAGTTACACCATATCCACCACTGTTCTTTGTATTACAGGAATGCAAACCTTCTGGTTCAGTCCAGAGAATAGTACGGTCCACTCTGACAGTGGAGACCTGTGTACCTGCCAGCAGACAAATGGACTGTCTGTTTCCCTCCATGTACAGGTCCTGAGGGCTTACGGTTATGTTACACCGGACACATAAACCAGTTGCCAGATATAACTATTCAGGTTTCAATAACGTATTGCCTTTTCACTGACAATACATTTATTGGGCCGGTGGCGATAGTTATTGCTCTATCTAGAGAAAACATTTTCTAAATAAACCATTCAAAACACACATGCGCTTATTTTAAGTTATTTTGACACTCAATAATAAATGCTGCGTTATTATTCTCATCTTTAAAATATTTGCACATTATTTGTGTTTTTGTTGAATTCGGCAGTAAACAAAGGACAAGATCACATGTATATATTTCTTAGTGGAAAACAGTCAATGGTACTGACATGGTCTCCCTGCATTAGGTTTAATATGTTTAAAACATTTTTTTGTCCAGATGTTGCATTTTTGATTGTCTCCATTTGTCTGACACAGTAATAATAAAGAGGCGATTCTGCACAGCTTTCTGTTAGATACAGCCCCAGTGTAATCTGCCCCTTTAAAATAACTGTAGATATTTGATAACAAGCCAACACTGAATTTATTCTGAAAATAAAAACAGCCACAGCATTCAACAAGTTATCACGTAGTGTATTTTATCAGAGAGGCTCAGCAGATTTAGTGTAAGTTTCAGCAGCCCTGACTTTAATTTCCCTTAGCATTGCAGATGCCATGGATGAAACCATTTCCATTTCTCTGCCCTCAGGCTCCTAATGGTGCTGCTGTGGTTCCTGCTGCTAAGGGGTAGCTGCCACCACCCCCCTCATTTACCTGCTTGGTGGTGTGGCCCGAGCCTCGGTCAGGAAGTGCTGAAGCTGATCCAGCTTATCGGGCTGGCTCCTCCAGGGGCTTCTGCCACCATATGGCTGACCCAGGCCCTGCAGCCTCCCCAGGGGTGACTCGTGCCTGGATCAGAGTAACGATTCTGAGTATGCGGCGCTCCACGTTACCCCTCTACCCCCAGCATGACTAAACAGATGTTGTTTCAGCAAATTCCTGAAAATGTGAACTATAGTAGGGAGATGAAACAGAAGCAGGGGTACTGGAGCTACACAGAGGTTAATTTGGATTAACCAACCTTAAAACATGCCCTTTTTCTCAGCATATATCTGATACAAGTTAGGTATCAGATGGTCAGTTTTTCTTTTCCAATACTTGGATCCAAAAAACACAATAATTGCACAGTTTGGTAGGTGGACACAATGCTCTACCTGTGGCAGTATTTACCACAATACTCACAGCACCATGTGGGAGATGCACTTTCCAGCTGTTTCACTTTTCCAGGCAGTGCCCTGACATTTTAAATAAGCTTTCACCAGTGGTTTCAATGGTCCTGCACCAATATTTGCATGCCTTTTGTCCCCAAAGGCAACAAAAGAGGGTAGAGAAGAGATGGAGAGGAAAAAAGTCAACAGTTTTTACACCAGCCAAAGCTGTATCTAAATGTGTCTTACATCTCTGCACCCTGCTAGGCCCCCCATCCCTCTCATCCCTCGTTCCTCTCGCCTCCTGGAGGGCAGAATGATTGAGGGGTGCTACCCCTTCCTTTTATCCTGCAAGCGAAGGTCTGCCTCTCTCCATAGTCAAAAACATCAACTGAAGAGGTGTAGTAAAGACGAGGAAAGCGAAGGGGAGGGACGTGAAGTGTCACATATTCCCCTAAAGCACAATGAGCCATGCACAGGTTAGATGCAAGGATATGGAAAGTCATTATTTGCAGGCCTAAAGGGATGTAGTTGTTACATGGGCCAGATGGTATATCAACAACAGGCAAAAAAGGACAACCTATTACAATCCTCTGTAGTATAGTGGTTTGCTATCAAAGACCTACAAAGGCCTTGTTGTGGCTACCTTGTTATCTAATTTGTGCATGTTTATTTATGTGCCATGCGCATTGGTTGCCTGTGGGAGTATGAAGATGTCATTTGCATGTTTGAGTACATCAGGGCTGCTTTTAAAGTGTAGGCAGTATGTGTTTGAACATGTGAACAAATAGTGTTGCATAAAGATTGATATTTTATTTATTATTTGTAAAATCATACTTAGAATTAACTTACTTAGAATCAACAGAGCCTCTCATTTTGGGTATTTAACCAACATATAGTTCATTCTCAGCTTTTGTTAGTTTGTTTTAACTTTTACTTGGTTGATTAGGTTGATTTGAATTGAAGCAATGCATATGTACTGTATATATACACAATATACACGGTTTAATCCTCAATATGTAAAATGAATACATGATAGCAAAACACTTTATATATAACACTCAGCAGCATATCATAGGACGGCAACTGGAAGCCAACTAATATTCCAACAAGGCAGAGCCACTCCACAGTCAGTATATCAGACAATAAGACATCATGAATACAATTACAGCCCAAATGTACCGGCGCAGAGACAAAAACAGACTCAAGACAGTTAAAAGCTATCAGAGAACAGAGGAGACAGCACATAGAGGAACATCAGGTTTCAGTTATTGCTGGGTTATTGCTGGCTTTGGAGGCGAAAAGCAATTATCACCGAGAACATCAGTAAAAGCATGGAGCTGTTGACATAAAAATGTCCACTTCAGTATTGCTTTGCAGCTCATTCCAGTCGCTGGGAACAGTAAATTGTAATGAGGAGAGCCTGATGGAGGCGTTAGCTCTGGGGACTGTTAACTGACGGGCAAATCGGGTGTTATAACTGACGGATGAGATTTGTAGCATGCTTAGGTTTGTAATCTAATCTCTGCTGTCATCAAATGACACGATCAGGAGTTGTTTTATCGTCAATGTATAAGGAAATCATTTTGTGTATAATACAGTTGCTTCAGCATTCACACTCAGAAGAGTTTTTATTTTACGAGTGTGTGAACTCGTACTGCAATTATCAGTGGAGCAACACTGGATATCACCACCACCTTTTGTTTCATGTTTTTGGAGAGACTTGCTTCAGAAATACCTCTTTTATTTTAACTTTCCAAAGTCAAGTACCCCATTTATTATTTACATGTCTTGTAAATATATGCAATAATTTAACATTTCTATTAAATCTTTAAAGATACGCGATCAATTCAGCCTGAGTGTTCATGATCTATTTGTATATTTGATAGCTTAATCCAAAGAGATCTACACAGAAATCATAACAAGGTCTTTAAATTGTCTTATTCGGTTTAACAAATACAACAGTAGGTCGAGCAATGTATATGAAAAGTTAAATGACTTTCTAATTACCAGTATTTTAGCCACTGTGGCCTCTGGTTCTGTAATAGTGAAGGAGATGGTGATGATTGTTATGTTTGCAGTTACAACAGTGCCATGCTGCAGGCAGGATCAGCTCAGTGCAGTGTTTATATGGTTTGTAGGGACACCTATTGGCTAAATGTGATAACTACACTGTATGTTGCAAATGCATACGAGATGAAAATGTCCCACCAATCAAGAGAGCATTGCTTTTAATTTGTGTAGTTCATCAACGCCGAATAACAAACAGGAATTGTCATACATAATGGATAACAATTAAAGTGCAACGCATACTCTCCTTTCCTTAAAAACAGAAGAAAGGGGGCAAGAGTTTTTCCGACTTTTAATACACAGCACAGTCACATAGTGAGCAGTCAAGTCAGCCTGTTAGGAATAAAAAAAAAAAAATAGTGCTTCCTTAGGACATACTAATGAATCATGTATAAAAGATAATCATTATTGGTTTATAAACGCTAGCGTCTCACAAGCCACAAGCACACAGCTCAGTCCCAGGATATGCAACAACTAGTAATATTGTAATTAAAACTAGAAACATGGCTGAAATTCTCAGACTTCAGACAACAGAATATCACAACAACATCCCTCAACTACATGAAAAGCACGAGTGTCGGAAACCGCTGCAGATCTTCCACTCAAAATGTCCAAGAACACATGGATGAATTTTAGCTTTTTAAATGGAAACTGGATCATATTGTTTTTATTTAATTCATCACAGATGTGCCCTTCCATTTTTAAGGATACTATTATGAAATATCAAAAATTAAACATATTTGTTTTTAAATTAGTGAGTAGTGTTTGAATCATTCCTGTGTACTGGGGAACGTGGGACCAACAGTTAAAGTGTTTTGTTTTCGTTATGTTACCTTGTCCTTATTGTACTGGGAGTTATAAAAATAACATGGTGGAGAAATTAGTAAAAAAGTAAAACAAAAGAAGAGTAGGAAAAATGTTACGTATACAAAAAGATATTTCCTTTAAGTTGCACTCATTTAGCTTCTGCTCATTTCCACAGCGCTCAACAGGTGTCGTTTGCTACGGTAAGTCCTACTTAACGGCAAAAAGACTTTCCTCTTGATTCAGTATCACCTTTCATGGACCAGCTACCTTTGAAAGAGGGAGTGTATACAATAAATAGAATAATTCATGATTTTGTCATTAAAAATGAAAAGTTTCTTTTCCTCATACTTGGGATGTGTTTTGAAATTATACATAATGGACCATAGATGTTCAGAAGTTTTCCAAACCTCCTCTAGCTACGTTGGGAGACGTACAAGAGTCCCCCCTTGCGTTTCACAGGAGAGGGGTACCAGGGCTTTAATTATGTGCAGAGCTCGGATCATTAGCATGGAAGGGGGTGCAGTATGGAGCGTCCTCGTCTCCAGTCAAGGCACTGTGCTGTAAGTCGACCACCCCCTCCTTTCTCCTCTCATGTAACAAACGAGCCCCAGCCTTGTTACCAAGGCACAGGTTAACAAGCACAGCCACAGTGAGCTCATGCTGATGAGCTGTAAATACATGTAGGAGAACATCCGCTAAAACTGGTTATAGGCAGTTAATTCAAATAAATGTGGCAACTAAATTCATTTGAAATACAGTTTACAGGATTTTTTTTGATTTAGATATATCCTTAAGTTCAAGTTTATGTGAAGTCACTACATTTAAAGCTGAAATGCAATTCAAAATTTGCATTCTTGAGGAAAAAAAAACTTGTTGTGACCCTATATGATCAATCCACTTAATCCCACTAAAGAAACACAGCTCTATACGGCTGCGCTGCCAGAAACAATCCGAGTATTACCATGACACAGATACACGTAACGCTCACGCACAGTGATCCCAACCCAGTTCTAAACTTTCTCAATTATTCATTAATATGAAATTGTGTTTGTCTCAAGTGGAACAGTGTGATTTCCTCCTGCGACATACAGGCATTGTTTGGCCCCTCTCAAGGGCCGCTGTCACTCCTTTGCCAATTGCTCCGTTGACACATATTGTTCAGGAATCCATTTCCCTCCTGATAGTTTGGAGAGCCCTGATTTGTCCTAATCCTGAGACCATTTGTAATACAGAAGACTGGGATAAATAATAAATTGTGTATGACAGAGTCAAAGGAACAAAAAATGGTGCTTGCGAACAAATGGTTTGCTTTATGGTTGGGAAAGAAAATCTTTCTTTATGGTCGCATTATCAAATCATGATATGTATATTCACTGTTGAAATGAATAATAATAAGTGGAATGTGGGAGAAATATGTAGAACAAAAATAACGGGTGTGAGGCTGCTGTGACAGCTTCATAATTGTGCCACTCCGAGGTTGCTCACTACGAAAATGCAGAATTTTGTATATTGTTGAAAATCATGCAGCACATATAGATACAACTGCATCTCAATCATTATGTGCAATTTTAATGTTAGCAATTAAGATGAAATGAAGAGTGTTAAAATCAAAATAAATAAACTAAAAAGGACTGAAAACTGCAACTGGAACTCAGTGGAGCTTCTTTTATATATATGTTTAAACTATGCTGTTTAACATGTTTGTCATAAGCAATATACATTCATGATGTGATGTGATTTAAATTAGTGTACATAAAATAACTAAGCTATAAAATGTGCATGAAACTGCAGACCCTGAATAAAGCTTTTTTTTTTATGGTGTTTATTGTTGTATTGTGACTACATTAATAAAATCTGATTTAACAGAAAAACAATATTATATACATTTTCTTTAGTTGGACCAGAAATCCGAAATTTAATTTTGGGGAATTATGCAAAAATTATTAAAACATAGTAATTCAGATGTTGATCACAATCGTTCTCAGTATCTTCCATGACAGATTAACTATGCTGTTAATCTGGTAGGCAAATAAATCAACTGTAATCATGTAGCTAATTTAGTGTGATGTCATGCTTGCACATGATCAAACTGAGAACCTAAAGAAATATAAAGTGACCTCTTCCAAAATTTCCCAGTGGCATTTTTTTTTCCATGAATGCTGCATGTCGAGCATGAATTCATACATAATTTCGAAACACTCTGTCGTGTGATCTTCTGTAAGCACTGTTCATTCAAATCCTGCAAAGGGCTACTGAATAACTTTAATAAAAGATCAGTGATGCTAAAGACTCGTAAAACAACACTCATCCATTTTAATGCTTAGAAATTTCCATTTCAGTTTCCTTTGTAACTGATATTCATTTTGCAGAAACTAAATTAGTTTGAATAGTATAATTTGTAAATATATGTTAATTAACCCCTTTCTTCATCTCGTTTGTTAAGAGAGAGCAGAGCCAAATGAAATTCAAACTTACCTGTAAGGCAGACTCAGGACCTGTCTATGAATTAAGGCAAATAAAAACACTCCTGCACAGTTTACTTTTTTGCACACTCAGTTGTTTTTAGTTAGGCAAGGGTCTTAATTGCATTGTCATTAGTGCGTCTAATAATCGCCACGGGACATTTGGGTTTATGAGCCTATGCAGGCTTCTACTGTGTGTAAAACCTGCAAAAGGAAAACCACAGGAAAAGGATGCCCACCACTGCTCCTTAATTTAAGGAGAGATTAATAAAGTAGTTGCTAGACTTGCAGTTTGTTCTCCCTAAGGGTTGTATTAATAATCTTAGAGATACAGGGTTCATCTGTGGAGATCTGCCCTTGTAAAAGACCGACAAAACTTAAAAGGCCTGTCTTAAAAGATCACTGATGAGCTGCTGTTACTTGTCGTCTATAATTTACTGTTAGTTTCATACAGATTAAATGTTAAAAGAGAGTCTGTCTTTACAGTATAAAATACTGTACTGTCTGTCTGTCTGGTGGACTAAACCGCTAACAAAATGGCCTTTAGATGAGAGACCAGGAAGGAAGTGATGTTAAGGCAATCTAGTTCTATATTAAGATGTATAGCACTGGGCGGTGAATGAGGAAGGATAAGAAAGAGGAGAAGAAGCAGCGACAGCCTCAAATGCTGAGACACCCCGCAGTTATGCTTTCACCATGCTACTTCTGGAGAGGAGAAACACAGTGCGGAGAAGTCTTTGCTTACTTCAACTTTAGCGGCTCATAACCATCAAAAAATATTAGAATATTAAAATATTATTATTTCTCATGCAAAGTATGTGATTTAAGCTCAGTGACACAATGCTTCCCAACTGGAGACCAGTATTTTTCTATATCCAGCTTGGAAGGGCAAATTCCAGTGTATGGTCTATGAAAATATGGCACAATTAAGCACTGACGGGTCATTCCAAACAAGTACTTGTTTGACAATACTGAGGGAAAGATACGTGGTATCTTACCCTTACTCTAAGCTTTTCATTGCACTAGTGACTAAATCTGTGCATTCACGCTAACATGCACATGTCAAATAGAAATATACAGCTTAAAAGACTCAATGATTAACCTGAAGTTGATATCAAGGGATCACTCTGAAACCCTAATCTAGTCTTTGTTCAATGTGGCATTGTTAAAAAATAATGTCAAGCCTTCAAATCCTCAGAAATGTGCTACAGAACTGCCAAAGACTATTTGAATAATAGCTGGCCTGCGCTTAGCACAGACAAAACTAAACAGATTCAGGAGGCTTTTAAATATCTAAATGACTAATAGTGCTAAAGACATTTGTTGATTAATTGATTAGCTGATTAGAAACTGAAAACAAAATTAACTGCTGACAATATTGAATAATGGATTAACACCATAAGTCATTTATCAGGTGAAAGGTTGAAATATTAGCTGGTCACAACCTCTCAAAGCTGAAGATTTGGTGATTTTCTCTCAAACACTGAGGTAAATTGAACACTACTTTTTGACTGCTGGTCAAACAAAATAAGTAATTTTGACAGAATGTGTAAATTCACTGCAGTAAAATAATCTTGCTCATCTTCTGTTAGGCAAAGTAGTGTTGTCTAAACTACTAGAATCACCACTAAAAAGCTGTCACTTCTAATCAATTCAACGTACCATAGAACTCTCAATCGTCATAAAATACCACGATTGCAGATATAGATATAACTTTGATTTTCAATGACATATGTAAACACATTTTCTAACAGGTAAAATTGTGTTTTTTCCACCATGAATGAGTATTGTGTTGTGTAGAATGTGTGGGGGAACATTCATGGGAAGAGCCCAGATGAAAAGGAGCATAATTATATTCACGTTTATTCACAGACACACTCTAGTCCTGCACTTGGTGCAGGATTCTACCAGTGTTTGTTTCTGAGGCATAACTGGTGTTCATTTACAGAATGTGTAAGCATAGTTATTTGAATTCTCAATGAGGCATGACTTAATACTGTTCAATGCACTGTACAGGATATGGCCTCCAATCCATTTACAGGTATTGGCTGGGTGACATATCAATAGCATTCATATTTTTTCTGGGTTTATAGTGAGCAACAATGTTTAGAATCAAATCAGTTTATGGAACTTTAGCACCAGACTTTCAGTGAGCTTGATCACTGCACGGAAAAGCAAAGACACTCATTTGAAGGCGTTCATTTACGGTATGCAACATTTAAAGTAACTTTATCCAGGTTTTTTGAGATGTTATGGTTTCTGCTTTTAATTCTTACATCCAAACTGTTATTTAATTACATCTAGGAACAATCTAATTTTGCAAAGCATTTTTTATGGTTATTGTATATGAAACGCTTCTCTTTTTCAATTAGGAGAAAACAAATTACTAACTTTCATAAGTACAAGCATCATCCATTATTCATGGCAATGTAACCATAGCCTTGCATTGCACCCTTGACCACCTGTTGGGACCTTGTACTAAATATTTCACAGCTTTTCTCCCTTTTTACCCCTTCCTCTGTGGTCCTTTGATGTTTTTGTTCCACATTCTTTCCTCCTTTTTCATCCTCCCTGGAATAGCTGTAGAATAATCCTACAGTTTTCGCCTTTCATGCCTGAAACTTTGCATTGCATTTTAACATTTGTCTGGAGAGCATCCTTTTCCTTCTGTGTGAAAGATCATCTTTAATAAAAGTGGAGGGCTGAGAAGAGCTGTAAATCTGTACTAACCACACAGCGCTGAGGTCTCTGGGAGACTGATTAGCATCTGGGAGCCGGTGCATGGCTTCTTAATAATGAGAAGAAGTGCTGGTTGGCTGCCATGTGACTCGGCTCGGCCTTGATGCCATTTCCCATGTCGGTCAGGAAATACTACAGCCTACATTTCTTCTGTCCAATATGGCAGGCAGCCATTCAAAGAACTTTTCACTTGAAAGGTTTGTTAATTTCTAACAATCTCGTCACCAGAGTAGGGATGTGACTGTGTCTCCCTTCAGATTCGAGGATGTGTGGCCACAACTGATACTGTCATCACATGTCCAAAGCAAAGATTAAGAGAGTCCACCTGAAAGTATTAGAAATAATTATTTAGATTCTATTTAGAGTTTATTTAACAACAAATCTGTGGTAAAATTAGGTAAAAATTCAAAATTATAACTGTCTAAGCAAATTACTGACTAATCCTTCAGCACACTCCATGTACTTATCTTTAATGGATGAAACATGTACAGCTAAGTGTTGAAAAGAAACAAAAGTTATCTTAAAGTGCTTTATAGTAATAGACTGAAACTTTAAATCAAGCAGAAAATGTAACATATTTGTTAAGTTTAACAGGAATTTGGACGTAATAACTATAATTAAGTCATACCCATACGAACTGATAATGTTTCTACTCCCAACTGATTGTTTCTCTGGCATCTGGCTTTCATTCTCACTGAATAAACTCACAAAATTATTAGATGTATGATGATGACAGTGAGAATAGATATATATGATAGATATATGATCAAGAGGATCAGTCGAAATTATTAATATCTTGGCATTTAGTCAATTATATTTAGTTAGTAAATTTACTCTTTTTCTGTGTAAATATCAAAAGCATTAATATCCATATCTGCAATTGTAAGTCACTGCCTCACATGCAGTCAGTGTGGACCCGACCACAACCAAAGTCATGTCATAAAGGCCAACGTTGTCCTATTTGGTGTTTTTTTTTTAGAGGCAAACATTTTAGTTTGACAAGTAAATGAGGTCAAACGTTTAATGCTGCCCTCCTGTTCTGGCACCACCAACAGTAGAAAACCCAGCAACATCAATGTAGACAAACTACTACTAAACACCACTTACATGCAAGGAAAGTTAACAAGATGTCTACTCCAGACATGGTTAAGCTATGACTTTCAGTTGTCTGTCTTATGTCTGTCTGGCAGAAGAGATACTCAGTGCAGCCATCTACACCTGCACTTGCGTAACAGTGAGCCAAAGTGTTCAAATCTATTCGTCCCCTATTTTTCCCAGCATACTGTTAACTACATTTATTATGCATTGGGCTGTTAGCACTGGCTGAACAATTTGAATTTGTTTGGTTCCTACTTACAAAGACCCTGAGTTACTTAAAAATAACACAAAAGAGCAGCAGAGTGCACAGTTTTGCGTAACACAATCTGCAAGACACCTTGCAAATATCCAGCATTTTTGATCAGGAAAGGATTTGCTGAAGTCGTGCTTACGGCATTTTGGAGGAGAGGGAGCCTGTCATTAAGTGTTAATTGTCTCCAGAAACTGGTGGACACCTGTCTACAGTAAATGCTTTAAATAGCATCAAAGTTTATTGTTATTGTGTCCAGAGTTGCATCAACTATCTCTGCCTATTTTCCCATATCTGTTACATAAAAATTATAATACTTACAATTAATACTAAAATAACCTTAGTGTATATATATACACATATATATATATATATATATATATATATATATACACGATGCACTTCAAATGTTTCCGTCCTTTTTTAAAATAATAAAAGCAATGAATGAAATGGTGCCGTGTCCACTTTAGTTTCAAGTTCGAGGTTTCTGGACGCAATTGTACATTGTCTTATTCACTGTCATTGTCTTAGCATCCTGCATTGTTGCTGTGTCGGCTTTCAAGTTCTACATTTGTAACCACTGATTTTCAAATTGTCTTGTAATCATTACTATATAAAAGAAACACCGTATGTATGTGTGTGTATATATATATATATATATATATATATAGTATAACTATCATGATTATGACAGTGATTGTGATGCATTGAAACATATTCCTAATGAAATTCTTAAGTCTTCTGCCCTGGTGTCAGGTTTGACTTGATGATGTGGTATATCCATGATTTTTCTTTTTTGTCTATTCCCTGGACAAAAAAGGAAAAGATCTAAACCTTTTCTTTTCGACTGAATTTACATCTTCTGCTCATTTCTCCTGCTTTCTTACCAAGAGAATTCTAATGAAGGGCAGAGTCAGATATCTACAGGGATACAAGAGGACCTGGAGACAGGAGAGAATGCAGCCACTGATGGCAAGAAATTTCCATAAAAGTACAATCAGGTTGGAATTTTAAAAGTGAATGTTTAAGTAGTCTAAGAGATGGGCTTTGATTCACACTCTGATCAAACCCAAGACATCTCATTCAGAGAATAATGATTTTTACCCCTTAATTTTCTCTGTTTCTGTCTCATCTGTGAGCTTACAGGTAGAGCAAAGCCCAATGGTATTGTTTTCCCTCCAGTGCTTGAGCACAGGAGCCTTTCTTCTGCCAGATTAGACATGGCCAAAAAGAATGGCAAATGTAGATATGCCACAATATTAGAGGTTGGCTACACAGTGAAAATTCAGGCCCAATCCTCTGAATGCATTTCCCTCCAACACTGGATTGCAAGTAAATAAATATGTTTTTCATATATATATTTCATTTGAAATGCAGAAGAAAACAGTCTTCCTTTTGTGCATATGTTCCCATGCATATGAGGATGTGACTGAATATCCAATATCTATTGTTGTTGTTGAAAAGAATGATGGACAATGGGGTGGTGCAACGAAAGAGAAGCTGCCATGTGAGAAAAGCAGCTACTTGGGCCATGGTTTTAACCAGGCGCCGGCATAACCCCCCACTATAGTCATAGGCAGAAAAAGAAAGCAAAAGAGCGCATTTCCATTCAGTGAGACTCTTTTTAACCAATAATGCTAATGGAGATTGCACTCTTTTTGCTCCTTTGTGCTTCTTTGAGTTACTTGTCTCTTTGCAGAGTAAGGTTTTTGAACATCAACTGCACAATAAGTTCATGAGGCATCAAAGGTCAAGTCACACAGCAGAAAGGAGGAACAGTGCTACAGTAGCTGATCCACCAGCTACTTTAACAAAACCGTGACAGGAACTGCAAAGAAAATGTAACAACATACAAAATTGGAGGCTATCTTTACTTTAAATAATTAAACATATTCCACTGTTAAATACTGTAACTTAGGCAGAACGCTGTTTCATTTTAACATCCGATTAAGGTACTTTTACTTTGGAATGAATGGCTTCTTATTTAAGAAAAACGAAATAAGAGATTTACTCATGAAACAACTGTAGTACAGTGCACATTGTAGACTTTTCGAGACCCATCTGTTGTCCTAAATTGTCCGCTAAGAAGCCACACTGCAAAGCTCAGTAGGTTCAACTATATTGACCCTACATTTTTGTCATCAGTAGTGTTGATAAAGTAAACTTTGTTTTAACTAGGTATGAGGTTTGTAGTGCACAGAGTGTAGGTCTATACATTTTCAGTTTCAAATGGGATCTGTCAGACATGCGTGTTTTTGCTGCAAGCTATTACTCTTTCATGGCCCCTTTTTGGAGAGAAGGTTCCTGACCAATTATTTTCAGACAGATGCAGGGATGCAGAATGACTAGAAGCATCAGTTTTTTTTCCAGGTGATGCCTAAGGTAAGAGGAGAATGGCCAGAGGCTACGGCAGCCCTCTAGGGACATAGGGGGCTTATAAACTGTGAAACTGACATCTCTCATCTATTACTTTTGCTAAATAAACCTTTAAAAACCTTGACAGTCCTCTACATGCTTTTCCCAACCTGTACATGTTTAGCATTTTATGAATTTGAAGTCATTTTTGAAGTATCGACTGTGTATAATCTTATGAATAATCACTGATCCAAGGATGAATAAAAGCGCTCCAACTTAGTGTACCTCCTTATCTGCAAGCTTTCATATTTCTTTTAACACGCCTTATGTTACTTTTATGTAGTACAACTTTCCAAAATCAATACACTGCGCATTTTCAGGATGAAATATTTTTCATCATATCAATACTCACTTACTTGCCCATGCCCATCAAAGCCGGGCCACAAAAAGCTGGTTTTGAAGTGAGTTTGTTGATGTGAAATGAAAAAAGGCAGTCTTATTGCCGCCATGCAGATTCCCTTGATGATAGGCCCTCGCAAACCAAAAAGCCTTGCAGGGTGCCTCCAGATATGTTCCTTCAGTTACAGGGAAGCCCGTCACTGGTCCCCTTTGCAAGGTCACCATGTTTGAATGCTGTCACCTCCACTTAGAGCAAGGCAAAGCAAACAGACATCAGACCCTGTAGCTTCCTCCTATAAACTATAAATAAACTATATTTATGCTATATATTCACAGCAGAGCTACAATATCAGCAAAACCATGGTAAACTACAACATTTCTAAACTTTTAATCTTGTCATAAAACATTTTCAAACGTCTGCAGCATTTTCATATCAATAAATGTTGGTTTTACTACTCACTGATTACATAACAGCTGCTCAAGCTAATGATGATGTTTTTGCATTCCCTTTGTGAACCATTATTGTGCACACCTATCCGATACAAATTTTCTCTGGTTCAGCGTATTTGTAGGTGTTTTTGGTGGCAGCACAGGAAAAAGCCAAAGAACTCGGTAGCATGAAAAAATGATTATCATCATCCCTATAAACTGTGGTATAAATGCAAAAGCCTACTAATGATTAGTAATTACACTAAGTTTTGGTACCATGCATGGAAATCACTATGCGGAAATGTGTTATCAAGGACCAAGCACCAAGGCCACCGTTTCAACTGAAACCAACTGTTGCTGTCAACAGTGGAATGGAACAATGGACGCTTGGCAACAAAGATGTCTACATCTTTGACAAACAACTTACTGCATTACTTGATCTTTGTCAGAAGTGGCAGAAGAAATCCCCCAAAAAGTGTTGTCCATCTTTATATACAGTCTACGACACCAACACACACACAAAGCCCTGACAAATAAATACCTTAAAAAGGCCTTTTAGCTCTGCTTTGGTCTCCACCAACTTCAGTGGTGAACTGTGACCACTGGACTAACTATCCATTCTTCGGTTGCCACATCAGCTGACCGGCTAATTCCACAAGTAACAGATTCTCCAAAACTTCACCAGACAGCCAAATGTCTCCCATTCCTCATTCATGGAATTTTAATCTAAGTTCAGTTGTAATAACGGTGTTAACAAGAAGCTAGCAACAACATCCCCACTTTCCTCAGTTGTAACTGTTCGAGAAGGTAAAATGTTCCATACTATAGACCTGTAGAGTTGGGTCATCACTAAGAGCAACCCCTTTCACAAAACATGCAGTCATTTTATAAAAAAAAAACAAAGATTAATGGCGCTATAAAAAACAGAAGCTAAAGAACGAGGCTTAACTGTGATACACTGTGTCACCAGTTTGGTGCTGGCTCTAGATCAGTCTACCAGGGTCAAATGTAAATAGATTTATAGTTCAAAGTGATATGCAACATCAAAAAAGATCAATGTTTTTAAGGTCATTCTTATATCTAGGACTACAGTTGTCATTAGGGTACTATTAATTATTCAGCGCACCCCAAGGTATACACAAAATGTCTTGAGCAAAGCTAAAGTACAAAAGCAGGACAATACCATTCCCAAGTAGCCAGAATGAATGAATGACTGGATTTCACTTGCCAGTTGTTCTGATTTGGACAACCATCAATCATTGTTTGGAGGATGAAACAGTCCCCAGTTTGTCCACTTAATCTGCTGTCCTTTTTGTTCCAGTTACAAGCAGTAATAATCCAAAAATAAGTAAATAGACTTCAGCAATTCAAATTGACCTCTAGGGCTCAGGAGGCTATCTCTAATCAATATTACTTATCTGGGTGCCTGTAGAAATGCCTTGAGGGTCTAATAGGAATTATGATAAGCATCCATGAGAATACTGCAGCACAATGAGAAAGGACATACATTACAATTGGCAATGTCCATGAAGCACATCAGGCCTCTGCATGATGTAGCTACAATGCTGTACTGCATCTTATCCAAGCATCATTTACACCCCACAATGTTTTAAGTCGAAACTTTTTTTCTTTGCATCGTTTTACACAAAGCAACACAGGATAATGGTCTGAAAGGTTACAAAGATTTGTAAAAATAGTCTGAACCTAAAATCATCTAACTGCAAACCTAACTGTAATGGAAATCGAGAGACGGGTGCAGAGCAGAGCAATGCATAGCAAAGCAATACATGATTTATTTCTTCATCCTCATTTCTACATACTCCAAAGCTCTTGGTCCGATTCTGAATGCTAGCAAGACCCAGATTCCCATGAAATCTGATGTTTTCACATGACAAATGATGATCATGTTAAGGCACTTAAACTAGGTAAAAACGTAAAACTTGACATGTCTATTATATGAGTTTTGAGTGGGGCGGCTGCTCTGCAGGTGCACTGGATTGTAGTGTAATTGGGGAAGCCATCCCATTACCACCACCCCAAAAATATAAAAGTTTAAACAATAATGTTTAAACTTAATGTAAATTATACAGTGGTGTGAAAAGAGTAATGCAAATCAAGATGAATCTTCTATTTGTTGAACTCCGGTGATTATGTTCTCACCTTTCTGAACTGATATAAAACTAAACGCAGGGTGTGGTCAGTACACCCTGACAACAATGTTAGGTGTGGTTACAGGTGCAATGGAGCTTACGTCTGACTACACTGAAACATCCTTTTTGTTGCACGTTTGGTGCAGTCAGGTGCAGCAAATGTGAAACTGTCAACCAACTGTCTCAAGTGATTAATAAAACAATGCTTTTCAGCCTGGCTTACTTGGCTTGGTTAGTGATAAATAATGATTAAATCTAAATCTTTATTATTATTCCACTGCAAATTAATGTACCCTAGAAACTGTGTACTTTGACAATTTCCAAGTTTACATACAGTATTGTAAACGTGTCTTGGGGGTGGATTATTTGGACATATAATTCTACATCCTGAGTCATTTTTTCTTATCAGTACATGTAAAAACATAATTTAATTAGTATGCAACAGAGGGGACATTCCAGGGGTGGTGAGTTTGAACACACAAGGGATGTCTGCAACAATCCCTGGTGTAGACCTCAGCAGGCACAGTGTAATATTCTTGATTTAAAATCAGGATAACAAGTCAGAGCTTGAAAACTAATTAGCTCACATAAAAATGCCTATAGAGGAGCTGAAAATGATTGCCATCTTAGTAGATGTAGAATACATAACTCATTCAGCAACCAAGGTCTGACCGTCATAAATAACCCCATATTATGGCACAACACACCTTGTTTCTGTCCTCTCTTTCTAGCTGTCCATCATTATTTCTACAAAAAGAAGGTCAAGTTGCAGTCTCCACTAATACTCAAAACCAAGTTGCAGAGATGTGCATGACTTCCTTTCAGTCAACAGAATTTATTTCATTTAGATTACCCTCTGTGGGTCCTGACAGCACTGTGGATGAATAAATCAAAACTGTCCAATAAATTAATTAAACAGTTTGTATTGCAATTCAGTTCATGTGACGTTATGTTTACAACTCTCGGTTCATTTGTAACAAGTCAGTGTGAAGTTCAACTTTTATTTTCTTTCATCTGGACCAAGGGAAGCAAACTACACATCTGAGAGCAACACAAGATAAACAAACGCATTTTGTTCGCTAAAAATAATTTGAGGGTGACAATGTAATTACAGGTTAAGCATTATAGACAAGAGAGACAAAGAAAAAGTAAAAAATGATACAAGTTTGTCATCTTTAGTGTGTGTGAGAAGAGAGTCCAGCATTGAAACACAGCCCTTAACAGAGCTGGACAGTGTGTTTGAGTTTCACTGAGTATGGGCAGATCCATCAATATTTAGCTTCTCCACCACCTCACCTCTTCTACAGATAAAAGCAAGTGGAGGCCAGAGTACAAGGAGACGCCACCTCTCCCAGTGATGCTAATTATCCCTGTTTGCTATCTGGGTAGCTCGCAGGCATTCTGATTGGATTTACTTGACAAAATAAATAAATGATCGTCATAAAAGTGTAATGCCACCTCTCTGACCTTTCCCCATACTCAGGCCATGTTAGCAAAGGTATAGTGGAGCAAACATCGTTAGAATCTTTTGTTCTTATGTTAGATAAACCATTCTTGATACCTGCCAGGGAAAACACTGTGTGTGTTCCTCACTGAGATTCTTCCCGCTGCTTCTTAAATATAACACTGACATATTATGTTAGTATTACTATTATTAGATTGATATGCCAAACTGTTTCTTATTTACACAACCTGCAGATACGGAGCCGCATTACCATTCAAGTCGTGTGTCCCTCAGGAGGGAAATAACTGACTCTTTGGCTGCTAAATGCTCCACCGTGTTCACCAGCTAGACGGTAACTTTGTTTGTCTGCCGTTTTGTGCTGGGCTCGTAGCATAGCGTAGTATTCTAGAGTTTTTTCGCTGAAATCAGCTGTGGCTGAAAATGACGATGAGAGCAGTAACAGTGAACTAAAGCAGTATAATGCGAGCCGTAAGACCAACGAGTTAATAGACACTGAAAACCTCCATAGAGCGTGTTCCTAATAGCATTAACGATCTGCTTTGCTCTGTTCTGGTCAAGTGCTACCGTAAGACATGACAGTGTGACTGTGAGCCAACATGCCCAATATCAGGAACCTGAAACTGAGGCAGCTAAATGGAATTCATGTCAAAATTCATTTTATCATTTACACCTGGGCTTTTCTACTGTGACATACAAGCAAAAGCAAACTAGCAAATACAATTTCACATGCAACATGTTGGTACTCACAAGTTGGTGGAGGGTTACCCACGGGGCGATGTAGGTAGCTTGAATATGCGACAAATGGCAGGAAACATCCATACTTCCCAGAATCCAAGGGCAGCTTCTTGGTCCTCTGTTCAATTAACACAAATATCAGTCTACTTAGTCAGTTAAATCAGCTATGCAACACATCTATGAGGTCCTGCAGTGACGTTACCATGTAGTGGCACATGTTGTATTTAAATTAGGGATGTCAGTTTTGGTTAATTTTCCTTTCGATAGCCCAACACCCATTGACCGTTTTTTTTTTAAGAAAAATACAAGAAGCGTGTTCCTTTTAGTCTGGCTTTCAATGCCATGGTGGCAGGGTGGCTGTGGCTGAAGTGCTTCACCAGCCTCCCAGCAGCAACGAGCATGAGACACACATAAACGTTGACGCCATCGTTGATGTAGTGTGTGCACATAACACAGAGGACGAACACAGAGTCCCAGTGTTTTTCAATGCGTTTAGTAGCTCTCAATGGCATAATGTACTCAGGCTCGAGGTACCAAACTAGCTAGCTCTTTGAATCCCTCGGCATCTACCACACTGATCGGTAGCGTATCCGTCTCAATCATTCGCCACACCAACTAAGTGATGGCTTTGGACCAGCATGCATCACACTTTCTCCCCCCTGCAGCGACGCGATCGTTGGCTGTGAGCCATCCTCAGACATGGCAGCCAGGTACTTCCTAATATGGTACAGCATAGTGCTAGTACTACTACTAAACTGAAGAGTAGCATAACACAATTTACATTTGTCTTTGTTGCCCTTCTGGAGGAAATGGTCCCACACCAAGCTTCATTTAGTGCACTTAATTTTCAACTTCAGGCTGCAAGCTAGCTAGCTGGCAGGGTGAGTATGCAAATTAACATATAGACCGATGCATAACCGGTCAGATCTATTCGCGGTGGTTACCGTTGACATCCCTAATTTAAATGCAGAAACAGTGCAGCAGGTCCATAAACAACAAAGGCTAATTCAGTTTTTACATTAATCAGTTATTAAATGGGGCGTGTTTTCATCCTCTGACCATCTGACTCGACTTAACTATAGCGAGCCAGAGATATCCTGACCCTTTTAACTGTTTACATGCCTTAAAACTGTGTTTGAATGTATCTCCATGTAAACTTTACTTTCTACATTTGTATGTAGCAACCTAGAGAAGAATCCCACTACAAATCGAAGTAAAAAAAAAATTGATTAAAACTTAACAAACACAATGAGTAGCTACTGATGTGCCCACACCTCTCCTCCTCATCGCTTTGCTTTTCCTTGAGTTGAGCTTGATTTGACCATATCGTGGCTGAAGGTATAGTTAGACAACTTCCAAAAGTATTCTGCAATCAACAACTAGTTGAGTTAGTTCAACTCCTTCTTCAGTAGCCTCTGTTTCCCAAGTCACTCTGCAGCATTTCCAAATGCCATTTTTCAAACAAATGTTTGGAGTTAGTTTGTTAAAGTCGTCTGCAATATAATTGTTATCATTGCAAAAGCATTAGGAACTCTGTGGGCTCCCAACGTCCAATCAAAACAACACCACGCTGGTCATTTTAATTCCTTATCTCTATATATATATATATATTAGTCGTGTTTACTGAAAGGCATGCAATGAAATATAATAATATCTTCTATGTGTAGCTAGCTACCACAGCACACACCATTAATAACGTTATCTCTTCGGTATGCTAGCAGGACGTCAAATTCAGGACGTCAAATTCATATCTTCAAGTAACAGTTCGCTAGCTTGTTCCGTGCAACTTGTCTCTTTCCAAGTATTACTGTAAGCATTAACTAGTACACACACACACTACCAGACCTTTGACTAAGCTAACAAATTAAAAGCAATGGTAACAACGCTAACTGCTAGCTAACGGCAATTTTAGTTTTTTTTAACATCTATTTCAGACGCGCATATTTACCTTTTATGCATCGTCATGACAACCGAAGTAAATATTCTGTCTCTGTAGACACACTCACATCACCGTGGTCACTTGTTTGGACACACTCACCTTAAGAGAAGAAGAAGAAGACGAAGAAGAAGAAGAAGAAGAAGAAGAAAAGGAAACAGAAGAAGAGTTTCCTGCTTCTTCTTCTTCTGATTGTACTTTTTTTCTTCTTCTTCTTCTTCTTCTTCTTTTTCTTCTTCTTCTATGCCTGTTTTCCGAGTGACTTGTCCAAGTATGGTCATGATTTTATGGTAAATCTAATTTAAGAACTAAATAAATAAAATCGTATCCTCAGGTACTAAAAAGTACTAATATTAATGGACTAATGAAGTACAGGTCTGCACCTGATCCATGCCTGGAACTATTTAAAATAGTGCTGGGTACAATTATCACACCAAGAAATAGGCTGATGGTTCCCAGTGTTGTTCAAATTCTTCATTAAATTCTTCATTAAATTCAACTGAATTCAATAAAACTACAATATTAATGATACCAATAAAAATGGATTGTTAGTTGAAATAATGTTTTAATTTGCATTCACTTTATTAACACACTAATGTAATACACAACCATAGCAGAATAATTGCCTTAGCTCCAAAATTCCTACTTTGCTCATGAGGATAATTAACTGAACAATGTAAAACAAATGGTTACTATTGCCATGACTGTATTAAAATCCTATTTGCATGTAAAAAATGCACATTAAAAAAATGTAGATTTGGAAAAGTCCAATTGCAGTTGCATACTCTTCACAAACACAAACACTGTAGCATGTGAATAGTCCTGTTGCTTTGATGTGAAACAGGTGTTTTGAAACTGAATTGAGTCACAATTATGAACTGGTAGGCCTTCCTGCACCATCTATCCATAATAATACACCATCAGATGGGATGGCGATCAAACACAACACTTTGGCAGGGACCGGGGGAACTTGCCTCAGTGACTGGGGTTATGCAGTTTGCCTATAGGCCACAGGACAGCCCCTAGAAGCTAGCTTTTTTCGCCTCGCCTGCCTGTCTGTCACTCTCCTTCTCTCTGGCTCAGAGGCACACTTTATTGTCTCTGTCAGTTGTGAGCCGGTGGTTTGCCTCCACTCACTGTCACCCCTCTGTCAGGCCCTGACCGATAAAGCTTGCACCAGCGCCAATCTCCCTTCTTCAGCTCCGTTGGCTGTTCCTGGACTCCATTCCACCACTAATTAGCTCTTCAGAGATTTCTCTTCATGGAAGTAGGGGGTTGGTGGTGGGCTGGTGGGGTGTTGGGGGCTTGAGGGGCGGGGTGGGGTAAGGAGAGAAGAGGCAGGAGGATGCTTGCGGAGGAGTAACTCTTATTGGATATCGTGGCTTCAGTGACAGTGCACTGATTCTTGTACTGACAGACCTATGAAGTCCAAAGCAAAGAGATAGATAGATAGATAGATAGATAGATAGATAGATAGATAGATAGCACAACCTGCAAAATGTCTCAAGGCTTTGGTGAAATTGGGGGCAATGAGGAGCAGAGATGTCTCACTAATGTCCTGCCTCTGCCGGGCCAACATGACCACTGCAGGTCTTCAGGTGATTAACATGTTGGCAGGGGTTCCTACATGAAAAGACCCCTGTTTCTTTGTCTTCTGGTGTGTAAATATTGTGCTTGCGGAATATGAAAGTAGTGCAACTATAAGGTACAAAAACATAGGGAAAAAAGATCAAGAGTGGGTCTCACATCAAGGAGGACCCTGAGGATGTCTTTGTTGTCAACTTCAGAAGGGGGAAGAGAGGAGCAGAGGAGGAAACTGGCAGAAGGGGGAAAGATGCCAGAGAGAGCTCAAAGGATTCGGTCTGGGCAAGGTGATCGGTATTCCTCGGCAGTCTGCCTTCTGGCTCAGATCAGTGGGAGTAAGCTGGCAGCCAAGCCAGAGGGCATAACAGCACAAACACACCTTCAGCACTACACTGCTAGAGGCTTGGCTTCACAATCTGGAGGGGCGGGAGTTGAAGGGAGAGACAGAGGGAAGAGCAGGAGAAAATAAATACACTGTAATTATCTTCAAATCATCAACCCCTGACATCCATTGCAAATATGTGCATGTGTGTGTGTGTGTGTGCACATATTCCAGTAAAAGCCATAATGCATCACCTACTGTTGTGTCAAAACAAGACTTTATTAGATGAGATGCAGCCGTGGGTCATGTGTGGGGAAGGTACAGAGGTCACCAGTCAGGCAGACTCATCCTCAGGCCAGCGATGTTGTTTCTACTCACATCATTACATCTCTCTTGGATGAATTCCAAAATCCCTCAATGTGTGACGCGTGAAGAGACTGTACCCATCTTCAAGGACTTCCCACCGTCATGCTGGGACACAAGCCTGACACACTCCTTGCATTAGACACCTACATGGTCCTTGCTGATGTTCTGTTACAGCTCTGACTAAAGGTCTAACCAGGTACCTGATGGGTGGGCAGAACTGGGCAGGGCACACCAATGAAGTGCTCACACACCCACACAAGTGTTGTGACAGGTACCAGATGTCCTGGCAAAGGCCAACTGTCTCCACGGACAACCACTTCCCACACTCACGGAGCACATGCACGCACACACACGTGCACACGCATCGCGTTTGGCCGTGATGAACCTTCCATGCAGAGCGTGTCCCAAAGCACCTGCAGTCTGACACGCAGTAAGTGGATTGTCCATTCCGCTGTCACACTAATGCCCTGCTACACACATTTAGCTTCACACCCAAGCAAAACAAATATCTCCCCATATTTTGAAGGTTTTGGCTACCTGATGAGGACAAATATGAGAAACAATATTCTCACACAAGTCGATTACAATGTTTTGTTTCTTGACATCATAAGTAACACCCTGACAAAAACAAGACAACAGAGCGCTCTCTTGGCAATTCAGAGCTGACACAATCCCGTTAACACAGAAGTCAGTTAGGATTGCTCTTAAACTCCTGCTGACACCTTCACCTCCTCATGGCCCCCCAGATAAAGGCAACTCCGTCAGACGTCTGCAATTTGTTAAAATTACATTTTCATCCACCGTATTTGACCACACTATTGTAAGTTTTCCTTTTATTTTATTTTACTTTCTGAAATCTACCCTCAGCACATTTAACATCATGCGCTCAAATGACGCAGCTCACCAAATTGATGCCATCCCAAATTTAAATTGTACACTGTAAATGCATGTGACGTCTAATTAGTGAAGGAACAGAAAGGAAAATGAAAAGCTATGTCTGATTTTCTTGGTCTTTTCCTTAAAGTGCCATTTTCTCAGAATAAGTCTTAACAATGTATGTATACTCATTCTCATAGTTTATGTCATGGCGATTTATCACAGCCTAAAAAGGTCAGTAAAAAGCCAAAAAAAAAGAAAAAAAAGAGTCTATTGGTCAGCAAATAAGTTACTTTACAAAAGCACTATGTCCATTTGAAGGTACTTCAGTTTGATATAGTGTCTGTTGGTTCACCATCCCTGCAAGCATGCAAAACATCAATTATTCTGAATAACTAATGAAATTATACATTCATACATTATACATTATACTGGACATACTTTCGGTGAGACTATCGATACAAAAAGAGGTCTTTCATATCAATGTATATACTAAATGGATCTGTATAGACTTTTAACTTATGATCTGGATATTGACCACAAAAATTAAACAAACTTGGTTTAAGTAAACATTCAATTCCAAAACTATTTCTAAATCTCCTCTTTCACTATTTATCCCAAATATAATTGCATTTTCATAGTTAGACCTTGAGTTTCTGTCAGGACTGATGTGTCGAGAAACTAATTTAAGAGATATGAATACATTTTTGATGTGCTAAATCCAATACACCCTTAATGATGAATAATCTTCATTATTATTCTATGTCTTAGATAATGTAGTGTTGTAATTGATCAATATGATGCCATCTTGAACCTTTAATAGTGTCTGTGGAGATTTTCAAGAGCATCGCTCTTCAAGGCAGCGGTGAAGAAGAAGCTAAAGTATCATCCGATGTTGTCTTAACACAAATTGCCATTCTGAACAGATCACAACCAAGTTTTCTCCTTTGGATGGAAAAGAGAAAAGTCCTTGCAGTTTTAAGGTTTTAAGTGGAATCTTAATGTGTGTTTTTCCTCTTCTGAACAACCCTTATATTTCCTGCTGCACAAGGTCAACACATTCACATGGCCAGAGATGGAATTAAATAAATAACTGCAAGAAACAATTAGCAATGCATCAATAGTCGGATCAATAGTGATGTTGGTAATTATCACTTTTGGGATACGGGAGATGGTCTTTCCTTATTGATGCTCTCTAATTCACGGGTATAACCTCAGGGCCTGCAGAATAAATCAAAACACATCAAGGTAAACCACATTCCCAATTCCTTTATGACAGATGTGAATAAATATTGCCCCGTAACTTAAAATATTAAAACCTGAACTTAGCTTGCATGAACATGGTGTTATGGTCGTGATGAACTTTTTAATATTTTGACTCCAGGTTTGATTAGGTCTTAATGCTTCAAACATTGAATGCTGAGTAACACTCATTAAACGTGGTAAAAACATATTCAATCAATTCAACAAATGCAATTTATCAATTTAAAAATCTTGTTTGAAATAATCTGATATTCAAGGAAAAGTTTAACATGTTTTATGTAGCCACATAATAAATAATATCTCTGTTAAAATAGTTAATCTCCACTTGTCTTTTTGTGCTTAATGTTTTTGTATGTTTTGTTGTTTGTTGAATCAATATTTCTCGTATGAAATGATACCACTATATTTTATTAATTGGGTACAACAAATTGGTTGTTTACCGTTCAACCCATATTTATTTAATGTCCCCTCATTGTATATGTTCCTGCTCAGACTTTGTGTCTAATGAAAGGTGACACTTTATTTGATTTTAGGCAATTTGTTTTGGGCTGAATGAAAAAGCAGATGCCAAATTAACTCTGACCCGGACGGTTACTTGAGCCAATTACAGTCTATATCACGTTAACTCCTATTACAGTGTACACTGCTCTACGCCAGAACAAAAAGCCATGCTTCCAGAGCATTTAACCAATCACTTATGCTACATCTAATTAATAGTGTGTTTCACAGAACTTGAGCTTCAATTAAAATGTAGCCCTGGAAGGCTGGAAAGAATTGAAAAACTCGAGTCTTGTAAAGTTATCCATTTGGCCGCAAAGAATTCAAACAGTTCCTGCAGGGGTCAAATAATGTGCATAACTTCCGTTTAGAGCTTAAAGGGTTTATTAATGTATAGTACAATATTGTCAAACATTATTGTTATTTGTCTTTTGAGAATATGACACCAGAGCGTACTCTGTCAATGCATCACAGGACAGATTATATTGTGACTACTTTATTTTAGAGCTGCAAGTAATGATTTTCATTGACAATTAATCGGCTGATGTTTTTCAAAATTAATCCATTAATTATTTGGTCAAATAAAATGTCACGAAATATTGAAAATGACCATCACGGCATCCTGGAGACAGTTTGCATCTTTAAATCGGTAATTTGATCTGACACACTGTCCAAAACTCAAAGGTACTCATAATTGTATCACATAAATCATCATATTTGAGAAGCTGGAATCAGCAAAGTTTAGCTTTAAAAATGATTTATCAATTTCTCATAATAGCTGCAGAATAATTTTCAGTCAACCAGTATAATATTTATCTCCTTATTCATGATGTGTTACCCAATTTATGACTAATTTGCTTCAAATTAGGAATAAATGTCCACTCCATTGTATCATTCAGGGATGAAATCTAGTGCTCAAACTACATGACGAGACCTATGTATTGTCCACATTCATTTTATACTATTAACTATCAAAATGGACTTGCGGAAAAGCCGTCCATATAAGATGAAAATGTGATTCTCCTTCATTCCACATTGCCTCTGCTGATGTGTCATGTTCTCCATAAAGGATGCTCCTGTGTTGCTGTATAAGATACTGGTGCAATCCCTGACCATCAACTCTCCCAAGAGAGGCCTTGCTACCATTTATTTTCAGTTAAAACAGAATACGTTGGCTCAGGTTTTCAGCTTTAGGCCTAATCTTAGTTTTGTCCTAGCTTACCTCTGTGCTGTCGGAAGAGCCAGACTCTCTCCAGACACACAGGAGAACATTGTGAGCCTGTGCACCATTTGAGCCTGGGCCCCTCAGGCCCCTGCTGTATCAATAATGCAGACATGACCACACTGATTGGAGGAGACAACTAGTGTTTAGAAGGAGCAAACCCAAAAGAGTGCTCAGTCTCTCACAAGTTAGCCCTGCTCTCACTTTGCCACTGATTTAGACGTACAACTGCCGGAGTGATTGCTCGGCTTTCTGCAAGAGCTTTGCCGCCATGGACGTGCTATTGCTTGTATGAGCATAGGCATGCACGCACACACGCACACACGCACACACACACACATCTAAGTACATGCACACACTCAGTCACCCAGGTGAGGGAAGGCACACACAACGCCCAGCCTTGTTGATGGGTCCATTGATTTTTGAAGGCCTCACTCCTTCTTCCTCTTTTTCTTTGATTATTAATTCACAGAAGCAAAAGAGAACTGCCCAGTGCTTTTAAATCTTAACTGCTCACTGACTGAAGTACCATCTATGTGAAAGATGTGCCCCACAGTAGGTATATATACGTGTGTTTGATACGGGAAATTAATAACAAAGAGGTCATTTCATTCCCTTCTGTTTTTTTTATATTATTGTAACAGGTAGCATAACATTAATGCCTCCCAATGCTGGATTCATCATATTACTCAATATTGTCATATTTCACACAGTATACTATATACAACCAAAATAAGATTACAATTATAATAAACATTAATTAGAGGATATATTTTTAGTATACTATAGGATACATCGGCAGTAAAAATGGCTTCCTCAACAGTTTTGAAATTCCCAATTACCCAAGTCCAGTATGGTGATGAAATCAAAGTGTAAGTGCTGGGTGCTGGGTTATAGCCAAAGGGTAAGAAGTGCTGGGTGTTGGGAAATAGACAAGCTGACCAACTGGGCTCAGAGGAAATAAGATTTTGTCTGGCTGAAGGGTTTTTGAAAGTTATACATCTTTTTATATATCAAGAGAATACAGTACACTGTTGTACATTTAGCTATTTATTTTGTTAACGTATGGAAATGACTTAAGAACACAGCACGTAAAATAAATGCATGCAAAGATGCAAAGATGTGTCTGATCTTTTTCCTGCTCATTTGCTAACAATTCCTTTTCTCCTGTTATGATCAAGTGTCCAGTTTGTCTTTTCCACAATTATTCACTAGAGGGAGCAAATACAAAGCTCATCAGTCTCTCCACACTCGGAAGACAAAAGTGGACAAAATGCCCTGCAGGTTGTTTGTTTTCATTTATTTATTATCCTTTTCTGTCTAATATCAAATACTGTACACAACAAACAATGTACAAATTACATTTCAAACTCTGTATATTATAGAAAGGCAGTTTACATATTTCACACTTCCTCAGCTTTCCTGTGCAATACTTTCCTTTAGACAAATTGTTCCTGCTGAGACACTGTGCCACTTTGAAAACTTTTCATTTTGGATGAAGAACATTCACAAATGGCAGGGGGGGTAACAAGGTTTTCTCCAAAGCAAAGCCACTGAATGTTTGTGCCTCCCACAGACGATTTCGCAAAGGGAGCGCAGTTCAATACTGCATGCTGGGCTCTTTTTGATCAGTTGACTTAGCCGTGTTTGTTTGTCCAATGTTGTGCTGCAGCTGATTAGTGGAGATAGATTAATGAATCATAAAAAGACACGTTAGAAGTGTCTTCTCCGAGGAACGCATCCATTCATCTGCGGAGAAACTCATAATGCATTTTTTACTTTTCACTGCATAATTAGACATATTGATGAATATTAACAATTAAGTCTTTCAAATGTCTTATTTTATCTGACGCCAGATAAAGACTGCCGCTCTTAGTGAATTAAATCCTGAGATGTTCCTTGCCGAAACATCTAAGATTCACCCAGAAGGCTGTGCTCTGCTTGCTCCATGCTAGTTGCTCTGGGCTCCCTGTACACCCCCCATGCCTGCATCTCTCAACTAGCACCCACCCTTCCACTCTTCCTTTTTTCACTTTTTCCCCCTCCATGATTTTTTTTTCCCCTTTTTGCTTGTTTGATATATTTCTTTCCACCCCACCACCACCGTATTCAAAGACTTATACAATATACATGCTCCATCTGGTCAAACTTGGTGAACTTAAATATACCTGTCAAGTGCAACTTTAAAGTTTCCCTCGCAACCTCTACTAAGTCTCGCCCAATCCACCAAGGCTTTAATTAAAAAGCAGCCCCAGTTCCAGGATGTGCTTCTAAATGAGGGAGTTTGTGCTGGCAGACGAGGAGCTGGGGTCTTGCAGTGGGACCCGGCTTGTGGCTTTCATCACTTCCACTCCACAGCTCTGAAGTTCCGGAGAGGCATCTGTCTGACTTGAATTGGAAAGATGGAGAGATGCACAGTGAGAGAAATTTAGACAGAGGAGAAATTGAAGAAGCAAGACAGGAAGGGGGAGGGGGAGGAGGAGGAGGGGTGGAAGGAGAATATCATGTGGGGGCTGATACCCTCCTTTTGTTCAGACTGTGCAGAGGGAAAGTGAAATGTTAAAGGTAGACTTTTTAAAAAGGTAGACTGCTGCATTAACGCAGGACTTTTTGCACACAAGTTGGAATAATTTCCTGTTAATTTAATTTGGTAGAATTTAGTTTTATCTTTCAACATGAATTCTATAGTTTTTTCCTCATTCCCGTTAAAGGTTAAATGTTAACACTTCTGATATTTCAAAAAAGACGCTGAAGTACAATTCATGAAGTTTATATTTATTGAATGTTAAAAAACACATAAGAGAACACTGAAATGATCAGAAATGTAATGTTGAATTAGATTAAAAGCAGTCATGCTGTCTTTGGGGCCGTTTGTATATAAGTGTAAAAGGAAAGTGTAAATCAGTCTAATGAACATGCATGATGTCAGTGTAATATTGGAAATATTTGGATTTTGCAAGCCCGTCAATATCTGACCTCAGTGTTTTTTCTCAGCCTAGCGGAAGGTCTTTAAATATTTGTAACCATGCTGGTGGACATTCCCGAAAACCAAGCAACTATGACATCTAGTGGTAATTTCCTTAAAACACAGTGTTACAGGAAAATGTTGGAAAACTCTGTGAGCTCCCGTAAACAACTGGTCAAATTTGAGAGTTTAGAATGATTAAGTTAAGAGTAAGATATTGGAGAAAATCCTGAACCCCCCAAAAGGCTCTTTGACAGTCCCAAAGTCAGACTGCACAACAAGTACAAGAGCAAGTATTTGCTCTTTTGTAGCAGGGGAAGTAAAACAACAAAATGTACAGTGCATTATAGTGTATATAATAGTATACTGTCCAAAACCAAAAATGTTTGCAGAACATTTATATCCAGCAAGACAGATGTTAAAGCACAAATCTTCCACATAACATTTCTTCATATTTTATCCTTGAGAAATACTGGATATGTTTACTTCTTCTGGTCTGTTAAACTTATAAATAATTTAAAGTAACAAAAAAAAAAACTCTCTTTGCTTTAAGTGCTCATAGCTCATAATAATATATAACTTTTAACGGATTTGACTTTGATTCCTTTTAGAGGGTCAAAAGTCAAAAGGGTGGAGAACCACTGGTTTAGACATTTACATCTTATTATAATTATAATTTAGACGTATTGGTAAATGTTAAAAGCACTATGACTTCTCTAATTCTTTAATTTGTTCTCTGTTTATAGAAGCTGTCCTTTTACATTTTAGAAATCAAAAAGGCCCCAAACATCATCCAGAGGATGATGATTCTAGGCAGAGAGCCAAAGCCCACTGAACCCTGTGAAAGGTTACAAATTTCTCATGCATGTCTCAAGCTGGTCTCCAAGCATGCTTTTTGCTTAAAGCCTGTGCTTCAGTTGTTTATTGCCAATAACAGTACACAACACAAGGCCATTTCCAAAAGCTTACAGTATGTCTGTTGTTGTGCAACTGTATGTAAGTTCAAGGTACTAGTGGACGGTACAAGTTGGTCTGAAAGGATTACCCAAAGTATGGTAACACAACTGCCATGATATCACTTTAATAAACATGACGATAGACATGATTATAAATAAACTTTGCACAGTTTTGTCCTTTAACACACAGACAACTGGTAGATGAATGATCATGTATCTGTCTCCCATATAGTGTCATTACACATCAGCTGTTGGTCTCTGATGAAGGGCATCAAAGGAAGGCTTCAAATATCAAACACCACAGACAGTCATACGGACACATGGAGGTAGTCAGTGCCATTATATAATCGGTCCCGTTGCTACCTCTCTTGGATTTTTTTAATCACGATTGTTTACTGGGCAACTAATGGAGGCATTTTGTTGCTTCTTTGCAGTTCTTGTGGAGGAACACAAACACATGCGGTGTCCAACTGCTACATGATATGCACTAGGATCTGACCCTGTGTATTCCCTCCTCTCAAAGGAGGCTTAGTGGCAGAAGAAAATTAGTTTCAGATGGCATAGTATATGCTGCACTGGATTTCCCACTTTTTCTTTTAGCTCTTTTGATTACATTATCTTGACAGAGAGTGAAATAACCAGCGCTTCATTGTACTGAATGAATTTTCCAACAAAGCTAATAAATCATGAACTTTGAATAAAAACAAATACTGTACATATTTGATGTCATTTGAAAAAGTTAATCAGCATCTGCAAATAACAAAAATAAACTAATTACAACCAAATTAAATATTTGTAATGCCAGATAAGGTCAAAACAGAAAATCCTCCCCAAAGTAAACTTTGTTTTTAACACAAGCAGTCATTTTCACAGAATGTTTCGTGAAATCTGCGAGGTTCGTCTTTGAAAGCAAACACAGCTCCATTTGGAGAGCTGATTATTTGTTGTTGTTATTTGTATTTTGCTCTGTATCTTGCACTCAGACCAGTCTTCTTCCCATTTGATCTTTTATTTCGAATCCCTTTTTCTTCAACTAAACTCAGTCGTGCCATCGACCCGCCAAGGAACCACTCCAGCCTTCAAGCCTTTACCAATTAAGTGCTACCATGTGTAGAGTAGAGGGTACTATTGAAGCTGTCACATGGTTGCGATTATGCACTACAGAAGCAATCACAAAGGCATCAAGGCATTAAGGTTTTAGTTTTAGCCTTTTTTTTCACAAGAATGTAAATGTAAATTGTGGGATAACAAAACATTTTATGTTGAGGAAATGTCTGTGAAAATTCTTTATCTGTTCCATATCTTAACAATAAATGTGTTTTCCAGAGATTAACGCTGATTTTCTGCAGATCTCTGCACGCTTATGGATAGACGGCAGACATTTCTTGGACAAAATGCTAGTTAGTCGGTTTCTGCACTCCTCAGCCTACGTCCATCACACTGTAGCAGTCTGTTTTAATTTTCATAAACTCACCGTATGTAAATAAATCATAACAGTCGCTAGAGTCACTGTTTCCTGTCCGACTGGTCTGTGTACATTCTCTCAGATGTGTCTGTGCAGCTAAGTTTGTTTGCTTTCAAGTTTTGTTTTGTTCTTACCCCCCTTGTTCTTTGTTTGCAGTTTTAATGTTTATAGTTTTGTGTAACGAGGTTTTGTTGATAAAAGGGATCATTTTAACCAAAATGTAGTGTGGGGACTACTTTGAAAGCAAAAGTGTCCCAGTTACTTTTTAAAATCTTATTCTGAATTATTGGTGGCTTCATGAGTGGCATGGCTGTTACTGCACAATATAACTTTTAATAGGTGTGTGTATGGGAAATGATTGGACAGCTGATATGCTGTTAACACATCATGGCCAACATTCATAATTACTATAATTTGCAGTCATATCTTTGGTTCGACAGGGTGTAAAATCTTAGTTATTGTGCATACCATTAGCATGAAATAGTCTGCGTGTGTATCTGTGTGTAAATGATAGGATTCAGACTAAAAATTTACTTCCTCTATTTTATCTTATTAATAGAAAATATTTGTAAAAAGTTTCTCACATAACACACCTATTCGCATCTCTGTGGCATAGTGAGCTACTTCCACAATTTCTTTGCAGAGTGGAGGCCATAAAGAGAACAAACAGAGGGAGTGCAAGACCCATAAAGAGACGACATTTGAACCAGATCAAAACCAGCTCTGATCCCATCTGGGTCCCCTGTCTCTGAAAAACATTTCTACGTCCAGTAAACACACACCACCGGCCCGCCACAGACACCGAAACACACTCACGGACATTCTCTCTATTTGTTTCCTTCTACACTCCCTCATAAATTCACTCCAAACCGTCTTCTGTTCCCATCATTCAACTATTTCAGTGGGCTATTTGAAAATTAGAAGACACATGAAAGAAATAAATAACATGTGGTTCAAACAGGCCCAGATGCCGGGTCTGCACAGATAGTTGAGCCAAGTAAGGGAAGCAAAACATGGCTACATACACACACACACAGACATGCACACACACAATGTTTTCCTAGTGTAATTAAATCATCCCATGCTCGGCCCACAGGATCTCCCTCGAGGATTTAGAGGCCCACACTGACAGTCCCCGTGGGTCACAGGGGTGGCTGTTTTCCTTGGACATGTTTCATGAGACTGTATGTGTTCTCTCTGGGAATTGGGTCCTTTGGAAAAAAAAAAAGGCACAATGGTGGAGATCTGGATTCTAGACATCAGAACAATTGTTGAGCACAGACTCATCTCAGTCCTGCACCCTAACACCACAAGCGAGCCAGGTCTTTGATTGAAGAGGCTCCCGGTGGGTGGCCTTGCATCCACAATATGCCAGAGGTCATCTCAGGTCTTCTCATGTTTGCTCAGTTTATGTTTTATTAAGGAACTCACCGCTGCAATGTTCACAGGACATGTGAGTTTTGGAGAAGAGGAGTTTTGAATTTGTCTACCTCTTAGTCCCTGTGTGTGTGTCATGGGGGGGGGGGGGGGAGGATTTATTATAGGCTGAGATGAACTGAGGGTCCAAGTTAATGAAGGTATAAAATATTTGAAAAATGGCACAACAGGCATTAAATAAACACTTGATAGATCTGAACGTAACATTTTTTCCTCTTTCACCTAAAAACTATTTTTTTGGTCCTTTTGTATATATAATCTTTAGCCTCTGCTGTGCTGCAACAGCCTTAGATATTGTTGTCATACAACTTCCAGCCACCTGGGGCAGACATGAGTGCAATGCTACTGAGTGACAATCCAGTCTATGAGCAAGGAAGAAAACACCACCATATTCAATTTTTCATTATCGACTTCAATGGAAAGTTACTTAAGTTAGAGTTTGGGAGTAACATTTTGCATCAGTCGGAGGAAAATGGCTTTTTGTCTGATCTCTGAATAATGTGAGATATGTGAGTAATGAGAGTAATACAACTCTGGTGATATAAAACCATGGATTACCTTTCAAATATCAGCAAGACAAAATGTATTTAATTTTGTTTCTCAAGTGGTAAAAACAACTTTCGTCACCTGACAATCAAAGGAAAGCTTTTATTAATGTCTGATATATAACATGTGAGAAACAGGCTAAAATACAAGACAACATACTGGATGAATGCATAGCCAAGTATCATTAGCATATGCAAATTAGTTTTGAGTTGCGTCATTAGTTGTGTTTACAAATAATGTGACCCAGAGAGGATAAATGGAGGACCTGGAACTGACCCCAGGAAAGTCAGGGAAGGAGAGGAAGAGGCTCGAACTGTTACAGAGAAACTTTTATTATAAAGGACCAGAACATATCAAGAGACAAGTCTGAAATAAAAATGAATTTATATGCAGTAGATGAGCGATTCAATGTGTGTTAACAAATTTGTCAAAAGCTGAGCACATCCCAAGATATCAAACAATCACCAGAGTCAGCAGGGAGGGGTAAATCATTTGTAAACTAAGGGTTAGGGTTAGGGTTAAAACGAGCAGATTAAAAATGTGTCTGTGCAAAATGAGGATTCACATTAGATGTCAGAGGGTTTAGCAGGGGGTTAAAAGTTAGCATGTTGCATGTTTCTTGAGTCACAGTGTGGATATATAGATAATTACACAACCAGAACTTTAGTCATAATCATACACAAACTTTTTGTGCTAACGTTATCCATAAAAAGATCTTTAAAGTAAAGATGTTAGAGTTCCATGAACACATTGTAATGCTATCTGTTGGGAGAAATGCCCTGAAAATGGACTTGAAGAAACGTGGACCTCCTGCTGATGTGGCGCTTCAAGTCCGTCCTCAGGTTAGACATATTGATGACTAGCCCATTTGAGCAGAGAGCCAGCAGGCTTGGGTCATTAGCCTGGCCGCTGTGGCTACGACACCAGATGGAGGTGGAGGTATGGCTGTAGGCTGTACTGTGATCCAAGACTTCTAAACATGTAATCCACTCTCCTCTGAGGGTCCCTAACCACAGGAAGCCTCTCATGCTGCTCCAGTGATCTCTACCTCATGGCCGCCTTAACACGTTTCACCCGGTTTCACCAATAAATAAATAAAAATATGACATCATGTTTTATACGGCAATATGATGACTTCCAAAGCATTGATCCGGCTTCTTGTTGTTTATGATGTCTGTGTTGTTTGTTCAATGAAAGACTGGAGTCGGTGTATGGATTTTTTTAATGTTGTTAGTTCAACAAGAATAGATATAATCGAATTGTCTTCAATGGGACTGTGTAACATGAGACATTTATTGCATTAAGAGTTTCTTCGAGGAGTATGATCTCAATTGTAAACCAGACATATAGAGAACAATTAGCCTTAAAAGGGCAGTTGTGATGCGGTTGCTTTGTTCAGGTACTCTCGATGTGATAATTGGTTTAATGTCACGGGATTGTTTCAATATGCTGTATGTGTTTTGATGTTTCCAAAAATCCTACAATTAGTGCATTAAGAAGGCAATGTTTCTAGTAACTGCACACTTCTCATAATGTTGAAATCCCTCAAGAAAACGCAGAACAGGTGGGAATTACTGAAAATGATGATATAGAACAAAGGGAGCAATTAAGAAAATAAACAATATTGTCCACTTATTAAACATGCACAGGTCTGATTTCACAAATTATGGGACACAGTAAAGGCATTTGGATAAAAACGTTATCAGTTGTCAGTTATTATTACCCAATGATAAAATCGGTCTTCATGCTTTGCCAAATCATCTTTTCTCTGCAGTGGTAATCTGTTGTCACAAATTAATTTATCTCTCATGCCAGCGCAACTGTTTAACACGAATAATGAATCCGCCGATGGCGAGTTTTCCATATCGTAATTGTCAGGTGACGATAGTGATGATGTATTCTGGGTCTTAGGTGGTGCTGTCAGTTGATGTACATCGTATTTTATATGAGCTCATGTATTGAGTATGAATATATTATATTACATTGTATTATATTCATAGATTTCAATGTGTTTAAAGTGTCTTACTGTATGTTCTCTTTTTGGGACACAACAGTTCAAGTAGTATAATACAATCAGAAATGCTGTACTAATGTGGGTTTTTTGTAATGGGTTTTGTGTGTCTTTTTGGATATACTGAAATATACATATACACACATACAATTGTAAGATATATACAATAATTCAAGCAAATTAGTTTCCCAGGACAATGTCTTCAATATTCAATACTGTTGTTCAAGAAATTAACATTTTTGTTATTTTTTTCTGTATGTAATCAGATACTGTATGTATATGCTACATTAACTGTGGCTGGGTGACTAATGAAATGGTCTGTTCCACTTCAGGCTTGTCTTGGCACAGAGATGTATAGAGTTTAGGCCATTAACAGACATTTTTGATAGTCTTTGACATTTCTGACAGTCACAGTTTAACAGCTGCACAGCAGCCCTGTCTTCTGGAGGGTACATTCAGTGTAAACAAGCACAGGAAATGATAATGATGATGATGTCAGAACATGCGCGTGGTTTTCGGGAAGCCTGTTTTTTGGCACTCAGCGAGTTTGACGTGAACAAAGTTTATGCCCTTTGCAAGTCATTTGAGTGTTGACACCATGTCTGCCTAACTGTACGAAATCCTTGTGTGAATATTCAGGGGCAAAATTAAATAAAAACATTTCTCAAACTTGCCTCAGTCAGACTATTGTGAAATTTGTGAGATTTCAATGGACCTCAGCGCTCATAGCATGTTGTTTTATAACATTTTAGTGGAGGTCTCAGTGAGATAAACATGCTACACTGTCAACACCAAATTCCTCCAAATGCCATTAAGATAATGAAATAATACCCTAGCTATGGTGAAGTCCACTTCTGATATGCAATGATATTGTATGCTTTCACACATAAGAATACTGTTTAATCTGTGTATATTTCTCCATCGTCAGTCCTTATCAACCCAGTGACCTCAACAAACATCTCTGAGAGAAACAAACCCAACAAAAAGAACACAGCATTATAAAAGCACGGAGCCTGCAGTTAATAACCCGTATCTCTAAACATACAGTGGAGTTACTTGGTAGCCCTGCCCTGGCAGTGCCCATTTCCTCAGCTTTGATCATCAAGTACAGGAAACACCAGCCAATGCGAGAGGCTTGGTCAGTATTACTCTCTCTCTAGACTGATTGCATGAAGAATAAGTAAAGAAGAAGGCAACCAGATTTCCAGAATTCTGATACCAGAGCATGAAAACAGTAGAATGAAAAACACAGTATGTCGCATGTGGTTTGTTATTGCTAGCTATTATAAGTCTGTGAATTTGTGCATTTTTACAGCACTGTCTTATAAAAGGTTTGTAATTTGCCACTGACGATTCATTTAAGGGTTAATAAATCATTTAGTAATGCTACACAGATCAATTGTACTCATAAGCATAGTGCATAAGAAGAAGACCTTTTGGGTTGCCTGATTGTGAGCCCACATTTACAGTAAGAGGTGGGAACCCTGTTGGTTGGTATTAGTGTGTTTAGCACTTTCACCACTCTCATCCATGTCGTCTCCAGCTGTTTAAAAAAACAAAACAAAACCTCTAATAAACCAGCTGCACACTACCTGTCCAGCACAGCAGACAGACAAAGCTAGCAACTAGTTGGTGAACATAGTGGAGCATTTAGCACCTAAATATCTAGATATTTCCCCTAAGTTGTGGAAGGCCACCGCAGAACTTTGTGAAGCAAGTGAATATTGGACTTACATTCATCGGGTGGACAGAAACACGACTCTAAAAAAATGCTAATGTTGCTCTATGTCTGCAACTGTAGATGTGTAATAAGGCAATAGTTTTTTATACGGTCAGTGGTTATGTTTACAGCTTCTCCCACTGCCCCAACTGGCCAAAAAACATATATTAAATGTACTTTAAGTGTATATCATCTAGCTCAAAAAAAACATTTCTTAATGACTTACTACTGTGATGGTTTATTGTAACGTCGTAAACATACAAGCCATTAGTAATGTAATGTAACACTTCAAACTGCACGCTTGATAAGTTATTGAAAACTGGAAAAACCAACACCCTTTTGCAACAAGCCATCAGGTTTGCAGTAATGTCATAAATATTCATGTGTTTTTAGTGAAGCCGACGCTTCGCAGGCTTTCATTCAAGTGTTAGTTCACAACCTGGCAATGCAAATGTTTTATATTTATGCATTATAGCCACTTACTGCAGATCTGTAAGGCATTATAAATGATCAATAACAACAGAGAGACAATCAAACCATTTGAGTATGCCATATTGCAAAGTATTACCACTGAATCACATAAATATATAAAGAATGATTTCAGATTTTCCCATCAGCTGCTGCTGCTGCTGCTGCATGTTAAAATGATCTTTCCAGTTTGAAAACAAGCTTTCTCTTTTGATTGCCCACACAGGTGGGCCTCTAAGTATCCTTTGACCCTCAGGGCTGAATGAAGGTCCCATTATACAAGTCAAAGGTCAGTTTAGTGCTTGAGGCTAGTTGATCTGAGTGGTGCTTAGATATGCATATCCCTTGAATCACAGCAATCACAGCTAATCAGTGTGATTATCCATATATTTTAACATGCCAGGCCATCAAAGGTATTATCGTTTCTTTAGCGCTATAGATTTTGTGTTAACTGTATTCAGACTCATGCTCACTCATTAAACTGTGGGCTATTAAGGAAATTGTAATTGTCATTGTGTGTAAATCGTTACAACAAAATGCCATTTCTCTTAGAACAGGCCTTTATTAATTATCAGACTAAAAAGCAACATCATATATAATATCTCCGCCTGTCATCAGAGACATAATCACTACCAGATGGTGTCAGTCTTCTCCCCTCTAACCTTTGACACCCCCTTCTCTTTGCCCCTTACTCATAAAGACAAGGAGAACGATAAGGTCCGGGGAGTTGCAGTCCAGTTAGCTGGAGGAGTAAAACTCAGGAGGAGGTCATATAGTATGAAAGTTTGAAAGCATGAAAGTCTTATGAGATATCCACAGTCTGCAACACTGCTGCTTGACAACGTGATGACATGAGATGTCAGTAAACATTTAGAAACACTGATTGTCATCACAGTACAGTCTGTGTATTCATTTCTGGTGTTTTTTTATCAAGAAAATTGTGATGAATTTATGGGTTATCTGTTCAACAGTCTGAAAGGATAAGGCTGACATTACTCTATATTTTTCTTATTGTTAACAAATCCCATGAAAAGACCAGTCCATCTGTCAATACATTCTCATTTCTCTACCGTGTCTGTGGCACTCGAGCCCATCGGTTCCTTCTGAAGACATACATAAAAAACAGGTCACAAATAGTTAACTCACTAATTTCCCAAAACAGCTGGGCACTGTGGTTTTTAGCAAATATTACTCAAACATGAGTAAATAATGCATTTCGGACTGTTTTCAGATGTGGATTAATACACAAGTGGTGCTCTAGTGAATATTTACAGCAGCCAGATGATGTATATGGGATCAACTCTAAATAAATTACAGTGCCCATGTTCATTGTAATGAAGGAACATGTCATCCAGTGCAACAGTGTGGTTTAATGTGTTTTTAAGGAGCTCTATGGCGCAGAATGGCTTTGTGTACATACGCAGTACTAGTTAGTATGATCGATTTAATCGACTTGTTGGTTTTAGTCTTTTCATGGGATTTTTTAACAATTAGAAAACATAGAATGTCGTCAGCCTTTTCTTTTAAATATTTTAAATGTATCGTACATTATGCGCTTATTTGTAAAAAAAAAATACGCCCACAAACATACAGCATAGTGTGTATATTGTGTGTCTGACTGCTCTGACAGGTGCAAGCCATACAATGAGCATGTGTGTGTGTGCATGTGTTAGAAATAGACTTGCTTGAATACCCGTAATTATTATTAACCCATTACAACACAAAAATGGAAATTTGATTACCCTCGTGTATGGCAGGACTACAGTGGCCCTATTTCTAGCAGTTACTTTTAGCTCATCCTTATATGTCACTGGCTGGTGCAGCCTTCATATGGAAAATGTGCAGCATTTTGAGGGGGGTGGGGGTGGGGAAAAAAAAGTCAAAGTATCACCGTGAACCACAGCAGTGTCAGTTCTGCTTCTGCCCATATTGCCATGTAGTTATGAAGCAAAACTAAAAGTTGTTCTAGGTGAGGCCCTTTTCCTTTATTTTCTCTTTTATGTTGAAATGGTTTGCACCGGATCACAACCTTGAGTTTTACACACAGATCTCAGTTCATTAGCTTTTATAAATGTTAAGTATTCAAATTTAAAAAAGCATCGTATTCAGTAGTTTCATAAGGCAGTCTAAGAGAGGAATACAAATGGGCCAAAGCCCCTGCATCAAAGAAGAGAAAACACTGAGAGCAATCAAGGGAAATAAGTGGAGGGATTAAGTGCTCTGGAGGGAGGAGGGGGGCGTAAGGCAGGAGGTGGGTCCAATTAAAATAGCAACTGGATATGATGGACAGTTGGGAACAGATTGGGAGGAAAGCATGCAGAGGGTTGGCGGACAGGAGGGCACTTCTTGACAGACTGCCATCACATGCTACAAATACACATATATATATACCCCCCCCCCCCCCCGGGGATCAATAAAGTATTTCTGATTCTGATTCTGATTCTGATGTCAACATGGTAGCCGGTGATGTACAAGAGAGCATTTTGTGAATCTCTCAGCCACCTGTGACTAAAAACAGCAACATTAAATCCACAACGCTTACAGACTGCTCTCACCGAGCACATGGATGCAGTTATAAGGTGAAATACATTCAAATCATTGTCTGACATGAGATCTTTATCAGGTAATAAGTTGGAACTTAGCAACATCTGGAAGGTCAACAAGGGAACTCCATCAGTCTTTCCTGACTGAGGTTTGTTATCTTCCGTTTTGGCCACTCGGTTTTCACAGCTGTGTTTACAAGCATGCCACATTCAAATTGTCCACAGATGTTTTTCAAACGTAACCTACCTGAAGTAAAGACTGCAAAGTTGTTGGTCACAGCTTCAGTGGCAGTTTATATTTTGGCAAAACTTACAACACAACATCATCACAACATCTTCACACTAATTAGAAGTTTATACAGAATATAATCACAGAAATCTATGTTTAAAAAAAAAAATACCACAGCACAAAATGTCTAAAAGCTGATTTTCATTCGAAACAGTCTGACAGACATGGAGTTATAATTATGTCCCAGACATTTTGAGCATGCACTCATGGGCTTTCTGATAGGGGGAAGCAAAGTGCAATGGGCTCAGACTCTTGCGTTTATCAGCGCGGTTAGGTTCTGTCCGACAAGAGCCAGATTGTAAGCAGGAATGTGTCTAGGCTGTAAGTGCCATGTAAAAGGCTCCACTATCAGTTACCCTGTCGTCTGAGAGCTCTGTGTGTAGCATGTGAATACTACATGCATTGGGTCTGTAGGTTATAGCAACAATTTTGAAAATGAATCGCAATTGATCATTTTTATAGTATGAATGACAGGGATTTAGCTTAGTACAAATGGTTTTTACAATCAATATCCTCCTGGATGACAGCTTTTCACTTTATAGTTATTCATTGATACCATTATGTAGCTGCTGTACATTATAGCATACGATTGTAACAATAACAGTATATAGGTCTGGTAACAGCTAATTAAACCCCAATGACGATATTTATATTGCCACAATGTTGATTTACATGACACAACTTGTAATATGACGGCTTTAAGGACAACTTTAATAGAGCTAGATATCATTCTTCCCCTGTTTCTAATGTTCGTGCAACGCTAATGTTAGGCTAAACACTTAACACACTCAGGTGACACTGATATATTCATTCTCGTCTATTTCCTGGTAAGAAAGCAAACACTGATCACTTCTGAATATACTGTTTCTCCTACAAATCATGTTAATGTTAATTAAAACTCTTTTTACATGTGCTAAATACAATGTAATGCTGCTGGGATTACGCTTTTTATCAATGTATCAATCAAAAGTTTACATTAAATGTTTCTGCAAAATGTTATGTAACAGTGAACATTAATCGGCAGTGCAAAAGAAATGTGTTACACAGTTAACTTGGTACAGCTGGCGATAGTGGAGTAAAACGGTGGGGCTTATTAAAAATAATTGTCTGTAACTCTAATCTACTGATGTAATGAACTTTTATCACAGTTTAACATTATGTTCGACTTCAGATCAGTTAAAATCCATGAGCCTCACAAATTACAGTATCACCTTCATGCACACTGCTCCTGGACAATCCTGTCTCCTACAAATGATGTTATTGGTGCCCCAAAGAGACTCCAGAGAATCTAGAAGGCATTGTTTTCCAACAACCGTAAAAGCAAAATTCATTTTTTTATTAATAGTTTGTGAGCAACCTCAAGGTTCAGTAATTGACCAAACTTTTATTCTTCCTCTTTGGTGCATGTGTCGTGCAATGCCACCAAAATAAAAAAGATCTGGTTTTCCTAATATAAACCATATTGCTAATGCTGCTTGCTAGCAACGTCAACTTAACTACACACAGAACGCAGAGCAGAATCATCCCTCAGCATTTAGCAAAAAGTTAACAAATTCAACAGGCACCACATTACTGTAGTTTTTATTGATCTCCTACAAATACTCTTTGTATTCAACACGATGATGTTGAAATTGGAAATCACACACTCCCCCCATTTATGCACAGCCTCACCTCCTCCCCGATTTCAGCTGCTGATGCCGGTAAGACTGAGTCATCCTTTGGAAGTGCTTGAGTTTGGGAATCGTAAGGTGCTGTCTGGTTGGAATGCAGTTCGGAGATATGAAGCAGCAAAGACATCTTTAAGTGCCGTACAATGCTCTGTGTCGTACCCAACAAGCCATGGAAAATCTCTGTTGTCAATTAAAAAACTCAAAACTCTAATAAGAAGATGAAAAGTTATATCTGGAAACAATTTTGATTGTTGTCATTCTTCATGTTTTACGACTTCTGGTCTTGAGGAAAAACACAGCGCCCAAGATAATCAGCTGAGAGCTCCAAGAGCCCCGAATTAGCTGTTTCTGCAGACTTATCATAGTGAAGCTGCACAAAAGATAACCCCCTGTCAGTTATCATTAGCCATGCACCTTCAGATAGCTCGAAGCCATGGTGAAGAAAGTTGCAGAAACTACCCAACAGCCAGCGCAGACTTCTCCACAGGCTCTTTTCATCAGATATCATCATCACTGCTTTGACAAAGCTTCCCCTCCCTCTAATTAAAATAGTCTGTTAATGTTATTATATTGATTAATTTCAGATGAAGTCAAGAGTTGGCACTAATCAGGCTATTAAGAAAATTCCTCCATCAAGACTCACATTTTCTCTCATGCTGTAACTTTTTGTTTGTGTGAACCATATGTCCCAAATTAATAAAGCCAGGCAGTGTGCTGAACCCTCTTCACTCTGTCACTGCTTGTCACAGTAGAATTGGCCTCAAACTTATTCTCTCCCTCTCTCTCCCTGTATCCCTCTCTCTCTCTCTGTTCTTTCTGTTTTTGCGCAAGTGTCCCAGTTAAGAAATTGCTTACATCCCACTCAGTCTGGGGCTGGATTGAAATTTCCCATAGGGTATGTACCAATATGCAGAGAGCACACTTCGACAGATGCCATCAGAGAACAAGCATATGAATTACCAGGCAGCCTGCCATCTTTGAGTTCAGACAGAATGGCATTAATACCTGATTACGATCCAAACAACAACACAACAACAACATGAAAGCCAAAGCAACTGGGAGCAGGTAAAGGTTTCATCATTTATATATTAATGGATTTACTAACAAAGACTCTACTACCCCCTCAAAAGTTAAAATGTCATAGAAGCTGCCAACAATCAAGGGACTTTGGAAAAAAAATAGGGGTAAGAAATCAGATGCCGTCAGCAAATCACGTTCCAATAAATTAAATATTCGCCACTGCTGACCATAACTAATTCAGAGGCCATGATAAATTCATGACTACAATTAAAGAAAACACGATCCCTTTAATTTTAAATGGCTGTAAATATTGGCATTACCCAATTAAGTCTCACTTGACTGTTGGAAAAGTACTTGCAAATGAACCATAAACACTAATCCTATATGTTTTAGGGAGGAAGCATAAAAGGTTCATTCAAAGTAAAAAAAAAACAAAAAAACCCCCCAAAAAACCTTAAGGCATGGCAGTGGGAAAGGTTTCATATAATTAAGGCAAATAATTAGTTACATTTTATATGTATTCAGTGCATGATATACATATAATCTAGAAATTATTTATATTTGACAAAACATTTTCCTCAAAATACGATGGCAAAATAACAAAATAATTCCTTCTGGTTCATGTAATTGTGGTTACATGGTTCAAGCCATATTCTTTCTGCAAGCCCTATATGACAACATACAGTATAGCTGCATGATCAGAAAAAGCTTGTGTAACATGACAAGAAACTGTCCTCACCAGATAAGAACGACACCATTGGTATTTCGTCATTTAGTTTGGATGACTTGGGCAAGAGAGAAATGCTGTAACAAAAGGTAGAACATGGTGTTCACATCAGCAGTGAAAATTTGAAAGGAACAAATATCTTAGCGGTTAAAGAAATGAAGGATTGGGAACACACAATGGAGCTATCCCAGAGGATATTCAGTCAGCGCCCTTTGACACTGAAGGTGGAAACAGCCAATCGGAGTGTGTTTGTGTATGTGTGCATGTATGAGTACGTTCCTGCCTTCACCCAGATTTCTCTTTCTTTCATCATATAGTGTTTGCATGCATGTCTGCTTTTTGCAACATCTGGTACATAAATCTACTCTGTACTACTTAATGCTATGTATTTGCATTACTTTGATATAGATGATATTATATTCTCATGAATAAAAAATAACAGATTAATATCATTACATTTCTGTACATAGCTACTGTATGTACTTTCTAGAGACAGCATTTACTTAAAAGGTCCTGAAATAGTCACACCAGTGTACCCCTTTAAATTAAAATGAACTGAAAATGGTGCTTGCGAATGTACCTAATTAGAATTGTTAAATTTGTAATTTCAAAAGTTTAACTTTATTTTAAAAAGCAAAGCCCACAAACTCACGAAATCGAAAATAAAATCACCTACTTATTGTCAATGGACCACGTTTAGTTTTTACACGTATTTACCTATTTGATTGTTTAATGTATTCAGTGGAGAATTGGCCATTTTTATGTACTGAATTCTGCCAGACAGGAGGAATAACACATGATTTTTGTAATTGAGTGGTTTTCCCCTTTAAGCAGTTGCTGTGTCAGCTCTTTGGCAGTGGGAAAGACAGACTGCGGTGACTCTGATAGCCCTCTTCCTGCTCTCAGCGCACATCATGATAAATGGTCCATTTTGGAATCCATAATGGACACTGATGTAGAAGCACTCTTCTCTCGTGACATTGAACTGTCTTCTTCTCTCATTCAGGCATTTAGTCATCTCCCAGAGCACTGGCAGTTGTTGTTTTTTTTGTTTGTTTGTATTTGTTTTTTTGCATTCAAGGAAAACCAATTTATTGCATTTAATACAGTTTTTTTTTATTTAGATGTTTGGTAATTGAAGGGATCGCTCATCTAGACTTAACAACTTCCCCCCACCTTGTAATTTACCACATGTTTTACAGCTAATATAAAGCTTCATTACAACACTGCATCCGAAGTTCACGTGTAGCAAGAGTAAGAAAGTGTGATGTGGTTCGACCACCCACACAGCAGCTAGTCAGCAGAGGTAAAGGAAGGCTGATGGTTAGCTCTCACTTCCCGTCTCAGTTTCCCCTCTCAAATGAGGGAAACATAACATCACAACATGGACACTGACTTCCTCATGCCTTCCTCGCTCCCATCTAATCTCTGCTGCCTGCTCGTGTGAGGAAACAGTTGCATGTAATGTATACAAGACATAATGTGAGTCAGAGAGGGATTGAAAGAGAAGGTAGGAGGGATTTAAGGAAAGGGGCAGATTGGAGGGGCGTTGGGCTCCCAGATGCCCGAGTGTGTGTCTGTGTGTGTGTGTGTGTGTGTGTGTGTGTGTGTGTGTGTGCTGCTGTGCCTTGGAGATGACTGTCAGCAGGCGGTGCCTCTGAGTGAGAGGAGAGAGAGGGGGGGGTGGTGTTTCCAAAGGGGGCCCAGTCTGTTACCAAAGGGAGGTGGAGATTTACTATCCCACCCAGTCAAAGTGTCTCACTGGTGCTCTGACACACACACACACACACACACACACATTGGGATTACCCAACTTCACACGCACACACACACACACACTCAGACATACTGCAAACTCTCCACAGGAAACTGTGAGCCATAATGCGAAGGCACCTCAGAGCAGACGGGTGCATTGCTCAAACCAAGTGGGATACGGTGCGGCTTTGATAGTGCGTTAATTACTCATGTGATGTGATACAGATGTCTGGGGGCTTCAGCCGAAAGTTTGCCTGACGGTTTCCAAGGGGGCCAGGCAGACATTTTAGAAGAGGTAGGTGAAAACCAAACGTATTTATTATTTATGGATAGATCAGTTTGCGTGCTGTCACAGATCCCAGCAGTGTCATGCTGATGCTAAACTGTGATGCTACTTGAAGGGCTGGCTGCTAAATAGTTCTTTGTGTACTTGGTGACAGCTGGGACTTTGAACAGGAAGAACTCTGGGCTATAAGAGTTGCCTGTGCTGTGACATGATGAAAAGGGCTTCACTATCCACCTGACACTTTGAAACTTTATCTACTCTTTACCAGGGGTTCACTAGAATGAATTACTCTGATTTTGTCCAGAAAGTTTGTGGTTTTTCCTGTGAAGAGGAAGTACAAGTGAACATATCTCTCTCTATATGTATACATTCATAACAGTGAACTAAGTAAAGAACGGGGAATCCAAGGTATAACTATGTATTTTGTTTTGCGGATTTGGATCTCCATCTGATTTTTATTTGAACCTTTATGCTCGCATTGAAAACTGTTCCGCCCTGCAGCACTTCTTTCACGTTAAATAAAGCTCTTTGTTTTGTAACCACATGTTTAAACCTTTCTAAATTAGAAACAGAGGGAGAATGCAAAACTGAGGAAATCATTCAGCTGCAGACCCACGCAAAGGGGCTCATTGTGAAAACAGCATGAGGAGACATAAAGCCTCACTGTGTAGCTGCAGCATTATTGACACAAAGGCATAACCGACAGCTCCTTCTTCCAGGGACGACTGAGAGCAAACAAGATGCCCAATGCGCTCTGCTGATGCCTCGTCTTTAACTGCCTGACTCTAACTAGTCCTGGCATCTCCCATCTGTGCCCCCTTGGCAAAAACCTTTTTGAAGTCTTGAAGAAGTTGTTTAACTTCCTCACAGCTTTTGAAAGGACAGTAATGGAGTTTAACGTTCGTATAACTGACACATAATATTCCTCTTTGGTTAGATTTTGAGTTAGATTTTAAATGCGAAACAACAGGTGAAGTTGCTGGATTTGTGTGTTGTCTGCAAAATAACCAGATTTTCCTCTTGTTATTTGTTTCCCTTTCTCACCAGTGATATATTGGGACAGTCTTTCAATCAGTGAAATCAAAGCGCCCAATGTGTTCCATGATGGGCACCCCAGCTGTGCATATGTTGGTGCTAATGGCCTGTATGGCAGCCAGAGGAATGTGCCAGATAAACAGAGCTGAAGCAGAGGAGGGCTCTCTCCCGGGCTCTCTCGTCCACTCCACCTCGCCGGGTTTCTACAGCACCATCAGTCCCAGTACGGGGCCTGGCCTCCACCTGGGGGCCCCAGGAGCTGATGCACAAGCTGTGGGATCTGGAAATAAAACTGTTGTAAAGACGCCAGTACCACCGCCAATGTGCCTTGTAACTACCTCTATCAAGGACTATTTTAAGTACATCAACACTATAATTTCCATTAACGTGTTTGTGATCGGCTTGGTCGGCAACGCCACCCTGCTGAGGATTATATACCAGCACAAGTGCATGAGGAACGGGCCAAACGCCCTCATTGCCAGTCTGGCACTGGGGGACATTATGTACATAATCATTGATATACCCATCAATGTATACAAGGTACAGTATTCACTCTGTTGGTGCATGGTTTATTAAAGTCTTAACCTTATTTTCAGAGCCAAGCTGCTGAGTGACAGGTTGCTGTGTTGATATGATGAAATGCAGCAACAATGGAGGCGATACGCAGAGATAAAGTGGAATATTACAGACGGGAAAAGGGGGGGAAGAGGGAAGGGGTGTAAGGGAGTGTGCAAATAGACGGGAAAGTGTAATCAGTCGGACGTTGCTATCTTCTTCGTGTGGGCAGATTAGTGATGAGAGGAGCAGGGATATAGCCGGCTTGAATAAACACTGGAATCAGACTGCAGTCACACATGCCAGTGGCCTTGTATTGACCTGGGACATTAGTCACCGACCCTTATCTAGAGGTTTTATTTTTTTGAAAAAAAGTACTCAGTGCAGCTCAAGTGATAAATCACTTGTGGAGTTTTGAGCTCAGTGCTTCATTAAAGCCCCATCTATAATGTTTTATCCAAATAAAAGCCTGACCAGTACTGTAGTGTGTTAGCACTATGTTTCTCAGCTGGTCATAATTAAAGTCACCATATTTTATTCCTGCATTTATGACCATTACGGATGTAAACAACCTTTAACAGTAGCAGAAAACATTTAAAACTTACATTTAGTAGTTGTTAATCAGTCTGAGAGCAAGAGCTGGTTTTTGCGTTTTGAATTTTGGGCCTTTACAATATGAAGCGTTTAATGATGATAGAATATGTTTAGGGCTCCTGTCTCGGGTTGAATTATACCAATAAACAGTGTCATGAATTGTCTAATAATCAAGAAGAGTGATCAGTCAACCCGCTCTCCCCAGCGCATTATGGGACGCCATCTTACAAGAGAAAAATGAGAAAGCCACCTGGTTAGAATTAACTTGGGACTTTGAGGGCACAGAGACTTTGTAGTCTGAGCAGCACATGTGCGAAGAGGAAACAAAAGTGTCGCTAGGGGGACAGTTTGTGCTCAAACAAAGAAAGAGCCACATCTACAATGTTGACACCATGTTGAAGAGCCTTGTTCACTTCCTCTGGGCTGTTTCCAAAAATAATCAGCTCCTTATACACTAAAAACGGTGACGTGGGCTCCTTTCCTCTCAGCTGCTCGTCTGTGCTCCTGGGAAACTTAAACGGCACAAGTAAACAATAGAGGGCCAGGAAGCACCATGAAGTTCTTCCTTTGGCTTCAGCTTTGAGAAACCTGTTTAACACAGGTTATATCGTGCTGGAGGAAAAGTGCCAAGACCACTTTGATGGAAACAAAGGTCTCAACTCTTGACTTATTTTCCCAAAGGAATTAATATCATAAGAGGTTGTGGAAGTGGCTCTGAGATACTTGTGACAACATAGTGAGTTATTGTTTGGTTGTAAGTTTTGAGAGGGTTTATCTTTGCAGGAGATGTGAAAGTTTTGCCAAAGATGTGCAAAATTTTATCAGCTGGTGCGCTCCATATGGTCCATGTCAGACTAAACTCACTCTGACGTTAAGATGACGTTGAGAGGTCTTTGATGTGCCTCGGCCTGCAGTAAAATTGCCTTAAATAGATTTTAACGACGGTCAGCTTGAATGCAGTAACACAAGTGAGATTAATAGTCAGCTCCCTAAAGACGGATTACTTAATTAAAATCATTTACTTTGTGCTGATACATTAACAAAGCCAACCATGATTTAATGATTTTATCAGTGTGCATGTGATGAATGTTGCACAGTATTTGATTGATGATTTAATTCCTTTTATATAAGTGTTTATGTGACAGTTATTGTGTGTCCTTTTCCCACCAGCTCCTGGCGTCACGCTGGCCTTTTGACGACAGTATTGTTGGCCTGTGTCTGTGTAAACTGGTGCCCTTCCTGCAGAAAGCCTCTGTGGGCATCACCGTTCTCAACCTGTGTGCCCTCAGCGTGGACAGGTGAGTGCTTTCACGCACCACACTGCTTTATTGAGTCACATCAAGAGCTTTGACACGTCAGTTTTTGGTAGGCCAGGAAAAAGTTAAAGTAAAACTCCTGCCAAAAAAATGTTTAAGTAGGTTTTTGGAAATTCATTCGTTCTCCAAAACCTGGAACTGTTTCTCATTCTCATAAAGAAGGTTTTATTTGTGTTTTTGTGTTATAATGCCATAGAAACATATGAAGAGCAGCAGCTTCCCACAAACACTTACATGGTCTTGTAAAGCCAGCACAATGTTTGTGTACATCCTGAAGCCTGAAGCCTGAAAGAAGCACAACGCTCAAGTTACTGGAAAGAAATATTGAACAAATTTGATATGGTTTCAAAAACATACTCATATTTGGATTAGATTCCAGTTTAACGACATGAAGATTTGGTTGGCTGAGATGACGATCACTTTCAGGAAAGGTCGATACTAACCCTAACCCTATGCATTCTCACTGGGACATTATTTATCGCTCTGCTCTTCTATTTGTTGTCTCAGTGTTGGAAACTTTTGTGATGAGCTCTTTCATAAGATTCTCTTTACTTCTTTAATGGATTTTCTTACGTGCAACATTAAGTGTATGATATATGCACTGTAAACTCTACATATGATATTAATAATACAACTCTATCTTGATAGCAAGTATATTGTGTAAGTTCTTCTTTAATAGTACCTTAGTAGAAATTCCCCAATGAATAAATGATGATCATGAAGTGCTGAAGCTCAGTGTCATCTCCCTTTATGCACTAGACACAACTTTAGAGATAAGAGGCTTGCATGCCTGCACCGAAGAGGCTCCAAGGTTCAACTCGGCAGACATATTTAATGACCTCTATTATGAGAAAAAGACAGACTGCAGTGCTCTACAGTTGTGTTCAGGAGCAGATGCTCTCCATTTGTTTCCAGGAAATGTGTAGCATATCTGTGTGTGTGTGTGTGTGTGTGTGTGTGTGTGTGTGTGTTATGAAAGTACTGGAGACGCTTTTGTATCTTTTCAATGTTGGAGGAAGAGAAAAAGGTGGATACATTACCACTTAGTAAAATATAAATGCCGCCATGTTGTTCAACAGAGAAATTCAAATGTGTCATGAAAAATATATTGTTTTTGCCATAAAATCTTGATGCAGGATTTTACTAAAACATTTCGACAAGTGGTTTCCATTAATGAAACAAACAAGCAAACAAGTATTCAGTGCATGGGAAACACAAGCCAACAGACAGACCTCTCTGCCAACATGGGCCAGTCTGTTTGGAGGCTTCACAAAAATATAAATATTAGATATTTAAAATAAACAATTGATCATCTCTCCTCATTAATTCGTAACATTTTGATATTCTTTGCTGACGGAGCAGTTTGTTGTGCTTGGTGTGCTGCCATGCATAAGGAAAGCATTGTTAGCTTTGTCAGTCAGGGGAGACAATGAAAATGATGACTTTACTGATTTCTATTTAATGATGACTGAAAGCAACTGAACTGCTGAAGCCCTGTTTCAATTAATGAATAGGCTTTTTTTCCATATCATGGTAATTGTGTGACATTTTATAGCCTACTTTCTAATTTCAATTTTCGTATTTGTATCCCAGGAGTGCTATGTCATAATCCTCTCTGCTGCAATGGCTCGCTATCCCCTAATCATGTTATTTTAATCTAATCCACTTCATATGTCAAATCCGTCTGTTACGCCTGGACTCTAACTCTTTGTCTGCCCTCCTCAGGTACAGGGCCGTGGCATCCTGGAGCAGAGTCCAGGGAGTGGGCATCCCTCAGCTCACAGTCATTGAGATTGTGTCTATTTGGGTGCTGTCACTCTTCCTGGCTGTACCGGAGGCTATTGGCTTCGACATTGTCAGCTTCACCTACAGGAACGAAACCATACGCACCTGCATGCTTTACCCCAAGAATGACTTCATGATGGTACCTTATCATCCTTTTCTTATCGTTTTTGGATAAGAAGTGTTTTGCTGTCCCAGTGTTTTGCTTGTATTAAGGCCAAGATGTGCTGTATAGAACATTGTGTCAAGGTACTCATACGGAAGGGTGGTTGAATTTCACAGTAAAGAGACAAAACATCACTGGACTGAAGAGATAGGAAGCCCACCTGCATGAGGACTATTTAAAGTGAAAGGGCAAGTTCAGCTTAATATTTCCATCATCTTAAAAGCATGTGTTGTTTGTTTGGCATGCTCATGTGCTATTATAGTTATAGGGGCAGATATTTTTAGAGCATCAATACAACAGTAGAATCAATCACCTACAACATTTCCTGCTTGGGCAATGAATAATTAAAAACAAAAGGCAATTAGAATACCAACCCACTGATACTTCAGAATGTGCCCAAATTCACCTGTCAAGCCCGGAGGTGAGTGTTTGATACTAAAAAGATTTTGAGTGGAGTATCACTTTAAGAAAATAAACCGGGTCAATTTGCTCTCTCTGAGTGATTGTGGCCTTTTTCACAACCTTGGAGCACATAATGGATTGCAGGCCAAGTGCAATTACTGAGGCCTGAAAGCTGGGGCCTCAAGCTGAGCCACATGTGCACAAAACTGGAGTAATCTCTCTCAGATATCAGTAATACAATGCAGAAGTCTGCGCAAAATTAGCCTCTTAACAGCAGTATGACATTTTCTTCTTTTCTCAACAAATTTTACATGTGGCCAAAGTTTGGAGTGGAACTGCAAACTTAAAATGTTTGTTTTTGCTTTTCACGGAAGTTGTTAATAAGGTTCAGTCAAGTTTGTGGGATTTTGAAATTGCGGTATTTTCAAAGAGCATACTTACAATATTTGTTAGAACCACAGAGAGCCAGAAGAGCCAGCCCAGAAGTGGTTTGTTTTCAGACTTACTACACTACATATAGAGCACATGTGTAACACTCACATGGACTGCAATGGCACTGGAGTACAGGGGCCTCGTGGTGGTTTAGGAAGATGGTGGAGCTGTGTGGAAGAGAAAGTGGACAGGACAGCTCGGAGGAGGATCTTTTTTTTACGGGGTCACACAGTAATTCATGCATTTATTTCAGTTTAAATGAACTACTGTTTTAAATGCGCATGTTTCTCTGTAGTTCTATAAGGATGCAAAGGACTGGTGGCTGTTCGGTTTCTACTTTTGTGTACCACTGGCCTGCACTGCTGTGTTTTACACTCTGATGACCTGCGAGATGCTCAACCACAGGAAGGGCAGCCTTCGGATAGCCCTCAGTGAGCACCTCAAACAGGTTGGACAATACTTCCAAATGATAATGCAATAACAAGCCCTTAACTCAAATGCATCCACATCGAGTGTTTGTTCCATAGTTTTAACCTGTAACCCTTCATTACACAAACTCTATTGGTGGAATGAAATATGTTGTTTCTCTCTGCAGAGGAGGGAGGTGGCCAGAGCCGTCTTCTGCCTTGTCCTCATCTTTGCCCTCTGCTGGTTCCCACTGCACCTCAGCAGGATCCTTAAGAGGATGGTTTACTCCCAGAATGATAATATGCGCTGTGAGCTGCTCAAGTGAGTTACTGGTATAGAAAAACCCTCCTATGCAAAAGTTACTTAAAGGTCTAAAGACAACAGAGTATGCAAATGTATAGGACATGGCACTGTTGTTCTGTGGTTTTTATGTTTTTAATATTAGTTCAGGATCTTACATGTTTCTCTGTACGTTGAGAAAATATCAGTAACCTCAGTAACACCCACTGAATAGACATTCATAAAGTTGACAGACACAAAGCTGATTCTGCCAGAAGTGTTTACCATGAAATGCTATTGAAATAGCATCCAAAGAGGTTTAAATGGCCTCTGTGGTGCTCTATAAAAACAATAATAATTAGCCTTTCTTCTACTTTCTATTTTCAGTTTCCTCTTGGTGCTGGATTATCTCGGTATCAACCTTGCAACAATCAACTCCTGCATAAACCCCATTATCCTCTACTTTGTCAGCAAGAAGTTTAAAAACTGCTTCAAGGTATAGTACTTTCCTGTAACAGATGGTATTAATGCATGTAGCACACTCTAACACACTGTAACTCTCTCTCTCTCACACACACACACACACACACACAAACATGCACACACGCCAGTAAAGCAAACAGTGATCTAAGGCCTTTGTCCATGACAGAGAGGCTGTGATGGAGAAGACATTCCATGAGCAACATGTAAAAGCAGCCCGGTGATTTATGTATTCACTTTGTAAGGCTAAGGTCACACGCTGCTAATGTCTGTCAAAGGGACCTGGGCTGGAGATAAACCATGCCTCAAGTTTGCATGTTAAAGGAATTGTGGGAGGGAGGTGGGGGCACAAACGAGAGACTAGCACATATTGAAAAACGTGTAGGTAAAAATTGCTGTGTTAAACAGTTAAATATGAAACTATATTCGGCTAACTTAGCTTAGTATAAAGACTGAAAACAGGGGGGAAACAGCTAACCTGGCTCTGTCCAAATATTAAAAAAAAAACATGCCTAACAACACCTCTTAACCGAACTAATTAACACATTATATCAAGTGGAGACTCCTGGAAGTCACTGCTCTCGGCCAAAAAATAGCCGCGATAAATCCACAACTTGTCAATTTTACATTTTGGCTTTTGTACGGTTTAAACAAACGAGATATGTTATTTAGTCAGTTTTAGAGGTGCTGGTGGGTGGATTTTTTACCTTTGGACACAGCTAGGCTAGCTGTTTCCCCTTGATTTCAGTCTTTACGCTAAGCTAAGCTAACCATCTGCTGGTGTGTATTTCCCAAATGTTTCTTTTAATTTTTGTCTCTTTTTTTTCTCTTCACGTTCTTCAAGTCGTGTTTGTGCTGCTGGTGTTACTCTGACAACCAACTGAGCAGCATCGGACCCATGAATGGTACCAGTATCCAGTGTAAAAGCCCTGAGCCCAACAACCTCCTCACTGATCGCAGCATCAGGAAAGACAGCGACTGATCTCTCACCTGAGGAATATCTTCAAGCTCTTCCATATACTCAGCAGCTTTTAAAATGCAACCAATGCTCACCCTAAAATATACACATCAAAAAGTACTTTTTCAGACAATAAATGCACATCCGTAGGACCACTAAAGCAACATATGAACCCAGCAGGAATGGACTAGGAACTGGAGTTAAAAGGAACAAACAGTGGATTTGGTGCACAATGCTCCGAAGTTGCCTGCGCCTCTCAGCAGGCAAAACTTCCAAAAACAAACTCCTTGTATTCCCACACCTACGGACAGTGACGCTGTAGCGTGAGTCAAGAAGGGGGAGAGTGGGTGAGGAGGAGGAGGAGGACTCTTTAACAGGACGCAGCTGAACAGTGACTATAAATTACTCTTAATCAGTAGCCAAGCGTGCTATTCCTGTAAAGGGCAACACTACTGGGAAGGATGCACCAAGCTACAGGAAGGAAAAAGCAGACTGCTCGCTGTCAGAGGGAATGATGGGAAATGAGTGTGTGCTGTTCTCTGGAGTTCACTACTCATTGACGGTGGAAAACAGGAAAGCATGTTACTGACTCGAGCAACAATTAATTTTCCATTAAACATGCGAGTAGCTGTACAGTGTATTTTACTCACACTCATACTTTGAGCTACTTTGTGGTATAACTAGAAGAATGACCCTCATTGCTTCATGTTTGACTCCTACTACTTGGCAAAAACATTTACTGATTCATCAGGAAAAGAGGGAAAATTTATCTCAACAAAAAGATGCATCCCTACATCAAGAAAAAGTTTTTGCTTAATGTAATTATGATCCACAGACCTCCAAACCTCTGGTTAGCAATCCAAAAATCAAAGCTTTCACAACAGAATCATGTCCGATGTTAGAACAAGCCAAAGTACAGGGTTGTAGGTTTTAGAGTGGACAAGGTACAACTCTGTATTTTCATAACACATGTCAAGCAAATTATAAATATGAAGGAATGCATTATGACAGGTCTGATATCACCATAGACCAAAAATGGATAGGAATTGGCTTTTTTTCTAAACACTGTGAATTTTACCAACAATTGTGACTTTTACGCTTGTATAACCCATGGAATATACATATATAAATATATATAGTGTCCACTTTTATAAAGTGTTATATTGCAGTAATAATAAATATTTTACTCAGACAACATTACCTGTGTAATGACAGAGGCAAATTTGTGGTGGTAAACACTCCAAATATTAAAGGAATAGTTTGACATTTTGGAAAGTACGTTTCTCTTCCCAAGAGTTAGATGATAAGACTGATACCACTCTCATGTCTGCACAATAAATATTTAGCTACAGGCACAGATGGTTAGCTTAGCTTAGCTCAGCATAAAGACTGGAAACAGGGGGAACTACTTGCCTGGCTCTGTCTGAAGGTGATAAAATCCACCTGCCAGCACCTTTTAAGCTCACTAATTTACACGTTATATCTAGTTTAATCTATGTTTGATCTGTACGAAAACCAAAGTGTTAAAGTGACAATTTGTGTTTTTTGCCAGTTAGCTACAGCTGTCAGGCTCTGGAAATGATTCAGAAGCTAACCAGCTGCTTGCTGTAGCTGTAACAGGCAAAAAACCCAAACAAGATGCGATGTGTTAATTAGTGAGCTTTAGAGGTGCTGGCAAGTGGATTTTGTTACATTTGGACAGACCCAAGCTAGCTGTTTCCCCCTATTTCTAGTATTTATGCTAAGCTAGGCTAACTGGCTACTGGCAGTAGCTTCATATTTAATGGACAAACATGAGAGAGGTATCCATCTTCTCATCTAACTCTCAAGAAAGTGAATAAAGGCATTTCCCAAAACTATTCAAACTATTCTTTTTATGTGGAAAGCATATTCAGCTACCAAACAACTATTATGACTTATAATATGTTATATGTGAATACATGTAAACCTGTGTGTGTTTGAGTGTGTGTTAGCATGTGTGTGAGTGCTGTGTGTATAATTACTTGCACTTCTTTAGTTGGAGTGTTTTGCACACTTGTGTACAGAGGAAAAGGCGATATCTGTACAGTGTTATTTTACCACTACTCATCGAAGCGATTCATAATAATCTGTAAAAAAAAAAATGGAATTCATATGTTTGTTGTCGTTCACCTCATGTTAATGCGGCTGCTTATACTAATAAATTAATTTCCATCTCCATTGTAAGGAACAAGGAGGTTTATTTCACCATCATACTAATATTGGTTTCTCCAGGAAGTCAAAGGGGCCCCTTCTGTTTTTCATCTGCGTCTGTGAGAAAGAGGCGTCTGGGAGTGATTTGAAGCACACTGTGACCTGCTTGGCAACTGAGCCCTTAGGGTTGCTAATGTCAGCGGAGAGGATGTGAACATCTTGGACGGTGGGAATTTGATACATATAACTCACTTCTCATCTGTGTTGCCAAAAGAAGACAGAGGAAAGCCAAGTTTGACCATTACTTTTCCGTGTTTTAGTCATATATTAGCTTTGATGGCAGGATTACATATATATATATATATATATTGCTTATAAACAAGGTCATAATGGTCAGACATAATAAGAATTTGCTGAAAACTGAATAGCATTAATGCAAGTTGCACTTGATTTAATGCAACACAAACATATTTTAACTCCTGTATCTATATGTAGCTGGCTTTTTTGTCCAAATCCATTAAATAAAGCACTAGTTGTATCAACACTGAGGCTGTGGCAACTTCTCACAATTCAGTCTACTTTGCTATGACCAAAAGTCTCATTAACCCAGGATTACATGCTCTATACCTCCCAAAAAGAGACAATTACCAGAGCCATGCAATCCCATACACAAAGTTGAAAAACACCCAAGACCAACAGAACATTGTAGCAGCCGTGGCTTTATCAGACGTTGGTCTGTTATTTGTTTCAGCTGGTTGGTGATATGTCTCAGCAAGGTCATAGCCTTTATGAAACTGGTTCATATTCCTCATATGAAATCATGTTACAATCAGCTTCCATTAACCCAGAAGAAATACAGAATTGCTCAAAACTTTGGTTGCTAAGATATAACATTTCACAGTTTAATGAAGCAGAGAATAAAAAAAATATTATTATGATGAAACATTTTGGAACATACTCCTGCTTTTCGGGAAGTGACGGGGAGAAATCAGAGGGTGTGAGGTAAAGTGAGGGAGAGTGAAACAGAGTGGTTTTAGCTCTGTGGAATTTGGTGGGAACCTCGATTCTTGCCAGCAGTGAATTGAATAAAGCTCAAAAACAAATAATAAAGGATCTCAAAGGTCCAAAAATGATAACAGTGGATCATGTCCATTACTGTGGTGGAACTCATAATGAGAAAGGGGGATACAAGCAAACAACATGCTTTTCTTTTCTTTTAAACTAAACTAAACTTTAAATAAATGTTTTTTAACTTAATCTTTTAATATGTTTTTCAGTCTTTGTTGTGTTTCGAATGCACAGTGGATGTCAAGCTCTTTGTGGTAGTCCTTTCTGCTTGAATTTATCCTTAACTACATGAGAAAAACAACATATTATAGAACATATATATTTCTTTTTTATGTATATAATAAACATAATCAAAACGTATAAGTCAGAATAGTTGTTTGGTAGCTGAATATGATTTCCACATAAAAATAATTTAAGTTTGAGTAGTTTTGGGCAATGGGTAACTAATTACTTATTCAGTTAACTGAAAAAAGTCACTTGGTTAATCTAAAATGAAATAATTTGCTGCTACAACATAGATAAGTTTCTTATCGTAAATTCAGGTTATCAAGATTCTGACTCATGATATCTGAGAAAGTGAAATCTCAATTCCATATAAAATCCAATATCAAGCACAAAGATAATGGGAATATGAGTTCAGTGAACCACAGATTATTTGAGTGTACACATAATAAGTTAACACAGTTTTGCGAACATTTTCAATCCATAAAGTGCAATATTAACTGACATGATAAGGACCTGCTCTTGAGGCCCTGTCTTAAAGAAGGTCCATGTGTGAAAATCAAATTCTAACACTTTCATTATTTCTGTTTTCTGCTTATACTGTCATAGCCTGCCTCTCAGATTGTGGCAAAAAACTTGAGTATGCTGAATAATAAAGTAAATCTACATTAATCAGAACAAAAACAAATATCAATATATATCAAATGATATCAGTAGTGCAGAGAGTGAATGAACGAGAGTAACCGGCATGGGTGTTGTTAACAGAAGTTAAGGCAGCAAAAGCTAAAAAGCCAAAGATATGCATGGGAAGAGGAGAGCTCAAGCGGACTGACTGCTGGCCTTCCCATCCCTGCATGGGGGCACATCAGGCCTTCAGGTCCAGCCACTGCACACAGGAAAAACACAGCGCAAGCAAGCAGATTACTAGATTAATAATTTTGCTAGAGCATTGCTAGTCCCGGGGAGTATTTCATCATAGACAGACACAATGCACAGAGAGTAGGAGGACATGGGGGCTAGTAAGGGCCCTTTTTGCCCTGGGGCCCTTGACCTGGCAGGTTAATCCAGCCATGAGTGTTACCCAATGTGACTCATTGTGACTCATATTCTAAGTTTTTGTTACTGTCAACATGAAAAGACCAAAACCACATCTCTGACAGGTCACAAATATATATTTTCAGTTTTCCAAAAAAGTCTCAATAATTTCCTAAAACATCTGCATTTAGCAGATGATGTTAGTAAAACAGGAGTAAATAATGTATATGTTGGGGACTATTTTCAGGGCCAGATTTGATGCCCTGGTGGGGATTTATAGCAGCAGGACAGTGTACTAGTATTGACTCAAAATAAATTCAGTGCCTATGGCTCATTGATATGTTTTAAATAGTTTCAAGCTTTCAAGCTTCAGGCTTTGGATACAAAGGCAATGCTCGTCAATTCATTATTACCAGACTTACCCTTTAACTGGAGTCTGTCTATTCATCTGTAAACATGTGTGGGTTTTATTTATTTATTTATTTGTATTTTGAGTGCCTGTGGGCTTTATACTTTGTTAGACTGACAAAATGAGTATTTAAACTTATAGCTGAGTTTGTGCTGAAAAAGAATAGGACAGTTTAAAAGCTGAAAAACAAAGACAAAAGTGTATGCATTGAAAGTCGACAAGAACAACCTGAACTGGAGGGTTAAGAGACTCTGAGTAGGATAAAGTAATCCAGCTCTTGTTTTTAAATAACTACTGTTCATGCTGCATGACTTGAAGAGCTTCTTGAACTCCATCCTACGTCACTTGTGTTGTTGTTCAAGAACAGATGAACCGAAGTGAACACTCTCAGCGAGTCTGAACATTTCCTGACACAAAGGCCTATGGCAGACGTATTAAGATAAATAAGTAATTGTTGAACAATTGCAGACTTGTGTATTCCTCTGACAAAGGAGGTGCACTTTGGCTGATACATTATATCTCAGGAATCAGACAGTATGTCTCCTCCTTTGTTGCGCATTGATTATTATTACTCCTCAGACCTATTCTGCTTATCCCGTCGATGTGTGTTTCCTGCAAGGCACATATTGTACGAGTTACTTTACCCCACAGTTATGGCTATGATTCAGTGAGACACAATGGACGCCACATCCTTTATGCTAAAATCTGTTTTGGGTCTGATCAAACACAGCATATGTTTATCTACCCTGCCCTTACATGGCTGTACCCTGTATGCCACTTTGCATGGCAATCCCTCCAAGCTATCCACCATGGCACTCGCTTGCATGACTTGTGGCAAAGACTATTTCTAATTCATAAAAGCCAAAAGGATCAATTCAAAATTCATGAGCAATCTGTCCTGCTACAACCAGTGATTTCTGTGACTGTGGGGCAGTGGAGACATGGTGCAACAGAAAGGAAAGTTCTGCCTCCCCTCATTTTACAGGAAGACACAGACACAAATATACTCAAGCATGTGCACATACACGTGCACACTAGAGCAAAAGGTAAGAAGAAGGTTCTGATGGGTATTTTTTAAATTACTTTGTTAATGCAGGATTTAGAAAAAATAGAATATGAACCTTATAAAACAGGACAAATTGCTAATGGAGCTCTGCATTCATCAGATAACTGCTTTTCTAAAAGGGAGTAAACAAAGGATGATGGTTATGGTTATTTTGCTTCAACAGCTAGTAAATATGACAGCTCACTGCATCATTGAGAGGTTCCCCATTTTATGTAATTAAAGCTTCTTGTCATAACTGTTTACTAAATTGAACTCACTAAAATTTAAAAACAGGCAGTTGTTCAAAAAGATCAAAATAGGGTGTGCAAAATGAATACAGTGCATTATTAAAAAGTTTCTTTTTCCAATGACAACAAATATGAATGAATGCAACAAATTTGAATTACAACGATAAATTAATTTACTGATATATTGGACTGACGTGGTCCTTCTTGATTTTGGATATGATGCAAATCTTGTTGGCTGGCTCTAACAGGCCATTCTCACTGAAGACCTTTTGACATGTCACAGTGGGAAAAGCACAGGTGTAAATAATAAAATGATTGATTTCCATTTAACTGCTTTGGTTTCAGGGTCCTGGTATTGTGCATGTTCGCTCACTGTCACACTGTCACTGTTCACTGGGACATTTGAATAGAACAAAGCCATCATTAATGTTATAAGTAACACCTGTGCTTTTCCTACTATAACAAGTCAAAACGTCTGCCGTGGAGTGGTGGATGCAGCTTTACTGACTCTATACTTATTGTATAATTGGTTGTATTGCATTATTGCACAACAATATGTTTATTGTACGTTTCAGCTGGGGACAAGTTTAATTTATAGATACCGAATACTGACAAAAAAGTACAGGCTGTGCACAGTTTCAGTCCAGAACTGCTGATCTTAGTCTTGGAATTTAAAAGTCCATCTAAATGTACAAGGGAGAAAGAAGCAGATTTATCACATGCAATTATCTGATATCTTGTATTTTCATACACATTTTCAAAGTCTCTTGTAAAAATGGAAACTATCAACTTTGTCCATACAACTACTTTGGGTGGTTTCAAAGACTGAGTCTGATTTATAGGTGTCAGACATAATACACTGATTTATTTAAATAACAAAAGACCACACTTACACAAGGTCTGAGTGGCCTAAATGTGATCTATGAAAAAGTTTAGAAAAGAACATGATGACAGAACATGGTGGCCAGTCTGAATCTTGCCGTTTTCAAACTACTGCTACAACAACTCATTTTAGGTCTGGTATCCTGGTAATTGTTAATTCACATTGCCATCTGCTGGTGAAAGCACAGATCATGTGGTCACTGAGAATGCAGAGCAACCAAACTAGCTACAGCTAACGTCTTTATCGATTGGCTAACTGCCGCGATACCACCAATCAGGTTCTAGATTGTAGGCGGGACATCTGAAGCCAACAACAGGAAATACACACTCGATAGCGAGTACTTTTTTGGAAACTTTTACCAACGTAAACCTATTAAGAAGACTTTTAAGTGTTCAGTAATCTAGAGATTGATACATCAGCGGGGAGTTTTATTTTATGGCGTTAAACATTAAGATACTTTCAACGTCTCAGACAGGATGGATCATCTGCTTTGTTTGTTTACATGGTGAATCAGATGACGAGCTAACGTTAGCAACCTAGCTTGGTGAAATCGAGTCATATGAGCTGATAATTGTCCAGCAGCTTTGTCCTCAGGAATGAAGCTTAACATTAGTGAGAGAGCCCACGGACCTGTACTCAAGTGAAGGGTCGTCTCAGGTCGCAGTGAGCCGTTGAACGTGTAACTTAACAATGCGAAGCTAACGTTTAATGTGTCGGGCGTTAGCGACGTTATTTAGACGAGTGAACTTGTTTTGTCACTGAACCTGCGGCCGGTTTTAAAGGCCTTACAGCGTCTTCATGTCAAGATGCCTTGTTCCTGTGGGAACTGGAGAAGATGGATTCGGCCGCTGGTCGTTGTGCTTTATATTTTGTTGCTATTAGTCGTCCTGCCATTGTGCATCTGGGAACTGCAGAAGTCAGAGGTCAGTTGGAACAATCAGTGGATCTGATTGACATGTTGCTTAATTAAGCACATTAGATACTCAGATACTGTATTTATATACAATTTTGAGGTACTTGTACTTTACTTGAATAACGTTATATTCTTTAGATGGTAATTTATACTAACAATATTCAGCTTTAGACTCCATTGCATTTATCTCACAGCAGTAGTTATTGATTACATTTAGAGATTCATAAAAAACACATGATTCACATGTGATACATTACTCACTGCAAAACATCTCCTTATCAAGTCATTTTAGTCTGGAATTGAGTCCTTGAAGTCTTGTTTCTTGTTTCAAGTATTCGCTAAAATGAAGTGTCTTTCTTCATTATTCTAGTCCAGCGGCCTGCTGGTTTCAGTTATAAACAGTTTGAATTAATGTTACTGATCTGACAGAAATGTCCTTGATCAGTTATAAAATACTGTTCAAAATGAATGCATCCGTAATAATATTCCTACAAGGTAATACCTAAATAACACTATAAAAGTGATCATTATGCATTATGAATACTGTTACTTTTGGTACTTTGAGTACCTTTTGCTGATAACACTTCTGTGGTTTTCCTTTAAATGTGACTGTTGAAATGAATTATTTTTTTCAGAGTTGTATTGCTATTTTACTTGAGTAAAGAACCTGAATACTGCTTCCACCCTGACTTTATATTAAATGTAGAAAAATTACATTCGGGGTGGCCAAAATGCTTTCCCAGACTAAAATATGTTTAATGATAACTGTGTTGACTGTTTATTTCCATGTAATGACAGGTTGGCACTCATAACAAAGCATGGTTCATTGCTGGGATATTTGTCTTCATGACCATACCCATATCATTATGGGGCATCCTCCAGCATCTGGTTCACTACACTCAGCCAGAGCTTCAGAAACCTATCATCAGGTAAAGATGGCAACAATCATGTCATCCATGAATAGTCTGAAACTGGGTTTTAATAGTTTTTTCTTTTTATTGTGTTTTTTTAGGATATTATGGATGGTCCCAATCTACAGCTTGGACAGTGTGAGTGGTGTATTATAAAATCGAAGCCATTGTGCAACACATGTATGATTGAGAGAATGCTTTTGCACCTTCTGAAAAGTATATATCCTCACTTTCACTTGTAATCCCTTTCTTTTCCTAATCTTGCAGTGGATTGCATTAAAATACCCCAGTATAGCCATTTATGTGGACACATGCAGGGAGTGCTACGAGGCCTATGTCATCTACAACTTCATGACCTTCTTGCTTAACTACCTGGAAAATCAATACCCTAGCCTGGTGTCGATGCTGGAGGTCCAGGAACAGCAGAAACACCTGCCCCCTCTTTGCTGCTGCCCGCCCTGGCCAATGGGAGAGTAAGTTTCCTTTAGAATTGTAAAATGTTTACACTTGCATACTTGCACACTTGACTTGTGTACATAGAATCCATGTGGGACTATTGACACCTGAAGTGGGTCTTGAAATGACCACCATCTAACTGATTTTTCAATAATATTATGGATTCATACGTTTTATCGTCAGTGTTCTTACATAAATGAAGGCATGCAAGGTTGTCCCTTTGATATTATTTGATTTCAATTAGGTGTTTACTGTTTTGAAGAAAATTACTAAAAGATAAAAGGTGACAAGTTTGTTTCTTGAACTTGAGTTTGTCTTAAGGCATTGAACTCTTGAGATGGAAGTGTTTTTTTTCCTCAGCAAACAACTAAAACAAATCAGTGACAGTCACCAGCTTCGTATTAGCGTCAGTCAGGCAACATCCGCAATCGGTTAACATGCCTGTGTGCAGTTAATTTTGTCCAGATCATGTCATGTTTGTTCTCCTTCAAAACTGGAGAACAACCTGATTAACATCTGCCGAAGGTCAGCAGCATCCTTATTTATTAACTTTGTAGTCTATAATACTGCCCTTTTCAAATTTTTAACCCTTTACAGTATTGTCGCACTTTGCATGTGGACATCATAGACCATGATCGAATAGTTGTTGAGGAAAACACGGCGGTTCGATGTTAAAATATTGTCATTGCACTTGTTTCAAGGATTTACTCAATATTTTACTGATAACAGAAAACTGGAGGTTGTTAAACCAGTTCAATTCATACATTTCCTTTGCAGGGTTTTACTATTGAGATGCAAATTGGGAGTGTTGCAGTACACAGTTGTAAGACCTGTCACAACAGTGATTGCCTTGTAAGTAAGCTCTGCTCTTCGTGCACTTAATTTTATTCTTTGAGACCAATCACAGCTTATTGTTCCCTATCTGTTTTGATATATGTTGTGTCTTCTTCTTCTTCTTCTTCTTCCTCCTCCTCCTAGGATCTGTCAGCTCTGTGGAGTGTATGATGAAGGCAATTTTAGTTCAACAAATGCATGGACGTACCTGGTCATCTTCAACAATATGTCACAGCTGGTAATACTGCTGTTTGTTTTTTTTTTAATGAGTCTAACTGAAATTTGGAGCATGTTAAAGATAAAATGGATGTAAAAATGTTACAGGCAAATAGAAAAAGTGAAGTAGATTTCTCTCTCGTCTGTGTTCTCTTGATTTAGTTTGCCATGTACTGCCTGGTGCTGTTCTACAGGGCTCTAAGAGAGGAACTGAGTCCAATCAAACCAGTGGGCAAATTCCTATGTGTCAAAATGGTGGTGTTCGTCTCTTTCTGGTAATCCTTAGTGGAGTCAAACTCAATGACATGATCTGGAAATGTCTGAAAATGTGCTTTGCATGAGCTGATTTTACCTTGCTTGTATATGCCGTATATGTTGGTGAAGTATGCATGCGGCCTCTAAATTTATATAGACAATGGCATCAGATTGTGTGGTAGCGACTGAGAATGGTTATTTTGTACACTCTTATAGGCAAGCTGTGTTCATTGCTTTGCTGGTGAAAGTAGGAATTATCTCAGAGAAACGTACATGGGATTGGCAAAGTGTGGAGGCTGTAGCTACAGGCTTACAGGTAAGCTAAAGCGTATCTAGTTAAGAAACAAATATTGAGTTTGAGTGAGTTTGATCCTGGTGTCTTTTTACCATTGCCAAACACACTTAACTGTCCTGTTTCCCCCAGGATTTCATCATCTGTGTGGAGATGTTTTTGGCAGCCATTGCCCATCACTTCAGCTTCACCTACAAGCCTTACATCCAGGAGGCTGAGGAGGGGTCTTGCTTTGACTCTTTCATGGCAATGTGGGACATCTCTGATGTCAGAGCAGACATTTCAGAACAAGTCCGCAATGTTGGTAGGTGCCTCCTGGCTACTGGAGTACTTGTACAGTTGTGTATTGTGAGTATCATATTCTCCAACATGGAGAAGACGGTAAGATTTTTTTTTTTCATTTACAGGGAGAACAGTTATGGGTCGGCCAAGGAAGTCCTACTTTGGTGAGGCGCAGAATGACGGCGAGCGATCTGGCCTGCTCTCTTCGGGCTCCCAAGATGCCATAACCGAGGCGGCATCCAACCCCGTGTCACCCAAAGGTCAGTACCAGGGCCTGGGCAGAACCCTCACACCGCACTCTTTGTCAGCCCCCGCTGGGCTCAGCTCGGCACCGTGGGATGAAGGATATGAGGCTAGACCTGAAGAAACCCAGGAAGAAGAAAGGACCAACCAAAGCAAAGAGGCAACGGAAGCAGATCTCATCGTGATCACCTAGCCTATCGTTAAGGCTGATGCCACCAACTGACTCTACCAGACATGGTTGGGCAGGACCCAATTACAGCCTTGCAATTTCCCTTCAGACGTGACTGTAGTGATGCAACATGAAATAACCTGTTTAAAAGGGCACATCAACCGAGTAATATTAGACGTTTGCCAACAAATGCAAAACCAGGTGGACCTCTCTGCCAGTGACAGCTCCAAGAATGTTCAGTGGCACTAAATGATTTGCAGGTGACATTTATTTTATGTCATTTTTGTTGTACTTGGGAGTCATTTGGCTCAGTAGGCAGAATGGATTTTAGTTCATTGTAATTGGGAAAGACTTTTAGTAAATCGTAACGTGCATCCCAAAGAGCACACCTCTCCTCGAAGAAACAAGTGTTTGTGCTGTTGTGTTTCTTGAGATGAGACGCCACATTGCGAAGCATGCATTTGTATCATTTCCAAGTGGGAAATAATTACACACTTTTTTTGTGTGTGCCGCCTCCGTCATATCATGATCTCCGATGTTCAAGAGAAATATGCAACTTTTAAAATACAAATGTTTTCTTCACTCTATAAATAGGTTTATAGTGATTTTCAGAGGGCATCGATTGAAATGAAAATCTACAATACTAAAGCACATTAGATGTCCAGAATCACTTTTTTTTTGTCCTATCCTGTAGAAGATGTGTATCCCTGAGAGAGGGGATGAAAAAGAGCAGAAGAAACACATTTTTGGATGCACAGATAAGACTAAACTGTTTCAGCAGACAAATGAACTTGGGATGAGTAGGTTAGAGCTATTCCTGCTGAAAGGTGGATCCTGACTGACAGAATTACGACCGAATCAATTCATATTAAAGTATTAAAACAATGTACATAATGTCAGTCTGAAACTGTACAATCTGCACATTCTAGTAAATTCATATCAATGCTTTACTGCAAACAGCTCACTCTATAGTGTTTGATAGAGATTTAGTCACTAGTTTTCTCAGATGCCTTGCTCTATGTGCCGTGGAACTAGTCCATCCACTACATTTAGCATTTATAGTCCAGGATCAGTTATTCTTTCATTTTCTAGCGGTTATTCATCTTATTTGACGAGGTCTTCATCATTTTTAGCCTTCAAGCTGGAATCATTCTGCAGGTACTGCACCTAAGCCATTTCCTTTTCCCCATAGGTTTTCCAAGCTCTTGTGATTGTGATTTTACATGGATTTGTGCAGGGATATTGACTTGTTTAATGTACAGTTTGTGTCAGAAAAGACAATGTATCAAATCAACAGCCTAATCTGCATCATGTCCAGCTAGAGAATGTTGCCTTACATGATTTTATTTTTCTAAATAAAACTGACTACACCAGAGCTGATGTAAACGTTCTACATTTTAATTTAATTCCATCTCTGACAGCCTCCTCAATAAATGAATTAACTACATTTTCACTGATTTCTTTTTTTCTTCTTGCATTTATTAAGAAAATGTCTCATATTTATTGTTGAACTGCTTTTTATTGATACCGACAAACATCTTTTCAAAAACAACTGTGCCCATAATCAAGGAACAACTATAATATTTATATTATATACTTGCAAATATTATATTTATAAGTAAAAATTATAAATGTCCTATGATCTTAGAGCACAATTCAGAAATAAAAACAAAACTTGAAGGTTCATTGTTACAAATTCTTTATGATCATGATTACCCAGCCTCCCAGTGGTACCTACAAGGGTGCGGGTCATGCAGGCTTCTACTAAATCTCAAAATAGAGATCTAATGTGTCTGAGAAAACTTGGAAATTTGAAGACAGGTATTAACATTTATGAAGAATGACATTGGAGAAGATAAATCTTTAAAAAAAGATACCAGACAGGGGATACATAGTATTTAATGCATTCCCCTATGTGTCACTAGCCTCTATTTGATTGAGGCATAAAATATATAGAGATGAAAGTAGTAAGAGATTATTGCTCCATTGGCCTGAGGGTATTCTCTATATGGGCTGATATGGAGATGGTGCTCTTGTGAAGCTTCACAGCGAGGCGGACCCAGTCTCCAGCTTGTACCTCCAGGGGCTGCTGCAGCACGGCAGCCGCCTGCTTCCAGTGAGAGTTCTGGCTCAGGGTGCTGACACTGATCTCCTGGTCCAGGTAGATTTGGTACCAGAAAGGAATTGCAGTTATTCTGCCTGCAGACGTAGCCTGAACCTGGGAAACAGGGATTATGGCTTAAGATACTTAACGGTACACAAGAACAGTCAGCTTCTGTTAGTTTGAAAATAATATATGACACGTTAGTTCTACCCTGACCAATATGTTATTTTCAGTTTTCACATTCAATATTTATGAGCTTCGGGGAAATAGCATGGATGGGATTAGTTCACATCACACCTCATGTTAGATTGCTGGATGAATGTTAAAAGAAACTTGTGGAGATGAAAACTAAACTTTCATGATAAAGTTTTATCTCTGAACATTCAAACAATGGGTTTGTGCTAAATTTATATAGAAAAACACAAAGTTAGGAGGCAAAGTAAAGTTAGAAGTTTGTCTGAGGGAGATGTGTACACTCTGTCTTAGTAAATATGACTCATTCTAGGTTTAAGGCTGCAATATGTTATTGAAGTTTCAGCAGTATACTACTGTTGTAGCACAGCACTTGCAAAGACATGGCTTTTTAAAGTTTATTTATATTCATTCCAATTGTCTTACCTTTACTTCTCTGTTAGTGTAGTTTGCGTTGGCATCCATAAGGTCAAGAACAAAGAGCTCCACAAACTCACTGAGATGCCTGCACTCCAGTGTGGAGAAGTCCAAAAACACATGGACCGGTACCTAAAGGACATAAAAGATAAACTCAATGTTATCGAGTTGTTTGCAGCAGATAAAAGAAAGGACTGTCAGGTGACATTATCAGTAAGGAACCCATAAAAGATCAGGCAGGAAGAGCTATTTGGACCCGACAGCAATATAACACAAAACAGATGCTCCTGATGCTCAGGTTGGCAACCGCTCTCCACAAGACGGGGAATCAAAGCGCACTGCTTCGTTTAAATACACAAGGTAAAAAGACTTCATTATTGTGGCTACACGATTTCTATAAAAGCTTCTGAAAAGAGGCTCAGGCCTAAAAAAAAAGGAAACACTGCTGCAGTGTATTAAAAATCATGCAGAAGCAGACTCACAGTTGTTGTGAAACACTTAGAAACCATTATTTATCCACATTAGTTTTCAATTTGTAGTGTCAGTTGGTAATCACTAAATCACTGATTAATGCTTGGAAACTAATCTTCCACCTCAAACTCTTCAAAACTTGACAAACAGGCCGTGGCTGCCGGGCAGCAGACTTAAAAGCTGAGGGAGAAGCCAGAGTGGCAGCACAGAAAGTGTCACCGTTTCCTTTACTGCAGAACAAAAGAATCTTTCCTCCTCCCTGTCACAGTTGTGCAGACCTCGGAGCCCGCTGTTTGATGTGCTTGATGTAATGTGTGCTGATGGATTCAGGTAAGAGTGTCTTGGGCCAAGCTGTGTGTTGTGTCTTCTGTGACAGTTGTGCTAGAAAAGTGCCCTCCACTGAGGGCTTCAAAGACAACATCTGTTAAAACAAACTACCATCCCGTGTGGGGGCCTGCGGAATTAGAGCACAAAAATGACGCTGGGAAAAAAGAAAAAAAAAAAAAGATAATTTCCAGACCAAATAAAGAAAAATAATTCAAAGAGATTTCGCAGCTTCTTTAATGCAGCAGAGAAGCACACATCAAAGAGGAGTGCACAACAGAAAACAGTCCTGGACCTTAGTATTCCAAGTGAAATACCTTGTTCAACAAAACACAACCCCATACATGGTAGGAAAAACAACTGGATGCAGTCTGGCTGATGAACTTAGGCAACTAAGGTTTGTTCTGAGAATTAGTTTTTTTTTATCTTTAAAGTACATAATGGGAAAACTTTGAATGTGAATGATGCAAGCTTACAAACACAGCATACTGTGTGTGATAACCGTCAATATTGCATCAGGAACATGAGATTGACTGTTGCCTCGGTAACATGAGACAGAATACAAGATATGAGCGACCAGAGATGTACAAAAGGAAGATTTTGCAACTTGTGTTATGAAGACTGAAGAAGTTTAAACTTGCCATGTTCATCACAGCGGATGCAGGGGTCAACAAAGTTCACAGAAACGCTTTTGTTTGATTTTGATCAGATGCTTCTTTGAACCAGTCACTGTCCGCACTGCAACAGCTGATCAGACTGCGTGCCGTACACAGCTTAGAAATGTAGTATGTCACATTTTGTGCCATATTTTCAGGGACTGCTGAGTAGATGTGTTACCGCCCAGTGTTTTAAAATGTTAAGTCATGCTTAAAGTCCCCCTCCACTCAACAATATGTTGTTCTTCCTACGGTTGGATGTTTGAGCTTCTCTGTGCAGAATCATGCATGTGCAGAGTTTGACAGATTTCAGATTTTAAAGGGCCAGGTCTACGAGCATGATTTGTGACATCACAAGTAGTTCGGGAGCCAATCCTGGTCCAATTTGCAACTTACAGAGTGTGATGTAGAAACCTGAAGTTACCAGTGCACATACACTGAGAGTGGACTTTACAGTGAGTCTTGCAGTAAAACTTTAGAAATGAACATAATTAGCATATTCACAGATTCTGAAATGTTTAAACAAGCTAGCAGGAGTAAATGTCTTTTTAAGGATTTTAATATGGGAATAAGACTCACATTATTGTTCCAAGCAGACCATTTGTACTTATGTTTTAATACATGTCGGGAGGGGATCGCTATGACATGGCAGGCCAGTGCACCATCATCTTTCCCTTTTTGCTTTGTAACTTTTTCTCTGTGAAAATACAGAGAAGCATTTGACATCCTTTGCTGTTTGCCTCAGTTAAGGTGGCCTACATCTTTTTGTTTTACAAGTCCAAGATAAAAAAACAGAAAAATACAAAAATGGGTCAGTGGCCATGGCACAGCCTACAGCAAACCCTGCAGTAACCATTAGGTACTACAGAAAAGTTCTTTACATGCAAAGTAAATACCATAAATAAGTGAACCTTGATACATGGTAGCTGATGTAGGCACACTTACAGTGAACTGGTTGATGAAGGGAGCGATATTGAATCCCAGTGTTGGCTCCTGACCCTGGACAGCACTTTCCAGCAGCAAAGTGTCTGACTCCACCAGCATACCGTGCACCACAATCTTTTCTGGAAAAATACGACCTCCGTCCTCCAGCAGACACCTGGCGTAGATCATAGGAATATATTTGACTCTAAAATATCTAAAAGTAAAGCACTAAAATAATCGTCAAAACACAAAGGACATTTCTGCATGCTCGACTGGACGCTTCCCCCTTACCTGGCCAGCGAAGCTTTCTCCATCAACTTCTGTCTAATGAGACCACAAGTCTCTACACAGTCCAGCATGATGGCACTCCACAGCTTCTCTCTGGAGGGCCTTTTCAGCATCCCCTGCTCATCCTCCGTGTGGTTGAGCCAAAACTCTAGATGCTGTTCTGGGATATTATTGGAGCGAGCCAGTCTCTTTAGGACTTCCTGCTGCTTCTTCTTTTCCACAGAGCTGTACGCTTTTACATGACCATGGCTGGCAGCGATGAGGGAGAGCAGAGAGAAGCCCTCTGACACGTCGAGGACATAGAGCAGGTCACTACTGTGTGTGGACTCAGACTGAACACCTGATCCTCGCTCTTGGTTTTGGCATTTAACCTTCAGCTGGGAGATGAGTTTGGCCAGCGCGCTGCAAAAACTCCGATGGTAATCCTGATTGTTCAGGAGCGCCATTTCTGAACATTCCAGCATGCAGAAGTCTTTAGTTTGATTCTGATCAGTCTGAAGGCATGCTAGTGCACTGCACAGTTCCGCCTCGGGGTTTTGATTTGAAATGGGGTTTCCAGAGTACTGCGAATCCGGACGCTTGTCTAGACGGATTTCATGCCCATCTCTCAGTACGGCGACACTGCAGAGCCTTAGGAAGGCATCTCTGCAGGAGACTTCAACAATCAGCTCGTCTTGGGGTTTCAGGAGAAAACCTGAAAAGAAACAAAAGAAGAAACCACTGACTCGGCTTGATTATACTAGAGCTGTGCGAACCCCAATAAAGTTTTGGTTCCAACCGAAATGTAATGTAGCACAGAGAAGTGATGAAAAACGCATTGCATGTCTGGTTTGTAATCTTGTTTACTTATTTTTTTAAAAATCAGACAGCACCTGATTTATCTAAAGCATCTTTGATTGCTTGTGCTTAGACAACATCTTAAAAGGGTATTGTAGTAAAACATATTTATATTGTTCTCAAAGTTAAGTATAAAAAAAATTTAATTCTGTTCTAGTGTCTTATGTGAATTCAACTAAAGGCTTTATCTACACCTGCTGTTAAAAAGGAAACTTACAAAGCACCTGAAATGACAAACAGAAAGGGAAAATAAATACAGATAAATAAAAAATAACATAATTATTTATAATGTCATGCTTATGATTTTATACATGCTAAGCTGACAGGAGTCAGGAGGAGGGAGGGTTGTGACTTGTGATTTCGGGCTGTATAAACTTGACTTAACTTGAACAAGCATGATTCCATTTTTTTTATGAAAAACAGTGAAGAAAGGGCAGAAAGAGACAGAGAGCAAAGAAAAAGCAGGAGATGTCGAGAGAGAGAAGGAGAGCGAGCCCAACAGAGAAATGAGATTCAGGGGGACCGGGTGCACAGAGGGGGGGGGGGGGGGGGGGGGGGGGCACAGAAAGGATTCCTCCTGGAATAACATCTGTTCATGTCTTCATGTCAGTGCGCGGCTCGTCAGAGGCATTTGGGGAAAATGCATATTTATTGCCTATAAGAATTTCATGAACACTAAAGAGTGTCACAGGCGATCACGGCGCACACGTCACAGCAACCGGGAAACGGATGTCGGTGATCACCGGGAAAGGTGGCGGCTCCCTTGACGCTGCCTTCACCAATTAGCAGTGCAGTGAGATGCTGTTGAGCCCTGTCTGAAGGATGATGTACTGCAATGCCAACTGGAACATGTCACCTCATGTCAGTGGCTGTTAGGTTCACAACGGCAAAGTAGAATAAGAACAGAGCTCTTAGGGACATCTGGCACTCTAATAATTAATGAATGCATTTAAACTTTTTGCAGTTCTTGTCAGTTTAAGTATGTTTCTTAAGAAATATCAATTTTACTTTGGTATAATAGCTTTATTGCAAGCCTTAAAGATAATAAAATGTGTGCTATACTTATTTGGACTTCAGTGATGATAATTAAGGAGTGAAGTGTCACGTTTTTAAGACTTTCAGTGAGCTAAATCTTTATGTACCATCATCCAGTCATTACAGTGAATTATTCTCACTTTTCTCTCATTTTCATATGAAGTTCAACTAAAGCTTTGGTCCAAAATTAACTGAAGGCTGTAGTAAAGTAGTAGTGATGATTATAGGCTAAAATATTTCCTGTAAGTATTACCTGGAATTATTTAACACAGTTAAAAATCGTTAAATACTGTATGTAGTCTAAACCATACACTGCCCTCCTCTGATGTAACATGGAAATGCATGATAAATCAGAGTAGAGAATACAGGCTGAGGAGAAAATAAAAACTTTATTACAACTATTCTAAAACAGGCTCAGGTCATGACCATTTAAAATAACTCGTGAAAATTAAAGGACAGTTCCCTGGACACACTACAACAGATGGACCATGCTGATTAAACTGAAACTTAAAACGAGTAAAAATCAGTATGAAATATTGCCGTCAACAAGTGTTGCCAAACTTCCCCCATAATGTTTCCCTGTATGTCTACTGAATCGTACCCTTGGTGTTGTGGACAGGGTAGATGGCTTGCTCCCAGCAGGTGTCTTCCTGGGGTCCAGTAGACAGACTGCTTTCCTCGTCCAGGTGGAGCTGGAACCACACAGCCAGAGCATCCAGCTCCCCCTCCTGAGTGACAGGCAGGCGGATCTGCTGAACCTCCCTGGAGCTCAGCCCCTCCAGCTCCTACAGGTTAGGGACAGTGGACGTGTTACAGGGATATTGGCTAAAATCAAAAATAAAACCCAGTTTGGTTGAAAAGGTAGTTGTGAACGTTATTGGCTTCTGAGAATTTGATAGACAGTTTGGACGTTACTGGTCTTGTAGCTTTTCATGTCCAACTTGCTTGTTAAGTCAAAAGCCGAGGAGAGTTATGTTAAGGCGCATTCACTTCACATTGTGCACAAATAGACTGTGGGTTTATAAGTCTACTTCTAAACCTGATAGACTACCTACTGCATTTCCATCCAGTCCAATGACACCAATATGATACTAAATCTGGCCATCCTTGCTGCAAAAGAATTGCAATCGCAGGAACACAAATGGAAACCCTGCAATTGTGGAAAATGCAACTACCTGTATTACAATGCAGTGTTCTTAAGTGCTCAAATGAGCTGATGCTAGACACACTATCAGAGCTCTGTCACCAGACTAAGTTTGTCTGAAAGTCCCCACTGCATGCGAGTGGATAAATATTCTTAGCCATGAATATCAACAAATGACCCTACAGGTAATGTCTGACAGGTAAACGCTGTCTCTCCAATCTGGCAGGGAGCTAATAAATCAGGCAACAATCCCTGCAGGCCTATAGCTAAATAATAAGTGGCCACTCATGTGTAATATTTCAGCCTGTGAGGCAGCCAATGGGTTAGTTTCATGGGACCAACAGACATATGGTCAGGTAAATTAATGATTTTTATTCTGCTTGACTCAAGGCGACAAATAAACATTAAATATTAGGGTTTCTCACATGGCTGCATAGCAGACACAAAGAACAAGCAAAAGTTAAGTCAAAGTCAAAACACAGTAGCTGAATGAATTCAACGATCATATCACTGGAAGCTATATGTTGAACAGATGATATATTAGTAGGGTCCATGCATTTGAGTCTGTGTTAAACGATAATTTTGCATCTGTCGTCTTTCCTGTTTCTGCTCACCTGCACGTTGTTGAAATCTATGTTGAGGGCTGTGAATGGCTCCGTGAGAGGTTTATATCCCCCTGGCAGTCTGCTCAGTCTCTCTGTAGTGTAAGGCTCCATGGAGTCGTCCGGCTCAGAGCTGCAGCTCACTGGGCTGCGGAGCTCCCCGGCTGCAGCCATGGACAGACTGCCCACCTCTGACACACAAAGCCTGTGTGGAAAAACAAACAGCGACCTCATGGTAGGTCCAGACACCTTGTGCTGCTTCAAAACGCACCTTCTTCTGTTTGTCTCAAAAAAACTGGGACGCCAGGGCCTACCTGTGGTGCCTGCGGATCTCCAGGGACTCAACAGCCATACCAAACACCGTGGCTCCAGCGGGGATGACTCTGCCTGTCGCAGACTGTTCCTGGAATTCATTCTCACCTCTCTTTAGGACAAGAAACATGTGCTTTTAATGAAACTTCACATTTAGCCCCCTTGATGGCACTAACAACATGGAAGTTAACTGGATACATTTACCGTTAACCTGGTACACTGTTTGCCAGTTACTGTACATGTTGAAATAAGTGAAATATCACAACTCGTACTGTAAACTCAGGTATCACAGAACTTGCCCCAGTTTAAAAAGCCCCCATCTGAGGATAAACTGAGAAATGTTTTACTTCACGGCCTTAAAGCCATCATTAGTTTTGTTCTCTGTGAGGTTAAAACATTTCATTGCCTGGTCTTTGAGTCCTCCAAGCCCACATCCATGTTATTTAACACTTTTCTGAAAATTGTACAATAACTTTTTTAGGATTTCCAAACCTGTATGTCAGTGGCAAACAGCAATAGATTTTGAACTCAAGAACTCATAGAAACATCAATATTGCACTGTGGCCACTGGAGAACAAAGTTCTGTTTCCTGTTTGTGTTTAATAATTGAAGTTACCTGTGGAGGTAGCAGGAGGTGGTGCCAGGCATGAATGAGACTTTCTATGATGCCCTCTCCAAACAATCCTGCATCCACCGTCTCAGTCACCACCAAGGACACCCTAAGAAAAACAAAAAGATTGAGGGGAAAAACACGAGATATAATACTTAACTCTTAAACATGAGGGTGGATCTCATAACAGCAAAAGATAAAAAAGGCATTGTGCTTGAATAGTTTTGGTATAAACTGTACCTGTGTGGGATGTCCTTTGGCACTTCCATCTCCAGAGACTTCATATGGAGGATCTTGATTCTACCATCCATTCCATTAGCGGTCACCACCTCACAGGCCAGTTCGTACATCGTCTTCGACAGTTCACAGGCATACACCTCAGCGGCCCCGGCCTTCTTAGCACACATACTTAACAGAGAGAACCAGGAAATCAGAACAATAACACCCACACATTAAAACACATTTATTCTAGCTGTTGCCAAAAGAATAAACTAAGGCATGGTATCACAACAAGTGTGGGGTCGGACTGGTGAGGATCGAGGTCTAACTTATAGTATAAAAAATAAAGTTTCAAAATTCTCATGGAAAATGTCTCACCCAAGGATCCCAGTGCCAGTACCTATGTCAAGTACAGTGTTGCAGCCGCTCTGAACAGCTTTCTGAATGGCTTGCTGGTACTTGCGGTTCCTCCCATGGTCGTTGAGCATTAAGAAATGCCAGCGCTCCACCAGCCAGTTGGCCACACGGTAGAAGTTCTCCCTGGCTTCTGGGTAGTCCGGTCTCACCTTCAAGGCTTTATGGAAATGACCTGCGGCTTCGTCTCTAAAGCCCATTCTGGATAAGAAAAGAGGAGCCACAACATAGTCAAAAACAGTACAAGCAAATAATTCATCTAAATAATGTAAAATGACATTGTGCCCAGTAATTACAGGAGTGGCGACGCATTGTAAGAACACTGGTATCTTCGCAATTGCAAAAACAATTATGCAGGTGAGGATAGTACCTGAACAGGTGTTCACCCATGCTGTTCAGGATAACCTCATCAGCAGGAAACAGTTCCAGCGCTTGTTCATAACAGTCAAAGAGGTCCTGAATGCGGCCCACAGAGTCCAGCTCCTCTGCCCATTTGAAGAGGGTGAACCTGAAGGACTCCTACAAAGGGAGATGTCACAAAATTGAGTTCCAAAATGCAACATCTTTCGATTCTGCAGCAGTAAAAAACAGACTGCGGCGTGTATGATTGTGGCTGATTATGTGTGTATGCACAATGTTTGGCAGTGAATGTACGCAAATGGGTTTTCAGATGAAGTGTAAACAAGTGTTATTACCCTTGCAAAGTCCTTAAACATAGGTGCAAGGTTGAGGACAAGAAGGTAGTGCACAAACGCAGTTCCATAATCTTGGTTGAACAGGCACTGCTGGGCACTTTCTAGGGAACTAGAGACCAGCTCGTTCCTGGCAGGGTCCTCTCTGCGTCGCCTTCGGGTCCTCCTGCCATGCTTCGGCCGTGCACTGGCGTTAGGCATCCCTTGCAAAGTAAAGCAGCGGAGAAGTCTATTAGGAAATGATGAACACAACAAATGGCACGTTTAATAGGACAATAAGGTTCCACATATGACTCTGTGCTGTACTGTATGGCTCATAGACTAAGGAAGCCCATTTCTGTCAGGAAAACATTTAAAATTGTGAGATAAATACATAAAAATGTTGAGGTAATAGGGCCAACCTTTGATTTACGAAGTAGTCAAAATTAGGAGATATGAAATCATGATTATAAAGTCATAATTTTGACTCAGGAGAGCTCACAGTTTTGACCTCCAAAAACATTTTTTTTCATTGCAAAATGAGTTAATCTATTTTTCTTTTCAAAAAATTAACTATCACACTAACATAACTTCACATAAACAGGAAATCTTACAGGAGAAAGCTACTGTAAATTAAACAAGACGTTAACAAAGATACTTGAAACAAAATGCTAAGTACTTTACATGCATTACTGACCATTTCTGTTGACTTACTGTGTGTTATTTTTTTAGATCACAGGCTGTAGTATGGGATGGACATACGCGGAAAAGATCACTGTTTAACTAGCTACGGTGGCGCTGCTAATTTTGCGAACACGCAAACGTTAACATTACGGTTGTGTCCAATAAAGTCGTTAGCATCGTTGAGAGCATCCCTTCTTCTGGTAGCAGCCTAACGTTAGCTCACATGATAAAAGCTGTTCTGGCAATAGCTACGATAGCTTAGCTACATGTCAAAAAATGACCGTATCTGTTTAAGTTCACGTTAAAACGGCTGGATGTTGATTAAAACTGTAAATAACATTTCTGCTGCCGTTAAGACAAGAAACGTGTCCGCGCGCTAAACAACTCTGACAGAAACATGTAACGAGACAAGGTTCCACGGGCGCAATTGTAATGAAGATTATCATATTTATATTTACAAGCAGGGCGTATTTGCCATAGAACACATGGTGAATAATAATTTCCGTGTTAATTTACAAATTAAGCTACGGTAAATCTTACCGCCTCAGATTTCCCTCTGATGGAACCAATGAATCATGACGCACAATCAAAGAGTAGAAAAGAGCAAGATAGTTCCCACACATCGCTAGAACATGATTTCATGTGCTTGTACCTGTGTTGTATGTCTTACATGTTGCATTCTAGTAGCTTAAGCCCTTTAAGTACTAATTATTTGCTCACACTTGTCCACTCCAAAATGACACCTTATAGTCAGTGCTTTTGCTTAGATTGTGTCCCTAATTCTGCGTGTACAGCTTTCATGCTTGCACAGTAGGTGACTGATGGTAGCTCCACCTTGTAGCCACACATTTACAGTTTGTGATGATCTGACTGGGGGGGCTGAAGACTATGCAGGAGCTTAAGCACATAACGTTGGTAGATTTATATGCAGCACTTTTTGGTCGCCTGTGATTGGTTTTGAGTTGGCTTCTGGTGTTTTTGATGGTTTACCTTGTTTGTTGACCTACAGTTGGCACTAAAGGATTCATATGGGCAGTATGACCTTCCTGTTTTTAACCTGCTGTGGGTTGTCTACTATAGTGTGATAGTGGTAACTAGTTACTGTAGTTACTGAAAATCTGCAGTGCTTTCTTTTAATGTGATGGTTCTTTATGCTATCTGCTCCTCCAGCACTGTTCACTTTCAGCTCTTGGTACTGCGCTGGGAGTTCACGATTGTTCTTTGGAGAGCTTCTGCTTCTCTCTCTGCCTCGCCTTGCTCAGTTATGGTTATACCATTCTGTACTACTTGTTTCACACTGTTTGCATAACCTTGTGTAGTTATACTTTGAACTGTATATCATGTAATTATTTATCTTGTTCATAGTGGTTCTTTCATATTGGATACTATATTTATACCTTTCTGTATACTGCAATTAACATGCATGTCTTGCCTTGTGTTTCCGGTGTTATCCCTACCATCCTGTTAGCCCTAGTTTGAGCCTCTCGTGTATTATCAGTGTAGTGTTGCTGAAACAACTATGTGCGTAAGCTGGACGTCTAAAAACTTTGTTTTTAACATTAGCTTTCTAGAAGTGGTGGACATCAATTAAGTACTACATTTGCTGTACAATTTTGAGGCACTTGTCTCGAGTATTTTTTTCTGCCACTTCATTCTTCTTTCCCTCCACAACATTAATCTGACAGCTGCAGTAAAGGTAAAGTTAGCAATGCTTATACAAACTACTAATATACAACACTCTCACTGTCCAGTTTCTTTACATATCAGGTACTTTTACTTTTACATGATTAAAAGATTTCAACCAATCACCTAGTTATTTACATTAACTTATGTAATATTTTGAATACAAGACATTAACTTGTAATGCAGTGTCTTTTCAGTCTGATATTGTTACTTAAGTTATGTAAGTAAAAGATCGTAATACTTCTTCTACCACTGATGACATTTTTTGACCCGCAAATAACCAAATCAATGCTCACGGGGCGGCGAGGCGAAGGCGAGAGTAGGTATGACTAAACCATCTTTTAGAAGCTAGATAATCTTTGGTTGAAGTTTGCTACACGCACACAGATGTCAGCAGAGTTTCTCAATCTGTCACTTTTCTAGGTGGAGTGCGTTTGATGGAGGAAGGAGAAATCGGATACAGCAAACATGACTTTCTGACAACTCCGATGAATACTTCAGCCGATAGCGTATTGTTATCAGCTTTTAAACCTATACCTGTTATTACCGTTATTTGACAACTGTGGACCAACACCCACGCGCTTGTGTCAGAAGTTACCATGCTAACCACCGTTAGCTGCTGCTACTTGACGTAGCTATGTTTTATTTGCTAGAAACTGCTTGCGAAAATAGCGGTAATTTGATTGTAACGGCAAGTTTTATTTAAAGCCACAAAGTAAGCGGCATTTTGACCAGTTTCCCGTTCTAAAAGACGAAGCTATCAGTCTGCCACAGAAATGGGACTACACCCGCTGGAGTTTAGTGAGTGCTATCTGGACAGCCCCTGCTTCAGGGAGAACATAAAGGCGCACGAAGCAGAGCTGGACAAAACTAACAGATTTATCAAAGAACTGTACAAAGATGGGAAGAACCTCATCAATGCAACAAAGCGTGAGTTGATTTGAATGTTTTTAAACTCGGCTACGTTAGTTATGCTGTGAGAAATGTCTCACAATAATCATGTTCTTGCTTGCCCTGGGAGGAGGTCTTGGGGTCTTGATGTGTTCACTTTTGTAACAGCTTCTTCCTCAGCTTGCCAGTGACTGTCCTTCCCATTTGGTTATGTTTGTTATGGAAAAACAGCTTGCTGAAGAGTTACAGAATAGATGAACTAACTGTCAAATACCACGAGAGGCTGTCATGATAACCAGATCAAGGCGTTGTCTTGCTAATCTGTTTTATGTGGACAGTTATTAATGTTTTGAGTTATTTTAATAACCTCCTGCTCTATTTGCTCTCAGTCCCACACCTCAACTGGGCTAACATTATTAGATTGTTATCTGTCTGAACTCTAGTCATGTGGGCTGGGCTTGTCTGTAAGGTGCCCAGTGCTTACAGCCAGACTTCAACACATAGTCATCAAAAATGGACTGCTTTCAATATGTCTTGTTGGAAAGTCCCATAGCCTCTGTATATAATGTTTTATAGTTGTATTAAACCAAAAGGAAAGATAATTATTGCAGAACTTAGTCCAACAGTGTTTAGGAAGTCTTTTAAAAGTATTTTTAAAATGCTGAAAGAAAAAAGGAATTTCAGTCCTGTGTGAATGTAATCTTTCACTCTAATATTCTTTATTTAAACATATCATTACTAACACAGTAGTATCAGTGCTGTAGTATTGACCGATAGGCTTTAGGCAGGCTCCAGCCACAGTGCTGTGGTTGCGTAGTGCTTAGGATTGTCACACAACATGTTTTTCTACTCTAAAACGTTCAGACCGACTTACCTCATCACATTTATTTCAACGCTGCTAGTTAGACACAGGTACCCAGGCACGTCTGGTCATTTTGCCTTGAGGTCAGCCTAAATCCTTCAAGGCACAGATCCAGCAAGGTGCTGTCATGAATTTGAGCAAATTGTAGTTAAAAACTATTATTTAAGTTAGTTTTACTTATTTGAAGAGTTTTGTCCGGTGTAATGCAAAAGCAGAACACATGAACACCTGACAAATATGTGAAAATATTGACACTGATGGTGATTTCGACAATAATTTGAGCCGGGGGAGTATTCACACATGCTGTGGCTTCATTTTTTGGTTAGGTTGAGCTCTGAGGACATTCCTGGTTTCTGGAGTGAATTGAAATCACTGTCAGTCCTTATAAACATCTTGAATCAGCAGGTGCGCCATGATTTGGTGGAAAGTATACACTTGACACGGTCAAAAGGTCATGAAGTATGCTGAGGTATTCAAATGAGGCAGCAGTATTTAGGTTCCTCACGTGTGTGTGTGTGTGTGTGTGTGTGTGTGTGTGTGTGTGTGTGTCAAGAAAACACCTGAACAGTGTTACACCATCACCAGCAAACCTGACACCAGGCATGGTGGATTCAAGCTGTTTATGCAAATATCAGAGAGAGAAGTCTTAGTCACGTCTTTTATCGATTCAGTCTTGCTTTTACAGTAGCTAACATGAGAGGAACCCAGCATGGCCTAATGCTGCTCTAGCTCCTTCTGCTTCACACTGTCCTCCTCTACATTACTGTTGTGCTAAGCTGTTATTTGCATACTTGTGGTCTATTGTACTTGTTAGCTTGCGTGCGTATTGCCATTGTCCTCTGACCTCTCTCATCAATGTTGAATATTTCCCTAAAACTGCAACTTTATCACATATCACGTGAACTTTTAAGCTAAGTGGTCATACCATGGGTTCAGCATTTCCTAAATATGGTCGCTATGGTGAACTCTGGTATTCACTGTTGCTCAAAGATGAGTTGATATTGATGCTCTGCTATGTTGGTGTTAACTGATACACAGTATCCCGTTTCAGGAGGACATGCCATGTCTTGTATTTCCTGCCTTTATTTGACTGTAGTTAAACTATGCGTCAAGTGTGTCGCCCATAGTGGCGTATCAAATATCAACTCCGGTAACCCTCCTTATTCGTGTCCGTGTTAGCCTTTTGCTTATGAGAATATGACGAGGAATAAGGAACCTTGGTCGTGCGCTCCCACTGGGGCGACTGCAGAGTCAGTCGAAGTTTCAGGAAGGAACTGATGGTCATGTTTTTATGTGCTGACATTAATGAAGTGCTCTCAGCCTATTTTGCAATGTTCTTCATGGAGACCATTTGTCCTGTCCATTCTACCAATGTCAAATGACTGTTTTTGACGGTCTTTGATCACTGTAATCATCATGTTTACTCTCCTTGCTAAAAGCAGTAGTAGAGCAACTTAAACATTATCCAGCTGCCACAGCAAATTATTAAAATAATAAGAGCCATGGCCTGGATCTTTTTAGATGTTGTCCAGATGTAAAAACAACACGCTACTATTTACAAAAGGTGTCTCCTTCCTTGATATTGAATTTAAGGCGAGGCTAATTAATCCAAACTGGGCTGAGTAGCTGTCAAGTGTATGTCTTTGAATGATAGCAACCATGTTACAGGTTACAAACAATTAGTTGATCGATAGGAGATTAAATAGATTGACCAATTGATCAATTTTAGTAATTGGTTAATAGTTGAAATGATAATAATAGCAAAAAATGCCCCAAATTTGCCGTTTATAGCGTCTCAAATGTAAAGATTTCCTGCTCTTCTTAGTCTTATAGTAGACTTAATGTATTGGGGGCTTTGCCTTAGTTACTTGCAGGTATTTGGTCCCACATGTTGTGCTCCCAGTGAAATAGGAATATGAACAAATGAAAAAGAAAACAAATGAAATCTTGCACCTTTTGCCTTGTGAGCCCAATTTACAATTGTGATTTTAATTACAGTTTAACAAGTAACTTTCAACCTGATAATTTACTGTAATGTGAAATAGCCTAAAACTGATTGAAGTCTGTAACTTTCTGCAAATAATCAAATTCTCAAACCAAGATCATATCACACAGATATAAAGACGATTTCTGCAGTCTTTCACCCTCAGATGTAAGCACAGCGGTATTGTAAAGTTCACTGTAGTTTTAGCTATAGCTAAAGTATAAATAAGTTATAAAGTAATAGCATTGTTAATTTACTCTCAGGGTGGAGCTCAGCACCAGCCTCACTCTTATTATTTAGACATTACTCTGATAATCTTGTCTCATAAGAATGTGACCCTGTGTTTTTTTTCGTCTAAATCTGCCTTGTTTGTGGTTTGCAGCTTTGAAGTAGATATGGCAGCCTCGCTATAAGAACTTGTGAGCTCAGGCGGTTGTTTTTGATGAGTGGAGTTGATTTGGGGAGGCTAAGCTGTGTAATCCTCTCTGTATATGATAGCCTCCACCAGCTTCACCATGAGATCTCACACTCAGCAGTGTTGTAAAAATGGTTGATCTAGCATTCTGTAGTAAACATTGACAGATTTAGTCTGGTTTACTATTTATAGTAAATGCTGTGGATTGAAGAGTTGTGTGATAAAATGCTTTGACCTCAGAATGATCTGCTGTTTGGACAGTCCAAAAGACAATTGTTGATCTCCAGATCCCAGGCCCTTCTCAGCCTTTCGGTGACTCCCTCCACTCGTACGGCTGGGAGGATGTCCCACTACGGAAAGTCCTTGGTTCTGAGAGGAAACTTTAGCGGGGCCATGGGCCAGAGAGCCATGACATGGAAGTGCCCACTAGAGGAGCAACATGCAGATGTGCTTCTGTTTCAGAGGGTTTCCTCCACAGGAACTGTGTCCTGTCTGTACCCTCTCAACCACCCCTCACTGTTGTCTCTAGCAAACACACTGGTTTCTTGTTTGTTGCAAAAAACATAAACTCTACATTTATGAAAAGCTTGTTATTTCTATGTGACTGCCCATCACACAGCCTTATTAGTTTTATATTGTTTCTACATGTTCTGTGATGCTGCAATCATCTGAAACAGAGTTGCAGAGTTGCAGTGGGGTCAATCATAGTCATTTCCACAGCTGGACTTCCTATGGTGAATTGGCCAATTGGTTCATAAAGAAAAATGATTTGTGTTTTTTTCCCCCCTTCACTTTCAGTTCCACTGTGAATATCCAGCCATGTGAAGGTCTTTTTCTCATTGGCAGGCAGGTTTAAGAGTAGCCTGCCCTGCCATCGTGTGCCTTGGCTCACGGCTGCTCTCTGTAATCAGGTTACTGATTCTGCCAAAAAGCCACATCACAATCTTTCATTAAAATCGCATTAGCACAAGACGTGAAGTCATGTGGGAGGAACGCATCTCTAGAAAGAACAAGGCCTGCCATAAAAGTGATAGTGTATTGCTTGACGGCACAACTATTTGAAGCACCTTTGACTGCATGATGTACTGTAACATACACACAGCAGAATATCCAGATACTGGTATTTCTTTAATTAGCCACTTGGTCATTATTGACAGGATACTGTTCAGCCTCACCCAACAGACTTGTTTTGAGGATCAGGAAGTCATGAATGAAGTAATGCATGTTTTGTGGGCAGGGACCTGGGGGGGGGGGGTGCTTGCGGGAGGGGATGGGTGGGCAGGGTCTGTTGAGGGCAAAGGTGGGAGCCGAGTGTGGACCAGGGATTCAGACTGGAAAAGATGGGAGAGTGGAACAGGAAGGAGTGTGGAAAGGCTCAGCATGTAAACGCTGGCTGCTCTTTGAGGGCCTGGACCAGGCATGCTCTGACCTAAGTGGCACATCTGATGAGACTGTAGAAATCATAACAAACAACACTCTAACAGGCGCCAATGAATACACTGTGGACATCTTCAGCAGCTGAACTTTGACATATACATACCTTTTCTGGTTTGTTTTGTGGAAAAGTTTTGCAGCAGCAGCCAGAACATGCAATGTTAAGTTTCCTGCTTTAAGACACGCAGTATGTGGAAAAGAAGTTACACTCGTTTTTGTAATATGGAAATAACTATTTCATACTGAAATGTGCTGCAAGTGATGGTTTCCACGACAGCAGCATGACAGCGTGACGATGTTGGAAGAAACAGATAAACATAAAATGTTGTGTGTAACATGTAAAGCCCTGTGTCAGAGAAGCCTGAGGTTGTAAGCTTAGAAAACCAAGAGGACTGACAGTGAAAACAAACTACAGCTGTACATTGTAAGCATATTGGACCTTTACTCTGAAAAGGCAGAGACATGGGCAGAATGGCAAGCTAGCCCTGGTTGGAAAACTCAAGCCATGACCTATTTAAGTTGCAGTTATTTGATTACAGTTGAATCAAATAACCTGGAACCTGTAATTATGTGTAAATAACGAGTTATACATTTAACCAATAGTGAAACTAAACATTTTTATGCTTTTAAGGGGAGAATGTGTGTTTCTGCATCAACAAAGGAGTTGACTCCAAAAATTCTTTGCAAATTCTTTGCGAAAGTATTTTCAAAACAGCGCTTTGGACTCTTAACTTGTGATTGACAATCAAAAGATTTTGAAAAAATGAAATAGATTTATCGGAAAGTAAAATAATAATTACTAGTTGTAATCATGTACAACAAGAGCCTTATTTGTCAATATACACCTGTTTTAATTGTTAAATTTACATGATATTTTGAGCATGACAGTTACAAAATAGTCATAACTCAAAGGTGCACTTACTAAAACTAAAAGCTTGGTCTGTGGTACTCCATAATAACCAGAGCCCTGTGATTCAGTACCCTCCCCATTGTGTGATCTTTGTTTTTCTTCCCACCTCTTCTGAACAGGGGCACTCGTGTTTATGTCACAGAACTAGGCCTTTTTTCATGTTTTTCCTGTTATAGAACAATCTGGCCTGTAATATCAGATAGGTAAGGTGGGTTCCGTATGACACGTACGCTGAAGCCAGTAGACGGGGGTTTCTGGCTTTCTGCAGAGAAACTAGCCAAGTTTGACAGTTCCCAGGTTTGCTCAGAAATGCCTTCCTTTAAAAGGCAAAAAGCAGGAGAAGCCTTTGCCTTGGACTCTGGTGTGCCCTCGTGTGTGTGTGAGGTATTTCTATCTTGTGATAGTTCTCTCCTCTTGGACAGCGGCTATCATTTCAATCTGTTATGCAGACCTCTCATCTGACACTTTTGTTTATTGCTCCACTGATTGTATCCAGTTGATCTATGCTGTTTTAACTTCAGTGGACAGGGACAAAATGCTGTCGCTGTTTTTTCCTTCTCTGAATGCTGCCTGCCGTCGATTAATGCTGGAGCTTCATGTAACCGGATAACATTCATTCTTCATGTTTTATGTAATAAAGTCCGCACAGCTTGGCCTCATATATTCTCATATTAACTGTCCGCCCTGCAGTGAGTTAAACATGCATGCAGCCTGTGTAATCAGATTGTGGATGGGTGTGATTTGTGCACCACGCTCACATATGGCTCTAATAAAGAGCTTGCAAATCTATCCATTGACATCACTGTTCTTGGAGTACACACTAATTGTCTACAGTGACCTGAGCCTTGATGCTGTCTTTGCTGAGATAAAGGATACCCTTGATATTCTAATAAAGTGCAATAGTAAAATGTACAAGACCTAAAATCGCTTTAGATATATCTGTGGATGATAAAGGAGAGGTTGGCACATTTAATCGAAAGCATAGTATGAGTTGGTAAGTAAATTATGGAAAAGATGGTTAAGCAATGCCCGTGTCACTGCCAACATTCAACAAGCCTACTCCATTCCTGCATTTATTATGTTCTGCAATGGCGCTATACAAATCTTTAGGATATTGAAGAATGCTCGGCTGGCATTGATTTTTCATAATGCCTCTTCATTATCTTTTACAATACAGTAACACTGGATACTGCCAGACTGGATACTGTCAGACACTATAGTGTGCTGAGGCTTTGTTAAGGTGTGTCAAGGTTCAGTGTAATGTTGTCAAAACATGTTTTTACTATCTGGAGGAGCGGCTGAACTTTCCACTCTATATTCATGTGTGTTTTGGGATGATTTCAGCACTGCAGTCGACCAGCAAGTGACAATATGGGTCACTGATTACCCATCAATAGAATGTGAGAATGTAGGTTTAGGTTATGATGTGTCTTTTTGATGCTGAATTTAACAATATAACTCATTACAGAAAGTCACATTCTACTACTACTAATGACAACAACCGATTATAACGTGCGTTTTATTTAAAACATAGACACAAGCTGTAGTTGACGCCTCATTGTTATTTAGCTTGCAGGTGGAAAATATGTAAGTAAGAAAAGATATTGTTAACAAAGCCAAACAAAAGCAGAGCCAAAAGCACTAGAAAAGATGTGAGTAGTACAGACACAGTATGAGCATAAAATAAGATGATATACAACCTCTAAAATTGCTTTTCTATAAAAGGTTTAAAGCAGGGATTCAAAAGATGACAGACTCATCTTCCCCACGTTCCTCTGGCAGACTGCATCAAAGCATAGAGGGCCGCAGACTGCAGAAACCTGGTCACTCCTAGTTTCAAGCCTGGATATAAGGATCATTAGAAGGGCAGACAAAGAATATTGAGTTACAGCAATTAAACGAAATGTTATACATTCAAAATGATGTCACTAAGATGGGGTATACTGATGGAAAACCTCATGGCCTCAGTTAAAGCAGTAGGAATTCATTTTTTTCAGCCTCATGGGGGAAATTTAACAACCTGTAAACACAAAACTGACGTAATATTATTGCATAAAGTTGTTATGGTTCGCATGTTAGCAAACATTTGCATAATTAGTGTTAATTTGGAGTTGAGTTTCTGGCCACCCAACAAACGTAAATCCAAAATAAACCCCTCATTGTAGCTCTGTTTTGGGCTCCTCCTGAGAAAAATATCTGGCTCTTTAACTGCTAAATGCTCCACTATGTTCACCAGCTACTCGCTAATTCTGTCCATCCGCCGTTTGGTGCTGGGCATGCAGCATACAGTGAGTTTTTAGAGCTTTTTTTGCTCAAAACAGCTGCCTACTGCGTCAGGAAACAAATGAGAATGAGATTAAAAGTACAAATGAGAGCAGAGAGAGTTAACCAAAACAGTTCAACCAAAATAATAGCAGTGATGAAGAGTTTTTTAGTTGGCCTGGCTAGATTATCTCACTAATGTGGTGAGCTATAAAATGAGATTTGTACAGGATTTGATATAGTAAAGGTATATGCATTTGAACATGGTATTAGGGGCTTGCTATAAAGAGGTTTCAATGCCAATAAGCTGACTGTTTTCATGCCCAAAACCAGCTTGTAAAAAATAGATACAAAAAAAGAAGAGCTGTAAACAGGAGAATCACAAAAAATGAAAGGGACAGTTGGTGGTGAATGGTGTGGTCAGTATTAGCCAGATTCTCACCACACCACAGGGAAACTACCTTACAATATCCTTATTACATTGTGTTTGACAAGTGGACAATAAAAACATGAGCACTGGTGAAATATGATCATAGTGGTGCAGTCAGCACTAGAGGCCTGCATCCAGTCATGCATCCATAGGTAGAGCCAACCAGTTTAAATAGAGGTAATAAAATGCAAGATCCACTGAAATCTATGCACCCTATGTCTTGTCTTCATCCTGTTTACTGGACTTATAAAAGTATAGAGTTTGTTATAGATCATACCAATGTAGGATTGCTTGTGTTTGTCTGCAGTCATTCCATTTGCTGCAAATTAATTTGCCAAGACCAGAGTGACCAGAGTCACCTTTTATGGACTTGAACACCCTGGTTTGGATAGCTGCCTGTGTGGTTTAGATTCCCTCTGGATTTTACAGTCACTTCAAAGAAAATTGCTATGTTCAGCATGTAAGTGTTTGCTCCCAAAATAATGGCCTGACAGGCTTATATTTGCCATACCTTTATTTTGAAGATAATGCCCGTAACCCGTACTTAGATACTCCCACATAGCGGTTCATCAGGTTGTGTTTACACCAGTTAGAAGTCACCTCTGTGACATTTTGGCCAAAAAGTAAAAAGCTTCTAGTGTATTAGTAGTGTATTACTAATATGAGCTCCGAAATTATTAGGTGTGGTTGACACAAGTTTATAATATTTGTTTTCTACTCTAAACTACTGTCTAATAAATTCTTTCAGTAACTCACATCTGATTATAAGCTGACAATAATAAGGCATCCCATAATACTCCTCCCTCCCGTCCCTTCTGACCTCACTAAAATACTGTCTTTAAAGAGGTGCCTGAACCAGAGGGTTTCACACTCTACTGCTGTTGTTTGTCAGAGTGTCTTATTGTCTATTGTTAATGTTGTTTCTGCAGTGGCCTATTTTTGGTTAACCATGTCTATGTGGTATCTGGGGAAAGGACAAATGTAGACCCTCTCCAGTCTCCTTGATTAATGATCTAAAGTTTGGTCTGTGCAGTGTCTTGCAGAAGTTCATGAGCCAAGAAATGAGCTATTATGAGCGATAAACAAATCATGAATCCTTTTGTTTTGCTTACTGTCATTGCAATATATTTGCTTCCTTCCTGTGGATAAGAAGTTCTATCTGATTTGTAATTTTACCAGCTTTTTATGTGCTTATGCACATGTCTTTTTCTGTTTAAACTCTTGATTTCTTAAAGACAACAATCACCACACCCACAAGAAATAGAACATTTCTATTTAAAGACCTACTCGAAGAACAAACGATTGTAAATACTGTGATACACAAGCTGTCCCATTGTCTGGTTTGCATCCCTTTGCTTCCTGTAATTTGATGACAAATTGGCGAAAGGAATCAACCAAAGGTGTTTGGTTTGCCCATATTTTCTTGCGTGCTTTGGAATTGCAAAGATTTGAGGTTGAGTTGAAGAGCGACCTGCAGTGGATTTCAAACTGTATAAGATAAACGGTCGAGGCAGAAGCTATGTCCTTCGTGCCGGGCTCAAGCAGACATTGTCCAACACCTCTCACATGTTTGGGCTTTGGGCTCCTACTGCAGATTTAATCCATAGCATGTGTACACACACTGCTCAGAGAACCTGGAGTGTGTAAGCAGCAGGATAGCAATGAATTAACAAGACATAGCAAACATTATTTTGTAAAAATTAAAAAAATTAATATATAATATAATAAATAAATGTGTTTGCAAAGGTCTAGGTAATTGTAATTCTGAGCTTTTCCTTCAGAGATTATTGGGTTGCTTCTGCTGTCTGCCTGTTCAGCAAACTGCTAACATTCGCATGTAATAATGCTCATTGTTAGCATGATCTTCCAGTGTCCTTCTAGGGTCCAATGGAGGGAAAGCCTGCAGTTGAATCTTTCTTATCTTTTCCCAAAACTGCCGAACAAAGTGCACATCCAATAAAAAACTCTGAAAACCTCTGAACAGCATAACGATGTACTTTACCACTGAGATTCATAATAATTTTAAGGATTTAGTCAACTGCCACCATTTATCACTTATGTATTTTCCTCTATTACATGCCTTTGGGTTTTTTCAAGTGATGGTCAGACATACTTCGCAGTTTGATTTTAAACATCTCTTAGGCTTTGGAAAATAGTGACAGATATTTCTCTGTATTATTAGCACTTTTAAAACAAAAAACAATTAAGAAGATGTTTTCTGAAATTACTCTGTTATGAAAAATGATATAATATATTATGATAATAACAATAATAATAATATCAGCTAGCTGTTGAGTGCTGAGTAGCAGTTACAGATGCTCAGCTATGTCAGAGCTTTATTTAATGGTGTTGCTCAGTTGATTGTTCCTTATAGAGCCCCAGCTATCTGCCAAATCTAATGGCACTGCTCCTCAGTGTACTGCTCATAGCTCCAGTCTTAAAATATCCTTGCTGTGTTCTGTCATGCATCCCTAGGGGGCTGCCATGGGTCAGAGATCCCACCTCGGGGAATCTCTTCACTATTTGGAAATAGATTTGGTTTGCTGTGTTTACTATTTGCGGGAGTGCAGTGGAGGCTGGACTTCAACTGCATTTATCCACCTTTCAAAATCTGAAATTGCTTTAATTCAGAACCAGGAGCATTTATGCAGGGTTCACATGGGTGAGTGTGCTTCACAGACAGTATTCACCCATGTTAGGGCTCGCCTGAGGTTCGGCTAGCTAGAAGTTAGGCTTCACATTTACATCCATATAGTTTGCCATTTATTAAAGAGGTTAACAGCAACAAGATTAAATGGATGTTAATTGATTTCTTGTGTCTGGTTTTCCTGTAGGTTTAGGCCTATTTTATTTTGAAGTCAGCTACGTCTCATAACAACTTGTACCAGTGTGAGCTTCTTTTGAGGGGAGATGTATTTGCTATATTGCTTAGCGTTTCCTTTTGATTTATGAGAGATTTAGGCTGTTTTTAGGATATCAGAAATGGGCAATACATTGTAACGTTTACTGATATTAAGTTTGCAAAACTATTGCATTTTTGTATGTCATGTTATAGATATACCTTTACACACTGTAGATTACAAATAGCTCTGGCAGTACAAAGGATTTTGTGGTATTGCTAATATAATTTTTTTTACTTAAGGAGAGACTTGAATATGATTGACATTGCATTATATTACATTTCTTGACTGTTACATCAGCTGTAAAAGCTAAACATTATCTTGAAAATTAAAAAATATTCATGGTGATATGATATTTAGCCTGTATTAAACAACACTACGGTATACTATCAACTTCTCTCTGGTAGCACAGATAATTAAATAAAGTTTGCTCTCTATTTGGGTATGTTAACCTGTGGTACATGCCCTCCTGGTGCACTAGGGTTTGATGTGCAACAGGATGTAGCAGACTGTAGACAAACAGGATGTTTGCCAAGTGGTTAACTCTGTGTGATGCATTAGACCTACTTTTCACGATGGCTCATATTGTGTTAGTATTTAATTTATTTCTGTAGGACAGTATTTTTATAATGAAGATGACAAGTAATTGTCTGCCTCCTTTTTATATGCACGGCTTGTAATGGTTTTTATATTTGATATTTTCTTTCAGAGCTTGGGATGGCGCAGCGAAAGTTTGCTCAGTGCCTGGGAGAGTTTCAGTTTGAGTACATCGGAGATGCAAAGACAGATGATGAGAAATGTATTGGTAAGTGTCGGTTTTCCTCCTCACATGATAGAAACTAACCACTAGTTTTGTTACCACCACATAGACATGCACTGTATATGTTTGTTTATGGTTCTTAAGGGCGGTTTTTGGTGTGCACCTGTTGGTGGTAACAACAGATAATCATAATGTATTTAAGGCTGCGTGTGTGAGAGAGAGTGAGGCAGAGTGATTGCATTTATTACCATGTTTGATTTTTTTTTTCTGCAGATGAGTCTTTGCAAGAGTTCTCCTCATTCCTCAAGAACCTTGAAGACCAAAGAGAGCTGATGGTGAGAACAACCAGTCAGAACCTGCTTGAGAGCCAGGGGAAATACCTGTGTGTCTGTGTCAGTGTGTGATGTATTGCTCTTGAATTGTTGTGTAGGCTTGCACTGTGGGCATTTCCAACCAGCCTACACCTATTACTGCCCATGTTTGGTACTTGCATCTATTAATGTCTGACTCTGTCATCCACCAGAGATCCAGACAGGCACTCATAATATCATTTTCTCCAACATATACAGTACAGCCACAGCATCCAGTAGGCAGAGCAAACCAGCGCCCTAGCAGGGTGACAAGTATTGATAGTGTTGAAACACTTCCTCCCCTTGTGCTGCCTGTCTAAGGGTCACTGTCACAGCACCGACCTGGGAGTGGCTACAGAGAGGACAGGAGTGCATTATTACGCCTAAGCTTTAAATACCAAGGCAGATTCACATAAGCTACTACGGGCAACAAGGTCCACACAACAATACAGCCCGTTACAACATACCACCATAAAAGTAGCTTTTGCATTAAGCAGTGTTGTTAAAGTTGCTAATTTATAAACAACAAAAATCGCACATCCAATATGAAGGAAGTTACAACATCCTTATAGCCTGATTTTAATGGTGACAGCGGGTCATGAACTGCTATCCTGAAGTGTTAAACGTATCACACTGTTTACTAAACTGTGGTATAAGAGATGGTGCACCATCTTGTCCTGTGATTTATTTGTGACCTCTATATTTGTTATGTAATTGGTTTACTTGTCAAAGCTCCCCATGTGAAGGCGTCTTTTGAAAGAATTAAAAGAAATACATCTAAAATATTCCTCCTCTTTGGACAGGGATGGACAATTCAGTGTCTGCGACTTTCTATAAACAGCCATTCTCTTGTAATGTCTGTCTGTAGTGTCTGAGGTTAGGGAGTGGGCCCATCATCAGGAGCTGACTGTGATGACTGTTTTAGCGCCAGGCTCAGACCATAATGGTAAACACGCTGCTCAGCACAGCGCTGCTCAGCAGAGTGGGATGACATCACAGTGCAAAGTAAGGAAAAGTAGGATGGGCATGCAGGCACGGACATGTCCTGCAGCCAGCATAGCAGAGGCGCTGGAGGAATGAGGAAAAATACACTGACTTTATTAATGTATTACTGGAAGATACTTTTAGAATAATAGTTACATAATTTCAGACATGTAATTTAGTATATCGAGGCCAGGAGGGCATCAATCATAAGGCGGCACCCTTAGAGGCCAAGACACTATATATAGCTGCCACTCTTCACTGGAATCAACAAACATTTAAGACTGGAAAATGTTGTTGTGTCATATGAAATATCAATGGGCTTTGTCATTAAGTTGAACAATAATGAAGGCTTTGTTATGGCTTCCGTCTCTGTCTAGATGAGAAACATCACAGAAACCTTAATGAAACCCCTGGAGAAGTTCAGGAAAGAGCATCTTGGTACAGTAAGGGTAATGTGTGATGGTTTATTTCCTCTTCCCAATATGTTTCATAGCTCTTGGTTGATGTGTTTGTGTGCTTGGTGTATCCTAATGATGTTAATGTTAATAATGTAATAAAATTCCATATTTTACAGCTTGCTGCTAAAAGTATATGAATTGTACTCCACACATTGCTTCAATTACTTTGTCCGCAAGAATGATCCTGTATTTTTTTTTTCCCCACACGCTTCTATTCCTTCCACTGTACATTCTTTAGGCGGAAAGAAAGAAGTATGAGAAAGAAACAGAGAAGTACTACAGCTCTCTGGAAAAGCTTCTGAATATGTCTGCAAAAAAGAAAGAGCCACAGCTACAAGAGGTATGTTTCATTGCCTGAACTCTACGACAGCAAAACGGATGGAAAAGGGTATTTTGTTTAGTTTGAGAATCCCTGTTTTTGGTTTTTGTCTACGTGCCTTGGGGAAGAGCCTTGCTGCAAAGCCTGTTGGACCGTGTGAGTTTCCACTGACGTGCCTTGCAGCAACAGTTTTCCTGGCTTGTTTGGAAAGGAAATGTGTACTCACTTGTGCTGTACTACCAAGGTCAAACCTGGTTGCTGTAGTTTTGGGAACAATCCATTCTACTGTACCAGGACATGAACATTTTAAATTGTGGAAAATTAAGCAAACCTCTCACTAAACAATATTTCCGTCTTCTTGTCTTTGCCATGCAGCCATGTAAGGCTTACCCATATGTTGTATACACCAACCAGAGAGGACACTTGAAACTGTTAAGACTGCAGGCTGGTCTGTTCTCTTGTGACCCAAGGGTCTGTGGTACCAACACTGATTTCTATCAGACTTGAATAAATACACCCAGTGATTTCTTCACAGCACACAAGAGTCATGAACTTCATCAACACTGCATCAGTTGTTAAGTCAACTCAATGAACAGAAGGAAATATTGTGAAGAGCAGTATGTGACCATTGCTCTTACTGATTTTAAAGTGAGTAAGAAATTACTTATCAGTAGTTGACATTTAGTAAGCAATGATATCAGCCAGTAATCTTGCTGTAATAGGAAGGTATATCACTTACTACACTTAAAAATGCATTTACAGTAAGCTACATTTTGCGTACACATCAAGTCCTGTGTGGTATATTTATATATATATATATATATATATATATATATATATAATACGGCTACCAGTTGCGCTACATTGCAAATCTTGGTTGGGGTTCTTAGATGTATACTGTAATTCTGACACAGTGGCTGCACAGCAAGAAAGAAACAAATCTTGTGTCCCTCCCACAGTCCAAATAAATGCAGGTTACTGTCACAGGGAACTCTAAATTGCCCATAGGTGTATCATCTGTCTCTACATGTTAGCCCTGTGACATCAAAGAAACTATAGGTTCAGTGTACTCCGCCTCTCAGCCAACAGTGAGCTGTGATAGGCTCCAGCCTGCCTGCAACCGTGCACAGAACAAGCCGGTGTAGGTAATCGATAGATGGATATTTTGTAATTCTACTGCTGCTTCAGAAGAGGAATCCATCCTCTGTTGCACTTACCGTTTTTTTATGGGTTGTTTTTTTTGTCTGTATGTGGCTTTTCTTTATTTGAATCGAGAGTCTAACGATGGTGTGTGTCATATGTTGTACTGATTATACACCCCCCTGAGACTGTTATTTTGGGCCATATAAATTAACTTTATTATGAGTATTGTCAGTATGTGAACCAAGGAACTTCAAAATTCCTTTTGTGAGAATATAATACCATGACAAGAAAAACCTCAAATTACACTGTATCACAAAGATCATAATGTTTCTTCTTTGCTTCCATGCATCCGTCTGTCTCTATAATCATCATGGTGTGTGTTCTCCACAGGCAGACATCCAGGTGGAAACCATGAGGCAGCACTTTCAGGAGGAGTCTCTGGACTATGTGTGCAGACTGCAGGAGATCCAAGAGAGAAAGAAGTTTGAGTGTGTGGAGCCGGTGAGTGACTGACCTTAGTGGCATGTCAGCACTGACGTGGCTTGTCTTTCACATTAATAAAACCAAAGGGCAGTATTGGATACGTCACATGGGGTTAAGTTTCGGTCTTACTTGAAAATGACTAAACAATCCCGTCCTATTCTGACATAACGTGATAATTATTTCGGACATTGTGTTTTGTTATGACTTTCTCTTTCACTTGCTGACTCTTTAGATTAACATCTCGGTTTCTTCCGGTGTTGTGATCTTTTTAGATGCTGGCCTTCTTTCAGACGGTCTTCACCTTTTATCACCAGGGCTTTGAGCTCGCCAAGGACTTTGACCATTACAAAAGAGCACTGCAGATCAATATTCAGAATGTAAGAAATATGAATGTTTTATTATTATATTTGTAATTTAGATAAGGGTGATTCTAACTATGACAACAATTGCTTGTATAGTATTTGTGTGTTCTTGTTCTACCCAAATAATTGAAAAAGTCTTCCAGAGGTTCCAGGGTGAAATTGAAACATTTTTCACCACTAAAGGCAGAAAGGATGGAACAAAAGCTTGATATACTTGCAATCATTTCCTACTTAACGCAACCACTAAAGCTAAAAACAGAGGACCATGGCCCATTGAAATCCTCTTTGTCTGACTTCATGGAGATACAGGGGTTTCCAAGGGAAGCTCATATGTTTTTATTTGCTGTGGCCTCTAATTAGGAGAGTCTTCCTACCTAGCCACTAAGTATCAGGAAGTGACTTCCAGGAGTGTGTATTTGCTTCCTCTCCCTCCCAGACAAGGGGTCGGTTTGAGGGTGCGCGGTCAGAGGTGTATGAGCTGATGAAGAGGATCCGGGAGACACCTCAAGAATACAGACAGACCAGCCCTATCAGTTGTGAAGGCTACCTCTATGTACAGGAAAAAAGTAAGACCTTTGTATAGCTCTAATGTGTTTTTATATGGGGTCATGGTCAGGGGGAGCTTTTATGGCTCTCCTTCAACTCCTGTAAAAGTGTGTAGGTGAAGTAATTTTTCCCCATATTAAAACACAAGTTGTGAAAAGTTTTGTGTACCTACTGTAGGTTGTCGGTGACACTATCTGAACAATTTGTGTTTTATATTTCTTTTCTCATAGTGGCTCCACTCGCTGACACACATTGTCATTGCGGATGTCTTCCCTCATATTGCTGCAATAAATAATACTGATTGTTATGATCCCAATAGTGTTGAATGTCTGTGTCACGTCTATGCCTTGTTCCTTTAGGGCCACCTCCCTTTGGTTCAAGTTGGGTCAAACGCTACTGCACATTTGTCAAAGAGCAGAAGATCCTGCACATGGTGACCTTCGACCACAGATCCGGTGGGAAGATTGTGAGTAGTCATAGAACACAGAGAGTAGTTGGTTATTTTATGATATCTCAACCACGTTCACTATGCAGTCGTTCACTTTTCAGAATGACATGCTATTTTTGTGATTCTGTACACTAATATTTATTTTATTTTCTCAGGGTGAGACAGAGTCTGTCACGCTCAAATCCTGTGTCCGCAAAACGACAGACATGTTGGACAGGAGGTTCTGCTTAGAACTCGACATAACAGATCGGTACACCATCCACTAACTCTGTTTCTCTAACACGCTGCAAAGATATTATGCTTGTAGCTGCAGGTATCATTTTATGTCATGTCATTTTCTCCTGGATGACTCTTGCTGGAACACAATGCAAAATGCTCTCATGTGCCTCGTCCATAGTGGTCACAGAGCACATAGATTATCTGCTGTGATATTCCACATTAACAGTTATCAGATCTTAGCTCCACGCACTTGCTGATTACGGTTTAGCTTGTTGCTCTATGCTTTTTGGATTGCAGAGGGCAGGACAGAAGAATTTGTCTTGGGGGCCTGCCCTCACACACTTAGCTGGGAGGATTTGTCACACCCTGCTATGCCCTCTTGTAATAGATATCTCATTTTGTCACACAACTTAACTCTGCCCTGCCCCTTTTCTGTAGTATTAATAGAAGAGCAATACCCCACATTTAGTATGGAAATATGAGTCCACACATCCATTCTGATTGGGATGAGTAAGTTGACATCCATCTGATACCATAAGGGGTCTCATAAACCAGCTGGGATGACTAATAGGGCTCATATTTGTAGTTACTGCAAATCCAAGGTGCAAGTGCCCTTGACAGAGGGTGTTTTCTTTTATTCAAAGATTGCTAAGCACATTTGATGTTTTCTATTGACTGATATCCCCTAATGCCTTTCTGTACTGTAGCTCTAAGGCTTTTCCTAATGCTGATGTGGTATGGCTCTTTCCCAGGCCAGGGACGGTGCTAACAGTACAGGCTCTGTCAGAGGATGACCACAAGTTCTGGATGCAGGCCATGGGTGGGAAGGAACCTGTGAGTCAGCCGCCTGTACTATGTCATCATCTACCACTCACACTTGGCTTCTGTAGTCCCACTGTATTCTGTTTAACTGCCATTTTATAGAAGATATATAGAGCAATTCTTTTCAGTTTAATATACTTCCATACACCTGCACTTTACTGTGTGTCACAAGACTTGAGTATACTTGATAAACTTTAAAAATCTGAAGATTTTTGTTGTTATTTTTTAACAGATTGGGCACTATCTTGGGAGGACTTTTTCTAAAGAAAGAGGAAGTAAGTTATCTAGCTGTACCAGACTTTGTATCTCTAAAGAATATCATTACTTTTCATGAGTGCAATGCTTCACCACGTTTGAAGGTTTTATTTTTTCCTCCATCTGCAGTTGATGCCCAGCTGGATGATGTGGGTTTGAGTTTTGTAAAGAACTCCATCAGTGCCATAGAGACCAGAGGTGAGCTTCAGATATGTAAAATTACAAGGTGATTTATTTGGGGAAATTTAACATGAGATTTGGTGGATAGTAAAGGGTGACATGGGTGCAGTGTCTTTATCTGTACACAAGGGGGCAGACTTGCTCCAATATTGAAACACAAGGTTGACTGGCAGGTACTGCAGGCAGCCTGTATTGTAGATAATACTAATGCCTTTCATTGCGTAGCACTCAAGTTCTTATTAATTTGTTTCAGTCTTCTCTTGCTTATCTGACCTCTTTTTCAGTCCAAAAATTAGTTTTGGTCGAGTCCCTCTCAACATGCCCAATATTTCTTTATGCAAGTAGTCATTTCTCTTACTGAACTTGGTTTACATTGCAATGACATATTCATGTACCTGCTGTATAGTTTCCACATACATAATATTAAGTCCTTATTCATTATAATTTCATTGTTTGTTTTTATTTGCCTTTTCTTTTATTGTGTTCTTTTCCCTGTGAAGCACTTTGCAGCTTTATTAAGAAATGTGCTTTACAAATAAAGATTAATTATTGTTATTACTCACCAGGTATTAATGACCAAGGCCTGTACAGAGTTGTCGGTGTAAGCTCCAAGGTCCAGAAGCTCCTCTCATTAATGATTGGTAAGTTAAAGTGTATTCTTTTTGTTCTGCTCTAGAAATGTATTCGCATAGATAGTTGCTGGTAAGAGCTGAATAAAGTAAAATTTTTAATTTATATGCCACTGCACTATCTCTGTGATATTCAGTTGCCCCTAGTTAGTTGAATGTGCAGACGTAATGGATATGTCTGTCAGGGCGATATTAAAAAGATAGTGGCTGACAATCAGCCCATGACTCAGCCTATCAAAACCGTTCCTCTCTAAAGTGCAACAAGTGCCTGGGCGTATTTTAGCCTCACTTCCATACAGTGTTATATCTCCCAGACAACCAGACAGGGTCCCTCCCATCCACATCCTTGCACTTTTTGGTTTTTGCTTCATTAACACACCACTGAGACGGCCTCTCGTGTGCTCGTGGCTGGCTCCGTCGCCTTTCTCGATTTCCTTTATGCCTCTCACTTGTCTTCAATCCCTTTCACTCAATGTCCATTCCTATAGAGCTTGTCCTGTGTCCTTTCCATTGCTCCCTGTCTGCTCTCTGGTTTCCTGCTGTCTCCAGCAGACACCAGCTCACTTTCAGCTCTGTGTTCAGAATGACAACAAACTCAGGCAGCCGCCAGCCTGTCTCAGCTTCCTCTCCAAAACCTTCCAGACTCCCAACCTGCCGACTCATGCTGTAGACTCCATTAACACTCTCCTGCAGCACTCTTAAGAAGTTTCTTTAGAGCCTGAATATGGCAAAAGAAGCGTTGGTTTGTGGTCTTGACGTGCCACCTATTGTGATTGAGGGGCAAATACAGATATCACTTTGCATAATGATATCTTGTTTTGCAAATGTTGGATTACTGATTGACCATATAGAATACATGGGCTATTTTCATTAAGCTGCCCAGAACGTATCTTATATTTTATCCCTGAAGTGACTAATATGTATGACAGAGGTAGTACTACTTCAACACAAGCCAACACATTCACAAACATTTCATACATATAATAGTTCACAGTGAGTGGGTGATGCAAGCTTTAAACCTTGGAGAGAGACTTCGGATCCTCCCACTCCTCCTCCTTTTCATCTCTCACCCACCGACATGGCCAGGATCCAATCAGAGAGGACAGAGTGATAGAAAACGAGTCTCCCATCATATTACAGTACAAACAAAGAGAGCGGCACCTATTGAATGTCAGGCAATGATATAACAGGAAGAAGACTGTAAAAGTGAGCTCCACTCTGTCTCTGGCCTGTCTGTCGTACAGTATGTGTGGGGTGTTAGTCGGGATATGGCTATAATAGTTGCTGAGTTAGACTTCTTGGTTCTATAGATATAATTGCAGAGTGAGGCAAATTTGAGGAATGCTGTGAGATGTAACTGTACTGTGTAACTAATAACTGTCGTGGGAATTTTAGGAAAACTGTTGTATTTTCCCACTACAATAACTATATAATATAATAAATACATTCCACATTTTCATGGTTTAAGGTGGAAATGACCATTAAGACCACTGGTGTCCAAATCCAGAGAGCTGACCAGATGTTGAAAATCTTACTTTTGTTAAATAATATCAGTTCAAAATAATATCTTGAAACATCTCATCATTACTTTATGATTACTGAGACGGCCCTTGCAATGTGACTAGTGGTCTCGCCTCTTTGTTTAGGGAGGGTCATTAGCTAGTGTAGCTCACCTGCTCCTGAAGGTCAGGACTCCCGCAAGGTAAATCTAAGGGTCAGGTTATGTTAGAACAAAATTAGTTTGTACAACGTGTTGTCAATCAAATGTGTTTATAGTTGATCCGAACGGCAACACTCGAAGGAGGAGTGAAGAGCTGGCCACCGTAGAGAAGGGGGAGACGATATCGTTTAAATATAATGCCGCACATTTTCAGACAGTCTCTCCTGGAAGACATTCATAGTGTTGCAGTCAGTTGTTCACATGGAAAATGACAGAAATAGTTGTGTAAAGAAGGGAAAAAAAAAGAGAGCGATTGAGAGCGAAGTTTTGGCCAATCGCAGCGTGAAGTGGGTGTGAATGTCGGATTGTCACTTTCTGAAAGTTACAGAAAGGGTCCCACACATTTATGTTATGTCATAACATAAATGTGTGGGAGGGGGGTTTTGAAGCTATTCGACCACCTGACAAGCACTTCTGAAGAAGCATACAGATGGCTTAAGGGATCCCAAGATGATTAAAAAGATAGGAGGCAGCAGCAGGAAGTGATGAAGTAGACGTGGCTTCTTCTTAAGGCCTCACAAGCCAAAAATGTGGGGAATCACTGCACTAGGCTGTAAAAGCTGGAACATTTGCTCACTCTCTTCCTTTTACCAGTTGGCATCCAACCTGCATCTTCTCCTCTTTTAAATTTTGGTATCATTCAATATGTCTACAGCACATATGTCAGACATCCATGTGTTACTTTCACTGATGACACCACATTGTTTTAACACAAATCCTTGACATTTTGTTAAGGTTACCTTGGACGTAAAGCTATCTCCTTTTCCAGCATAGTGGTCCCTGCTGCCAAATTCTGGGAGGCTTCAGACCATACATCATTATCACACCTCTTCTTCATTGGATACCTTTTACTTTCACACTCATTGGACCAGTTTGTCAATCGGCCTATACTTAGTTTTGAAAATGTGAGATTGTGAGGAAATTTTCTTCTAGTTTAACCAACCTTTCTTATGGAATGGATTTCTTTGGCGAAACGTTTATTTCTGCATCTAAGGGCGTCATGGGAGCTGCTACCATGATAAAGTTACCACACAGTACAGCAATGTCCCCAAGAGCTTAATTTAGATGACCAAGATGAAATAACAATTTTCAGCAGTTTCATAATCAATACTACTCTTACTGCTACTGCCAAAATTGTGTTTTGCGTCCTTGACCTACCCAAGTCCAAGCCTGTTTGTGCTAGAGCGGACTACAGAGCCTGTGCAGACCCCATCAATCTCAACTCATAGGCACTTACAGAGGCACAGCTTTGGCTACAAACACTCCACAAAAACATTTGCTTTCAGAAGTTGATATTGGACAGGCCATTTTGTGGACAGAGCAGGCAGAGAAGCACACAGTCCTCCTCGCTGCTGTGCTTAGATGAAATCAAAAAAATATATTTTCCCAGTAACGCAGACCATCTACCACCCACAAAGCTAAAGTCTGTGTGGTGACCTGAGCCCTGCACAGTACATGTGTCTAACTCGCAACACTTAACTGACACATTGCACTTCCACATCCTCTGTAATTCATCAGAGGTTACTTAAGGTGTGACTAAAGCCCCCTGAATTTTCAGCACAACACAACCCTGGAGTCCCTGTGGAGCCAATGAAGTAGTAAGGGATTAATTAAACTTGTAATGAGTATAGAACCAGCAGCCCTCTACAGAAGCTGTAACTTCCTTATCCACTGGGGCTAGACTCGACCCCCAAGGCTAGTAGCACTGCTTTTATCCTCATATGGCTAATTACAAGTTACATATTTATATTACATATTTGGACTTTCTAGGCTGCCCACAAAATCACACGGAGTCTTTGGCTGCTTAATGGGAAAAGAATAGTTAGTTGGTGCTTTATGTTGTTGCCTCAGTCAATGAATTTTCTAGTAAGAATATGTTTGATGGTTGTGATTCATTCAGATGAGAAGAGCAATGAAGTGGATCTGTGTACCAGCGAGGACTGGGACGTTAAGACAATAACGAGCGCACTGAAGCTTTATCTGAGGTAAGGATCAGTGGGATGAAAGACACACACTCACACACTCACACATAGACACATAGACAAATGGAAACCTTCTATCTTTGGGGTTTGGATTGTTGGCTAAATAAAACCAGCAGTATGTGACACTGGACTGTTTTTAATTATAACTGGCATTTTTCAGTATTTTCTGACATTTTGTAGACAAAACAATAAAATGAAATTTTTTAGAGAGAGATTAATCGCTGCAATTGATGTTATTGTTAAATTGCGCATAAATTCTTAAACCTCTGTTGTGATTTAACTATTTGGTTGAACATTTTGAGTAATGTGACCCTTTAACACATTTTGAGATGTAAGTTAAGTTTTGTGATTTGTTGTCATTTTTATTGATGGATTCAGACAGATAATATGACTTGACTCGTCCAGAGACACCTGTTGGTGCGTTATTGATCATTTTGATTCATCTTATAAGCCACCAAACCGTTATTATTCAGAGTTGCCGTGTGTCTAAGCAAATCCATTTCTGACCTTTGACAACCCCAGTGGTTAATGGAAGATTTTTTACACATCTCTCCTTTGACGAATGTGATAGAGCCTCTGTTCACCTGAATATGAAACATTTTACCCATTGTCGACTCTGTCTTTTTAAAAATGGCTACAGAGTTAATTATGCAAAGTGCCTTTGTATAATTAACTCCTTGCGAGGTCACATTGCTTACTGTATGCCTGTTCCACATTCATCAACTCCTTCCAGGTTGACAGATAGTGTGGGTGAAGTTCAAAGATTAAAAATGTGGTTTAGTTGCAAGAAGCTGAGGCAGTTTCATTTAAATGCCAATTTGTTTTTGTAAACGTGCAGTTAGCAGCAAATTGAGTTGGCTTTACTTATTCAAAGTTAAAGTTGTAATTTTCAGCCTGTTTTCCTGTAAATACAGTAAAAAATACTCATAGGAAGCTGATACTTGAACTTTAACAATTAAGGTTTTAACTCCATCATCAATACCTGTTTTGATTTACCTGCTCTGTAACGTACACACAACGCAATTAGATCTTCTTAATTCATGTTGATTTTGCTGTAAGATGTTGTCATTGTTAAAATAATCAGATTTAAATGTCAAATTGGAAAAAAAGCTAAATATCAATTACAAACACTGTCATATTTTTTCAGTAATTGGTAACAGTTTAATTGACAAAAGATAAAGAATAACACTATCAAAGTTATTGATATCCTTTTTGATTTCTCAGGGAAGCAGTTTGATGTCATGTGCTGTGGGTCTTTGGGACTCACTCACAGTCTTCTCTTATTCCAACTCCCAAAGTAAAGCTTTATTGTGTCTAGTCAGGCAATACTCACCGCAACATATATCAATTTTTAAATAATGTATAAGCTAACATAGCATATCCATGTTGTTATGTTATAGTAAAGCATGCTGAGTGTTGCTCTGACTCGTCTTTTACTTTGTGTCTGACCTACTGGAATAAAGCAGGGTCAATCTCAGTTTCCTCTGAGGCTAAGTACCTTTGGCCACTGTCCAGCTGCAGTGTGAAAGTACCTTCAGATGAACTTGGTTATCTCAATGCGTGCACCATCTAATTCCATCCCCTGGCCTGGCCACATTAATCATTGCTGTGTGCAGACCCTATAAAACAGTGTGCCGGCTATTTCTGTCCCCCCTCGCTCACTTCAACTCTCCTTCTCCATCCACTCCGCCCACCCCCACCCTTCTCTCTTTCTCTCACTATCTCTTTGAAGGAGCCTTCCTGAGCCGTTGATGACCTATGGACTTTACAAAGAGTTTATTAGCCCTGCGAGTAAGTTTGAACACCTCTTAAACCCCCACTTAATCAGAGTACGGACCATAAGCAAACAACATGTGTTGTATCAGTCTGTCAGTTTAAGCACTGTGTAAGCTAAATGTTTTTTTCTTCCTTAGTAAGTTATTGAAAACATGCAGTCAAGTGAAAAACAGTTTGATTACTTTTTACTAACTTTTTGGAAACGTAGGTAATAATAGCCAACCCCCTCAAGTAAAGGATTCATAGTCTGAAAGCCAGTGGTCTGTGTGTGTGTCTTGAATGGTAATTAGGATGTATCCACAGTATTCCTCATATTTAGACTTTTAAACACTTGACAGGGGTGATATACCTGTACCTTTATGTCTTCTTACTTGGTTTCAGAAATGTGGTACTCTGGGCACTCATTAATGTGTGTGGTAGTAAATCTCACCATCTGAGGATGAGAAAATGTGAATATATTTGTTGTTGACTTGTGAATACAGTTGACCCTCTCTGGTTGACCAAACAAGCCTCTCTTCTGACTTGGGCGGAGACATACATATTTGACACACTTGTTTTACACGGCGTTTCTATTTCTAATTTCTGCCTGTTTTAACTTGCTACTAAAAATGTGTGGCCAAACAAGCCATTAAAGGTTAAAGCTAAAAGGTTTAAATATGCTGTAATTTGAATGCCCTCAAATGGTCCAGTGAGTGACCTTGAACAGCGAAAAGACACTTTTTTATTCTCGCCCACATAACATCATTTATGTATGAAATGTTTTTAAAGCAAGCCAAACTTGAATCTTATTATAACAAGTGCTATAATTGGATCAGGTTGACATTTTTATCAGGCGCTCGCAATGCCCTCATAACGAGGGGGAAAAAATGGATTAGCAATGAATATTTTTTTTGATGGATGACAGCATCCATAAGAAGCTTTTTCCATGTTTAAATCCTTGTCGTTCCCATAGTAATGAAATTCTGTGTGTCTGTGGATGTGTGTGTGTGTGTGTGTGTGTTTGTGTGTGGGCGGTCAGATGCCCATGTGTGAGGAAATGTTTAAGAGATGATCTTGGGGGTTTTAACACAACCCTTTTATACGGTAGCGACAGTAACGTAAAGCTATCTCCTTCGCCAGCATAGTGGTCCCTGCTGCCAAATTCTGGGAGGCTTCAGACCATATATCATTATCACACCTCTTCTTCACTTATTTAAACTGGAATGTATCATCCTCTAACCATTATACTTGAGGGTGATGGCCTCTGATCATTATGTCCTTAAAGGTCCACTAACTTTTGCTCAATTTAAAATTTTCCAGAATGTACCCAAATAGTTTTTTTTTTAGGACTTTTGAAGTAATAAAGGGTTCAATTCTCCCACTAAGTCACTTTTATTTGGTGTTTCTGTACTTTAAACTCTGATTGTGCACTGCTCAAATCAACTGTGTATGTAGTGTATCATCATCTCTTTAAATTTGCTGTTTGCTAATGTTGTACAGCATGCAATCGCATCTGCGTTGGCTCTTCGCCACCTGAGGAGCACAGAGAAATCCTTGTAGTTTAATGCGAGTTTATGGCTGCTTCTGCGTTTGAACAGAGGGAGGTAGTCCAGAGTCTCGCATCCAAGCCGTCCACTGCCTGGTCCACAAACTACCGGAGAGGAATCGACAAGTCCTCGGGCTGCTTATGAAGCATCTGGCCAAGTGAGTGTTCATAGTTCCTTGGTCATAGTTCACCCAATCTCCACCCCCTCTCTCTCAGTTCTCGCTTTCTGCTCTTCCTGTCTGTCTCCTCATTCTCACTCCACATGCTTTTTCTCTCTCTCTCTCCCTCACTCCCACTCTCTTCACTCCCCCTTCCCTGCTGTCATTCCATCTCTTCTCTGTCTACTCAGTGACTGCTGGGTAAGAAAATTGATGCTGCTAGCATCTTAATTTTTTTTTTTTTTGCCTTTTCTTAGGTCATTTTGGTGTTTATGTAAAGTTGTTGAAGGAGGATTGTGTAGCCTACTGTACCTGTTCAGCATGCCGTTGTGCAGCCCACCAGTGAAGTGAAATGAAATGGACCTCTCAAATTAAGCCCTCTCTTGAGATTACTCCATACATCCCTGGATGGACCACTATTGTGCATCACTCCATTTGTGAGATTAGATAGGAAGAAAGATTTAAGAAATAATGTTAGCTAACATTACAAGGTTTTACCTCAGCAAGCTTTTTATAAACTAAATATGAGCAAATTGAAGATAAGTAAATAATCCCTCTTCCCTGAGGCAGTGAAAGTCTGGTGGATCTTATTTCATAGAAACCCGCTGCAGAATCAGGCTCTGGTAAAAAGGCAGCGCTATTGAAATTGAATTTGGATTATCCAGCGTGAAATTCTCCAGACTGGAGAGACTCGAATATTTTTCTGAAGTTGGCGTGTGTGCATGTCCTGCAGGGGAAGGAAGCAAAGCCAGAATTTCACACTGCTATCTGAAATGGTTTCAGAGATGTTATAAATGTGAGTTGTCACCAATGTTTTTGTCTTCAAAGGCATCCTTTGAAGCTATTTAAACTGTCTCTCCGCAGATGCACTGCATATCATCATATTTTGAGTGTGAAATCTCTTCACCTGTCCATATAACTTTTTCTTCAAATAAAGGTTTTTTTCTGACCTCCTATGATAAAGTTTCATCTACTTGATTTCAAAACTGATCTAGGAGATAGTAGGGACAGTATAGACTAGTAGGGAACTATATATGCCAAACTATACATGCAGGTCAAGTTAATGTTTGGATTTAACAGTATTGGCGAGGATTTGCTGCAGCTTACTGTTGTAAGTGTGAAATGTCATAAGATGTGCTAAAATCCCCCCATTTTTAGTTGTCATTTTATCTCAAAATGCAGTGGCTGCTTTATGTATTCACCGTTTTCAGTGCCTCTGTGATGTGTGAAATACATCAAAAAAATCAAGAAGAAGAGGTTCTGTTGTAAATGTGAAAAACTAGGTTAGAAGTAATACACAGAAGGAAAAAGGTTAAGAGAAGGTTCAAACTTATTCATCAAGATCGCAACATCTCATTGTATTTCTTGAGCCATTTTGGACTTTTGATATGCTTTCTTATTGTGAAATTATGCTTTATAACAATACATATTTGAGGGTTTCCTGCAGTGAGATGGTTCAGAGGTGGGCCCCCTCTCTGTTAACATCATAAAAACTATTACGATTTTATGAAATGAAACATTAACCTTTCAGGAACAAGAGCAAAGTAGCAATTTTACACAGCAAAAGCCTTTTTACATTTAATGAGTGTGGCTATTGTTTAGGCTGTTATCTAATAAGTTAATTCATTACAAGATGAGATGCTTCAAGATCCGGTGACTTACCTCTTCTAAACAGTTTGCATGGGGGAAAGTTGTACTCTATGTAAAGGGTGTTTTTCAGGCAGTAGCCAAGCCATAGTTGATATTTGCCACTATTTTTGGCTTAATTTTCTTGTTTGCCAATATACTTAAACTTTTTTCCTTTTTTTTAAAAAATTAGCAATACATTACAGATACAGTACAGTACAATATCTGCCCTTTTTTTCTGCGTTCTTATTTATTCTGCCCCTTTTTCTGTCAAGAGTTCAGCGGTCCCTTGTTAAATCTTAATCATGAACATTAAGAATGAGGAAGAATCAAAGGTCTTGTTTCTTACTTTAGTCCAGTCTTATTCTGTCCTAAAACAAATCATATCAGTGAAGTTGAGCTAGTAAGTGGGAGTAAAACGTGTATAATGTGAGTTGTTATCTTCCTCAGTGTGGCAGCTCACAGTAAACAGAATCTGATGACCGTGGCCAACCTGGGCGTGGTGTTTGGCCCCACATTAATGAGACCACAGGAGGAGACTGTCGCTGCCATCATGGATCTCAAGTTCCAGAACATTGTGGTCGAGATCCTCATTGAACAACATGAAAAGGTAACACTCAAGACTGGGATTTGCCAGACTCGCAGTGCAGTATCGACAGTACTGTCACAACGTAATACACTAAAAAGTCCCTGAAAACTGGAAATGTTTACTTATAACACAAGTTACTACTATTATCTTCTATTTCTTTCAGATCTCTACTGCACTGACTGTACTTACATGATTCATTCCGTCAGTGCAACAATTTGTGTATATTTGTGTTTCCGCTTGCCATCCAGAACTATATTTCCTAAAAGATAGGCACAGTAGGCAGCACAAGGTACAAAGATGGCACCAAATGAAATCTGAATCAGGTGACATGACATCAGTAAGCTGCACACAGCACCTTTTGTGTTTACCAACCTGGGTGGCGTGTAATTACTTGATACTGAAGGATAATAAATGTGCGAGCGAAGCAAAAGACCTAATGTTTGTAAGTCCTGGTTTCTTGGCAACTTTGTACTATTGTTTTGAAGTTTTGTATTTTGCTCTTAAGTTTCGATTTGGCAGTTTCTGTTGCTGAGAAGTACACACACTGCACTGTACTCCAGAATTTCATTTGGGCAGAGTCTCAATTAGGGTGGATGTGGTGCTCCTCTCCTCTGTAGGTCCTGTTTGTTGAGGTTGTTTAGACTTGTGTATATTCACGTAATATACTTGCCTAATCCACCTTAAAGTCAGCTTCTTCTAGCAAGGCATTCAATGCATCATATTAAATAATGGGTACTTTGAGATCTGTTTGTATATATGCGTATTGTATTTATTGCTTACTCCACAAAATAATGAGCATAAATAAAGTTCTCACATAATGAGACGTGTACCAACTTAAACCCTTGGGACAGCATACCCTTCACCCAGTTATTAATGTACAGAGGTGTTAGACAGCAGTTTAATATCCAGTATTGTTTTAATCTGGCCAATAGGGGGAGCCCCAAGTGTTTATACCAGGATTAAACACATGGTATTCTCTTCATTTTCAGCAGGTTGATTATTCTGTAGATTATCATTTACATTTTATTATATTTTTGAACGTCCTTTGCCTGCCTGAATACATTTATTTTGGTTATGAGTTGTTTCATAACATTTAGTTCATGTAGATCATGTAATCTCCCCAGAATGTCATTAATCAGTGTCAATCCTCAAAAGGGGATAATTGTCCGCGTCAAAAGAGAAAAAGGTTTGAGATTAGTTTTCTAATCTGTGTGGAGCAGCATTGCACTCTGCGTAGAATCAGATGAAACCAGGAGCTTTTAGTGTTTTTTTTTTTCCCCCTTCAGCTTCATTAAATAGAAGATGATGTGTGTTGTGACTAATGTCTCCACCCAAGCTCACAAATCTAAAATGGGGTGTGAGAGACTACAGAGGCCTGGTGAAAACCAACCGGGTATACAAATGTGCTAAAACAACACCAGCAGCACAGTCTATACTGCTAGTCTCTGAGACTACCCAGAGGTATCCAACACCGTCCAGGTGATAAAGGATGTAGTGTTAGAATGCAGCAAGAGCATTTTGAAAAGTACAGCGTGTTAGAGCAGGGGAAAAGTTGAGCAGACAGACAGGCATTAACTTCCCTCACAGCTTAGTCCCACTCTAGACTGTTGATACCCCCAGATACCAACAGTAGACTCTGTTTTACATTCACCTCCATCTGCAGAGAGAGGTGAGAGGGAGAGAGGGAGGCAGCAGAAACTCTCAGCCATATCAGATTTCTCACTTTTTCTATCTGCCTTTCTCCTACAAACTTTCTCTCTCATGCCCCCTCCTCTGTGTCTGTCTCTCCCGTTCACACTCTGTCTCACTTTCTCTGCCACTTTCTCTCTCTCTCTCTTTCTCTCTCTCTCTCTCTCTCTCTCTCTCTCTCTCTCTCTCTCTCTCTCTCTCTCTCTCTCCTCGTCTGTGATCCTTTCTGAGACTCTGCTGAGACTTCCTCTCCTCTGCAGCCCTATTCTCTTTTAACTCCACATCTGAAGTTTATATGTAAACACGGCCCGGTGTAAACAGGCTGCGCCAGTTGGCCAGCCCTCCTCGAGTCCAAACCCTGTTTATTTTACTCTCCACTCTTTCAGAGAGTGGGTCAATTTCTCTGAGGAGAAATGTCACCTTAACTTAGACCCAGATTTCTGGACGGGATGTGATTGCGTTACATGTGGAGCTGCTCTCTTTATTTTGGCACAAACAAAATCTTCTCACATGCAGTTTTTAGGGTCCAATCAATGAGCTGCTCAGCGTTCCCTAGGAGCACATGCTGTGGCTGCAAATGGCCTTTTCCATTCATCTACCACTATATAAAGCCTTTTTAAAACCCGTTCACTAAGTGAGGTCAGTTGAGGACATGCTGCTGCTGCTGCTCAACAGTCTCTGAGTATCTGCACTGTGACTTTTTTGTCTTGGTAGAGACTTATTCACATTGTGTATTCAGATCTTTGCAGATGCTCCCGAGTCATGCCCTCTTTCACCTGCTGCCCCAGTATTCTCTGCTCCCACAAGGCAGTCCAAGAAGCTGAGTCGACAGAATCGGCCCCTGGCTGTCTACAATCCGCAAGCCCTAGACATTCAGAATGGTAAGAGACATACACATGTGCACCTGTATATTTTCGCACCTCTGATTATATTAAAAGAACTGAGTGTACATTATTAGATCATACAGAATTAAATGATTATATGAACCTTTTTTGTTAATCAGCATTGATTGCCTTTTCTTTCTCTTTTGCTTCATAATTTCATCCTGACATTGTGTTTCTGTTAGCAGTTTCTCATTGGATTTTGTTTTGTTTTGCCCTAATCAGTCAGTAGCCAGGGACATATCCAGATGTAATTTTCAGTCTGTACAGAAGCTGCAGTAGCAATATCTAGGAGCAGTTAGCGTAACTACTTTTCACAAAGATCAAAGAAATGTGTGCATTTAAGAGTTGTTATTTCTGTAAGTCGATTTACAAGAACCTGTATGTCTTCCAGGCTGTTTTTCATGGATGAAGCTAGTTAGCTACAGAATTATGAAGCTAGCTAACTAGCTACCTAGCTTGTCTTGAACCTGGCTAAAAGTATATTCCTATATCTCAGTCCAACATCAAAACAAAACTGAACATCATAACCTTTGTGAAAGTAGGATTTATTGCAGGGCTATTGTAATAGACTGAATTACTGTAGTTTTAGCTTGCTAGTGGCCACTTTGAACCATAGCACTGTCCACAGATGACACACTGAACTCATTCGCCTCCTCTCTGTAATACTGTGTGGAGAGATCTGCATCTATAACTTTGTGTGCCCTTGTTTACTTTTAAATGCTTAAAATTCAGTTCAGTTTCCTCTGACACTTGCTAAAATGTGAGACAATGATAGGGGCCCTCTCCTGTGCATCAGGTTACCTAGTGACCCAAACAATCTAACTCCTTCAATTTCTGATCCGGGGTCAGTCAAATCCCTCCCCCTCCACAATATGAAACAAATCTAAATCTGCTTACCAGATTGCCTCTCTTTACCTCCCTCGCGCCAGCTCTTACCATGGGGTATTTTAATATCAGGGATGAAAGGCGTAATCCTTTTTTAACCTTTGTGTCTTTTATATCCAACATAATGGTTTTAAAGTAAGTTGTCTCAGCATTCAGTGGGTAAAAGCAAATTTAAGGACGGTGAAGTGGGAAAGAGAGAAGAGTGTTTATGTATGCGTCCGCGTCTTCTTGCGACACTGCATGTGTCTAATATCCCTGCATCGTGACGTGACAGCATACCATGTGTAGGGAAGTCATTAAACAGGCGGCATGGTGGCGCTGTGGTTAGCTGTTGCACGGGAGGTAAAGCTGGTTAGAGCGGGTTGGGCGTTCGATCCCCGGCTGCCCCCGTCATGTCGAAGTGTCCTTGAGCAAGACACTGAACCCTAAGTTACTCCCAGCACCTTGCATGGCAGCTCGGTCGCCATTGGTGTGTCAATGTGTGAGTGAATGGGTGAATGAGACTTCACTGTAAGAGCAGTGAGAGTTGTCGTTTGATACATTGTTTTAGCATTATAAAAAATATTGATTATAGCCGTTCAAACGTGATGAAAGGTTGAGCTAGATATTTGTTTTTTCCCAAACCAGAAGCAGCAGCACAAAGTATTAAAGTTGGCAGAGGCTTACTAATGAATGAAAGGGACTACAGCAAGAGTTACAAAGATCCTTAAAAAAAGATATAAAACTGAGAAATTCATAGAGCAAAGTGAAATTGAAACATTGTTAATGTCTATCTTATCACATGTTGCATCTGTAAATGTTCTGTGTTAAATGATTATTAAAGGCCCTACACACCCATTGTCCACCCACACAGGTGTTTTCACTTATTTTGCCTGATTGGGCCACCTTCTCAAGACTGTCTGGGTGTGTACAAACTATGCTTGATGGACATCTCCCTCATCCTCCTGTTGTCCTGTGTAGACTAACAATGCTATGGTTGCATGCATGGTCAATGTAGAATGCATTAAATATTGTTAGAATGTTTGGTAATAATTAGGCTATAAGCCCAGCACCAATTCAGTTCGGTCTTAATTAAATGTGGGCTTTTGGTTTAAGTGCTTTGATATGTATGTGTTTGCCGGGGAAAAAAAGAAGAAATGCTCCAAACAAACCACTTTTTTAACATTTACAGTTGCTTCTGTGCCTCCCATTTCCCAAAAGCAGGATCTTTACTTGACAGTAAAATTGAAATAAAAGCGCTTGGATCTCCCTTGTGTTTCTGTAGGTTCCTGTGTATGACTGCAGAAATGTATTATTATGAACAATACAAACTTGGTTATAAGTCTTGTAAGCCTGTTTTGACAGCAGTTTGATTTATAAAGTCCCCTGTTGATGCAGCATTGCCTTATGTATTGATAAATTATTCAGATGTTTTATCAGGCAAGCTATCATCAGTAAGCTGGAAGAGGCTGAATCTTTTACAGTAGTAATGAAAAGATGTAATTGATTAAAACGAACACTTTTTTGTCCTCCAAGTGTCAGCGGTGGGAGATGGTTCCGGCCTAGCTACAGATGAGACATCAATGGGCAGCAATGAGTCTGTATCATCCCAGTCGTCGTCAGCCTCAGCCTCCGAGACGTCTACAGAGAAGAGTGACCATGCCCTCCTCAACACCAGCCTCAGCTCAGGCAGCAATTCCAAGTGAGTGGTTCACCATGCTTAAGTCCCAAATCAATATGTGACTGTGCACCACTGAAAATGCAGGCATTGGTTGGGAGATCCACAGTGAACAAGTCATAAATGAGTCCACATGGTTTACATTCAAGCTGTTCACACCGTATGGATTGCAAATATTGTAATTTAATAATTTGATCACTAGTGTGGCATTTACAGTTAAAGTTGCTTAGATGCTAAATTGATGCTTTATGTTTTGACTCCTTTCTATGCTGCATCAAATCAATTATACTATATTCACAGGTAAACTGTCTAAACAGTCACCAGTGTTGGATTTGAGCATGTAGTAATTAACTGGTCTCTGCTTCCAAGACACGGTTGTTAACTTGATCATCAGAGTTGCCATTTCGTTTTACTTCATTCATTCACTACATGAATCGCTGATTCATAGGGTTGGAAACAAGCTTCACAGCTGTGACTTCAAGCAAGAGCACTTTCACGACACAGGCAAACTACAAGTATAATGTAAAGCCATTGTCTATTGCAGGGATCATTACTTTTTATGTGGTTGCATTGTGTGGTGGCATTATTATCATTATTGTGATTATATGAGTTAGAGTAATAATGTTAAAAGTATTATTAGTATTCTTATCAGCGGTATTAGGGCTGGGAATTTTACAGTTTCAATTGAAAATCAGTTATTGATTAAATTTTTATCTGTGTAATGTTTTTATTTTTGAAATTGTAATTGTATTTATTTTATTTATTCTTTTGTGTTTTGTAACAAAATGTTAACATTTATCTGAGGGCAATATTGATCATCCTAACTTATCCTAACTTACCCTAACTTAAACAGTAACTTTGATCAAGACCTGAACTGCCAGTTATGTTTCATATTGCAGCTGAATAAAATGATGAGTAAATCCTTTCTATATTAACACGCAGCACACTCCAATAAGAGCCTGAAAATAGTGGCTCTTAATTCTTGTTCCCTCTTCCCTGGGAGATTATTAAATCGGAAATGCATCTTGCCCTCATTGCAGATGGACTAGTACCCCCTGTCCTGCATGTGTTAGATCTCTCCCTGCTCCAATACAGCTGATTCAAATGATCAGCTCTTTGTGAACTCCTGAAGCCGCCTGATAACAAGCTGATCATTTAAACCAGCTGCGTTGGAGCAGGCAGAGATCTAAAACATGCAGGACAAGGGGTGCTCCAGGAGAAGTCTGGGAAACCCTGGACTAGTTTAATACATAGCATCATAGTAGCAGTTACACTTTACTGCACTGTGTGGTTGCTGCACACTTTGTGAATTGACTGAATCGTTGAAGGCATGAGTCGTCATTTTTGACGTTCTTTAAGTTACTTAAGGTAGTTAATCAAAAATGAATCGATGGATTAATCGATAGTAAAATTAAATGTGATGCTATTAGTCAAATGTCAACTGTCTGTCTGAGAGGAAATACTTCTAGATAGTTTGATGCTCTGCTTCTCTCTTGCTTTTCCTTTCTGTTTTCACTCTCTCTACAAAGTCCTTGGTCTTTTTTGTTGTTTCCAGCCCGTGACTTGTCTTGAATGCTGATGTGAAAGATGAATTATTGGGTTATGCTGCAGATGTTAGACTCTTTGCTGTGTCATGTCTACAGATTCACCTTGAAATAGACTTTTTCTCATTCACTGTCCCTTTCTCCTTCTCTAACAGCTGAAAAGAGCTGTAAAATAAAAACAAATCCACCTCACAACTTGACAGAGGACAATGTGATTCCTCCCTCACTTTGACCTCTGTGTGTGTGCGCGTGTGTGTGTGTGTGTGTGTGTGTGTGTGTGTGTGTGTGTGTGTGTGTGTGTGTGTGTGTGTGTGTGTGTGTGTGTGTGTGTGTGTGTGTGTGTGTGTGTGTGTGTGTGTGTGTGTGTGTGTGCGCGCGCGCGTGTGTGTGTGTATGTTCATATCAAGTTTTTTCTCTAAGTTGCCGGATGACACAGACAAGGCTCTATATTACTTATGTAACCAACTCCTTTTTTTCCCCCTGCGGGTGTTTTTTTTTTCTGCTTTCCCACATATGTGGCATCATGTTGGAGGACGGAAGGAGCAACCAGGAGGAGGTCGTAAATCTCAGCTCTTATTTGTTTGGGAGACAGGTGGCCGAGCGTTGGCCGTGTAAATCGTATTGACATTGGGGAGATATTCATCTTGTTTACCCTTATAGCCGCAGCCCCTGTCCCTTTATGAAGACTTGCGCCATATGTCACAGGGTGTCGCCCTGGCTTTGTTCACTCATAAATCTTAGCATGTGAGATGGTGGAGACCTGTTAGCACAGCACCTCTCTGGCCTGGAACCCAGGGATTCGGCTTCAGTCCTAGCCAAAAAGAGCAGTGGGGATGGCAATTGCTAGATTACTTTCAGCCGTTCTCAGAAATGTATTTTCTGCACTCTGGTGTGCTCAAACGTGCACCTGGAAAACAGCATATATTCGGTTTCCTGCAGGATAGCTGCAGCAAATTCTGCCTGGTCATACACAAATGTATCCTGACTCACTGTATCATGCAATAACTCTTTGTGGACTGTGGCGTGATTTATCATTTCCGTCATTTTCGATGTCTTGCCTCATTTCTCCTCTTCTCCCTATATTCAGTCGCAGCTTCTCCCGGTGGTACTGTTGCCCCAAGTCCTGCCCAATGAGTTTACGTTTTTTGGCCACTTTTCTTTCTTTTCCCTCCATGCCTCTCGCTGGCAAACAGCTGTGGATCATAAAATGGTGGATCAGAGCTTATTTCCTGCCCACCCAAACTGGCGGTGGCTGGGCGGGCAGCTTGACTGTAGGTTTGATCCCACTTTCTACTAGAAACACTACAAAATCCCACCGCTGCCCTTCTTCCTTTTAGTAGAAAGACAGTTGGAAGCCCCGCTCATCCCTGTGTTAGCTCCTCGCCAGGATCAACGAGGCCTGGATGCTGCAGGGTGAAATTCCTGCAGTAATGAGAAGCAGCAGTCCACTTTTGTTGATGAATTTCTCCTTGCTACTAACCTGGCAGCATGTGCTAATGTGATAACCCTGATGGTTAAAATAATAAACCCCCAGTACAGTTCACTTTGGAATTCAATGTTGTTGCTTTTTTATGTATAATGATATAATGTCTCCTTCATATCATGATATGTGTGCTTATAAAAGATGCTCACAACATAAAACTTAATATTCTTAAAAACTTGTTACAAATATTACCAACGTCTGGAGAGGGATTTTCATGTGAGCCTCACATACAGTGTATTTTCACACAATCCCCATTTACTGTATTTAATCATGTTTTACAGAAGAAGCTTAGCTAGGCCTGTGATGGGTAAAAACAACGGATGAGCAATTCAAAGCTTGATGCTATTTTTGTTGAAGAGAAATGGCAAACGATTTCCCTCGGTTTGGCTTAGCTATAATTGTGAAAGCAATTTTGGGATGAATCCATTTACCTCTGGTACATTTAACAAGTTTCTAGGGCAGCCATGTGGCATTCACGGATTTTCCCCAACTGTTTATTCTGTAATTATTTAGATATCTGTTCATTTTAAAGATCTTTACAGATTTGTATAATCCTTTTCCAACTGAAATAAGCAGTTAGAGATGTTAACTTTTCTTAAATATGTGTGTGCGCATGCATTATTAATAATTTTATTGTATTGAGGGGTTTTGTTTGTATCTGAGTGGGTTCACCTGCAGGTGGGTGAAGTGTTGGTGCTCCTCTGCTCTCCCTTCTCTTGGCTGTGACCCAGGCAGACAGTGGTTGTGCCTGGGCCCAGGTTAATGAGTGGATTTGCTGCACTGCAGCGCACTATCCCCCCATGCTGATGTGGAGCAGCTGAGCACCACAGTGGCCCCACACTGCTGCAGAGCTATAAATCACCCACAGTCAGGCCAGGCCCAAATGGAACAGCCACCGCTGGGGATGGACAAGCGCACTGAGAGGGAGGCAGGGGAAGAAATGGAGGGAGGAAGCGATGCAGAGGGGGAATGAAAGCGTGAGCCCAGTACCGTGTGTTCACCTCCACCTATGTCCACATAAGATCCCCTACCATGTTCCCCCTTAAGGCCATCTCGCTCTCTCTCTTCCACTAGTGCCAACGTAACCACTATTCACAACATCCTCTCAACCTCCAGCCCCTCCCCAGCTGCTCCCTCTAATTGCCTTTATTAACGTCTCTATGGGAGCGGCAGCTAGGAGCAATTTGCTCATTATGTACTGTATTAGCACTGGCCCTGGGGCAGGCATGGAACACAGAGGGATGCCTGGCTTAGACTCCTGCTTTCCTCTGCTCCACTCTGCCTTTACCAGGACCCCTACCTCCATCCTGTAGGTCGGCCATAGACCCGTTGGCCCTGAGACCAGCCAGTGTAAAGCACAGCTACCACTGTAACAGATAAAGCTTATGGCCAAAGTGTTATTGTTTGACTTTACACATAACAGAAGTAACACATTACATTGAATGTACATGCATGGGTGACAAAGGAAAAATCAACATAAAGTGGGTCACCACAATCCTCCAGGACGGCTTCAGTGCACCTTGGCATAGATTCTACAAATATCTGGAATATGAACACCTTTTTTCCAAAAGATATTCCCTCATTTGGTGTTTTGTGATGATGGGGGAGAGTGCCATATAGTATAATTGTTGTATCAACGGGGATCATTCTTTGGATGTCACTCTGCACATATGTTTGGATTCCAACTTTACTTTTGGCTGTTGTCTGAACAGAAAAGCAACCAACTGGCCTATGTATGAATATTCCTCCAGAATTCAAACGTTATATTTAATTCATGACTGTTTGCATCTCTCACTCTGAATCCTCTCCCTTGGCATTTTACAGATACAGTCAATCCAGATGATTTTAGACTGAGAATTCGTTATTATCAGGCCTGTTTACTTCTGGCACGTTGACAGTTTGGGGTTGAGAATCAGTCAAGGTCAGATTTTATAAAGTGCAAGAAGTTTCAACACTCAAGGTCAAATAAATCTCTTTGTATGACCTTCAGATAAGTATATCAAAGATGCTTAATATGATCTACTGTCAAGAGTCAGTCCTTTTGAAGAGGCTTTTTGGCAGATGGACTGGAATGGATTATTTAATTTATGGAAGATGTCCTTGTTATTTGGATAAATGTACAGCCTGCACACAATGAGAATTCAAAGTGAGAGTCCCCCTGTATGTAGACGCTGTACAGTAGAATTAAATAAGATGGAATATTTGATTTGTTATCTCCATTTTTAAATAAATTTTCATAAAAAGTTATTTTTATTGTGCACTTTATCAAAAATGTTGTTGGTTTATTAATTTTAAGAATGGCCTTTTCCCTGTTTTTGCAAATGAACTGTGATTTGTGACTATCATAGTAATCATGTTTTATCATTTCTGTGCTGCATGTTAATATTTTATCAGTGCTTATCAATTGACCTAAGTTTGCAGTGATTGTGGAATTGGCAGAACATCAGCTAGAATTTGGTTTTAATTATGGTTGTGTTGAAATTTACCACTGGCAAAGCTAGACCCCACTGCAACTTTTGGTTTTAATTTCCGCCCTTTCCTCACATGAGGCATCATTCTTATTGCCTTCTGTGTGACTTTCTCCATTTTTCTGTCTAAAAGACATTGTGGCAGTTGGGGAGGAAAACGCTACAATCTTCAGAGAAAATATGCCATGTTTTCAGTCAATAGACAACCCAGTAGGATCTGTGGGAACTAAGGTGTGTGTTTTTATCTGCAGGGCCCCCACAGCAGGAGCCTCCAGGTCCACTTCTGAAGCGCCAGGAGAGAGCCAACCTGCTGCCACCACAGCTGCTTCTGAAAAAGAAAAGCCAGAGGAGAGGTAAGACAGGGTTCCCTCTCTTTGGATTCTTTCTTTTATCTTTCTGTTTTCCTCCCAACTGGATTTTATAATTGCAGTTGACTACTTTTATTCTGTCTTTATTTCTGTTTCATTAAGTCATTTTCACACTCTCATGCTGGTTAAATGTTGCACTCTGAGATTCCTTCACTCTCAGTTTTCACACACTTGCTCCATTACTCGCTTGCTCGTCTTATCTTGCATGTTCACTCAACAGAATCACCAGCTCCCTCGCTCGGCTAACATCTACTTAAAGTCTTGCGCATCAATATTTTCCCTGACTTTCTCACCCGCCCTTAATTTAGTTTACCTTTTGAGGGATCGTACTGCAACACAAGTACTGGCTATAGCAGGGCCAGCAACCTTCTCCCCTTTCTGTCAAACCCCAGATACACACTCGGGTATCTGAGCGAATCGGATGGGACTGTGTAGACAGTCTTCCCATTACACTCATCTATTGCTCTGCTTCCTTGAGACTAAATGATTGAATTCATTTTCAGCGCTTTCACGTGTTACCGAGGACATTGCAAACAGCCCGGTCATTCTATGGGCAACCTATTAATGTTATTTTCATATAAATACAAATCCTCATTTTCCCAAATGCGGTTCCACGAGAGTGCATTCTTTCAAAAGTCTGAATTCAAGAACTCGGCTGAATATTGTTGTATTGACAACTCTGTGACCACAAACTTATTTTTCAGTTTGTATATCTTCTTTCTCCTCTCTCATCCTACATTGTTGCTGCTCTGCAGAAAGAATATGAAATATTTATCAGGGCATCGTGTGTTGAAGGCACAACTTCTACATGGTAATGTTGCTGGCATTCGAGATAACGGTTTGCAATGGTGAGCAAAACAACCTTTCTGTGGAAACAGTTTTTATGTTTTCGGGAACGCAATGGCATAAATACGGCTTTTTACTAACCTTTGCAGAGCGATGAATATGGTTTCTTTGACGGCGCTCTTTTACATCAAACTGATTTAAAATGCGGCTTCTAAGCTCACAAATGTGAATTTAAAAGTGGAAGCACAGTGGAGAGAGATTTCTATTCTACCTCTGTTTGTGTGCAAACCTACTTTAGAATCCCCCCGCCACTTTTTAATTATCTCACCATAGATGGTTGTCTGCTGTGTGGACCTGATGTGTGCCTGCCTTTTCGGCTGCACAAAACCTGCTACAAACAGCGCTGCATCACATTGTGTTTGTGCGCGCACACGGATGCATGTGGGTGTGTTTTGACTCGCTCACTAGTCTGTCTAGACTGGAGATAGGGCAAGACAAGAGTGTGTAGTGGCCCGGCTCCTCTCTTGGTACTTTTGCTTATTTTCCTGCCTGGTCCATTTCTGCTGTTTCAGGCTAGTGAGTGAATGAACAAGCAGGCCTCGGGCCCAGATTGAACTGTGCGGTAATCCTCCCCAAAGCTCCGCCAGCTCACTGATTGCCTTCATTTTTCAGTGTCACCAGCAGGAAAGCCATGGCAGTGTACCCATGTGAGGCTGAGCACGACTCTGAGCTCTCCTTCCAGGTCGGTGCAATATTCAACGCCGGTAAGTGTTATCGCCTACACCAGTCGCTCACTCAGAACCAGCCCTGGCATATTGGATTTGGAGGAAAACCGAACACCCAATCTGATCTTCAATCGAACAGAGAGATGAGACGAGGAGAGGGAGAACAGGGAGGGCGGGGGCAGGAGGCACAGATTTGCTCTTCAGTGTGTCTGGAAGAGGCTCGACTGAGCTTTAATCACTCTCAGAGGAAATGAGGATTTTGTAGTTCCTATTTTTTGTCAAAACCTTTTGTGAGACGCAGGCACTGTAGATGTGCTGTAGTCTTTACAGGGAATCATGTGGTGATAAGATCCCACAATGCATTGCAGTTTATTGATTGTTGTGTTCTGGGTTTTTTCTTTCTAATTAAAAGGTGAGATCACGTCTTTTTTTTTTTTACATTGTTAGCCTCCGCAGTTCTTTAACCATCTCCCATCAAAGATATAATGATCTAATGTTATGATCAAAAGGTCAAAATCTGACAGCTGCCATTAATAAATATGGATTAGACGACTGAAACCTCACCTTAATCATGTTTCTTTACACTGTATGTAAAACATTTCCTGTTTCAATGTCTACATATTAAAGCCATCAATGTCTCATTGTTGGTTGAAACAGTTCCAGTCAGAATAAATGCCTACAAAGGTAAAATTAAATTTAATAGAAGAATTTCCAACTCATAAATATGAACTCACATTATCTGAATAATAATAAACACAAAATGAGTTAAGTATCACATTTTCATAAACTAAATTAAATTATGTTCTAGAGCGCACTCTCTTACACTGAAATTTAATTTGGAGCTTAACCGTTTTGTTTAGTATTACTGAATGATGATGTGTGTTTCTTTTGGATCTCCACTTAAATCTCCAGTTACCTCGACACAAAGTTTGGGGAGTTTTAGTTAGTTTTGCTTACATTCTGTCTGTCCTTCAACACTTAATCAGGCTTCAAATTAAGTGATTGACATGTTGCATGAATGTTACATGATGAGGTTCTCATTAACTAAACAGCTACAGTATCTTCAGGACATTTTTTGCCGCACTCTTCAGTAAATGTATTCGTGATTTTTTATTTTATTTTTTTTACTCAAAGCTATGTGTATAACAAATGTGCAAAAGGTCAAGAGGTCTGAATACTTGAACAAGCCACTGTACATACAGTTTGTCTAAAGAAAAGTTCAACATATGTTGATGTTTCCTCACCCTTAAAACTGAAACGATGACTTTGCCTTGCTTATTTATTTTCTTTAAGGCGCAATCTGTAAATACTTGACTGTGTAGATTTAAGGTGTGTTCACAGACCTGATTGAAAGAGTTGGTTTGGTGCAGTTTTAATCATGTCATAGAACAATACAGTATATATGTGTTGTCATAGCCCAGGCTCAGTGAGTGAGACAAAGAGGGAGACCACACAAGATTTAAAGTAATTCAATAAATCAGTGTTAACGTGTACACAAGGAAAAAACAAACAAGTATGAAAAAACAGGTATGGGTGCCCCGGGAGCTCACCTGGTAGAGCGTGCGTACCATGTACAAAAGTCCGTACCGCAGCGGCGCGGGTTTGATTCCTTTGCTGCATGTCATCCCCTCTCTCTCTCTCTCTCTCCCTCCCACCTTTCCAGTCTCACTTCAGCTGTCACTATATAATAAAGGCTAAAATGCTCTATCTTTAAAAAAGAAAACAGGTACAAAAGACAGTAAGAGTGTAGAATAAAATACTCATGGTAAGGTTTTTAGTTGTGCTTATTAGAAAAAGTTATGAATGTTATATAAATATATAAAAACTACAATTGCAAATTTGTTATTGTACTCATGCATGTGCTGATAGGGGTGGGGGTCTTTGTTTCTCAGTTGATCATAATTTAGAATATAAGTCTTATTCTAATGGGAACCAACTAATGTAAAAACACCTTTAACAACAGAGTAGTTTGTTGATGTCTTGTAGTAGTTCTTGTATTAGAAGACCCGTCTGTCAATTTGCGAGTAAAAGGAGGTTCAAATCCTCCACTTTGAATTTTGGTTGCGGATCATCTCTTTTGTTTACAACTGAATGAAAGATTGGGCTTTTAAGTTCCTTGTCCATTCTGTGTTCACAAGAGCACTGCCGGACATGTAAACGCATTTCTTTGTGTTTTGTATTGAATTAGTTTTGACTTGATTTCAGCCTTAGTTCTCACTGACAATTTATCCATGCAATTGTTGACTGGCAGATGCACTCTAAATTTTAAATTGGCTCACTTTGTAAACAAATCAAGAATCCTGGGAGGATTTTGAGAGCCACAAAAATGTTCTGTGCTCTGACACATCTGTCATACTAAACGGTTTGTAAGGGCTCAGTTTTGCTGCTGAGATTAAGCTCATGGTGAAATTCTAGAAAAAGTGGATCCAAAAACAGACTTGAGATGTACAGTAGAGATAAACAAAATGAGTCACAGTGGATTTTAGTGTACCCGCATCATTGCTGTATCCTCTTCAGACCTGTGCTCTTTTTCTCACTGACATGCACATACTGTCTACTCACTGGAGGCTCTTTGTCCTCTGTCTGTCCCCCCACCCTCACCCTCCCTGTGGTGTTGCCCCCCTGTGACACTGTGTCCTCTCCTGCAGTGACCCAGTCGAGAGAGCCAGGCTGGCTGGAGGGCGAGCTGGAGGGAAAGAGGGGCCTCATCCCTGAAAACTATGTGGAGATGCTGTAGGCCTAAATGGAAATATGTATGGACAAGTTATCACCTCCACCAGGAAAACTATACAGAGATGCATGTGCCTCAACTCTGACATTCACAGTAGAGCCTTGTTTATCCAAATCCCTGAATTCTCTCAAGCAAATGACAATATGTGTGATGCATGTTTCTTCGTTTGAATTTACTTTGGTGGAGAATCCACATGAATTTCAGCATTGTAATGGGTTTGCACTTAAAATATTCTGCTGTATACGAAGATGCTGTAGCCTCTAAACATCCAGGTAACTTTGTTAGTAGCAGCACCAGAGAATGAGCGGCTCTGTTGAAGGCCTCAGTCTCTCCCCCTTGTTATACATGGTATCCATGAGCTCCCAAGTCAAAGAATGATCTTCAGAAACTGCAAGGATCAAGGAATGTCAGAACTCAAATCACTGTAATCAGTTTGTCAGACTGTCTTGACAATGATGCACAGTTGGTTTTCAGCTTTTTAAGAGATTAGAGATATACTGTACCTACTGTGCCTTAACCATCAGAACACCCAGTGTAACTGTATGTACGGGTATGTATGAAAATGAATTGGAGTGTTACTGCTTTAGCTTTTAAAATGTTGCATCTTTTCTTTAATTTTAAGAATATTTAGATATTCAAAATAAGGCACATTGCTATTGTAACTTTATTTTATTTAATTGGCACACTGATTGCATGACTTTTGAATTTTAAATACACTTACGTTCTTGGTGCACTCCTTCACAGAAACACAGTGAAACGCCTCTTTGATACCTGATTGAACCTCTTGTGTTGAACACTAGCATCCGACAGAGTCAGCAGAGGTAACTTTAAATAGGTAATGATTGAAACCAAGTATTTTTCCTGTCAAATTATCTGTTATGTCTGTTTTTAAAGCATATTTTTAACGTTGTTCGGTTTCCTCCGAGCAGAGAAATTAGACACTCCCACAAAGTTGAAATTTTAGTTTATCATTATTTTAATCTTCAACTTCAGTGGAAGTAAGTGATTAGAAGTTTTGTTATCAATAAGACCACAAAATGCAGTATTTCAAAGTTTTACATCCTTTCAGTGTATATAGCCTGGTTGTTGAAAGAGTGAGGACTGCCAGCTATGTTTTACAAGTCTCCGTTAAGTGATGGACAGGTTTTAAGACTTCATTTGGATTGGTTTTAGCATGTGCACATGTCCTATTACAATTCATCCCTCAGCTGTTCAGCAAGACACTTTAATTTGTCTGAGAGCTTTTGGTTCAGCAGACTGTGTTTTCAATTGTGATAATTTAAGACATTGATTTATGACGTTTGTAAAGGGCCTTGACTTCTTTCATTTTTATACCTTTGGGTATCTTCTTGATCAATGTTAAACAAATAAAACATTTTTTGTTCTTTACTGTATTATGTATTCTTGCCATGAAATAAATGTGATAAATAATCATTTACACTTTAACAGATTAAATTCTTATCAAAGGTTTCTTCTTTTATAATAAAGAAACTCTCTCAAAACAGTATCAGTATAGTTTAAGCAAAGATATTATATTTTATATACTTTTATATATACAGTATGACATTTGTTTTCCAAAATAAGACTGACATGTTAACACTGTGGACCGAAGAAAACTAAGGAAAGCTCTGAAGCCACTTTTATGACCACATTTTGTTGACTGACAGTTAAGTGGTTTCTGTAGTTTAAATTTATATTTGGGGAAATGTGTCTAGTTTTACCAATGTGAAATCCAGCGCTGTGTCTAATTTTTTTCATGACTCATCTATTGTGTCACTGAGAAGGCCCACATTTTCCCACAGAGTCTAAGAATAAAGTGACTGGTGAAATGTGGATTCATCCTGCAGCCAGCACTGTTACAGTGAGCCATGTAGTGTAATGTAACCCTTCCTCTTGATATTGACCTGCACTGGTCCATGGGACTGAAAGCTACTTCCAAAATAACTTTCCAAAACGTGGATTAAAAATAGATGGTAATCTTTCACAGAGGAAAACACACACTAATCTACCTCCACCTCCCTGATCCATTAACATCAGCGCCTGTTAATTCTTAGACTACATCTGTGTAATTAACACACCAAATAGCCTCCAGACCTGATGCTTTGGCCTCATCAGTCCACCACCACACTTAGACCTCCGGTAAGTGGGCGGATGCACTATGTAGAAGTATAAACACACACGCTCTGTCCACTTTGAAAATACCAGAGGTTGGAGCTGTGGTTTCAGTGCGACACATATGTCCACCAGCTCCCTGAAGCTACCGCAGACACTGTGATTACATAATGAAATGAGGCTGAGCTAATGAGATGGGCAAAAATTTTCCCCCACTATCGCCCCCACCACCACCCACCCCCGGGGCCCTTCATCATCATCTTCCCTCTGCCAGAATACTGCTGAATCATAGAGACATCCACCCTGCCTGCCTCTCACTCTGCTTTGGACTGTCTGTCAGAAAGCGTGCCATATTGCTCTATCTGCCTTCCTTTTTGCTTTTTCTTCTGCCTACCTGTCTGTGTCTCAGGAGTATTTAAAACTCCTCTCGCTGTCTCTCTCCTGCGTGCCTTCCTCCTTTTTCCTTTTCCTCTTCCACCCCACAGTCAGCGCTCCACTTCTTTTCTGGTGCTCTAATTGTAATTTGTTTATGAAATCAGTTCGTCACCGTGCGTCTTTCCTCCTAAATTTGGGAATATGACGCAAAGAGCAACAGTGGTAAAATCTGTGTGGGTCAGATTCATATTTGAGACCTTTGAGCTGCCTTAATATCTCTTGAGATTGAGGTTGTGTTACCTGTGGTGGTGTCTGTGTGTCTGCAAGGATTCTGCATCAGTGTCTATCGGTCTGGGATGATGTATACACCAGTGTGACCGTGTTGATGTAGGTGTGTTTGAGTAAAAACCCAGATGGACATTTTCATTTCTCATTTCCTAGAGTCCTGGCTGTGTGCCAGATGTCCTCTGCCTCCCATGACGCAGTGTCCTTCAGCCCCAAAACATAGTCCCTACAACGTGACTCAGCTTAGATCAAAGCCTACAGCAGTTTGCCTCTAACTACGAGAGAATGACACAACTATGTCTGAATTTCCCAAACGTGCATGTCGGGAAGTAACACTAACTTGATACATTCCTGTGTCTTCATCTGGTGCAAAGCTTCTGAAATGTAATCATAATAAGACTTGATGTATTATTGGGGTGAAAAGTGAGTGGGAATTTGGAAAAAAAAGTGAATTTCAAACATAAAGGAGAGAGTGTGGAGGGGGAAAAACAACCCTCAGCTCAGAGTGGGCCACAGAAGCTGCCATGTGCGCGGGCGCAGCCGTGAAATCAGCCTGATCCAATAGATTCTGTTTATCTGGCACGACTACAAGTGAAAGCAATTGGAAATCTGGGGGAGATTTGGAGAGGGCTGTGGATTCGGAGAGAGAGAGAAAAAAAAATGAGCAAAAAAAGTAATACTGTCTGCTCTACAGTCTGGCAAAGCAGGCGTGTTTTCAGATCAGCCTTTAACAAGGTTAATGGTGATTTTTCTCCACAGGCGCCGTTTTACTGTAAAAGTCTCATCCTTGCACGCTTTATCGCTGTCATTTTCACTCTCTTCTCTTTCCGTTTGTCTTTGTTCTCTTCATCTCCTCTCCCTGTGACTGCTGTACCTGCTGCTGCTCCACATCATTTCTGTTTTTCCACGCTAACTCTGTGTTTTTTGGCTCATTATCCTCCCCAGCCACCAAATGCAGCTGTTTCGAATTCAACCAGATCAAACAGCACATTTTTTGGGGCACGTTTCCTAGCTTCTGTCTCATGGTGCAATCTTCATCACACACACACACACACATACATACATACCATACATACATACATACACACACAAAATAACAGAACTTAAATCACATGAAATGATCAGTTTAACAGTTTTATTAGAATCTTGCAATAGTTTTGCAAACACAAGTATGGCAATATCTGCATCAAGATATACAGTAGTAACTGGTTTCAAAGATGTTTTATTGGTTTATGTTGAAGGATGTCTACTGTGTGTTTGCTGGATAGTTGCTGAGAAATATTGTACAAAGCATCTGAGTAAAAAGTCATTTTTGGAATTGGAAAAAAAAAGCATTTATATATTTATATATTAATAAGAAATGCACTGCCATGGCTGTGGAGATATGGCTTAGTCTCTCTACACCCGATTCATCACCGTGAACAGAAAATGGCAATGACGTGACTCCACATACAGTGACGCGATAGTGTACTGTGAAACAACAGTTGAACACATTCTGAGTCATTCGTGCCTAAAAGGAGTTCATTTAGAAGGAGACAGCTTCTTAAGATAACGTTTCTATCTCCAGTCGGGGAAAGGCTTTTTTATTTTATCATCTGCAATAGGTGGTGATTGATGACCAATAAATAAACCGTTTGTTCCTTTTAAAGGAAAAGTTCAACACATTTATTAACTTTCTTGTCGGGGGTTAGATTAGAAGATTGATGCCACTCTCAAGTCTGTATGGTTAATCTGAAGCTACAGCCACGGCACGGTTAGCCTAGCTTAGCATAAGGACTGGAAACAGGGGGAAGCAGCTAGCCTCGCTCTGTCCAAAAGTAACACAATCTGATTACCAACACCTTTAAAGCTCACTAATTAATACATTTTATCTTTAAAAATTTTTTTTTAAGATTAAACAAAGTAAATACATGTTCATTACTGAGTTTTAGAGACGCTGGTAGGTGGAATTGATCTTCCGACCTTTGGACAGAGTCAGGTTAGCTTTTCCCCCCTGCTTCCAGTCTTTATGCTAAGCTAAGCTAACAGTCTCCTGCCTATAGCTCCTTTTTTAACGTACAAACATGAGAGTAGTATCAATCTTCTCACCTAACTCTCGACAGAAAGTGTATTTCCCAAAATGTTGAACTATTCCTAAAACAATTTAAATAAATTAATTGAATAGCCAACAGTCAAAGCCTGTATTTCTGGAGTGCTGAAGGGTACATCATTGATAATATTGTTGTCATAATCAGGAATCTGCTGTGTATAGATTTCAATATTTTACCATTCTTTGGGACAAATTAGTTTCTTTTATGATTGAAGCTTATTTTGGCAGTTAGTGCAATACGTCCAGTTAACGATCGGTCGGAAACAGTCAAATTTGAATTGGCTAAATGTCAGGTCTACAGTCTCTACATCCATCATTTCATTTCATTTTTTTGTGTGCATTAAGTTTCTATTTTAAAACTGAAAAGTCAAGAACTTTCTTTCACGTATCCCATTTTTCAATAGTTTGTGATTTTTTGATTTTATTGTGGTGCTCATCAACAATATACCGCCATGGGTTAGGAAATCATTTCAACAGCAACAACTCAAGGATCCATCACTTGATACATCTTGTTACAAAATAAGAAATACTTTTTGATTATTATTATTTTTTGTTTGAGCCACTTGAACAATGATGCAAAAAGTAAAAAAAAAAAAAAGAAAAAAAAAAAGATGCAAAATCAAATAACTTTACTTAATAAGAAGATAATAAATGTACTCTCTCTAACATTCAGGTAGTAAGTTCCATAAGTCTCTCACAATGTATGATACATTCATTTCTCTATTTGGCCCTTTCTGGCGCCAACCCTTACTGTAAATTCTTCTCTGTGATCCAACACACAGAACATGGCGAGTGGGAAACACACATTTTTCCAATAATCCAACAAGATGGTTAAAGTAGAAATGTTTTATACTATACTCAACATAAGGACTTGCTGTATTATTTACAATATATACTGTAAAATTGTAAATCAGGTGAGATAAAAAGGCACAAGTTTCCCTTTTTTAAATACAATGTAAACATCTCATCAAAAAGCATGCATTAACATTTCATTTTACAAAAAGGATATCATTTTTAGACAAAGTACTTAAATATTGTTTTCCAGCAAAATATAATTCTCTCAAAAATACTTTCCCATTCATCCTATGAACCTTTAGACAGTTTTTTTTTTATTCCTTAAAAAGGACAAAAAAGGGGCAAAATAAAGAAACAGTGAGAGATTAGCTTAAGGGTCCTTCACAACTTGAACACAATAATGCACAACAAAGACGGATTGTAAAATGAGGCCTTTCTGACAAGCAATTGTACGAAAATTGGTGGGCACAGGAGGGGAACTGATTCTTATATTTTCTTTTATAAAAGAGCAAGTCCCTACACAGCATCATTAATATTTTATCTCCCCCCCCCCCCCCCCCCACTTTCTCAAAATCATATTTATGGCAAGCATAACAAAATAGTGAAAATACAGCCAGTCTCTTTTTATTTTGGGAATAAAGAGCTGATAAACAGGTATGTCTATAAAAGCCACTGAATGAGTGGACCGTGCCAAAGGCGCCATCTCTGTAGGTGCTGAAAGACTTGAACACAATATTTTCAACCAAGAATGAATAAAAAAAAAACTATAATTCTGGGATGAGAAAAAGTTGAAACACCCTCCCCCGGCCTCCCAACAAATATAGACTACCCTCCCTTGAGCAAAAATTAAAAATACATAAACCCCTTTTCTAACCCCCCCCCCGATTAATTTTCATACAGTCCCTAATGACAGTTATGCGCTTGCCACCTCCGTCTCTTTGTACACCAATCTTTACACAATAACCACCACAGAAGAGACCTCATAATGTAGCACAGCACCATCATTACGAGAGCTCTGGCCACAAATACAGTACACCACCACCCTGCTGTGCCAGTGATGTCATGTTGTCTAACTTTAGGCTGGGTGACCATGCAGAAAGTCTTCCTCCTGCATCATCACAGTTGCTTATCAAAACAGACAAATTCCTGCTAGCTGCACTAATGCCTCATTTCACATTGTATCTCCTCTGTGCAAATCTAAATGTGGAAATAGGATACGTCTAATCCTATAACATAAATGCATAATACCCACGCTGAAAGAGCAGATCAACTATGCACATGCTTGCCAGGAAAAAAAAAACACACACATACACACAAACTTAAGTCATACTCGCTCCATTCACACATGTAAATACACACTCACAGGGCACAAAAAAAACCCAAAAACAAACAAATAATCACACGCCCCCACTGTTTTTCTTCCCCAGCGGCCCTATCGCTTTTCAGTAGCATCATAGTGTTCCATAACCACCCATAAACCAGTGGGGTGTGAGACAAGTTAATGGTCCAGATGACTGGGCCTGCCATACCTAAAATAGTAGTACTTGGCCCAAAGATAAGAGAAAGAAAATAAACTAAATTAGGAAAGGTGATCATACCGACAGTTCTTCATCAAGCATTCATCAACATCAAAACCTCAAAACATCATCTGTACAACAGCTGAAGAGAATGTGTTTTAAGAAGTTGTTAATACCTGTACACATTTGCCTGGTTTTGATACATTAGCCGTTTGCTGTAAGCAATGTAGATTAATGCTCCATTTTGGATTATATCAACTTTACAGAGTATGTGTGTTTAAACTGCGTGTCCATATCGTGTATTGTATGGACTGTCTACGAGTTACTGTACACGTTATGTTTTGCCTGGCTTTGTAGAAATGAAGCACCTTAATGTAAAATGACTGGCTTGTCAAAAACTAAACCTTTGCAACACACTTTTATAAAATGCTTTTTATTATTTCTGGGAAGAGTAGATAAGTGTTGGTTCACAAAGGGCTGGTTTTGCTTCATTGTGAGTAAAAACAGACATTTGGACAGCTGCTCTGGAGATAACACAAAACACAATTACTATGGATGCACCTCAGTCAAATCCATTACCGGCGGACTCTACTGAAATTGTTTCCGTAAATGCATGATGTTTTCCATCCTGCAGCACTCCTGATCGTTTTTGCACAAAGGTAAAATCGCTCATCAATATTGTCTTAATTCTACACCACAATGCCTAAAATAGTGACTTTATGACATGGGAGCTTCACGTGCAAGCTTTCTTTACACAAGAGAGACATTTTCATTTCAAAACAGCTTTAGCTTTGGACTTTTGCATATTAGTTTTGATTGTTTTACTACATATTTTAGTTAAAAAACTCAGTATGTGAATGTTAATGATGACACCGATTGAGATTCAAACTTGGACTTGTTAGATTTAATGTAATTATTCAGCTTATGATGACGCTTGTATAGCCCTTGGAATATATTCAAATAGACCTTTCGCCTTACAGTCCAGAATTTCTGTGCCTCCTCATAATGTCCTTTGCCCTGTAGTCTTGCAGTATGTTGCTACACTGCAAAGCAAAAATCTAAGTATTGGCATATTTATTTTTTTAGTAGTGCTATTATTTTGAAAGACTGCATAAGCCACAGTTAATATTTGCAAAAAAACTTTTCTCTAGATTTGTAAGGGAATCTGATTTTAGTGCATGTGGAGTGCATCTGTGCGTTTGTGTGAAGGCATGTGGACAGCATGTGTGTCAATTTCCCTCTACGTGTGTGTGTGTGTGTGTGTGTATGTGTGCGCAATGAATGTATCTAGCGCATCCTAAGAAATGTATGGCTTTATCTCCATAGAAAATACTGTTATCGTCTTTGGGGCGGGGTGGGGGGGCAGGGGGGCTACTTCGGGATGCTTTGTCACATTTGTCTCAAGTCCTTCTCAGGCATGTCGTGCTCGGCTCGGCGAACTATTCACAGCTCTGACCCGCTCGTGGTGACTGCAGGGTCAAATCATTCTCCCCTTTTTACTTCTGTCATCACGTCACTTTACTTTCCCATCCAAGACGAGGACGCTGGCATACTGGGCGACAGGGTGCAGGCCAACTGGTCAGGCCTTCCTCGCACGTGTTCTTCTTCTCCTCTTGAACTTCTTCCTCCTCTCTTCCAGTTCTTTATGCTGCTTCTGTCTCAACTGTCGAGTGAGTCACTTCTTGTGGAAGTAGATTGTGTGAGTGAGGCCTGACTCCACCTTTGGTATCTGGTCACTGATGATCTCCACCAACATTTCGGGGAACTCCACCTTCAGGGCCTGGGACTCACGAAAGGTGTAGAAACAGAAGTCCAACAGGTTCCCCACCAGCTGGACAACAAAGACACACAATTTAATGAGAAACATACTGTAATTGTAGCTGTTTCATGGCTGACAATAAGGATTTTTCTTATTCTGATAGAATAATGTTTTTATGTAAACTTTAAGTACACTTCTGTATATTCATATGAGTGTGTTCACATTCTGTTGGGGCACTTACCGCTTTTCAATTCTTTTCAGCTCACCACTTGGGGGCACCACTGAGTTTTTTCTGGACAACCCTCCTTTAAAGAAGGGTCATCCGTTCAGCGCTAACCTCATTCACTCAGTCACTGCGGTCATTGAATTGTGGCCATTTATCTTTGTGACCACTCGCTTGCTGACTCTCACTTCTTGGGGCTTTGCCTACACTGTCGCCGTGCCACATACTGGTTGACCCATGCCTTAAAAAATAGCAGTGATTTAGCACATTTGCTACAGTGACCACTGTGTACTCTCATCCAGTAAACTGCGAGCTGGCATTGATCCCCTTCTGTTCCATTCACCAATACAGGCTGGTCACCACCTCATCCAAAATAACCTCCCCCTCAGGGAGAGATTGGGATGCAATAATCCTTATTCCAAGCCACAGCACCATTGAACCGCTAAGTAAATGCATTATCCAAATCCACTGTGCTGCCATTTTCCTCAAAACATGTGCAGTGATATTAGAGGCCCAAAGTGCCACTGGACACCTCGCTCCGTGTGTGAAGGCATGGCATACCAAGAGGCTGCCAAGGGAAGCCTGTGCTGTACTGTTAGGCAATTGGCATGGCAGGCAGACAGGGCGAGGGTACTTACATCATGCATGGCGTCCAGTAGCTTGGTGAGCTGGAAGAAGCGCTGCCAGGTTTGGCCAGAGTTGTTGGTTGCTTTTCCCACTGAACGCCGGAGCTCCTTAATGTAATTAACCCTCATCTCCTCGAATGCCGCCTGGTTCTTCAGACCCTCTTTGGGAACTGGGGAACAGACAAATCCTTATGTCATCACCTGGATTTAAGTATAAGGGTTTAAGTTTACATTTAAATTCCAAACTTTTTAGATTGACTGATTAACCTGGAAGATTGTAATCCTTCACAATGCACATTTAGTTGGGTGTAGGGTTTGGCGGTATGACCATATATACTGTGAGATTAGATACATTTGTCAATCATCAGAGATTTTGCCAACGACATGGTTATCACTTTAATATCTCTGGTTGTACTAGGTCATTATGGGCAATGTTGTAAATTATTGAGCAGGACTATTCTTGGCAATACTGGATTCTTATATTAATTTCTGTCAATGCGATGAAGTACTTTGATTTGTCAGGTATGTAGTTCATTATATTAGCCAAAAAAGACATCTGATTATAGTGTCCATCAACAATTCTTTAATCGATTTTGGTTTTATGTCCTAATATCCATCAATAACACAATTTAAAATTAAATATACTGTGATAAAGGATTTTATCCATATTTCCCACTCCTGGTTGGCTGTTGTCTTTAGATTAAGAATGAATATTGTTTTGTGTTCATGCAGTTAAAAGCAGGGACTATTGGCTATTTTGAAATCTCTGACTTGATGTTTAATAAAACTCATTGGATCCAAAATGTATTAGCTATGTTGTCAGGATATCAAACATGGAGGAGAAATAAAGAGCAAACATGTTGTAGATGTATTAAAAAGGGCAAGAATTGTTTCTTTCAGAAGTAATTTTTTGTATTATTATTTTTCTGGTTTCCCTTGAAAACGAGATCATGAATTTAGACTACTTGATTTACTTGAAAATAATATATTTAATAAAAGAGCTATTGCTCTGCAGCCAACAAGTAATTCTTAGCTGTCAGAGTTTATTTGAATGTGGGAAAAAAAGAGAAGAAAAAATTATTGAAACATTCATTGTTCAAAAATGCATTTCAACATCAATAACATAGAGAGACTTTGACGGGGGGAAAAAATCAAGTTACCAAATGCTCACTGTGATGTTTTATCTATCTCAAGCAAGTTCCAAGCCTCAAAAGTTGATTTTCAACATACTGAAATGAGTGAAAACCAATAGCCACCTGGAATGTAGGACATGAGTCCCAAAATTCAAAGTACCCTTTAGAACATGGTTGGCAAATGCACATTAAGCACTGTTTGCAGTTAATGGACTAAGCCATGCACAACCACCGGTATGTTCCTTTAATGTAGAAATGTGTAACTGTGTAAAGGGTAATTAGAGGTGCTCAGTGAATTACGCACGACTCCCACACAGTTGCCTTTTTATGGACATTTTTCCTGTGTTGACGACCTAAGCCTATTTAGCAACTCATTACAACCACTTTCACCATTTCAAGAGGTAATTAGCGTGCATGTGTAGCCACTGATTCATGAAAGACGGCTGATACACTGGAAGGCATTGATTAAGTTAAGTTATCTCAGCAACAGTGACAACAAAACAAGTGCTTCTGTGTATTCAAGAGCTTATTCATTTTGTCAACCAAACCTCATTCATCAAGCAGCTTGTTCAATGACCAGAGCTGTTAAATGACTGCAACCTTCATTCACATTAGAATGATTTGGATGGTAGCATCAATGCACTTAAAATAAAAAGGAAGTGTAATGGGAGAGATTCAGACAGATGTGAGGAATGAGATACAGTAACTGCATCATGAGGATGCATCGAAATGTCTACAATATCTTTTTCTCTCGCTCCTTCTCCCTCCCTGTGCAGTAGAACAAAGTCACAGATATGGAAGTCTGCCAAAGCTCTTAAATGACATTCAGCTGCAGGCTCCCAGATTAAGAAACACCTCGCCTCTCAAAGAGTGCACCTCAAATCAGTCTGAGGGAACGCCTTCAGTTGTCCTTCAGCCAAGACTCAGATATACACCATGACCCAATGTGAGTTTGTCAACCATCAGAGATTTCGCCTAACTGTTTATACCAAAGTAGCTACGCCTTTAATGCCTGTGGGTGTATCAGGTCATTTTAGGCCTAATGAGCACAATTTTCCAGAAATGTTACTGTATCACATTATAACATACATATACCATGATAGAAGGTATATATTTACTGTATATATAAAATGGATAGAGATTTAACAATTACTGAAAGTTATTACTACTGTTAGATTGAATAGGGTGGCAATTTATGACTATTTTCATTAATCTGTTGATTATTTTCTCAAATGATCATGTAGACTATAAAATGTATGAAAATAGTGAATTGTTTTTTTTGTCCGACAGTCCAACACCCAACGATATAATAAAAAGCATGATAGAAAGAAATCGAGAAATCGAGTAATAGTTGCCAATTCATTTTCTGTCCATTGACAAATCGACTAATCGTTGCATCTCTAATGTGGAACATCCAAGACTGAGCTCTACACGAGTGTAAAGAACATGGCATCTCATTCAGCTGTTTGTTTCACCACCTGATGTTTCATCAGTGAAGTCAAAGAAGCTCCCAATCACATGTAACATGTAATACAGAACTAATGGTCGTCACCAAAGGCACAGACTCCTCTGTATTCACGGCATGGCTAAACATGTTGAGAGGAGACGATGGTGTTAATATCCCATAAATGTTTTTACTGTGTTTTTGAAACCATACAAAGATATCTTTTGCAGCTGAATGTGAAATTCTGAACCCTAACGGTTTGAATGACCTCGCTTTAAAAACGAAATCATGCACCTCCTTTAGTACTTCTGAGCAGCCAGAATGTCACTTGTGGCAACACTAGCAAAATCCAGCAACCTACAGGACCTGTTTGAGTTCTGCAGAATGAATAGCCACAAGCAAAAGACTACTTCTTGTCATTTAGGATTGCATCTTTTTGAGATAATTGTAGGTAAATAACTCTGAGAGTGTGTGTTTGTCTGCCTTCCTCTCGTCCTCTCTTTCTGTCTCTTTCTATGTGATTCTCTTCATCGTAATCAACTTCAAGCATGACATACATGAGGCTGAGGGAAGCAGGTACGAGAGCAGATTGGACCCTGGTGTCGAGGCTGTGATTTCTGTGCTTTATTTCGTGGCTGACATGATGAGAATGTGCTAAAACCCAGGGCCACATTTGGATCTTTTGTTTTTCTCCCACTGACCCACATACGCCCTGATTAGAAACTGACCTGGCATTTAGGGGCATTACCATGACCGGGCCCCAAAATGGGGCATTTATACCACCGTAATTGGTGTCAAACGGATTTTTGCTGCAGGTATAGAGCCTTTTCAACTAGGCCATATTTCTTATTGGGAGTGCAGCTGCTTTGTTATGTGTACCAAAAACCTGGGAGAGCTCTTTTTCTATTGCACATAAAATAAAGAGGCAAACATAACTCATGCAGCTAGGAGATGCCATTAGCACGCGTGTTGTTCAAGGACATGCAGCTTCCTGCTCTGGGTGGCTGGTACATACCTAACTGACAGAGTGGCTCTCGGTTTAGATTTAATACCCGATACTATTCATTAGATTAGGGAATTCTACAACTAGCCCTGAGCATGAATACAGTAACAACTTAGTGAAGCTTCAGGGTGTTGTCAAACAGGAAATTCTAATTTAAACATGACCCAAATACACTAATGACTGGAATGAAAATGATAACAGTGTTTAAGTAATGCAAAGCAATTATCAGGCTTTTGTGTAATTAGCTGTAAAATGTGTCACACGAAATGCACCCATCATTTCAGATGCTGTACACTCGTCCAATTCGGAGAAAAATCGAGAAGACAGTTTGGTAAGAGAACAAACGAACGAGATAATGTAGCAATACTATCTACGTCTGCGCAGAGGTGAGGAGTGTAACTGGTTTGAGCAGGCCACTGCTCCTGTACCAAATCCAAACAGGGTCATGAGACACCGCGGGCTCAATGAAACCTTAGCCAAGGTCAGAGAGGAATAACAGCCTTTCTCTCTTTTCTCTTTATCCCTCCTTCCCTCTCTCTCTCTCTTTTGCTCGTTCACCCTCTCTCTATGTAATGTTTTCAAAACCAGCCCAAAGGCACACACACACACACTCAGTGACTCCGTAGTACTTGCTCAGCTGACAAGTTCTGACAACTCCTCTGTAAACATTTCTGCAGCTCCTCCTTCCACAAGGCCCTGGTATTTACCTCTGAATGACTGTAACGAAGAGACCTTGCTACAGTGCTTCTGAAAATCCAGATATTTTTAAAAAGTGATTCACAAGTGCTTTTGCTGAAATATTTGCCGAACCTCCATACAGTACAGTTGCTCCTTCATGTGCAAAGGACAGGCACACGAATTTTGCTGCTGCACAGTAGAAACGAAGCACTAGATGATTATTTTCTTCCCCTTCCCTCATATTTTACCGCTATATTTTGACTGAATCCTATAACCGGAGCAGATTGAAGCACCTTAACTTCCCTGTTTCAATTCTGTATCCCAGCTACTTTTATCCGCACCCTCTCCTTCGAAATTCCAGCCCAGGTTTAAAGGAAGTAAAGAAAAATAGCAGGTCTTGGAGCATTGCCTGGTGCTTGACTGGCCTTTATTAAGTACAGCAGGGCTCTCTGGAAAACCTCCAGAGGACCAGCAAGGAGAAGAGAGGGAGGCCACAACAACAGAAGGACCAGCTCTGCCAACCCCCCCACCCCCTTTGTCTTCCCTTTCTTTCTCCCTATAGCTATGCACCTGTCTCTCTTTCTTACCAACACAAGCTCTCACTGTCTACATTTGTCTGATTTCACTCTTCTCCCTTCTCCCTCTTGGTTCCTCATCCTCTCTGTATTCTCTCTCTTCCTCGTCTCTCCCAACATCCAATAGCTGAAGTCCAGCCGGAGCTCCCCTGCTTCCAGATGACTCAACACCACCGAGTTTAGATCAGGGAAATGCGTTCACACTGCCTCTTCCATATGTCACTGTACTATGAAGCCAAACCAACTGTACACTATTGGCCAGGGACGTAGTGTATGTTTAACAATCTACTGACAGAAGGTTTTTACATTTCTATATATGTACTGCTGTAAGTGCTCAAAAAAAATCCCTTCTATTAGTTATGTTTATGTTTTAGAAACTGCAAAACTGCATTCCAGCACAGTTGGACTGCAGTTTTGAGACCTTTTCATATTTTGAAAAGGAAATACATTCAAAGTCTGATCTATTTTCTTTTAACTGTATTGCAAAAATGGATCAGAATTAGGGCTAAGATAACAGACAAAACAAAACGTTATGGGCTTCAAACTTTATAGTGAAGATAATTTGATAACAATCAACCAGGGACTAAGTTAGGTATCAAAGTTTCAGTTTTTCGTGTCAAAATGTTGAAATTAACTTGATTAAAAGTGCGTCAATCATACACGATTAGTTCAAAGCCACTAAAATATCTGCTACATTGTCTGAGCAGTTTTGACCTTTTAATTGCTTGCAATGTTCATGATACAGAAGTAGTTTCTTCTGTGGTTGCGCTCATTATAACTGATTTTGGATACATACATATATATATATATATATATATATATATATATATATATATATATATATACACATACATATACATTGTTATTGTACATATTTTTTACTTTATTTTTCACATACTTTTAGCTCTAAATTATGCTACTTTCTACTCTTGAATGGGAGCACCGGTACTGTACAATTTCCACCCGGGGATCAATAAAGTATTTCTGATAATGGTGTCAGTAAATTGGCCATAATGTGAATGCAAAACGGAAGAACTTGTGATGCTCGGATGAAGTGAAATTCACCGAGGTTGTGCTTCGCCCATCTGAGTCCAGCATTCACGCACCACTTTCAGAGGCCTCAGTAACTGAAAAATAAATAATCTGCCAATGAATATTTCCACTGATTGGCACTGGTGCTGTAGTTCAAAGAGTTTGAAGTCTGGCCAGCATGCAGACTCTTCAAATAGCTCGCCACAACTCTCTCTCACCTCCCTTATCCTCACCTCTCTCTCTCTCTCTCTCTCTCTCTCTCTCTCTCTCTCTCTCTCTCTCTCTATTGAACATCTATTGACACAAAAAACCCACACAGCTGAGGCCCCACGTAGACTTCTGCATAAACACAAGACTGCTGCAGGTCTCACGTGTCCCAGTGTGAGTGGGTGTGGACGGTGAAGTTATGACACAGCTGCCATCACGGAATCTTTAACTGTTACTATTGAACTGACAGCAGCAGCTCACAGGGCGTTGAGGTGGTGGAAAAACTGCTTTCAGTTTCCAACTGAGCAACTTGGTCCAACACATCCTCTCTGTTCGGCTGCAGTGCCTGTGGGCGCAGTTTGGCAGTGAGTGGCAACGCGGTGAGACCTTCTTTAGTGAGTGATAGACGTATTCCGTTTGTCCATGGGAAATTTAAAAAATATTAAACAGAGTAGCCTTCACTCAGAGAATAGAAAAATTAAGACACAGCTCCCCTATTTGCATATACTGTATGTTGCTACACAAACTCAAAGTCTATTTCCACACTTGTTATGAATGTTAACGGATTAAGAATGATAATAAATGTTGGGTGGCTCAGGCCATAACACTCAACACAATACAAAAACAGATAAAAACAATACAATTGTGAGGAACAAGTGCTAATTTGGGAACACAAAAGGCATCGCACCTTTGCCTGTATGTGATGTGAGGAGCAGAAAACACACAGACAGCTCTCCACAGATTATCAGTGGCCTAAAAACATCAGCATTGTTGATTCTGATGAATCCTGCTTCCAGCTGCACTGCCGTAACGGTTGAGTCAGGGTGCAGCGTAAGCAACATGGTCGCAATGCACAGATTTGAGTCCCATTAAAAACAAAATGGGTCCATGAATGCATCACAGCAGACTGTCCGAGGCGTTCTCACAAGGGGATGGTACTTTCAACTAGAAAAAGTCCCCTGTTGATGTTGATTACTTAATGTTTTGTTTTTTGATCACGTGTCATTATGCCTTTAGTAACTTGTGCTTGCGGGGAGGTTTGGGACAAGGTGCAGGTAGTGCAACAGAAAGAAAGCCATGTGAGCAGATGGGTATATAATAAATACATTTATTAAATAAACTGCTCTTGCAGGCCTGTAGCTCACTGCCTACCTGTGCTGAGAAGCAGAAGGACCTTCATGGAGAGGAACTCGTCGTAGGTCAGCTGCAGTCGTACAAACTCCTGGCTCACCTGCCTCATGCCCAGGCACAGGTCGTACATGGCTGACTGCTGCATGCGGTCCCTGAAGAAAGAAAAGTGAGAGGGAGGAGGGAGAGGAACGAGACAGCAAAAACATTTTAAGCTTCACAAAAAAAAGTAGTATTTCTTTCAGAACTCCTGTATTAGATGTAGTATTAGTTACAATCCATCCTCAGTATTCACTCATCCACACGCTCATTTATTAATTTGTTTACCCACTCATTCTGACTTTATGTCACAATTGACTCACTCATTCACTTCCTAACTCCATTCCTACCACACTCGTTCAGCCCAGTGAAACAATATTTCCACACAGTGCAGAGGAGGATTCTGCTAGTCTGGGCTAAGAGCAGAATACCAAATCCCCCCAGATTGCAGTGCGCTGCGTACAGTATCACAGCACAGATGCACCACTTTCTTAAGGCTGTGGTGGACTACGAAAGACCCCATATCTAACCCTGGTCACCATAGAAACATTCTTAAGAAGGACATTGACAGAACAGACACGCACATGAACATATGTTAACTACACAGAGATCGATGTGTCAAAAATATCATCATTCCATGTACGCGTAAGTGCTTGTGACACTCTCACTCCCCTTCTCCTTCACACACATTTTATCAGCAAAATAATCTTGCTTACGTCACAAAAAGTTCACCAAAACAGGAAAGAAACATTAGAAGGAATAAAGCATGAGCCAATCAGAAATGTGCTCTGCAGATGCCACAGATTCAGGGGAATCTCTGGCTTTAGCTATAAATCACCATCACATCGAGACTACAGTAATTAAATGCAAGTGGTGTGGCTTGACTTGAAAGGGGTTGGAGTTTTAAACCGCATCATTTTATAGGCAGTGAGGGTGGAGACTTCACTCTGATAACAACTAGACTAAACATTTTGTGAAAGGGGACCAGAAGCAGCCGATTGGAAACGAGTGCATAATGTTCCCATTAAAGCATAAGACAGCATAACACGCTACGGTATTTACTGTACAGCTGTGTCTGTCGGCCCGACTAAATAACTGATAAACTGTGACAACGTCTGGGAGAGGAGCAGACCGGTTTCCCTGCTGAGCAGCACTGTGTATGTGAGCAGTTTCGCAAAGTGCAGCATAACATCATTTGATACAACTTTGGGCTGGAGTTTCTAAAGTCTCCACACGTTTTTTTCTCTCTCTCTCTCTCTCTCTCTCTCTCTCTCTCTCTCTCTCTCTCTCTCTTGCTCTCTCCCTCCACTCTCTTCCTGAAATCAATTTTGCTGAATCACTGCCCAAAATGAGCTGCTGGTTTTGGGGAGGAAAGAAAAAAACTGGCAGCAATGTCTCTCCTTCCCTTCCTTCTCCCTCTCTCTCTTTCTCATCTCCCTGTCTTGCTCTCACTTGCTCGGTTTCTCTTTCTGTCTTTCCCTCTCAGCCTTAAACTCACTCTCTTTTTTTTCTGTTTCTATGGTAAAAGATTCAGGAAGGAGCAGAGAACTGAGGAGTTTGGCTGGAGGAAGCCAACAAAATTTAGTTTGTTCAGAAAAGTTATGTCCAAACAAATGCCTTAAAGTCTAACTGAAATCACAATTAGTTCTCGCCTTTTACAGTCAAATATTATGTCAAAATAATATATTTTTTGAACAGTGAAGGGTGAAAAAGGGATTTCAGATACATCACAAATGCTCCTGTAGCCTTCAACAGTGTGAACCTGTGAAGACACAATGTGAACCATCTTGCACCAGTAACTGCAGGTTACAAACCACAGACAGTGTCTTGTTAGCAGTAGCATTGACAAATAAGGGCAATGAGGACCAGACAACATAGCATCTGAACTGACTGACACTTACAGTTGTGGGTAAAATCTAAGCTACTCACTGTGCTACAGCTAATTAGCTATCTAGCCTGCAAACTGACATTAGATGTGCTGTCTGTGTATGCTGTCAGCCAATGACAGAGCGGTTGCATACTGCTGTCTATGACACTAACTGTCTTAAATCTAAAACACAGATGGAAATGAATGGATTTGATTGGCTTTGTGAAAAACAGTGCTCCGACTGGTATAGACACAGACACGGGGTGCTGTCTTAAACCAAGAAATATGAAATTTTATATATATGTTTTCTGTACGTACGTACGTCTGTACGTATTGTCACTGTTTTAGGAGCATTGCTTATATATGCAGCGTTTCATTTCTGCCTTTACACATAGTAGATACAGTTTGTCTCTCCAATGTGTCCATTAATTGCATCATGAGTGAGTGCCCACAACTTTTAAGGAAATAATTTTGTTTATCTGTTGCAGGCATTTACCACACGTCAAAGACTAACTGACTTAGATTATGCAGGCTTGCTTTGTCTTTAATGTAAAATGCACATCTGTCTTTGCAGTATTTACTCTCAATCAGTGACAGATTCCACTCTAAGAGCTGAGTGAGCGGACAGTCTATTCAATAAATGCCTTAATGCCCTGGGTCAATAAGCACTAAGTAGCTATGGAAACAAGTCTACACTGTCCAATCCCCTAAATACTGAGTGGAAGCAGCAAAGTTATGGAACGATTTTGTCCTCATTTTGACTCATTAATTAAATAAACAACAGATAGACTACTGTATGCATACAACAAGCAAGCAACACACCTTGACCTGATATCAGGCCCAGAGAGAAACGGTGGGGATGGCAGTGACGTCCAGGCTGCCCTGACAGAGCAGCAAGCATGTGACCAAAATCCAGGCCACCACAATCTCCAGCCGGTCTACATCTCATCTACTCTGTCAAGCTGAGTACCAGGCCCATCTGTCAGTGGGACAGGCCTGCTGTAAATTCATCACAAGCAGCAACAGCAGCATACTGTACAGTCAAAAAAAAAGACGTCTTAATTTCTCTGCAAACAATACATATTAATTGATTACATAAATGCATGTGCAATTCCAATATCTTTGTCTTTTGTTACTTATATTCTGAACTCAACTTGCTACAAACCATTAAGTCTCTCTCACAAAATAATATTTTCTCCAAAAGCTGTTGTCATTTCACAGAAGGAAACACATAATTCTTAATAAACTGTGATCCACTTGGCACTAAATTGATTAGAGGATCAGAGGATCTCTGGTGTGGCAAACTAATGCTTTACCGACTGCACTAAGCTCGCAGTGATACAACACAGGCTCACAGAGTCTGAAACTCTGTTGCACAATGGCATTTGCGCTGCTGTGTATTTATTTATTTATTTACTTGGAACAAACTGACCCACTGACATTGACTTACACAAGCTATTAGTTGGAGCTTTTAAACCTGCCCTTGATTGAACCCGCTCCTCTACCGCAGGCTGCCTACAGAGGTTGCTATTCCCATTTTTGGTTAATTCTATGACATTCAATTCATCACCAGCCACGCACCACAGCTCCAACGGGAAAATGCCCACAAACACTTCCTTTCCACTTGCTCTCCTGTTCAAATACATTAACACACACATTGGAGCACCTTGGTAGCTGAAGGGTTACAATGCATGCCACATGGTCGCAACAGGCACCCGTTGTTGCATGTCATACCCCTCTCTCGCCCCTTTTCCTGTCTACCTCTTCACCTGTCATCTATCAGATGAAGCCCCCCCTCCAAAAAAAAAAAATATATTAACACACATCAAGTGGGCCATTGACTGCCCTTGCTAGGCTTTGATCGTCCGTGCTTGACGCAATTAAGGAACCATCAAAAAGTACAAAAGTATTTCCTTGTGAAGTGGCAGAGATCAGGTGCAAGATTATGACCTTGTTTTTACGTACACCGTGACTTCCTGAAAGCAACATCATTACCACAAAAAGTCATTTTGGCCCTTTGAATAGTTTTAAGGTATGTTAGTGGAAGGCTCAAAATAGTACAACAGGAAAAACACACTCCTTACTCTCCAAATTCCACAAGGAAAATTGATGTTTATGCATACATTTGCATCTGATGAGCTGCTGAAAATAGCAGAAGCTACTAAACACTAACAGTCAAAGCCTGACAGTTCAACCAATTACTGTATCTCCTAATTATATACTCCGAAAAACAAATTATTCTTTCTCACATCTGCAGTAGCCATGTTTATGTGTTGGGGATCCCACAGCACATCAAACCACACCAAATGTATTTTATATGTGCCAAAGTTTTGAAAACTTATATATTATATAAATTGCTTATTAAGAATGTTTAATATCTGGGCCACTGCTAAATGTCTGGACCAGTGCACTTTAATATCATCAACGCCATGTGATATGAAAGTGTGGACCTACTCGTTAAAGATGAGGTCAGGGGCAAAGTAGAGCATCTGTCCATTGGTGTGTTTGTAGGAGCGCCAGCTGAGGCAAAAGGAGGACAGACACATCCATGAGTACTGGATCAGGGTGATTTGGTCCTCAATGGGCAGGCCCCGGAAACCTAACACACACAAAAACACACAGAAGAAGCTGATGAGAAGAAAGCACTATGTTTGAATGTAGCTGACAACACGTAGGCATGGATTTAATGCGTTTGGACTTAAGCACCAACTTAAGCGGCATTTATTTAGCCGAGTACGAGCACGTGTGGAACCGCATGTTTGTTCGTGTGCATTACGTACCGTGTATCTTTGCTACACTGTGCTTTTTTTGTGCCAATATTTGTTTAGACATGATAACCACTGAGAAGTATTCGCCCATTCTTGTTTTACGCAAATCCCACAAGGCCTCCAGTTATTGGCGTGTTGTCTATGGAGCTCCAAAAATAGAGTGGAATAGGAAACTTGCCAAACTCTCAATCAAACTCTGGCGAGAAACTCCTCCTCATGCAAAACATAGGCCTACTGAGGACACACAAGTGACTTATCAAGGCTTGGGGACTATTTTAGTCAATATGCATGTCAGATTGCGAAATACAATAATTAAAAAATATATATATTTGTAGAAAAGGTATGTCAAATGCCTGGCTTAACACTGTGTATTCAGTTAATAAAATAAGGAGCACAGGGCTGGCTGATATTCAAAATATGAACTTTGATGTCTGTAATTTTTCAGGTAACTTTAAAGGTAACCCGCCATCAGGAAGGTATGTGCTAATAATGTAGCTCTCATTGACAAACAAGTCTGACTTTCCTGCATAACATATTGTTGGTACTGAATATTGTTCCATGTTGCCCCGTGTGTTAGCCCCGCCACATCCAAGCTGAATGCAGGCGGTGGCATATCTGAAAGTCGAAGGTACTCATTTTGACCCTTCTGTCTGGCTCCCCTTCTATTTATACGTCCGGATATGGCAAGCAGACACCGTGGAGGTATCAAATATTTGCAATACAGCAAATTAAACAGCCTCAAAGAGCTACCTGTGAGACATCTTTCAATATGTCTCCCACTGACTGGCATTTTAGGGGAACTTGTTTATCCCTTTTCAAACATGTTTTTTTTTTCTTCCCGTGCTGTGGTTTATAGGTAGAAATTAATGAGATAGACATTCGATCTTCTGTTCAACATTACATCTGACGCCGCCGATGTAAATGAGTTCTGTTTGGAAATCTTAATCTTGATTCTATTTAATGGTAAAATAGGATTCCCTTCCTAATCTTGTTCAAGCTTCACGGGATCATTTCCTGACCTAATATTTAAAATGAAAAACTGTGTGCCCTGACAAAACTAGCAGGGTTGCAATTCTCAAAATGTAGACATCAAAAGTGAAGATGTAGGCATGTTATCTTCATTAAAACCCCTGATTTATTAAACAGATTTTGTTACCACTTACTATTTCTTTAAATCGTCCATGTATTAATAAAAAATGGACATTTGTATTGTTTATTAATAAATTCATTATAAATATAAAATGTAAAAATGGCTGAAATATACATGATCACAGACATTCTATTGCACTGAAAATATAAAATGTTATGTTGGTTTACAAGCTAATTTAATTGACTTAAGCTGTTTTTTAGAAAGTGGAAAAAATTATTTGACTAGTAGTACAATGTAAAATACTGCAGCCATTTCCATAAAATATAACGTTTAAAAATGTGATTTACACACCTTATTTTCTCTACACATTTCTATGAGGGTGCTGTTTACACTCCTTTCCAGTTCTGTCTTAAAAACAGTCTTAAACAGCGTTAAGGCCTCAGCCCACTGCTATAGTGGTCACTAACCTGGAAGTACTTTGGCCCACTTCACCATGCGTACCATCTGCTTTCCGGCCAGGCGGTTGAGACTGGACAGCAGGTGGTCAGTGGTGTCGGGCTGCGTGTTGTCATAGCCAGAGTACACCTCTTCAGGCTCAATCAGCTCCAACACACTGCAGATGGAGGGTGGCAGAAAAGGTGTGACCACCCCGGGTCCGTGGGGCACCAGGGCATTGGCAGCGCTGGCGTTCAGCTCCTTCTCAGAGGACAGGTAACCTCCTCCGACGCCACCTGTGGCAGTTTGGCCGTCCTTAGAGCCTTGCAGGTCCTCGCTGACTCCCTTCAGCTTCCCTAACTTTTTGGACTTTCGTGCTGTGGGGAACACAACAGCCCGCATTAACACATTGTTGATGGAGGCGTTTCTTACATTCATAATCTGAGGTTATAATAGAAATGTGACAGATACTGGGCGGGTATAATCCTGTTATTGAATGTTTAGTTTGACTGTTGTCCTTTACATATGAAATTATTTTCACTTAATATCGGCCTCAAGGCAAACTTGGGGTTGGTTGTCACATTCACTTTTCTCCACATACTTGATGTTTAACTAGCATTACAGAAATGTTTTTATTCTTTATCTTTGGGAATCTGACAGCTTTCTTAACTTGTCTTTCTATCAAAATTAGATCTAAACAGCTGCGCTCCCATTCACTGGGTTACACCGCTGCTACTCAAACATACAGCCACTCTCACTGGCAACCTTAAGCTTTTATTCATGACTCATGGTCATCTGCTGCTTTTTAAACACTACATGACATTTCACTAGGAGGAGATGTGTTTATTCCAAGTCATGTTTTTGTGCTTGTAATATGCTTAAGTTAATAATTATCTGAATTGTCTATATGTGATTGACACATGGTGGATTGTTGAGTTTAAGTTTATCCATTTCAAACCAGTGCAACCCACCAGTTGCTGGTGGTGCATTGCCAGAGGGTAACCATATGGTGGCTGGAGCCTATCACTGATAAGTATAGCGGATGACAGCCTCTGTATATGATGTGGTTTTCATAGTTTTTTGGCGTCACTCTCCAGTCTCCTCTGTGCTGAGCTCGCTGTATGTTTTTAAGGGAATGACAATGTTGTACATAAGTGACTGAGTGACACATGGTGGTCTATTTAAGCTGCCTTTGTTGTGCCCACTCTTTTGCTCTGCTCTGCTGTGCTGCTGCTGCACATCTCCTTTAACCCATCTGCTACATGTATACTGTTCCAAACACCACTTCAACACTACTGCTGCTGCTGCTCATATAGCATTTCATAAGACCCACATTTATCCCAGCAGCCACCTGTAGGCTCTTATTACCCTGTGAGTGAGTTTATTACTCACACTCCACAATCATCTCTCTGCATCAACACTGTGTATGCTCGTGGAGAGTAATGTCAAAGCAAAGAAAAATGGACTTTGTTAATACTCTGTATTCACTCAATAATACATCCATTAGTTTTGTTGACTGAAATATATACAAGCAAGTCAAATTGGCCATAAAAAACAAGCGTTCACACATTCACAGTGCAGAAAATGTATGATGAAGTGCTTTTCTGGAATTGGTTTTCCCAATCAGTCCCATTTATTTGTTTTATAATGTACTATCAGCGGTTTGGTTTGGTTCCAGGATAAAAAATGTCCCATGTTTAGGACTTTGTTATATCATTTACTGAATGTGTTTATTTTCTGTGAGCACCTGGATTTTTTCTTACACATGTATATGTGCATTACATCAAGGGTTTAAATCATTCTCCTGTTTAATAAAGCTCATCAACGTCATCCCTTCGTCAGAAAAAGTCGAATGAGGGAGATTAAGAAATGAAAACCTTATTACTGCAGCCATTTACTAAACTATCGCTCAGGTCACAGAGGACTCCAGCCGTAGAGAGCTTGAGCTAGTTTGGGAGCTGTTGCTGTTGAGGGCCTGTAAAGCCCATTTAGATCTTTTATGTGATATTGGGCCGAACAACTAAACTTGATTTGACATGACAGCAGACAGCTCTAATGCATTTCCAAATGACAGAGTCTTCATAAACCAGTAGTCTATATACTGTAGAAACATACACTTTAGATAAGTCACAGAATCTGTCCAAAGAGCTGAAATATCCCCAAGGATTAAAATATTAAATATTCACTGCTTCATCTCATCGACTATCTGAATAGATAAAATCTCTAAAATGTTTTGTGACAGAAAAATGGTGGAGTATCATACGCCACAGGGTAAGATAAAAATAACTGGTATGAAAATTAGGTGATGATCATTAAGAAAAACAACTTTACAGTCATTTCTGGGAATGGTTCATTTTGACAGCAAGTCAAGGAATCTTGCTTAGAAATTGTGCACACCAGTACAGCTAGTCTGAAATGTCCATGTTGCTTTTTGTAGGCATTCATTAACTCCTCTCCCCACTGCTTCAGATATATATCATTCCAATTTGCAAATATTTCACTTAATTTAGAAGACTCACAAATAATTCATTAAAAAGCATGAAGCAGACAACTCAGGCTACACTCCATAACAGCAGCAGCTGCATGTGTGTGTGTGTGTGTGTGTGTGTTTCTTGCCGCCTTTGTTTCCTCAAGCAATTTGACAGAACTACCAAAACCCTGCGTCAAATTTTTCTATACATTTACATTCATATTTAAATTCAGCCTACTTGGGGAGCATACAATTAAAATAATTTGTAATTTCAAGAACTCTAATGGACTGACAACCTATCAAGTATGCTTTTAGCCTTGTGTATGCCACTGTGACCCTGAATTGGAATAAGCCAGTGGCAATAAATGAATACATTTCATCCACCACTTCCCTTTCAACTAGTGTCGTCTTTCCTCAAAATACAATACTGTAACTTGTCTGTAGGCTTTGTCAGCTGGCATCGTATAGAGTACTGTAGATCTACAAATTCGGTAGATGCATTATGCATATTGTGCGCAGATATACTATATGCGCACACATACACACAAACGTCCTATGACTCAGCATCCTTGGGCCTCCTGTGACTACAGCCAGACCTACTTTTCCATATCTGTAATTTCTTATAAGCAGAGCGAGGCTGACTCAAATGTCACATCTAAGACACGTGACAGGGCAAATATATATATAATGAGGGTGTGACTCCTCACCTCCTAGGTTCATCCCGGCCTGGAGACACTTCCGTACGCGACATGCCGGACAGTTTTTCCTTCGGATCTTGTCAATGATACAGTCATTTCTCCCGGCACACAGGTAGTTGTGCTGACCTACGGAAAGACAAGACACAGCGTCAGTGCGATGGTGGATCGTACATGCAGCTTGACATAGAACAGCAGTGATGTGCAGCAAAGACATAAAAAAAGAGCACTAAAGTAAGTTAACTTGTGCAATACTGAATAAAATATGTGTACATTTGATTACATGAACAGAAGTAAATGTTTGATTCTACTGTAGAATCTCTGTCGGTGACTGTTTGTAATGTAGGTCAACACAGAAACCCGTGAAATGTCTGGCAATATCAGAGATCTACATTTTATGATTATCACTGTGAAAATCATTGAAATTGTGATTATTCCGCTCTCACATTCTACAACGCATGACTAATGGTGTATTTTACAGTATATGGCATGGGGGTATTAGCATTCGCTGGAACCAGGACACTGGCTGCAGCTAGACTATTCCTGACAGTGATGCTAACATGGCGAGAATCCCTCCTGCCTCCTGCCTAGCCCTCAGCTAAACCCAATGATCTCCCATTTCAGAGCGCTTCCTTCCGCTCCACTACTTCTTCACTGTACAGCTCCTCTCCTCCTCCACTCTTCTCCCTCTCTACGCCTGCGTCTCCATCCCTCTTTTTTCCCTTTTTCCACACGTCCGCCAGCCTCAGAGCGCCATACGCCCACACACAGGCAGGCTGATGCTCGTGCACACGTACAGTCATTCACTCTCTCACTCCAATACACACACACACATGCATGCACATACACACCACAGCCAAAGCTGCTCCACTTGGCAATTCAATAAAAAAAAAAACTGCAAATGTTGTATCTGCTTTCACAAACAAATACACACACATGGAAATCACGACACAACCCAGATGGAGTGGTATAGTGTGCTGTAGTGACCCCAGTGACCCCAATAAATGGCCTAGCTCTGTCAGGGTCGATGTCAAAATTGTATGTACGTCTCAGATGGTGTATATGGTTGTATGCATGCACACATTTGCATGTCAGTGCATGTCAGTCTGTATTTTCCTGCATGTTTGTTTCGCATCGTTTTTGGCAAAGACGTGAGAGTTGTAGCATGAAAGCTTGTGCGTTGTTTATATGCAGTTTGCTCAAACATGTACATTCTGTGCATTGCCTTTGTTGCATCTACCGTACAGTATTTGTATTTGTGTGTAGGACGGAGCAGAAGTTGTTTTCTGAGCTAGCAGGAGTAGTGCGCAGTGTGTCTGTCTGGCTGCTGCCAAAAGCCAAGGAACCGAGCTGCAGGAGGAGAGGCAGCAGCTGTAGCCCCACCACTATTTCTGGCTAAATCACATGACCGTTACATAAGCCCATTTTTCTTGCTCTAAAAAACAGTAAACTGCGACACAGGAAACACAACGCAGCCGTCCCCTTCTCCACCCCTACCCCGTGCACGCTAACACACACACACATGCATATACGCACACACTCTCGCTTGGATAGGCCGAACCAAATGGCAATTCTGAAAACTCTGGAGCCTTCCTGTCAACTGTTTTGCTCATTCCCGTGAATCTTGTTAATAATTGTTAGAGTGAAATACACTTCATGAGACAGGCAAAGTCGTAGTTCAATGGTGAGTGTGTGTGTGTGTGTGTGTGTGTGTGTGTGTGTACGCGCACGACTGTGTGTGTATCTGAAAGGGAGAGTTGTTTATTTATGTACTGTGTGTGCATGCACTCACATGCCCTCGCACAGCATGTTTACCTCTGAATATGTGCATTTGCTTATCAACCTGGCACGTGGCGGGCTTACTGATGAATGACACCTTTTCAGTCTTACCTTGGAAAGGTAAGGTTTCATCTCTTATGAAAGTGGTTAAATTATTAACTCATTTTGACTCCATGTGCGCTTTACTCAAACATCCATAACTTCTGTCTTTAGATTCCTCAGATACTGTTTTAAATTTGACATCATTCTGAAAACTCCTTTCATCGTGGTTCATTTAACCCTCCGAGTTCTCTAATGGAGTCCACTCATGTCTACTTTTAATGATCTCACAATCTGGCAACAACCCGGTGAGTAGTCTCTGTTGTCTGTCAACTCCAGCATACATGAGTTATTCTTCTGAAAGGGAAATACTCTTTCCTATGGGGACCCCACTTTAACAAGAGTAACCTGCCCTGCAGTCCTCCAGCCACCAGCACAGCTACAGTACTTCTGATTTCCAAACAGAAGACAGACAGACTTCAGGCCTTTGCTAAAATACAGCCTTTGACCGATCATTTTTAAATAGTCTCCAGGCACAAGTGGTCAGACCCCTGATTGTGAAAATAGCCTCTCGTATACAGTAGCTGACCCACATCAATAATACTACTGTGACTCTCTGAATGGCATTCAGCAGTGGCAGCAGATTCCTTAGTTGCATGCCGGCACTGCGGAGGCAAGATGGGATATGACTAAAGATGTGCTGAAGTCTATGTCATTCTCATAGATTAATCCCATTCAATTATCCACTCGCAGAGCGTTTGGTCAATTCTGTGATCGTCATTCATCGGTATTTATGCAACCTAAATTACATAGCCAAAAAAATCCCAAACAACCAAAAAACAGGCCTCCCAGAGATGTAATTGTTGTTACCACTGGGCCAGTGGTATGCAAATCACTGCCTTGCAATAGCACTGCTACTCCAATTCTTTGGACAACACACAAACAGCTGTGTTGGATGGGGCTCTACACAATTAAGTTTCCCTGTCTGGATCATTATAAAAAGAGGGTGCTAAAATAGAATGTAAATAGAAGCTGTTATTTTGTTTACTAATGTCTCCACTGCTATAATAATGTGCTATATCTCAGTTGTCCTGTGCATTTCCTTCTCACAAAAATTTTCCCATCTGCTGTCTCTGTACATGATGCATTTAGTCATTATTTAGGCCTCAGTATGGTATTTGGAAGTTTCTAATGTACAAAGGCAGCCAGTTGTTTCAGGTAAAAGCGGTTAGAATTCATAATCATACAGCCCTCTCATCTACAATGCACTATAACTTTATTCCCAGCCGTAGCACTACACCAATTGTTCGTCAAGACATTCACATATTAATTGGTGCAAATTAAAAACATTTGTATGGTTTTACAGCTAGAGGTTAAAAACACTTTTGACTTTCTTCCAAATCAAATAAATCAAAGACGGCTTGCTGCTGTTTTCAGACTATAGAGTTACAACAGAAATATGTCCACTCGTCTGCACCTCCTTCCTCATCAAAGCTGTTTTGAAAACATAATTCTATGTCTATTGAAACATTACTTGAATGCCTATCTAAAAGAATATTTTCTTGTACTACTTTGTCATTTGTGTGTATAGAGTAAGTGCATTTGACATGCACATTTCTAGCACAGTATGTGGTCCACTAAGACTTTGAAAAAGCCAATATTGGCATCGACACTCTGTAGTACTGTCTCTTTAACAAACCAATCATCAGTGAAGACACTGATAAAGCCCATCAGATTGGCTCTTATTTGGTTGAACGGTGTAGCCCACTGACTGCGCTGGATCCTTTTTGCATTGATGTCAAAGAACAAAGGTATCACCAGGGAGCAGGAAGAGATGGAGGTCAGATTATATCCACTGGAGGGCCATCGGGCCTGCAGGTCAGCCCAGGTCAGGGGAACTGAGGGCATGGAGGAAGTAGTGTGTGCATGTACGAGTGAGTTATATCATCATACGTGCCCCAAACATACAGCACACCTGTTACTGTGATAAGAGGCTTCATAGGTAGAGAGAATGCTGTGAATACTGAGCTGAAATTATTAGTCTATTAATTTATTTGAGAAAAAAAAAGTCTTTTGAAAAAGAAAATAATCTACAGCAACTTAAATAATTCAGTATTTAAGTAATTTATCAAGCAAAAATGCCGAACATTTGCTGGCTCCAGCTTCTCACATGTGAGGATTTGCTGTGTTTCTCTGTTTTACATCATCATGTGAATTTAATACATTTGTGTTGTGGGCTGTTGCTCACACAAAACAAGCAATTTGGAGACGTCTACTTTGCTTTAGGAAAAGTGAGGGGCAACATCACAGGCAATCAATTAGCTGAGAAAACAGATTTGTTGTTATGAAACATAATCATTAGTAGTTATTAGCACACCTAATATATTGTATGCCCTTGTGTCTATTTTTAAAGCAGTATGGATATAAAATGCACAGACAAATGTGTCTAGGTAGCATTAGAGAGACCCTTCCTCAGGCTGCATTCTCCAACCTAAATGCCTATTAGCAATGTGGGTCACACACGTACTTACTGTAAGCTTTACAGATTAAATTTCTACCTCATGCTGCACACCTGAATTCCTTTAGCAGTCACGAAGAAGTGTGTGCCCATGCATGTGTGCCCGGTATGTTTGTGCCTGTGATTGTGTTTGTATGCATGTTGTTCGCAGTTTCCTGATCAAAGAAGCTCCAATGTGGGACGTGTGTTGGGGAGCTGGGATCAGGGCAACACTGCTAAATGGCTTCACTCCAGCCGTTGTTACATGAGCCTCTCACACACAACCTGAAGCATTCACTCCGGCACTGGAGGGAGGCCTTTATTCCCCCGGCCCGAGCTGAAAAAGATGTGATTGGACAGCGGAGCTGCCAGTCAAAGCAGAAAAACAGTCCGAGACGTGTCCTCAGATGACCTCTCCCACAGAGGCGGTGCAGAAGAATAGGTTTGTAGATTGACACCAGCGCCATGGAAACCACGACCCAGTCACATTGCAGAACACAGTGAGGCCATAACAAGGTTGACTAATGTCTCTGTAAACCTCTCAGTTCAATAAGAGAGCAGCAAAAACAGCTAGTGAGCTAAAAGCAGGGCCTAGTATTATTACAAAGAGCAGACATGCCAAGCCACTGATGACATGTGAATAATAAGCTGGCGTTCAACTCTTCAAATGCGCTCCACATGGAGTCGTTTATTGAGTGCAGCTGTCTTGTATCAACAAACTAGTCTTTAGTGGAGAGGATGCAGGAGAGAAGCACTGTGAATGCATTCAGCTATTTCCACATTTCATTAGTGATGATAACACATATTTACGAACTGTTGTTTTGTGTCAGAATGCATTTTCCCACGGCGCAGGATACACGTTTATACTGAAGAATCCATTCACTTCAGTAGAGCCCATAAATCGGCTGCATGTTTGCATGTGACAGTTGAGTCAACAGTAGCAACACAACTGCAACATTTGTAAAGCGCCATAAAAGTTATTACCGCTGTTGTTTGTTTACCATACAAGAACATCTAAAATGTGACAGTAGATAAAATGTGTGAGTGTAAGAGCTGCCATACTGTATGAGATAAACTGGATGACTTGTGGTGAATAGCTGGTGGGTGAATGTTTCTTTTACGAAATAAGTGTGTGTGCATGTGAATGCTTAAAGAATGAATTGACGGCATTTTGAAAAGCTCACAGCCAGTTCCCTGGGACCGTGGTTATAAACTTTATAGTGTACAGTTGGCTGTGCCTTCTGGTAGATATGACAAAAATTAAGTGGAATGAATATTCGTCCTCTTGAGGGGGACTGTAAGTGCACAGATTTGGACAGTAAAAGGCCCATGTGGCCGATAGATATTCCAAACAGATGGTCTGAATGTAAACCTAAAATGTCGACTTCAAAGAACTCGGAGCCAAGCTCCGGTGATGTAAAATAAAGCTACCTAACAGTGACTTGTCTGACTCTGATAAAGGGGAAACCAGACCCACCACAGTCAGAGGATTTCATCTGATTTGTTGATGACTCCAGAATGCTAACTAGCTCTGTAGTAAAGGGCTGTGAGCCAGTTAGTCGTCTAATGAGCTACAGCCGACCGAAAAGTTGTGTCCCCCGAGGCAGGCGGTGCCAAAAGAAATTAAGCATGGGCTGGATTATTCCCCTTGCACAGATGCCCACTCTCTGCAGTCTTCTTTTATATCTCACATGCCGAGTCTAAGTTTTTATCTTTGAGAGAAAAGAGGAGGAGAAGGAGGAGGAAATACTGGGAGTGGGGAGGAGTACAACGTCTCCTCACGTCCTAACTTACACCTCTCCGGCGCTCGCTGCTGACACATCGCTTTCCATCCCTCTCCGTGTTTCTTACTCCCTCTCTCGGCTCCTCCTCTCTTTATCTCTCTGTCTACGTCTGACTTTTTCTTTGTCCTTCCTCCCCCCCGTCCTCCCTCGCTGTATCTGTTTCACTGTCCTCTGTCTCTCTTCACTTTGCAAAATCCTTCTCTCTGTATTTTCATCCTTTGCCTCCCCCCACCTTACCTCTCTCTTTCCACCTCAGCAGCAGCTGTGGAGGGGTCAAGTAAGGTAACAGCTCACTTTGCACATGGGAAGGGCGTACATGTTTTGCGCACAACCTGGATGACATCACTCCACTGTACGGGCTACCCGTATTACGCTTTCATAGTTTGCGCAGTTGCAGTTGTTTGGCCGTGCAGAATCAAAAGCAGTGAGATGCTCATAAAGAGATTTGAAAGCAGTGCATTCAATTTAAAGGGCATCACACAATCAATGAGTCAATTTCAGTGTAATTACATATCATATGAGAGAGAAAAAGGGTGTCAGTAGTATAATCACAGAGCCACTGGAGATCTGGGCTCTCACCTGACCAGCACTCTCACACAAAGTCACATCTTTAGCATCTGCCACCGTCTTTCTCCGCTGGCCACGCTTGAAGCAAGAACAATGGCATGTCTGGTTCGATAACCCCAGACACATAATCTGGTTTCAGGTCTTTGTAATGACGGTGTGTAAATATCATCAAATTAAGGCATGATTTGATTGGGAACGAGTGCAATTCCTCCAACGGTCAGGAAAACACCTAGAGGGCTGATGGCTTGCTGGCAGGCTTGTTTGCTCTCTCTCTCTCTTTTTTCCCCCGTTAGCACTGGGTGTGTAAGCGTGTGTTTTGCATTCAAACACTCATCTTAATGAGTTAGGCCAATGCCTCAGGCAACAGGCACAAAATGAAAAGCACATTATGGCTGCTGCTGATTTTCCCCAAGCTAAATATAACATAAAGGGCTGCTGCAGGAGAATTACCCGCTGAAGGTTTTTCTTTCTGATGTGCCACTCAAATGGTCACATTGTATAAATGCAATGTAACAAATGTTTTGGGCCAATTTAATGATCTTTTGGAAAAAATGAATATGTGGAAGGTCTACTTACATTAAACAGTAGTTGCATGAAACTAAAACCAGCATCAACTATTAGTTAATAATTCTTAAAAGGATTGTGAGGGCTATGTGCTGCCTATATGGAAAGAACAAGCTGCTTCACTTCTTTCCACCATGTGCTTGTCTGAGTGAGCTCTTCAAACTCTGTTCCATCAGGGAAAAAGTGATTATCTGATAAAAGTGAAAATTACTGAAAGCAGAGTTATTGTATTTGCTCACATTTTCTCATTAACATTTCCCAGTTGGAAGAGCTGTACGCTTGTACCACACATTTAAACTTACTAGGCATAAGGTATTCCCCACAAACCACTGTTAATAAATTGAGCAGAATATTCTGTAGGCCACACTTGTCAGTTGAGGTGATATTGTTTGAAATTATTTGATATTCACTGAAACGACTGTGAGAACCAATTTTGGCTTAATGCAATATGAATGAATACTGGCACGGTAGCTTTCTTCTTTTACAGTTATACAAGTATTAGTTTTAGGATAAGAGTTTAAACAACGCATGCCACTCTTCTCTAAACAATAAAATAAGAGATGGGTTTACTTTTTTTTTTAAATGTTCAATTTAAGAAAGGTACGGTGGCCAAGAGAGCTCAACACACTGCAACAAAAGAAAACACATCTTCACCACTTTGAAAACACATATGCAGCATAAAGAAACAAGCAATCAATTTATTTTAGTTTTAACGCTCAGATTTGCATAATTTCTATTGTGTTATAATCTAATTCCATTGTTGTGTGCGACTTGCAGTATTTCTCTATTTGCTTGTATTTTCTGTGTTTGCGGTGTGTTTTTGTTTTTTGCGCTGCCTGTGTGTCGTCGAATCAGCAAATGTGTTTCGTAATTCGCTTGTGTTTTACTTCAGCGTGGTGGTGACATTTGCTTGTGTTTCGTTAAGTTGCAGTGTGTTATGCTCTCTCAGCCACCCTAGAAAAGACCTAACCTGTGACATCTTGTTTGAACATGAGTTAATGCCATACCTTCCACGGCTCTTTTGAAGAAGACTTTGCAGCTTCCACATGTCACGACACCGTAGTGGCATCCTGATGCCTCGTCTCCACAAACCAGGCACACTTTGGCCGTTGAGGACGGTTGTCTCAGTGGCGAGCTGAAAGGACACACACACACACACACAACCAGACATAAATCAACAAAGAATCTTCAAAAGTCAACAACAAAGCCAGGGCAGACTGTCCCCTTCCTGATAGCCTGATACACATTGTGAAACATTCTTGGGTTTTTACGACCCACAGTACAGTAGCAGCGCAATGTGGCAAGCCATAAAGATGTCTGCCAACCAAGAGAGGAGGGCTTTGCACTCGACTGATTTATAGCTTCACCAGGCTTACAAAGATGACAATGACAGAATTATAGAGGAGATTATTTAAATTCAATAAGCAGAGAGACACAGAGCAGGATGTCAAATGTAAGTAGGATCCAAAACACGTGTCCCCTCCTGTGGCATTAAAAAACGTACAGGCACAGGAAAAAGTACTGAGTGGTGGACAAAAATAATGCAAACCACTGTGCAATAGTGTAAACTGTGTAACCAGTTCAGGGTCAAAGATGACAGGTCAGTACTGATGTGTGCTGTGCTGTAAGTAGCATGGCATGTTGTTGTTATTTACTCTGAGCCACAACTAACAGGGAACAGAACTGATGACGGTCTGCTGCAATTCTGCCTGATCCAAGGCATTGTTTACTTTGGCATCGTCTACGGCTTTCACTACTGACTGATTTCTGCAATTACATGGCCATTAAAGCTCAGGATGTACAGTATGTTCTTACTGATGCAGTGCTAAAGGTGGGTTAGTTAAGAGTTGCAGTTTACCTACTGCTGCAAATGAGACAATGTGGGTCATGGAAATGGGTGTCCAAGGTACAAAGGTAATGGATGATGTCAATCAATTATCACTCAAAAGAGAAACAGGTCGCTACCATGTTTAAAGAACTGAAAAAGAGGAGCACACAAAGTACAATATGACCTACAATCTATATCAAGGTAAATTATCAGATTCACCTTGAAGATATTCAATGTAATAATAATTACTTTTTTTTATAATCAGTGCCTGTCTCATATATAAGCTTACTTCTGATATGTTTGCGTTGTTTAATTACAGTATGACCAGTGACAGATACTGACCAATTAGTTGGTTGAACTTCTGCTTAGATGTCATTGGTGTAGTAGCTCTGTCACATATGTTTGTTTCTAGACATTTATTCAAAACTCCAGTAGGAGAACATTTAGGCTGGGTAGAGAGATTCATAAAGTCACAAATTTGATCAATTCTGTTTATGTCAATACAGAATGATAGAGCGATTGTACAGTGTCATCATTACAGCAGATAGTATCGGAGGGTACTGCTTCCCAGAGACACAGCACATCAGTAGCGAAATAAATGTTGGCCAATGGGTAACTTGAAATGGCAGTACAGAAATGCCAAAGATATGTTTGACGTCGCTCGGAAACACTGTCACTGTTCCATGGTTTGTTTTTTAACTATAAAATATCCCGTCTGGTATGTATCTTGGTCACAATGTTTTGATAACCAAATTCAAGGGTTCCTTGTCAAATTTGTTGTTTATGTTATATATTTATTTAAAAAAATGACGATTTTAGCTCCCAAATATCAACATCAGTATTGGCTACAAAAATCCAGTATGAATTGGGGTCTAGTCGGTATTCTACATGTAGATTTGATGCAAAGCTATACATAAAGCTTTTCAAGGATCTATATCCAATGCATACACAGAGACATTAAGACTCTATCTCCCAGAGCTCTGCTACAAGCAGTTGTAAAGGAAAAGATAGAGAGAGAGAAAACAGAACAGGCCACCCAATAAAATCTGGTATGAAACATGACATGTTTCATCAGTTTACAGAGCCAGCATGCCATATGGATGAGGCTCCATGCATACACATTGCATGGTGTGAGTAAAATTTGAATGTGCACATTATATTAGGGCATGCTTCTTACTTATGCAACTTGCTAACGGAATAAAACTGAATCAGTTGGCTCTCGCATATAATTAAAAAAAAAAAATACATGTACAATCTAGGAGATTAAAAGCATCATGCATTTAAGGTTAAGTCTACAGTTATGGAAACACTAGGATGTACAGTATGATTTTTGATAAAACATTACCCCTCATGTGCACACACACACACAACACAGACAGAACACAACATGTCGAAGGGTACAAAGAGAGAACACCTTGTATCAAAACATTAAAAGTGGCCTCAGCTTCCCCTTCTTTTCTGTGCTAATTACCTCTCTCCCATCTCAATCAATAACATGCAAGGTGATTGTCTGGTTAACATTCTCCTTACATCCTTCATCAAACCAGCTGCCAAGCACTCGCTCTCCTCCTCTCTCCCTCTCTCTACCTCGCTCCCTCTCTCATGCACACACATTTCCTCCAGGGGACTAGCTGGAAAGGGGTACAGCAACAGCACACTCAGATACAATCAGGACCACTGATCTAATTCCCTCTTGTCCATCTACACACACATTCAATTTGTTAGGACGCTTAGAGGAGTCTCTGGTGAGGTGTTTGTCTGACTAGATCTTTCTGGCACTGAGCCCCACGGTTTCAGCTAATGTGAGTGTGTGTATGTGTGCATGCATAAATCCAATCCATGTCAAGACGTGTTTTTCAGCATGCTAATCTACTGAATAGTCCCCCATACGTTGGCCTTTTCACACTATTACAAAGCTGTGTTAACAAGAAGACAATCCACGACCAGGAAGAACAGCCCCACAAAGTTTACGGCCAAGAATAACACAAGCAGCATGTGAGAGGCCCCTCTAAAGCATGCTTCTAATATCCAGTCAGTGGTCAACCCTTTAATAGTGCCGCACATTAAAACCTTGTCGCTGCGTGCCAGCCTGCCTGCCCGCTGGTCCACCAACAAGGTGACTTCCCCTCCCTCAGAGAAGTATATAGGTCATTCACTCTCTCTGCTTATGAAACCAGAGCAGACAGGCCAGGCTGCAGTGACTGTGCACCAACGGCTGCCAGTAGCCCAAAACTAAACACAAGCTACCAGACATTCGCAAATCAGGCTGTTTCAGAAGACATGTTTGCCTATAGTTTGTTAGGGTGCAGCATGTGCAAGGATAATAATGGAAATATGTTTTAATGAGCTTGAGAGAATAAGGGAAAGACATGCAACAAAGGTCTCCGGCCAGAATCAAAATTGGGATGTTGCAGTTAAATGGTGTGCATCTTTCACCACGAGGCCACGAGGACACGCCAAATGAATTTCCTCTTTGTTTGGCTTGTCATTTTCATAGCTCAAAATATTCTGAGGTTGCAATTTGCTGTCTGTTTCAATGAAGGCTTAAACGATGATGTACCACTGGAAGTAACATCACGTAAAGGCCGGCAGTTCAAACTGTTAATTCCCTGCATGCAGAACCTTTTGTGACCCTTCATCTCACGCTGCAAACACACAGCCAGAGTGCAGAAGAAGCACATTTGCTAACTTAGTGCAGATGTTCATTTTAGAAAACTGCAATGTACAGTATAACACACACAAAAAAAATTTGTTCTACTTAATCCTTAAAGACGAGACATTTTTCATTTTAGGAGGAAAAAAAATCCATATATATATAATATTCATAACAATATCTCTGAAAAGAATGTGATGTATGACTACACAAGAAAGTTCCGCAGTAGTGTGCAGGCTACTTTTTTGAACTGGGACTGGGACTTTTTTCTTGACCCCTGTCTTCTCTATTTCTGGGTACAGTCTCAGACTAACTCAATGGGACTGACTGCACAGATCAAAGGTCTCATTCTTCGCTCCAGTTGTTGCTTTTTTCCCTTCCTACAGAAACCCCAGGGCAGCGGTTTCATTGTTCTCCGTGTCCTTTCATCTTTAAAGATAACACACAAAGCTAACAAATGATTTAGTTGCTGTTTATTTCCCATGAGGATATAGATGAGCGCGAGTACACAATGCCTGTTTCTTCCCACCAAAATGTACAAGAAGAAATTTGTATCTCTTACTAACTCTTGCTGCCCTCTTCGCGGCTTCCCAGACCAACATGCTGCTTAGGGAAGATAAGATTAATGAAATGACAAAGGAAAAGAAATGTGAGAGCTCGAAGCAAGACGAAGCCCACTGTGCTGGCTAAAATGTGTGAGGATCAAACCACAGGACAGATGTTTGGGCTCAAATTGGTCTCATGCTTTTCTACAAGTAATTCGGATGGCACACTGGCAGCATTCTCCAAATGGTTCAAATATCCCCACCCTCTCTCAGCTGTGGAAGGAATGCTAAATCAGCGAGAGCTAAGACCAGAAAGGACGATTTATTACCATTAATCACAATCCTGAAATATTGCACTTGATAATCACAGTCATTTAAAGCAGCCTTCCTTTTTTTCCTCTTGAGTCTGAGCTCATAATCGTTGTCAACCGTAAACAGGTCAATATGGGTCACGAGGAAAGGTCAGAAGTCAACCGAGCATGGCATAACAAGAACAATTAGTCGCCATAGAAACGGAGCATGAAGTCGAAGAAAACTGACAAATTGGAGATACGAAGGAAGTCAAGGGGGCCGTAGTTATTCTGAGGTTATCAAGATAACATCATTATGGGTGAATAATGGGCCGTGAGATGGCTGTATGATGGAGGACAGCAGGGCCCACGTGGTAAGAATGAACCCTGTGACCCACATAAGTACATTAGCATGACAGAGTCAGCAAACAAGCAGCTGAGGGAAGAGTTCTGTTGTATAGAAAAACAACGTCCTCATCATGCATGTAACACTGTCTGCCACAAACACACACACACACACACACACACACACACACACACACACACACACACACACACACATTTGTGTACTGTACTGTATTTACACTGCTGTAGAGCCAACCGCCCACTGTAAAGATAAATTTGTGTGTGTGTTTGAGTAGACACACTGACTCGTTCATTCTAGAGGCTGTTATCACAGGGATAGTTCAGACAAGTACCACAGCCTCCCTGAACCTGCCCCTCATGAAAGAGAAGCATCCTTGACTCTGCAAAAAAAAAAAAAAAAAACACACACAGCTTCCACGGTACAGTACCTCTCTACAGTCTGGCCTACAATATTTATGTAATACACACCTTGGCATGCTGAAAAACCTTAAGCTAGACCAGTTCAAAGAATATTTACGTAACACACAACTTGGCACATTGGAAAGGTAAAGGTAGATTAGTTTAAACAAGCTGAGGGAGATGTAGAGAAAGAGAAAGAGGACAAAATGGCTTACATAACCACGGGCAGACAGTATAAACATTAGGTTGACACCCACTCACCGCCTCTCAAAGGGAGAGAGGTCTTATGGGTAGTGCTAGAGAGCCACCAGGGATTTATTTTTCCTGGTGAAGGTGACCCTGGCATTGGGCAGAGCACCTGAGCATACAGAAATATGAGATTTCCTCTTTGTCAGGCTTGTGTTACACTTGTGTTAAGGTTACAGTATAATCTACTCTGACTGGCTGCCACTTACGGTTAAGAATAAAAATCATAACCTTAAAATGTTGTGCATGACTGTTTAATACATTCCAGTTGGGAGAAACAGTCTCTCTCAAACTGTTTAATTTTGCTTATATTTTCTGATAAAATACAGAGGATAAAGACTTAAAAGTACAGGGCAAAAGAGGCGATTTCACCATCAAATAAAATGTAGTTCACAGCAGAAATGGCAAATTTGCTTTCTGATGGAAACTGGTATCCCCGGCTGTGACTGCATTCCTTGTTTTAAATTCCAAGCTGTTGTGTTGTCTCCCCTCCAAGGCTTATGCCTACAAACTTTAAGTGACCTTCCCCATAACAGCAAATCATGATTATCTTTCTCCTATAAATCCACTGTTTTGAGTGTAAACAAAGAAATGAGACAAGTCACAGAAATGCACGCACGCACACACACACACACACACACACACACACACACACACACTCAGGGAGTTGATAAAGGCTCAGTCTATGGGTGGAAACAGACTACAGTATCTTTCTGATCTACAAACAGTATCCAGTTTGTGCTCAACATGTCTGAAGCTGTACCTGTCTTTGACTTTAAATTACATAAACCGACTTCACAGCCACTCTTTCACTGCTGAACACTCACCTTTTCCTCAGTATGCAGATACCTTTAAGGCAGCAGTGAGTGCAACTCGGCTGCTTTAACTAACCAGTTGTTTGACGATTTCAACTTCACATAAATCACTCACTGTCGCACACAGCGAATTGAATTAATCACCTGGGATATTTTGGCTAAGTGGTAAAGCGCGCAGGCATGAATCTCAGGGAGATGTGGCAGGGTGTTATTATCTGGTGGGGAGGATTATCGTGGCTGGAAACTCCCGTAATTCATGCCTGTCAAGGGCAGCAAAGGACTGATCACATCCATACGGTATAAAATTAGGCATGGGATGCCACTGCGTGCCCACAGCGTCGTTCGTAATTTGTGTGTAGCACGACATACTTAAACTCTGTGTGAACGCTGACGTGCTGTTAGTGACTGCTGGTGTGCATGTTTTTCATACTTTTCCAAAACTCCAAAACTTTCATGCAGCCGTATTAAAATTGATAAAAACTTTTTTTCATAAAGCCACAACAAGAAAAGTAAACAGTTTATGGGGTTAACACGCCCACTCGTTCATTTCTGGCCATATGCAGTCCACAGAGTTCATTTACACACAAAGCATGAACCAGGCCAAAGATCTCCAATACTGAAAGGAACTCAGTTTAGATGGATCTTCCATTTGAGCTTTGGAAATAATGTGCAAGGCTGAGAAGAAGGTTTATGGGTGTAAATCCCACGCATTAGCTTGGTTACCTCAAAAATGTTCTCCATTTAGAGAGACATTTTTCAGAGCGGACAAAGCCTGTAAAATATAAGGCTTGTTATTGTTATAATATAAATAAAAACAATCCTGCAAAAAGATTGCACATGTAACATTAACACATTACAATACAAAACAACACAACCACGACCTTAACCATGCTTAATTCATCTCCATGAAAACAACCCTGCTATTCATTTATGCAGCTCTGTAGCAGCCTCAACAAATCTCCTCAAGTCCCGCACCAAAGTTTTGATCGACTGCGACAAAACTGTCTTTAATGACTTAAAGAAGTTATGTTCTCATGTGGCCCTCACACTGGTCTGTTACTGATCCCCAAAGTTTCTGTTTTTAGCACCAAGTTTCCAAGATCCTTTGCTGAAAACAGCAACAGCCACGAAACAGCTGGGTACACAATTCAGCTGACATGTTGAGAAATACGATGTTGGGCATCAGGTTGATTTCCAGGCATGGGAAATCGAGAAACAATGCAAACAAGAGGCCGGTGATGAACACAATGTTCAACACATGAAGGAACATGAAATACCAGCTCAGTGACTTAAATCACATTTCCCTCCTGAACATAAACCTACATGATATCAGCAAAAATAAGCACGGCAGTTGGCTCAAATCTAACTAAATACACATAAAGGAGCCTGTTTTCACCACCTTTGTGAAACGTGGCTCAAAATGTACTCTAATCTAGCTTACTGCCACGAACATAAACACAAATGGACCACTTCAAAGCTATGCTGCTAAAACTGGTTTTGTTATAGACCCAAATCCTTTGATTTCAGTGGCATGGATGAACTCTAGACCGGGCCTCCCTTGGTGGTCATGTTTCAATTCTATTTACAGCTTACTTTGCTTTTTTCCCACCAACTCCATGCAATACCCGGCTCCTTCCAAACGTGTCTATCGCCAGGTTTGGGTCCTGTTGCCTGTACAGCAGGTGACCTCCAAACTCAGCTTAGAGGCCCTGGGACAAATGGGAAAAACAAATCCCTGGAGAGGGAGATTATCTTTAAGGGATCAGCCCTGACCTGAGCCACCTCCACGCCACATACTCCTTACCTCTGTTCTCCACTTTCTAGCATCAGTTAACAGACTCCTGTTTACCCTCACCTGGTTACAGGGCCGGCCCAATACTTCTGGGGGCCCCAAGCAGGACTTGGTTTGGGGGACCCCCCTCATTATATCAACTTGTGTATTGTAAATATTAGTTTAAGCACACATAATGTACAAATAAATGTGTAAAGACTAAAGTGGGACCAATCAGGAACCAATTTGTCTATTACCCCCTAACCCTATGAATGGTCCTTCTCAGGGCCTTTTTCTTGATTTGGTTAAAATTTGATGCATATTTTAGTGTAATGTTCACATTTGAAGGGCTGAATCTCTCCTGTCTTCATGTGAAAGATTTCCGAATGTAGAAAGGATATGACAGGACCAAAAAGATATGATGCAAACTGTCGAAGAATAGCTTCTAAAGGTTATTTTCCTAAGTTCATTTTTGTCTTTTTCATTCATTTTGTTTCTTATCATATCTAATACAGAATCCTGGGAGTGCTTGTTTCATAGGGGACAGTAAATTAATTTCTTAGCCTACATAAATTGTCAATTTTTGCTCGTCTCAAAAATGGCAAGAAATCTTGTCAGTTTTTGTTTAGGAAGTTATTTAGGAATTTTTTTTATTTCATTATTGTGTATTGTGTTCATTAAAAAAATATTTTCTAGGGGCCCCCCAGAGACCAGGGGACCCTAAGCAACTGTTTATGTCACTTAATGAGTGGCTCTGCCTTGTTAAGTACAAGAAGGGTCTAGTCAATAAGATTACAGTATACTATAAGCTAGACGTTGCCATTTCAATTCTGAAACCCTAAAATCCAAATGAACTGAGCACATGGATCCAGAGAAATTAAATGCGCCAAAAACTATCTTGTTCAAAAGGCGACCTTTTCCTTTCCCGTGTGATTCAAAAAGGCCTCACTCTGTATGTGGGTTAATGTACACTGGCGCTGACACATGTTGCCAGCAACCCTACGCATTAGCTGTCACATGCGATCATCTTCAACACCCACCAGTCATTTACAATTCTGCTGGAACAAACATGGAGGAAGAGCAGGCAGGGAGTCCAGTCTGTGCAAAGAGGAAACTCTGCACACACAAACCATAATACATTAATATACCTACTGAGGGGATAAAGTTAGCTATAGGGCTAACATGTGGATCTGCCTGGAGTGTTTATTGTATGTATAGTTTATAGCCTTGTGGCTGACTACAGTCACAGGGTATGAAACCACAACCTCAAGAAGTGGGCTGTGCATGGGAGCCAAAGCCAAGTCTCTGGTTGGCTCAGATCCAGGTGGTTAGCACCACGGCAGCACATTCTGCATGTTAGCTCAAGGACTGTTGAGAACTGCTCTCCAGTCAGCCTCTCTATAGTATTTGACAGGTTCAACAGCAGAGGAGCAGTCATATATCCACATAGAGGTCTTGCCTGCACTCAGCCACTTAGTCCAAACTGCTGCTGACAGCATCTATCAGGAGCCAATCAAGTAATCAACAAAAATGTGCAGATGAAACATCAACTATACTACGGAAATATGGATTTTTAGAGTCTTTCTGCATGTAGTCTTTTGGCATATTTTATTAAGTAGCGTATCTGCGCATAAATCCTAGCAGCAGGTGCCAAAGGAGATTGGTTGAAGCTCTCCATATTCAATTGCTTCACAATTACATTTTTAGATTAGTTCAATTAAAGACTATAGAACATTCTGCTGTTCTGGTGAATAGGAGGTTAATGCCCATCAGCCCATAGCAAATACAATGAATGGTCCAACAGGATTATGACTGCTCTTTGTCCTTTTTGCTCGACATTATTTTCCTAAAAGGTCAACTTTAAGATTCTGACCTCAAACTTACAAAAGATTACCACCCATGTGGTACAAAATGCAAAAGGAAAATAAGGTTAGAGGGCAAAGATGCACACACACGCACACAAAATGTCGGGCCGAACTAAATGTGTCTGTGCAATGACCTTTTTCAAATTCAGTGTGTTCACCTCCAAAGGATTACAGGCCCAGATGGCCCCTGGATGAACAATGCAACACCTGCTGAGGGACATAGCGCAATTAGGCTCTCGCTAAAAAATAACTGCAAAAAGAAAAACCTCAGTCTACACACAATGAACTATCAAAGGAACACATACGTATGTGCTGACTAATCTAACTCTGACCACAACCACAGTGTGATCCAACCCTTTAATCTATACCACATCTTCGGTGCACAATATCAAAGGTTTTCTGAAATGTCTTATTGTAAGCAGCACATTTCATTAATCCTAGAACGGAAACTTAAATCTTAAACATGAAATCTGTAACTTTCTTCGCATTCACCCTGCACTTACAGCAATGGTGAAGTATCTAGTGTCGTGTTTGTGACGCTGTTTCACTTTGTTGTTACTGTTATGCAGTTAAAGTGTTTTTCAACCAAACCGGTGAAGTGAAATCAAACACTGCATATCATTTACTGAAGTGATGAAGTTAGCGTGCAAACCTGCAAACCTGATCAACGTTTCTTAATTTTCTCATTCCAGACAAAATCATGCGCCCCTTGAAATTTGAATAGATTGGCTTTAACAAACTACTGATTCCTGTTAAAACTGCCTTCTTGAAAAGGGTTATACAAATCTGCGTCTCCTGCATGTCTACCTCCTGCATCTCAATCATAAGGCATGCACCAGGCCTTGGTCATCACCACACGATGCCCAGACTTGCCTTAACACCTGTCTTTTTTGTGTGTGTGTGTGTGTGTGTGTGTTGCATAAAGAGACACGTGTTGGCTACGTGTAGATAGGCTGAGAAGGAGAGTCAGGAACATAAAAATCCAGAGAGCTGTTGTCACCTTTCATGCATCCCTCTCATCATCATTGTACTTATATGTAACGTACATCGTAGCCCCAAACACAATTTCCTGTTCAAAAAAAGAAGGTTAAAAATAACATCAGTCACCGTAACCTTGGCTCAGGTGAGAGCTGCCTCACAGGTATGGCTGACTATTGATGTATATTTAATAAGGTGAAAGATTTGCAGTGGTGCGTGCGGCTGCCCTTTCAGAGCGGGCGCCCATGTCACCTTTTTGGGCCGGCCAACTCCAGGGATGTCAGCGACGGTGAGGCAGACTGGAGGAGTACAGAGAACAGGGGGATAAAGGACTAGAGAGGAAGCAAGAGAAAATATTTAAATTGTATTCTTACAGCCACCGACCTATGTGCTGTCTGATGCTGACAGGCCTCAAAATACACACTGATCATGCCCATACACAACAATGAAACTGACTATTCTGTTAGTGAGATTTGAAATAGTCAGATAACGACTGATGCTCATCTTTTGCATGTAGGACTGGGTAATATGGTTGGAGTTTAATTAGAATAAACTCATTAGGATTGATTTGAGTGAGTTTAACAATATGGCAAGTGCATTTCAAATTAATGTTCAACTGAATGAACACGGTGTAATGCATGGCATCACGTAAAACTGCTGGTAGCGCTCATTTGTACAGAATTTTGTAAAACAATAACATGATATATTCATATCAGTGCTAAAATTATTTTAATAGATTTTAATCGATGAATCATAACATATCAAATAAAGTTGCTAAATATTTAAAGGTTCCAGCTTTTTTTAATCTGAATCCCTTTGAGTTTTTAAATGTTGTTCAGACAAAATAAGGAATTGGACCTTGGGCTCTGGGAACTTGTAATGTGTGTCTGTCCTTCTTTTTTTGGTATTTTAGAGATTAAACTATCAGTTAACCTTTGGAATAATTGAATAATCTCATTTGCAGCCCTGGATTATATTACTACTGAAAGTCGATGAATGTTATTATTGAATAAAGCTGAAACCATCATCTGATTTATGGATGAGATGATGGACAGAAAATAAATGACCAAGTATTTTGATAATCAATTCATCATTTAAGTTTGTTTTTCCCAAGCACAAATGGCACACAGTCTCATGTTCCTCTGTCTCCATTGTGAGAATTTACAGCTTGTCTTAATCTGGTGTGATTGTAAACCAAATAGCTTGGGGTTTTAAAGAGTTGGTTGGAAAAAACAAGACATCTGAACACGTCATGTTCAGCTTTAGGAAATTGCGATTGTGATATTTTCTGACATTTTATAGACCAAAGCATGAACCAGCAGATTCATTGATAATGAAAGTAATTGTTAGCTGCAGCCCTAAAATTGAATTATCGCCCACTCCCACTTGCATATGTCCTCATAGACATTGCCTCGCTTTATGTACTGCTCATCATCTGACTGAACTGTCCTTGCCCTCTTTCTGCAGGCTAGCAGTCACATGCTCACAAATATATTCATCAACATACAGTTGTAGGCACACACACACACACACACATATGTACAGTTTCCCACCACGCTGTAATTCCCTTCACGCTGCACTTTTAATAAATCATAACATCAGGCTTTGCCACTAAGACGCCCTGTTCAAATAAAACATTCGTCCAACCAAATACTCCTGGGGCTCAAAATATCTCCCACATTTTTCCATCTGAGGGAAATACTGTCGATTCAGAGGTTTCTCTCCTTCCTCCCTCTCTCTCTCTCCGCTGCTCTTCCCCTCACTGTCTTGTGGATACACTGCATCTCATTGTTTGAGGTGTATGAAACTCTGAAGATTAGGGTAAATACATGACATCTTGAGCTTATCGAATAAATATTTAAGAATGGGAGACATGTCTCAGGTGGAGAGGGGAGGAGAAATATCTCATGTATGTGGAGCGTCTCATTTGAAAAGGCATACGAGGGTTTTCTTACGAGGAGGAAAAATATAGAAATTGTATTTTAGTCTGGCTTTTCTAGAGATGGATCTCTTTCTTAAAGGGAACTACATATGGTCCAACCTGAGTGGATTTAAAAAAATATTTTAATTACTTTTTTTGCGAGCAGGAGTTTAGTCTCAAGTGACATACTGAGCTCTTAAACAGGAGGCCATGGGGATTTACACAGTGAACAAAGGATTCCCTATTGAAACACGGGCTTTGTGCAGCAGAAAAGCAGCTTGTAGCCCTACATTTTCTATCTATTCACTGTTCTGCTTCATGTTGCGAAACCCGTCAGCGCTAATGAGTGGCTTTATAAGAGGAAATAGAGCGTAATTGGTTTTTCTGAGTGATACAAAGACATGGGTTGGAATTGAAAATATGTCTGTCAATCTCACATCAAGCATATACCGTCTACCATGACCTGACTGGCACACTGCAGCCAGATTTCTGACACCGTATACCGTGCAGCACGTTGACGGCCTCTCAATGTGCCACTGACTCCTCTTTATGTACTCTGCCCCCAGGGTCTGTCTGTCCACAGAGGCTTTATATGAGAAAGCCTGTCATAACAGCCATGTTAGAGTGTGAGGCATGCCCATTTCACTGGGATCCCTGGCCAAAGCATACAAACTCTGGTTACTGTAAATTCAGAAGAAGTGCCAGGCTGCTCTGAACACATCTGTCACCACCAAATCCCCTTGGGAAACAGAGGTCATAATTTCCATTTAACACCTACTGCACCTACACATACACGTTACGCTTTATAGCCTTGGATGTGTGAAGCATATCTAAAAGAGGCATATTTTTCTGTGTTTTACAGCCTGAAATAATGAAGCTTTATAAATCCAAAAAGGCCCAAACCTGAAGGCCTACCGCTGTGCTGTAGATGATGAAGGATTCTCTACTGTTCTAAATAAATCAGCAACTGGCTAGCCCCATCTCATGTACAAAGAAACAGGGATTTGTGTGCTGTGTTTATATATTTTTTTCCATGCCCGGTTTTTATTTGTGTCCCTGTGTCTCCACAGTATCTAACTTAGGATCCTCTTCAGCAAAAGAAAAATGTTGATGTGTTATTTACAACAGTTTCTAAATGTTTCCTCTCAAGATTTAAGTGTTTTAAGCTCAAGCAATTCATACTTCTTTTAGTAGACAAACGTTTCTAACCACTTTGTCATTGTGTTTGACCTCCTTCGTCTACCTTCTCCACTGATTTGATTCAACCTTCCTCTTGTGCCACCATCTTTTGTAGGGTCCTTACCCCAGCTGCTGCTCTTTCACCGTGCCTCTATAAACACTCCTGCTTTTCCAGCCGTCTCGTCACAGCTCCTCTACTCCTTCACGTCTCTCTCTTTTCCGACACACACACACACACACACACTGCGTGCATTATCCCTGTAATCTTTGCCTCCTGCTGAGCAACTTCTTCTAATTTATGTGGATTAAAGCCATTTGTTGCAGAAGGAAAAGTGTGCCATCGTGGAGCCAAACATCAACATTAGCCTCATGCTGGAGACATATATCTTCCATTGTGTAACGGAGGCATTTAAAAAAATCCATACATGTTTAGTTGAACTGTGTCTTTAAACGCATTGCACCCTAAAGCCCTTTTGTGCCTGGGTTGAACGTACAAAGGACTATTTGAAAACTAGTTTTTGTTGTGATAGCATCAGTTGTTATTAACGAGGAGCAAATGCTGCGTAAATGAATCTGTCTGAGCTGCTCGCCCTCGGCCATCAATCCGAAGTAATACGCTCACTGCTGATTTAATAGTGTTAGAATGGCTGCCATAGTGCCGTACAATGCTATGATGCCACATGTCATTCACCAAAAACAATTTCTTTATTCTTCTGTCCTCTTTCCTTACCTGCATTTGAAACCTGACAAACAGAGAAGAGGAGTGAGAGAGCAGTGAAAGAGTTTAGCCATCCATTGCAGCCACAGCTTATGAAGCTGTTCCAACAGTCTCGCACCCTAGGGAGCCATTCTAGTCACACCAAATCTATCCAGAGAGACAACAGTGGACTAACAGTAAGCATAGGTTGTTTCAGGTCTGTCTGTCTGTGCAGCATTAGCATGTATTCCCTTGGTCTTTGGCCAGGGTAACAAGAGATTCAATTTCCCCCGTTTCTGGTCCACTGAAATCAATTGGCGCAGTTAAGAACAGCAGAGTGTGAATGATACAGACTAATTCTCTCGGAGAGGGAGGTTAATGTGAAGTGCACAAGGTCAGTGCATTTATAAAGGTAACTTTGGCTTTGCCTGTGACTTTCTCTTCTGTTTTGTTCCCCTCTGTCTTTTTCTTTCTCTCACATGAACACACACACAGCCGCAGAGTCCCTCAGTGGCTTCTTTCTCCTTCACTCGTTCACTCTCCCCTTCTCCCTCTCTGCCTCTTCCTCTCTCCCACGTAGGTTATCTCACACAGTCTCCCCGGCTCTCCTGAGTTTTCTCTCTTTTCACACTTTTATTCCCGTTCCCCTTGTTCTATCGCGCCTCTCTTTCTGCATGCTAAAGATGTGTCTCTTTACACATCATAGGGGCTCAGCGAAGGCTGTGCGGCAATAATTGGATTATTGAGCAATCGGCAAACAAACATAAGACACAAGGCTCGGGATCAATATGGGACACTTGCATCATTTCAGGTGGTCAAAAGCAATCAAAGTACTAGGAGTGAATAAAGCCGTCAAACAACTTGCTGTTCAGGATTAATGAGTTTAAGAAAAAATTGTGGTGAGACGTCAATAATTGCTTATTAGACATCAAAGGAATCTTTCCTCCACGCAGAGACTCCCTGCCCTGCTCAGTCTGGTGAATTTGGATGAATGTATATCGTGAGGCTTAAACTGAGCCCAGCAGTGAACAACACAGTCTGTCTGTGGCCAGTGAAATAGCTTTGGGTTTCCATTGTGTATTAATGTCCAGATGGACAGTCGTGGAGTAATCTGCTGCACTTCCTGTTTACAGCCAGGTAGTGCAATAAACTGGCTAAATATAACAGCAGCTTCATTGAAAGGCAGCGTAAACTGTGTGGGAACTGAAAAAAACAAGTAATGACGTTATGGTAGAAGTTTCATACTGTAATGCAGTCAGCGTTAGTGATTAAAATAAATGTCCTGTAACTATTAGTAGGGTTTCAACCAAGGACTATTTTCATTGTTCATTAATCTGCTGAATATTTTCTCGATTCATTGTTGGTATTTAGTTGGAAAATAATTAAATGTTCACCACAGTCTCCCAGAGCCCAAGGTTTCATTTGACTTGACTCCGTCTTTTGTCCCACAGATATTTTGAGGGTTTTGGGTTAGCGTTGATGCAAATAGTCATTAGATCACCAAGTTTCTAGGACTTCTTCTAGGATTTTGCAAAAATGCACAGATTAATTTTAATAAGACAACCAGCAAATATTCCTATTTCAAAAGCTGCTTGTTTTGTCCATTCGACAGTCCAAAATCCAAACGTATTCCGTTCACGCTGATATAAAACAGACAAAAGCTGCAATTCCTCACATTTGAGAAGCTGGAAGCAGAAAATCTGATGAATCAATTATTAGAATTGTTCCTGGTTAATTTTCTGTCGATGGACTAATCAATTTGATCAAGTTTCAGCTCTAATTTGGGGCATTTTGTAATCATAAGGTGCTATTAGGCGCATGCACTAGTCGGAAGAAGGTAATAATGAATTGAAATAATGAGGTTAAAGTGAGCATATTTATTCATACATTTATTCACAGATTAGAACATCGCCATTTCAGTACATTGCCTGATGTAGAAGCCTGCAAGCCCAGAAAACAAACCATTTTCCCCCTGAGATCCTCTAAAACAACAGCAAATCATGCAGTAAATAGCTTATACAGTACATTGTGCATCCACACACTGTATAACAGTTCCACTATAAAATCAAAAAAATATTTGTGAATTCTGAATATGGGCGCAGTTATACCAAGAGCTTTTTTTCTAGGTCAAGTGAATAAACATTGCCAGTCTTGCATACTTCCTTCAGCAGCAGACGTGGGGGGGGGGGGGGGGGGGGCTTCCTCCAAAGTTTGCCAAGGGAACCTGTTTCACTAACCCTGAACTTCTGGTGCAGAACGTAAAAGTTGAGCTCCTGCCCGCCTGTCAGGTTGTGGCGAGGAGGGTGTCGATAAAAATGTTACATCGGAATTGACATGCTGGCAGTCTTTCGAACAAAAGCCCTGCACTGTCATTCTGCTTTACTGTCTCTCTGAGCACACAGTCACTGAGACCCTCTCACTGGTTTCTTTCTTCTGCTTCCTCACTCTCTCTCCCTCTCTGTTTCTCCCCCCTCTCTCTCTCTCTCTGTCTCCCTCCCCCTCACTCTCTTTCTCCCTCTCTCTAAAACCCTTATAACATCCTCCGGATTTAAGAGCTTAAATGTCAGTCTCTTGATATCAGTGCCATTCAGATTAAGCGCCTTAAATACGATGTAAATGTATAAATGTAGGCCAATGAGTGGGCACCATTCAATCCAATTAGCCGTAATGAAGGCAGTCTCAAGGAATCTCAAAAGCAATCATTTCTAATCATTTTTGTGGCTTATTGACTATTACACTCCACAGACAGACAGCTGAATATATCCTCCCTTCATATAGAATTAGGATTTTTTGGGGGGTTTGTAGTATGTGACTAGAAACATTTAAGAGGAAGCCTGAGAGATCTTAAGCCATTTAATATTAGACGGTAGTTGCTTCAGGTACCGGCTTATCAGATGCCAAAACACTGCACGGCAGGTGATCATATTATGAGGAAGGAGTTAAAAAGTTATCACGAAAACAATCATTTTATCCTTCGTCTTAACAATAGCAAGGTAAACAGTGAAGCTACCCCGTTCACGTTACAATGTAATCTACCAGGAACATGCACTTACGCGGATTTGATTGGCCAGTTCAGTGCATTGCCGGATAACGTTGCATCATACTGCAGCGAAAAGTTGAGCCAGGTGGTCTGAATGACGAGGTTGTAATGAAAATTTAAGCAAAACCTTTATTATTCTGTGTAAAGGTTCTCTGGATGTAATGAGGGGAAATTTTAGTGAACAGAGAAACAAAGGGAACTATAGTGCACTTAAAAAGAAGCTGTATGTGTGTGTGTTTTTTCCCCACCAGGATAATAATATTTTTTGCTGTATACTGCCACTTATACTATCCACAGTAGGTATGCAGGTTTGTTAGCTATCAGGTATCAGCCTCAGATCTTTCCTTTCCTTCCCGAACATAAGAAACGTGTTCTTGCCCTACCGGTGTCTGAGAGGTGAAAGATGCGGTTCAGTTCAGCTGCACGGCTGCAGGAAAATGTCTTGCACTGACTAAGAGGCACCTCATCTGGAGCCACGTCTCTTTTCCCGAACGCAATTTACAGAGATTGGACCAGCAACAGCATCAGTCATTTCAGCAAGTCCCCCTAAACAACATTTGTTTACATTCAAGTGACAATGGCGGCCCTGGTAATTATGGGGGAAGTCACGCGACGTTGTTACAACACAGGAGACTGCTATTTGTTTCCCGTTTCCAACAAACAGTCAACGTTTCTTTTAAAGCATGACCACGATCGTTCCCTAACCTTAATCACGTTTATTATGGTAACCATGACAGCAAAGGTTCCCTTACCTTAACAAAGTAGTCATTTTAATCCAAACTACGAGGTTTCTCTAACCTTAGCTAAGTACTTATTTTAACCAAAACCACAATATTTCCCTAAACCTAACCAATTCAGTTTTTTGCCTAAACCTAACTACACCTTAACCATCATGTTGTCACATCATAAAACAGTTTGCAACAGTGATTTGTAAAACTATTGGAAGACACAGACGAAGGTAGGAAAACACGTACATGTGTCCTTTTAGAAGGCATGGACAAGCAACTTATTTAGTTTGTTTAGTTTGGAGGACCTGTTGAATGTACACCCTGACATTGGAACAATGGACAAACTGGAACATTAGTTAATGTACACATTACAAGATTTAGTATGTTTGCAGTTTATATGCTTTTTCAATAAACATGTATGTTATGATTCAGGCACGACCTTTCTCTCCTGCTTGTCACACAAAGAAGCATTTGCCCACTTGCTACCTCGTTTAAACTTGTGATGTTAAATTAAAATGGAGATAGAGCGAACAGGAGAGTAAATTAAAACTTAACAGAAAGAAAAACTGAACAGAAAGTTAACCCTTATTTGGTTCTTTCATCATTGCAGTTGGTCACTAAACGACAAAGAGCAGCATTCATGTACTATAGACTGTAAAAAGTTCACTGTTTGGAAATCAAGAAGACTTTGCAGGTATGTTTGATTTTAAAGGGACTCTATGTGAGACTTTCAGTCAACACGATAAAAGGCAGTTTCACTGAGGAGGTCTCTCCACTCGGGAATAAAATGGAAGGTAAATCCACCTCAACTCATTTATTCAAACAACATACAGTGTGTCATATTGTTTCTTTTTAAAGTCAAGACAATGCAAAATGTTAGTGAATAAGTCTTTCCTGCATGCACACAAGTAGAGATATTATTCACAAACCACAATGCATTATTTCAGCAGCAATCTACCCTTTAGTACCGTCTGACGACTACACAGTCATGCATCATCATCATCATCATCATCATCATCATCATATGCCATTAGATGATGTTTTGGTCCAAATCTCCAAGAAAAGGCGGCATTATGCTTTGGTAAGACCTGGTGTCAGTATGTCTGAAGAACAGTCTTTCCTTTTATTACACATGCAGTTGGCAAGTGGACTGTTGCACTGTTTGACTGGATTTTGTTCTGGTAGTTTAATCATCAAGGCTGCATTTCACAAAATTCTTTCGCTCATTCTCCCAAAAGGTGCAATTGAACAAATTAATTTGGTTTTTAGTTACTTTGAATTTGTCCTGAAAGTGATTCTTTCATGGAGGACACTTTCATGCATACACCAGTATGGACTGTAGCTATCTATACAGCAGTGTTTGCAGTTGGTTGGTTGGTGTGTGTGTGTGTGTGTGTGTGTGTGTGTGTGTGTGTGCGTGCGCACCGTGTCCACCAATGGAAGCCTCAATTTTTGGAGAGTCAAATATTAGTAGGCTGCATTGATTTTGGAACAAACCTCTACGTTCTTGTGTGTGCTTAGTCTTCCTGCCAAGTTTGTCTGGTCTGTCTACTCACTCTTCCTTTCCAAGCGGTAGAGTCTCTTCTCTGAGCTGTGTTCGATGTGCCGAGTAGCAATCGCTCCGTATATCCGCTTTCTGTCTTGTCTCTCTCTGATGATATTAGGAGAGCTCAGACTTGGTTATGAAAAAATGTATTTAAATGTCTCCCATTTTAACGCTTGTTTAGCACTCTCTATGCAATCCTGGGCTTGTATTTGGTTGTTTGTTTTGTCATGCTCTTGACACTCGACTTAAAAACGTCTAAGTAAAACTAAATCTTGGTCTGCGATGCTTCAGCTGTAGTGACAGAAAGACAGGCTTTGGTTAAAACATGTTTAAAATCCCAGTCTCGAACTGACCCTTATCTCTTAAAGGCAACCGCAATCATTTGTACTCACAGACGCCACAAAGAAACGTCCATGTTCCATCTTTTCAAACACAATGCTTTGATTATTATGGAGCATGATTCATTTGTTGGATAAACAAATTTTTCCATAATTAAAAAAGAAGAGGATAAGTTCAGTGAGGTGTGGGTTGATGTGTGGGGATTAATTATGGTCATGTGGTACTTTATTGAGACTTTCCGCTCCGAAATATGTCATCTGCAATGAACAATATAGAATAAATTGAAAGGGGACTCAGACATGCCCTTTCCCTCTGCCCTTTTGTTCCTCTTTCTGCTTATCTCAGATCATCGTCTTTCCCTCTCTGTCCATCCCCCTATGCAGCTCTTTATCTGTTTCTGCCTCTCTTGTCTCTCCTCCTCTCGATTTTCTTTTTACTGTAAATCTCAGATTCTCAGAGGGACACTGACATAAACCAAACGAGACACTCTCCTTGCAGTTATTTCGGTGCTTCAGCTTTATGTGGCTTCAGTAATAAATGACAAATGAGGGCTTATTTTAACATTTTAGTGAGTTTAATTTCAAGCTGAGTCTGTACTGTGTGTGTGCGTGTGTGTGTATATAGCCTACTGTACACACAATGAGTAAGTAATATCATGAGTAATATATTTTTTATGAGATTCTCTAATCTACATTATTGCTCTTTTAACTTAGAAGACCATTACTAATTAAAGACATGACCTAAATGCGTTCATCGAGCTAATAAAATGTTTTCCTTCTTCCCATTTCTCATCCGAATGTTAATGTTGACAGTCTTTATACATGTATCAGTTATATGAATTAAGCACACATTGAATTAAGAAATTCCCAAGTAATATGTATTTGGAGCATGTGGACATTTTGCAGCCCTGATGCGTGTTGAAAGTTGTCTTTCACAGGGAACCATCAACTCACATGGTGTCCTGTGACAAAAAGACATTCTGCTGAAGAATGTGAATTTATGTAAATGACAGATATTGGAAAATGAGTACTGGACCACGACAATTACAAAAATAATCCTCCATTATGTCTGCATGTTTGGCATACAGGAAACTCCTTTCTTTAAAGCCTCAAAAGAAAAACATCTAAATACAAAGATTCTCGACAAACACAAGTCCATCATTGCTTACAAGTGGACCCATGAGTACTCAGTAGACATGGGTCAGACCACACCCACATACTAACATACTGGGGTACAGTGATTCACAACTTAAAACAAATGTGGACCAGTGGTGTAAAGTTGGGACAGATATATAAACACCACACACAAGGTGAAAACCATACCAGCCACATGCTGTATTTTTGTTATCTTAAGAAAGGATTTCAGGATCTGTTGCAGGCAAATTGTGTCATAGGTTTGTAAAGTGATGTTATACTGTAAGTCAAAACATTTTGATAGCTTTACACCTCCCTTCATACAGACAGTTATGCTGACTGCAAAAACATCTTATATGAACATTTGCAAACAAATCACAATCAATGTGATATGAAACAGAAATATTGGCACTAATAAACGATTTTCTGCTCAATGGGTTATATGGGTCATGTATATACTATTGTGCACACCTACACTTTTTGGGCACCAGAGCAAAAGGACAAGGATTCTCATGATTTTCTGTCTTTATTCCTCCTGGTACTGGAGTGTAGAGGTGTGCTGATACACGTGAGCATGCTGTAACCCTCCCCTTGGCACGCTCCTTTATGTACAAGAGCCTAATCTGATTTTAATACACTGCAGGGTTAACAGCTGCTGGAGGCAGAGTGAACTCAACTCTGTGAGGACAGATCGGAGCAAATACCCGATCCATCTATAGGCAGCGAGTAGAAACTACGCCGTGGATTTGAAATTTATTCTCTTTTAATCAGAGTCACCACGACCTTTCATCAATGCCATCTTCCCTCTGACCAATGAGGTGTGAAGAAAGAGGAGTTGACAGGTTTGAATGTCCTTCAGTGTCTGTCCTGTATCATTACCCATCTCTCAAAATAGATCGAAGCTATCTAAAAAAAGAAATCCGTTGTCATGCATTCACTGTGCTTGGTGGAGCTTTGAGCCCTCCATCCAACAGTCCAGCCACAAATTAATTTCCATGTTTTTTTGTGTGTGGTTGTTTTAAGAAAAAACACAGATCAGTTACATTTATACAGACATAATTACCTCTGCCATATTAACTATTTACCCATCCATCAAACATGGTAAACACACATACAGTACTTGCAATACTTAATGAAGCTTTATATCCCACAAAATCTGTCACAATCATTTACTTTTTAGATGTATGTGTCCATCATATTATGGCAAAACAAAGCACACACATTCTCTCAGAATACCACAAAACCAAAAACAGAGGCCACTCTGAAATATCAACATGTCTAATAAACAGCTGTGGTTGTTTACAAGTGTGCATGTATATGTGTGTGTGTGTGTGTGTGTGTGTGTGTGTGTATACCCCAAAGGGAGCCACAAGGGGACCAAAACCAAAGGGAGCCCACTGAGGAGGAATAACTACATCATGCAGCCCACAGATGTTTGTTAAATACCATGATGAGACCGAAAAGATGGGCCCAAAACTGTCAAGATTGTCGTGTGGATGTGGTGTTCTGTCTGACCAGTGGTGGGCATGCAGTAGACAAATGTGGATCTAAATCTTTGAATCCATGTCAGCCTGCCTGTATCACTATGAAATGTAAACTAGACAACAGGAGGACTATAAGCCCCACACAAACACCACAAGGAAATACTTGGCATGCTAGCACTCATGAAATTTGTCGAGAAAAGTTTATTGAGATGCAGCTTAGTCAGAGATAAGGGGTTATAAGCTGAAATAAATACATACATTTAAATCCTTTTTTTTGTTACGTTTTATTCAATTCAGTTTTTGTGTAAAGAACTGAATCCTAGAGTAACACCAATTGTTCAGTTGCACAAATGCTTGTCTGCTAATGGCTGTCAGTCCTCATAAAACCTCCTCCATAGTGAGTTTCGACCAGAAAATTAATAATTATTCAAATCGTTTAACTGCAGGAAGGTGCGTCATGAAGAGATTGTACTTACAGCAGCTTGTACAGCAGCTGAGCCTTCAGGGTAGCTCTGCTGAGGCCAGTGCCTCTCCCATCGCGTCAACACATGTGACGTGCCCTCATTTTCAACACCATTAATCTCAGGGGGGAGTTGGAGAAAGAGGGGCGGGGGGGGGGGGGGGGGGGGGGTTTAAACGTGAAGCAGTAGACTGAGCGTTTGACTCAGCATTTTGTCTTGCCATTCATCTAGGGACTGTGTGTCATCTCCTAACTGGGTGTGCAGGTGAAGAAATGTGGAGCCAAAGTTTCATGATGTTGATGTTGGAGTTCATGCCCACGCTGAAACCACCAATGAAGCCAGCTTTATTTCTCTGAGATTTTGTTCTCTGAGATCAAAGAGGTACAAGATGGCAGAGGAGACACAAAATAATTACAAATAATAATTGTGGCTGCAAGTGAAATACAGGAGAATGGAACTGAGTGGAAATTCCCTATATTTCTTAAGACAACCATTTTAATGAATAACCAGTTGGTTTACCTGATTGAGAGCAACCCAAAGAAAACAACAAAAGTGTCCTCTAGTGACATACAGTTTTCTCCTGTTGTAAAAAGTCCTCTGAACTGTATTTGTGACTACTAAAACTTAGCATAACAGTAGCACATGTAGAGAAGCCTGAGTAATCTAGTCATCTAAAAAAAACTCGTCAGCTAACATTAGCCACCGGTTGTGCCCAAACAAGTAAGACTGTAGTGTCAAACCCCACAAGTAGGGATAGGTACCAAGGACCAGTCTTAAGTTGTTACCGGTTCCTGATTGGTACTCAGAACTAAAACACAGATTAGTCCCTTGGCAATCTGGGCCGTGATCCTGTGGCAAAGAATAAATAAAGGACACATTTCCAGGGATCACTAATACACCACTTATAAATGTTATTCATTTAACACATTGTTCACTTACTTAGTTTTTGACCGTATCCCCTGCAAATCCCAGCAAAATGTATACAATTTAGTCCCACTGTCTCTAAAAATGGTTGCGCAAAAAAAATGGAGCCTTCCAAAATGTATTAATCCATTGCTTTTAACTTACTTTTAGATACTGCTCTTCTATAATCTTATCTAACACTAAAAAATAGTGTTAATTGCTTTCACAACATGCCCCATTTTTATTGACAAGATTATGGAGGAGTCTTGATAAAAGCACTGCCAAGTACCAATACCATTTCAGCACCACTGGTATCAATACCAGTATCTGTAAAATCCAAACAACACCCATTCGTATTCACAAGTGTTTTGAGGAATGTCACATTTCTACTCAATTGTTATGACTCTTTTTAGTAGATACAGAAGAATAAAACATGCTACTATCTACTGTACTCTCCCTCTTTCTGTCAAGATTCACTTCTCTCTCTCTGTCTCACTCTATCTCTCTCTCTTTAGCAAACACACATACTTACTGTACATGTGCGCACACACACACACACACACACACACACACACACACAGATGCACATTAAGTGCCATACTTTCTAACAGGTTTTCTCACTCTTTCTCTACAGTATGGTAATTTTCTCCTGTTCAGTTTCTGGCACCTCTCCAGTGTAATCACTAAGGGGAAATCACCCCTTGAAACACTTGTGAGTGTTTGGCCCTTAATTCATATTGCATGAAATGAGCATGCAGCTTTGTTCACAGAGGAAAAAAACACCATGCCTTCAGTAGAGCTTGTCTAATACAACCCACAGATGGGAGCTCTAATAACTAATGCCAGGGCCAAGAGAATAAAACAACTATAAAATGGGACCTATGCTTGATCTGACAGTTATTTTCAGATTGAGACACCCAGAGATCTACTGACATGCAAGTTGTCATATATGGGGCAGCAACAGCACAGCCACTCTACTGCACCTGCTGATAATCCTCCCATTTTATTCTCAACACTAGCAATCATTTGGAGTTGTGTTTCTGGCCACATGATGAATGTAAGCCCAATATTTACTTTGATATTTAGTTTTGTTTTCATCCCCTCAAGCTCTTGAGAAACAAACTCCCTCTTTAGCTGCTAAATGGTCCAGTTCCTTCACCAGCTCATCGCTCACTTTGTCAAGTCAAGTCACTTATATTTATACAGCACACTTAAAAAAACAACAGGAGTTGACCCAAAGTGCTTTCCAGTCGAGGAAGATGAGTTAGAATATGCCTCAATACAGGTATGCTTTGTCTATCAGCCGTTTGGTGTTGGGCAAGTGGCAGTGGGTTTAGATTAGATAAAAGCAGTGAACTAGAACAATAAACTAGCGAGCCTTAAAACCAAAACAGTGAGCTGAAAGATGCTAAAAACACTCTGTAAAGCTGAGGAGAACTGCTGAGTCTGGTGATCATGCTCTGTGAGTTCAGCCCTATAAGTGACCCCCATTTGATCGATTGTTAATTTAAAAACTATTGACGAGTGCAGCTTTAAAGTTGTATTTCTTCGGTAAACCTATTGTATTGCTATTAACTGCTGTCCCAGGTACCTATGACACACCAAATAAAAATGACTGGATGTTACAGCAAAGTTCGTGACATATTTTTGGAATTATTTCCAGGTGGAGACTTCTACATATAATGAGGGAGTCAGCTTTAGCGGAGCAGCTGATGTCCCCTAAAGAAAACCGCAAAACTAGTGTTCGTGGCTGTTTAAACACATGTAAGAAGGGTAGTGTGTGTGTGTGTGTGTGTGTGTGTTTCAAACGCGGGTAAATAACACCAAACTGTGGTAGACTCTCGGCATAGTTTTTTTATAGCCTTCCGAGATTTACTGGCCAAACAAAAAATATACCCACGTTTGGCACTTGGCCGGTGTTAATTTTGGACCCTGTTGGAGCGGTTTATATATACCATATATATATAAATATATATATGGTATACCACAAGGCAATGTATGCGTGACACTGACAGTGGAGTGGGTGAAATCATACTGGAATTAAGGAAAAACTTGCTGTGCAGAGTGCTGCTTCTCTTCTTGCTAAGAAAGAACTTTCAAAACCACGTTTTACAACAACAACAAAAGGAAGCAATTTTTTCTCTATACCAGACAAAGACTTATATCATTTTCTAAGATGGCATATTACGCTCCTCTTAGCAGATGTTAACTGACTTGTTTGGGAATGGCCATTAATAATGAATGGATCCACATGCCGAACATAACAAAACAAAAATGTCCACAGGTCAATGGTTTGAATCGTGGTTAAAGAATCATACTCATGTCCAGAGCTTCCGGTGCAAGGCCCCAAATCAATAACCCACTGATGAGAAAATGGAATTGTGGAAGACCACTGATTTGTGTGACCGCTGGCATCAGCAACAAAGAGCTGCAACAACATCAAGCAGCTGTTTGCCCTCCAGAGTCAGGGGTACAGTATACCGTATATCAGGACCGATCTAAGATGGCTGAGATGCTGTAACAACAACAATGGTGCCCTTTACGAGGCAGCACAACCTCCAACGGCACCTTTTCACCGTTGTTGGCACAGGTCCATCACAGTGAACTACATGTATGTTAAAGTATTTAGTAAAGCATGAATCTAGGTCAGCAAGAGCAACCCTTCCCACGGTCGGAATAATTGTACTGGTGTTGAGAACAGTTAGATCGGTTGCTTTCGCAGGTGAGTTGATAACGGAATATCAAATAAATTACAATAACATTGGCACCTGACAAAAAAAGCTCCTCGCCCACCATGTTCCTGTAAATAATAAGGGACGTCTTCCGCCGTGTACACGTGCATCCGACCTTGCCCCTTCTTCTTCTTCTTCTTCTTCTTCTTCTTCTTCTTCTTCATTTGTTGAGTTTTATGGTATTCATAAGTGTTGCATTATCGCCGTCTGCTCGACTGTCCCTTGCCCCATCTGTTCCGGCATTGCCATGGCATGTGTGAAAAGGCGCAAGACAGAAATTTTTCTGAATGTAGCTGCATGTGTGAATAGTATAATAAAAGAATATATAAATATAATAATAATAGGTTATACCAGTAATCTACTGGGAACTATTGGATGGTGAATTTTGTCCCTCATTTCTTACAGGGTAGTAGCACTCGTAAAGACTTGCTTCAGAGCCTGAATGGAGACATTTCTCCAGCAACTTATAACTGTTTCAGTGTACATATGACATGAGTGTCAAATGAAACCCTAACGTATCCTTTAATTATCTTGTCTATTTTAAAAACATTTACCAACTTAAGAAAATAAAAACTACTGATATTGAATGAGTTAAGTTTTGAAACATATATAAGCATCCTACCTGACTGTGCTTTCATTCAAATGTTGATTGGAAAATGACTAAACCTGAATCATGACCTACATTAAATCTTCTTATTGTCCTTCCTTTATTATCTTAATGCCACTCTAATGATACTAACCACGTGTCTGTGTGTGGGTTAGACAAATTAATCTAGGTACAGTATGAAGGTGCACAAACTCTTCTTTAGAGTATAATTGTCCAGCATCTGAACGAGATTGTGAATAAAAAGACAAAGCCCCCGCTTAACAGTCAAAACCAAAAGAAAACCCTCTAGACTGTCTCCCTTTCAGAGCAGAGTGAAACAGGCAGCTGTAGCCAAGTCAGAGGAAGGCAGGCGAAACAAAAAGCAGACATTGAACAGGGGAATGTTTGCTTGTGCCAGGTACAGTGCAGTAAACTGGCCAGATCTGAGTATTTCCCAGAAATGTGGACAGTACCAAGTTGATACCGCCATAGTGTCTTAGACAGTGTCTTCCTGTTGAAACTGGCTTATTTCTATATAGACAGGTCAAGTTCCCAAACGCTCGACTACATGCCAAGTCATTTGTACTCACTACGACTGTAAACAAACACTGCCCACCATTTATTAGAATGAAACAATGGCTGCCAAGTCACCATCTCACTAGATCTACCCTGAAATCATGTTTCTGTGACATGTTTCTATACATAAAGGGATGGTCAATTCAAAATAAAGCACACAAAAATTTAAAAAATGTCTTACTTACCTTCCTTACTTGCCTTAGTTTTTTTTCTCTGGCTGGGTATCATTTGAAATGAATTGATACTAGTGCCAACACAATACTTTTTTCAGTACCTTAACTTTTTGAGAGATAACATGTTTTTCATTGAACAAAATGAAACAAACTTCTGAAATGTTAAATGTTGTTTAAACACCAGCAGCCATACAAGAACTTTGTCTGAATAAAATAGTCTAAGAAACTGTCTGATCAAAGTAAACACAATTACAGAGCTGACATTCAACGCTGGCTTTCGGTACCTGACAGTTTTCAATACTCTGTGCTACACACACTTTCCGCTTGGTATCAAAAATGTACTGAGGTTTGAAATCTAACCTTCTAACCTGTCTCTGAGATTTTTACAGGTGCTCCAACATAGTGAAGGTAAATGGAACTTCACTGTTACTCTGAATAATCCACAGATGACGCTGCCAAAAGTTTTCATAGAGGCTAGAAAGTATCTTCAATTAAAACTTTTCACAGTGATTATCCAGAGTAATGGATCTATTCTATCTTTAAGCACCACAAACAAAATGTCATTGACTCCCATTGACGCAGAAGTCTGAGAGAGGCATTTCAAAACCTAGACAATGAAACAAAACTGCATGACCAGACACAACCTGAGGTAAGAAAGAAAAAAATGTTGTTTTTTTGTGTATATGTAATTTGAGAAAGCTGACCCTTTAATATCCCTTCAATTATGACTTTTCTTCTCTCTTTTACTGAAAACAGAAATCATATTACACTTCCTGCCAAACACGTTTACCCTTTTGCAGCGTCAGACGAGGAAATGATCTCTCCAAACAGGCTCAGTATGATAAAGTATCTTTTTCTTTGAGCTGTCACTTGATCCTTGGAAGCCTCCTTTCACCTGCTGGGTCAGTGTGTCATGGGTTGCCACGGCGCTACATACATGATGTGTGCGCCTTGAGGAGCTGGATCCTGAATAACAGGGATTCCATGCGATGGCCTTTTACGGATTCAAAAAAACAGTTGACACAAATCTGTTTTTCCACCAAAGCAGAGCAAGAGGAGACACCCAGTAAACATGTGTTTTCTAGGTCACCGCCATGATTGCCATTTTAAAAAATTAATCACACATTTTCAAGGTTATAACATGTGTAAACATACGGAGGTTTCTGGGATTATATATATATGGGCAGATATACAGTATGTTTTATATATATTCTTTTAGCATAAGATACACAGAACAGTACATGTTAGTATGCACTTTGTTACATCCAATGTGTTCCATATTTAATTCAACACTGGTTTAAGTATTACACATGCTACTACACATGCTATTGAATCAAGAGGGAATTTAAAAGCATATCCAATTTAGATAAAGCTATCTCATAATTCATTTGAGTTAATAATTAAAAATGTTATCGCAGAATTAACATCTAGGCAGCAGAGCAAATTGATGCATTAACTAAAGAATTACCTGAAATGTTTTTTTAATAAAATTAAATCTATGAAGGTCATTGCTTTATAGTTTCTTACAGTTAGTAACACACATTTCTCTATACTGAGTTCCCTTTTTTAAAACTCTTCACACAGTTCTCTTTACCGAAGCGCAGCACAGTTAATCTGACATCCAAAACATTCAGGTTCAACTCTTGTACCAGAACATGGACAACATTTGTCTCCCGTCAGTAATACCTTGTCACTCATTACACAGTGACCTAAAACAACACTAACAATATGTATCACTAATGTCTTTGAAGTATCTTTGTGTAATTTAATTTAGGTATTTATTTATTTTTGCATAAACCAAGATATCCTTACATTAAAAGGAATGGATTGTGCTGCCTTACAGAAATGAATCAGTAAGTAGTAAGTAAGTAAGTAATTCCATGAATGGGATATAAAACAAATGTTTATAGATTGACTATACATACTTGTATAGGACAGCTACAGATATTACAGATACAGAAATGCAACAGTGCCAGTCAACCCTGTTTCAAGTTCTCGTCCTCATCGCACCTTATGTCCTCTCTTGAAACATACCTGAGAAAGAGCCTGATTAAATGCAGTTTAGTCCACATTGACTTCTGTTGTGCTGCCCGTGTGAGGAGTTTGGGGAACCACTGTTTTCCATTCACTTTACAAATCGTTTTGTTTACCTACAAAGTTATTAATGTTTTAATAAATAAACATTAACATTAAACATTAGCGGCAGCACTTTTTCTGAATCATGTGTTCTGCTGACGTAAAAATGTGTGTGTGGACGCGTGTTGTATATGTGTGTGTGTGTGTCCATGTTTGTGTGTTTGCGAGAGAATGGAAGTGTTACGTAAAAGGACCAACACACACACACACACAAACACACACCCACACACAAACACACACACATCCTTCACTTTATTTGAGCCAACTATGCATGACCTACTTTGGGAACCTTTCAAGCTGAACAATTAACATTTTTTTTGAAGCGTCTTCCTTTATGGCATCCTTTTCATGTAAAGGAACTGACAAGACAAACGTTGGATTTAAACGTAAGCATTTTGGCATGAATACTTGGGCAAACTCTAATTAAACATGAATGATAAAGGCATGCCTTGTTTGCTCAGTCAAGTATATCAGGATACAAGAGGAAGACAATAAAACACTGAGAGAGTCGAGATGGGCTCTCTCCGCATCCTCTCCACCAAAAATGAAATATAGATCTCATTGCTTTTTATAGCTCTGAGTGAATAATATCCAACCAATGAATTAGACATCTGCCTGCATTTAGCTCAACAAACAATTCTTTTTTATTTATGACAATACTGATAGGCTGTTATGACCAGTTTATCTTTGTAATTTGTGATTTAATATGTTCATATTTCCCCATAGTCACTCTATATTACTGATACCAGCACGTTGCTATATCATCTTACATGATGACTCATTTCATTCAGCCTCTCCTCCACACAAAACCTACCTAAAAAGCTCATGACTCAGGTAATGTTTAAGACTACTTGTGGGAGATCTTCAAGACTACTTGCGTGCTAGGTAAACAAAGTACCTGGTACACAAAAGGCTGCCATTCAGCTACAGTATTTCACACAGCAGCACGCTATAAAAATCAGGGCATTCATCACCAAACAGAAGCATGCACTATGCTTTGTTGCAGCTCTGGTATTTAGTTTCCGCCTCCTTTATGCAGTTTGTTAATAACCTCAACAACAGAAGCGAATGTCAGCGGTAGGTAATAGAGAGTAGATCTCAAACTACAGGACTGGGCTAGCGGAAATCTGGCCCTCTATCACCAGACTGTGTTTCAGGAAGAAGTTCAAATGAGGACAAGACAACCATTCAAATCCCAGGAGCCCTGGCCAGCAGTAACCACACTTTTATTGGGGTGTCAAGTCCAGCCTAGAATGTGTGCTGTTGTTGTTGTTGTTGGCGGCCGTGTGTGTGTGTGTGTGTGTGTGTGTGTGTGTGTCTGCATGGCTCTGCGTGGGAGAGGCAGAGTGGAGACTTTTAACATGGTTCTTTTCTGTACAACAAAAGCATCCGATCATTGTGCCACACAGTATCATCTTGGTTCTTTTATAAAGATTACATCCACTGTAGGCATTTACTCCTACACTCTAATAGCACAAGGTAAGAAACATCCATTCATAAAGCTGTGAAAGAAAGTGTGTGATGGCTTTCTCTGTGCCTTCATGGCTATACCTGTTAGGATAACACTGCTGTATATTTAGATAGATCTGTAACTCCTGTTATGGTTTGTATTTAAGCTTTTTTTTCTCTCTCTCTTTGGTAAAAGGTAAGAGAAAAAATAAAATCTGACAAACATGACATCAAAATCAAACTTTTAGCTACTGTAGTTCAAGCACTAGTAAAAAATATGAATTCAGTATGACTGTATTTGGTGACCATTTGGCAAAGAAAGCAAGAGTATTGTGGTATTTAACAGATCGAGCAAAACCAATGCCAAACCAAGCCAAAATAGTGATAGTGGAGAGAATATTCCTCAAAACATTTTGCAGTAACCTTTACTTTCCCCTTTAAAACAGCATAAATAGATTTTTCGGCCAGTGGAACAAGCTATAAACACAACATTGACATATTATCACCTTATAAAATTGTTGTGCTTACCTATTTACACCTTCTTATAGCTCTATTTTGGTCTCCACCAACTGCTGAGGGAAATATCAGGCTCTTTAGTTGCTTAATGCTCCACTATGTTCACCATCTAATCGCGTACTTTGTCTGTCTGCTGTTTGGTGGTTTTATCAGAGCTTTTTTGCTGAAACAGTAGCTGCCTGCTACTGATGGAAATGAGGATGATGAGAGTTTGTGGATCAGAAAACCAAAATGATGCACTAAAAGACAGTAACAGGCTCAGAGCTGAGAGGAACTGCAGTACAACACGGTATTAGTTTGGTGGTACCAGCTTGATATGCTCAGAGCTTATTCTGTATAATGTTATGTCCTTAGGAGCTGTAAGTTAATTCATAGCTGCATTCTCACATTATTTGGTTGATAAAGAAATTCTCAGAAAGCCTTTTAATCATTCAAAATGTACACACTAATGCACACTTCATAATCACACAGTATAATCTATATACAAGTGTGGTTTACAGATTACTGACAAAACATGTTTCAAAAATGTTTAACAAAACAAAATGTTTTATATCATTGCCTAATTTTGTAATATCTGTGTATTCCAGGACAACACATGACACCTGTGTTTGCGTATGATAATCCTATTGTGACAATTTCACCTTAGGTTGTGAAAATGATTAAAAACTAATTTGCATGATTGGATGCCAAAATCGACAAGCCTTCTTTGACAGAGTTGCTGAGCAAGTCTGCCAGTCACTGAGATATGAGACCCATTAATGACCAAATTGAGGAAGTCCACAATATCAGTTGCTGTCTATTTGTTGGGCAGTAAAGCTCAGCAAAAATGAAATAAACTGCATCCCAGTACGAGGCTATGAAACAGCATGAATGGCATGATAATATTAAGCTAGTGCTCTGCGGGAGCAGTGTGAAAATATCTCTAATGAGATCAAGATCAGCCCCAAATATCATCTCTGCACAATCTAAACATGCAGCCTGCTTAACCCTTTACCTAAAAAAAATAGTAACAAGTTTTCACCTTGCAGACAAGGTCTAAAATGCCTCACAAGTTGCTTTCATCTTAACCAGGCATTCATTTTTAAGGATAAATTCTTATATTTTAACAACAGCAGACAGAATTTCACCTACTCTTTCTACTCATACTGCCTCACCACTCTGCTCTACACAGCCTCCAATCCACCCACACCGACGAGTGATTGGCTGCCCAGAAGATAGAAAAGAACTGGATCCTTGTGGGCTCTGTGTACTTTTTTTTTTCATTCAGGTGTTTTATTCATTTAGATTTTTTCCAGCAGATGTTAATCTTCTTTTTTTTTTTTTTTGCCATGGATAGATATCTATGCCAATTCACAAAATAGAAAATTCACGAAATATAATAAAAAAAATATAATAATTTTGTTTGACTATGTGTCTACTTTTAAGAAGGAGGGATGGTTTAAGGCAGTAGGGTGGTTCAGGTGCTTCAAGGTTGTCCTTGTGCATTACAAATCCTTTTACACTAAAATTGTATTTTCAGCACTCAATCAGTACACAAGTGGTTTTCTTGCCTCCACGAGCCAGACACTAACTCTTTTTTAAAAACTGATTCAGAGGTTGAAATTCTACAACTACTGCACTGTCTGTCTTTATTCCTGTGCTCGATTTGAAAACATTGTTCATTTCTGCTCGGTGGGAACAAGCTAATGTTCATCACTCCCCGTTGGACTGGACTGCTGCACTGAAACGCAAGTTTGAACTGCCAAAGAGTCCCGAACACAGACAGTGACTCATTCATGTGCTTGCCTCAAAGTGTTATGACAACAGTTCAGAATATATTTTTAGTATATTTCAGTCCATGTGAAACACATATAACATGAAACAAATGTCATTTTAACATAATTCAAACACGTATAGGAGTGTAGTATAGTCTTTACCTGTTTCTTTGTTGACTTTTACAAAGCAATTTCTACTGTATGTTGTGCCAAATCCTGTCACTAGCATGGCGTTAATATGGTGTCATAGATTTTGATCAATCATCCCAGTTAGATCTTCTTAATGTCACACAATTGTTTTTGAGTGCTGTACTGTATACATGATTTTGTTGTATGTAACTGTTCGCTGAGATCAACTATTCCTAGAATGCTTCAGTGGGCTGTCACTTATCTTACAGGGTTTCAATCACACTGAGAAACATTACCTTTTCACCCAATGTCCTCTCAAACCACCACACAGTCTGGATTAATGATGAAATAAATGCCCTTTGAAACACATATTGATAAATGAATATCTAATAAATACAAGTCTGTTTTTGTTCTGCAGTGAGAATCTGAGGAATGTACTGTATACAGAGCACATGACGACTTTAACCCTCAACCGATTGAACCCGATTTATTTATAATGTGGATAGTTCCTGCCCTCCTCGCTCCATTATTTTTATCAATGTATGGTCACATACATTCAGTAACAAGATAAATGGATTTATTAAGTTTGTCAGAGACCCTTTTGTAGAACCATCATATCACCATATTAACTCTTGCATATCTTGCTTAAGAGTGCATGAAATGACTGTCAGGTCTGCACAACAAGTTTCTACACACTCAAGAGAGTAAGCTAAAGGAAGTCCTTGTGTGTTTTTCTAAAGCTAGACAAATATTCATTAAATTGTATTGAGTCAAGTAAGTTATAAAGTGAAAAAAGAGTGATACTAATAGAAAAACGTGTTACTTGACGTTTGGCAGCATATGTGCTTTAGATCAAATTTAACGCAATTAACTGGTCGTATTAATAACTACTGTGTGTTGAATTTTTGACGGTACACATGAGAATGCATGTAATGAGTACACTTGCATGCAACATAAGACAACATCTTTGCTACATTATTATGTCTGCTGTGTAGACAGCTGAGACACACAGCCATTCCCCAACACTTTCACCTGTAACATCCTTTTCACAACCCAAACAAGCAGCTGCCCGCTTTATAGTTAGGAACCCATAATGCACTGGGAGCCCCTGTGCATGCCTGGTGTTGGGATTTAATTGGATATTAGTATCCAGCAGTGTCTGAATTAATCAAATCATTTCCATCCATTAATTTAGTGGAGGAACATACAATTAAAGCCTTATTAGTGTGCTCTCAGGTGTATGCCTTTTCATCCCTCTGCAGAACATTGAGAGTTGGCCAGAGTCCAGTGCAAAGCATTCTTCCTGCTTGAATCTGGTGCTTCCTCATGACGGGCACTCTGTTGATCTACAGCAACCGGCTGCAAGCTTAAAGGAAGGAAAATGTCAGCCTATAGTAAGGTGCTACTTCTCCCATGGCTATAGGAGAGGCTAACATTTTAATGAGAAAATACATTGTTGGCTTCTTTTTTGAGTCTTTACCATTTGTCAGATTATGAAATCATTAGGTCAGAGGACTGACAAGTTTTAGAGTAATTCTATTTGGTGAAACATTACTGTGAAAACCAGCACAAAAATGCCCTAAATAGGGTGAAAAGAGATTTGGAGATTTAGGCAGCGAGCAAAAATAATCCAGTGAACCAATGTAGGTCATTTTATGATAATTTCCATATTTATATATTTCATACAAAGCAGATTTCTTTCATAATGGACTTCAAACTATAGTGCACAGCTTTTCAAATATTATTCAAAAGAATAAATACAGGAATTACATTTTTTGTAATGAGAAAAAAATGAAGAAATCTCAGCATCTAAACCTCCAATCACGAACAGTGTACCATTCTGGTCACCTAGTTTGTCTAAGCATTAAGTTTAAATCAAACATCACATAAACAACAATTCTGGTTAGGGCGACTCGATTTTTTTCCCTGCCTCCTCTCTTGTGAATCTGAGTTAAAACGTTTTTGCACAAAGTAATCCAGACTGCTCAGATGAGCAGCCATTTTTAATTAAAACCATTTACAGAGGAAACCAAAGTGAGAAAAAAAAGAGCCAAGGGATTTTACACTCTGTCATCCAAGGCTTCAGCGGATCAAAGAGTTTTAGTTGTGCTTTTTAATGGTTACGTAACATTTTTGCCTATGAGATATTGGGCCCGGGTGCCATGCAGTCAGTCCAAAGATTGACAGTACCACAGGTTTCCTGCAGTGCAATTTTTCGATTTCAGGCAGGATACAATAAGCCTATGTTTATGTCTAAGTATAGCTGTCAATCAATACAATACTACTGGTGTAAGAGGACACTGAAAGTAGGCAGCAACCTCTGACAAATGTTAGATTCTTGCATTTTTACCATAGACATTTCTGTATATATGTGTGTGTGTGTGTGTGTGTGTGTATGCATTAATTGTATGTATGTATGTATATATGTGTGTTTGTGTCTGTCTGCCTCCCTGCCTGCTGGCTGTCTGCCATGTGGCCCACCTCTTACTGTCATCCTGTCTGACATTAGGGCTAAGCTGGATCTCATTAGGACCAAGGTGGCAGTGATCCCGTCAACATCGCTTTGGCTCTTGCCATATGGGTCGCCTCCAAGGTAACAGGGCTGTATCAGTCTCCTCAGCACACACACACACACACAGACGGAGTATCTACTCTCCAGACGAGCGTGTACTGTACTGTACATATAAAGCTGAATAAACACGTCAAACAGAGACGAAATACTGAAGATAAGATAATAAGGTCAGATCTATGGGGCCCACACAGGCACACATACACGACACGCTTACACAAATTCATCTGGTCACCAGCAAAACTTGATCAGTTCAGCTTGTTAGGAGATGTATAGCTCAGTGTGACCAAATCAGACCACACATCACAGCAAAAGGTTTTTTTTTTCAATATCTTGTTGTATAATAATTATGATAAATGCATGAAAGCAATGACCATCATAATCAGCGATGTTTTGCATTCCATATGGAAGCTACGGTAAATCAGTTGTTGCTGTTGACGACCTACATGAATATACAGTGATGAAACACAGACAAACTGACTTTTCCCCTTCCTCCAGTCTGAATGACAACAGCTGAACGAAAATAGCCAACTAGAAAACGGCAGAGCAATCGGTGAGGTCTGCAGAGTTGGTTTCAACAAATTCAATTAGGAAAACTTTTGATCTAATAAATCTCCATTTTGAGATTCTGTGCAGCATCACAGCCCAACGTCGGCCTGGAATTGTCATGGTGAAGTCACAGTCAAGCATAGTGGAGCAACGTACATCAGCGTCCCACCTACTTTTCTTACAGCAAGCGACTGACTCTTATCAAAGCCGTGCAAGTAAACAGGAAGTCATTTATGACTTTGTTTAGTGCTTCTTTGCACCAGCTCATAAAACTGTGAATTTATAACATCCCAAGCATAAATGGATGATAGCTATAACACCAATAGACAGTAAAGGCTATTAAAATACACAAAAATCCTATCACACCCTATCCCCAGATACAGGACCACGAACCTTTCTTCAGATTTACTGTAAATACACACCAGCACCTCTCCCTGAATACACACACTTCTGTATTTTCAACAATGCTGCCATGTGTTTCATGTTCTAGATTACTGCTTTGATATTCGCTGTTATTAATTGTGTTGATGATGATTTACTTCCTTCAGCTTCACATGCAACTAGGACACCAGAAAACATTGGAAGCAAAACAACTGTGTCAAAGTTGCACTTTGCCAGATTGGCGGCTATTATAGATTTTTTTTCCCTTTGGCCTGTTTGTTTTGTTTCAGCCCCCACCCTCACAAAAGCAACTGTTTATTTCATCAGTTTGGCAACAAAAGCATGTGATCAATCATTCATAATTCATGATGCTGCCAATGGCCTAGGGCCCATAAAAACAGATATTTGCATTACACAAGGTCTTAGCTGGACCTCCCGATAACAGACCAATAAATTTTGTTGTTGTACATACACACAGGCCCCTGATAAGAGATAAACTTTGCCTCTGTGTTACAGTAGAACACAGGGCAGTGCTAGCAGAGATGATGTTGTGATCACATGCTACTATAACAATGACCTGGACCCCGTCCTTTAATTCCTGTTCCTCCAGCCAGCATCCCGCTGCCTTTCCCAAGCCCGGCTGTTGTTATTATTTTTACACTATTCAAAACAAACGCCCCTAAATCCCTTGTGCAACATCTAAGTCTGACTGCAACAAACTGTCCCTCTATCTATCTGATGCTCTAGAGAGACACGCTATTGTACAGGTACGCTGATGACAAAAAAAAAACATTATTGAGGAAAACTAAAGCTGCCTCTCTCTGTAAAGCTAAACTGTAATATTTATCAAAGTTTTTAAGCCAGACATCTGGCAGAGATGAAAGGCACTCAGACTACAGAGAGACGTCTTTATTCTCCTTACCTAGTCATGCTGTCCGTGATGCAGTTCTGGCCTGGGTATCCCTCACCTCTGGATGACAGTGACCCCTGTACCATGCCTGGCCGAGTTTTCCACGACTCCATTAACGCCGTTACGGGCGAAATTAGATTCAACAAAGGGTTGGACTGGTCCCTCACATCATGCCGTGTGAAAGACATTGTTCCTTGCGCTCCAATCTGGTAATGGAATGAATGTCCACCGGAATTAACTCCAACAATGGCCGATGTGGGCATGCTGTTATTTTCTTGGTAATAGCTGCCATCAGTGGACTCCTGCTTAACCCCTTTAGACAGGACATTGTTGGAGAACACATCGGGCTCATAGGTCCCATTCATAGAGGAGACAGGGGGTCCTAAGATACCAGAAAGACTGTATTCATCAATGTTATTCCTCAGGGACAAATAGGTGGTCTCAGATGCAGGAAAGAGACCAAGAGATGGTGACGGTTCACCATAGGGCTGTGGGTTCATACATCCCTCATTTTTGTTTGGCTCACTCTTAATCTGTGTGATAAAAGGTGTGCTACTCGCATTACATTTGGAGCTGCCTAAACACATGCTCCTGAAGTCAGTTCCAGGCTCATTCTTAATGTACTTAACCATGCCCATCTGGTCTAAGCCGACGTTGAACACCTCCCCGTCCACCATCTCCACTTTAGGGAATTCAAAGTTCTTGAAGTCTGTGTCTCTGTTCAGACCCGCTGCTTCTGGGCTGTTGGTGTCATTCTGCACCAAACCCAATCCACCAGCGGGACTGGACACAGGAAACCCACCTGAGGAGGGGTTCTGTGGGCTGCTGACCGCCATGGTCCCCCCTGTGGCCGGACTGGAGATGGAGGGCCTTACTGTGTTGCAGTTGTTGGCAGTGCTGGTGCAGCTGCCACCTGTGGGGCTTGAGACTGATGACCTAATATTACAGGTAGTGCTGCAGGACGGAGGCGATCTCACACTACTCATACTCTGGGGGCTGGACATGGGGGACCTCATGACATTGAGAGGGCTGGTGAGTGGTGGTGAGCCCACAGTGCTGGACTCTACAGGGCTACATGTGGCTGAATTCCTGCGCTTGATGTTGGCCAGAGTTGCAGCACAAGACGTCTGGCTGACAGGACTACTGACGGAGGAGCACGCTGGTCCAAAGCACGCTTGAGGGCTGGTGGTTGACGACACCATGTTGTTGCTGCCTCCGGGGCTAGAGATGGAGCTGGAGGTCTGGGGACTGCAGGACAGAGATGAGGCCAGCATTGAAGCTGAGCTAACTGGAGTCCCGGCAGTGCATTCTCTGGGAGTGGTGCTGGGCTGCTGGAAACCAAATGGCTTTAACTTGGTGCTCTTTGTGGAACCACAATGGGTCTCTTCTAGAGGCCGTCCGCACACTGGATACATCTTCCCAGGGCTGGTACTGCCCCCATGCTGGCTAAAGGCAAAGTCTGCCTCCCTGGCAGCATTCATATACAGGCCCATAGACTCAGCCACAGTCTTGGAAAGCTCCTTGGAGTCCATTTCCTGCTTATGACCGTGGAGAGAGTTGTTGAAGTGTGGGAGAACAAATGGCTGGTTCTGGCTGAGCCGAAGCATTGGCTGCTCCTGCTTCTTTGTATTGTTGTCTTTGCAGTCAGTGGCCGGGCTTCCAGCAGGGCAGCTAACATTCACTATGTCCATCAGGATATCGCTGTTGGTCAGACTTGAATCCTCTGTGCTGCAGCAGTGCTCCATGGTGCTGGGGACCTGCGACCATCTGTTCTCTGTGTCACTCCCATCAAAGAAACTTTGGTATCTTTTGGTCTCCATTGTTGGCTCATTGATAAACCTGGTAAATGAGGAAAAGAGAAGAGTGAGAAAAGTTCACAGTGCTGTTGTTTCAGATTTGTTTGCATTAGTGTATATTAAGGGTATTTACCTTTAGGCAGAGATTACAGGTCTCACGTAAAACTAAATTATATATTAGGAATATGCTAATGCATCTTAAAGCTACAGAATATACTCTATATATACATATATATGTATATAGTCTATATAGACATGCCAAAGCTGTAAATCCCCTTATGTGAATAAAAACCTAATGAGGCAACAAAAAAGGTAGTGCAGTGAAGAGGAGGAAATATTTTATCTACAAGTAACACATCACTTATTCCGATATTATAATGACTTACTTTTAAAGAATACCAAGACAAGCGCATAAATGATGTTGTGTAAACAAATCTGAAAAAGCCCAAATCAAGTCTGTACAGTATTTCCTCGCTCACAGATAAAGCTCCTTATTACTGCACTATAGGGGATGTACAGTCTGATAACTTGAAGAAAAGTGCATTGCAAGGGTTAATGCATCTACGTGACGTCGTCTGGGCTTTTTTTTTTTTTTTTGGTTGTTTAAATTCCCACCTCTACTGCGCTTCTATTGGACAGCTCGGCCAGAAATCCACCAGCTTTTATCAGGCCATTCATGGATTGGTCCGAAAGCTGTCGCTCAATAGTTATTGCTCTTGCAGCCACAACATAGCTGCGACATAACTTGAAATGTTGCTTTAACGGCCAGACCAGCCCCGTCATGTGCAAAAGCAACAAAAATACTTCCAATAATTAGACTCTAGACTTAACCGAGTGCAGTGATAAGGCATTGCTGTTTGATGTTTCGATACGTATTGAGCGTGCTACGGTGCACTCTCTGAAGGGCTCGCAGCTCTGGAGCAGCCCATATATCGGAGTTAAAGTTATTGAGGTTGCCTGCAAAATACCCCATGCACACTACGTGCAGATCCTTAAATCTACAAATGGAAAATAAAAGAGAAGTCAGCTTGACAATTGCTCCCTCTCGCTCCTGCCGTGATTGTCCTGCCTCTTGTAGGGCATGCAACTCTCTGCATATCTCTCCATTTTGCGTTTGCGCAGAATAAATACTAAAAGACGATTTCTGCTGTGTTGTTGCAGTTGAAGTTTATTTTTGCTGTGTGGAAGTCGTCTCATTAACGGCTTTTTGAATGACAACAGGGACTAAGTGCAGAAGGAAGAAAATATAAATTATTTAAGTCATGTTTTTAGAAAGACTTTGACGGTAATTCCTCTCAGCACGTCCTGACAGGTGCGTCCAGAAATATAAAATATACTAATAACTGTATTACAATTATAGTGGCTATTGGTGTTTGTACATAAAGTAGGCAACATAAACTTCTTGGCTACTTTTTATTATGGACCAGACACAGGGCTAACGGCCACGGTTCAAAGTTAGATTTCTCATGGATCGGGGGTTGCAAGTATTCAGTTATCGGACTGAACAGTGAGGAGTTTGCTTTCATTATCATCTCTGAGACAGCGCGAAATTAAAATGTACAGTCAAACGCCGAGCTCTGTCCTTCCTTACCTTAATTACGACATTCAGAGTTGTCAGGTGGCCGTGTTGCTGGGCAGCGAATAATCCAGGGGACAAAAAAAGACACGCAAAGCAAAGTCAATAAATATCAACAAATGTGTTCTGTCTACTCTTTCCAATACATAGTTTTCAGTTTGACAGCTAGACACACTGGAGAAGTCTACTGCGTATTATCACCAGTAATCCTCCACAGCGAGCGGCTGCTCCTGACAGGACGAACGACAGCGACGGGTCGGACGACAGCGGCAGATGATCTCACATTATGGCCGCAATTTTGCAGATTACCGATTCTGTGCCCTGGATAAAAAAAAAAAAAGAGTAATAAAAACAAACGAAGGAGTCGGTCGGACTGAAGTCAGAGCGACGTCATTCTGTGACCCTCCTACTGCAACGAGTGCAACACAAACTCCGAGGAGGGGGAGGAGGAGGAGGAGGAGGAGGAGGAGAAGGGGAGGCAGCGGGGAGAGGGGAGGGGCTCAGCGCAGGTAGACAGAGCCGCCTGGAAATAGGGCACCGCACTCAGCGTGATGTTGTTTGAAATAAACTCCCAGGATAACAGCGTCAGGCAGTCTTTTTGATTCAATTAGAAAATTCCCTGCACGTTTCTCATATTGTTGTTAACTCATCAGCCCTCCTCCCTCACCGCGCTTTACGCTGTCTTTATTCTATATACATCTTGTCTTGTGCCACCTCTGAACAGGTTTGCTCATGGAGCTCGTGCACGCTGGCCATTTAGACAAGAGGAGATAAAGCAGGAGCCTTCCCAGCCTCTCTTTACACGGGTCTTTTAAACCCCTGCAAATATTGAGTGAGGAGTCATTGAAGTCAGGCTGTTGCCCTGTTACACTGTAACGGCTGCCTCCACTAGGTGGAGCAATATTTCTACTGCTGTTGCAAGTCTATTGAGTGGTCAAGATGTCACTTGATTCACTCCAGACTATGATAAAAATTATTTATTTCACGCCTCTAATGAAACAAAATTCAGACTTTGTGTGTTCAAAACTGATTTTAAATTTCATTCAACTGGATTTTTTTTCCGTTTGGTCAACCAAACAGCAGCTGTCTTTGCCCGTGAATGATCAACCACCACCATAAACAAACTGGCATGTAGGGAAATGTGTAACAAAACCCATCAAAATGATATGATCATAGTATGTGGAGGTAGACACTTTTGGACTCTGTTTTTGAAATTGTAGCAAAAAAGACATGCAGTCTGGTGTTCATGTTCATGAGTTCAATTTCATGAACTCATTCAAATGTTCAAGCATGCACCAAAAATGGAATATTGTCAAAGTCAGAATAATGTATAAAAGAGATGTATACCCACAGTTATTTAGCTCACTGATAATGTCCTTTGTTGCACTCATGAGAAAGTACAATGTGCCTTTGTTCATCTGTGACACCAACAACAACTAAAATTGTGTTGTGACTTGGATTAAGCTGTTATTTGCATTTTACTGGCGATGTGTCGTGGCATTAAGTGTGTAGACTTTGGTTTTACTCCAGCAACATCCAATAATCAGTCTAATCTCTGGAGTTGTCAGTCAGTCGAGTCACATTCTGTAGTGTTTCACGTGGCTGCATAAAAGTGTGCATATAGGATTTAGGCTTTGAGAGTGGAGCTCTGTACAGTAGTTTGAATCTTCTCTCTTCATTGTTTGTCTGGGTTCTCCAAGCCAGCCTGTAGCCATTACCCAAGCGAGGCAGCAGCAGTTAGATTAGTCAAAGCCATCCAAGCAACACTGCCCACCTCCCTGATCTGCCTGTTAATCACCCATGAATGGGGACCTGCTTCAGAAAAAGCAAGAGAATTGAGATATAACCAATGTCTCCCACCCCCATTCATGCAGCTCCCATTTGTCCATTGCACATAATGGGTGCCAGTCAAACACATCATGAGCAAATCTAATTTAGCTTTGCATCACAGATTTTTCCACACTGACAGAGTCACAAGAATTTGCAGGCTGACAGCAGAACACCGCTCATATGAAATCAGTAATAATTGCCTCCCTTATTGGTAAAAATTAAGGCAGCTCCATTGAAACCTACTGAGCTTTCAAGAACTATCATTTTAGTCAAATCAATGATAATCACACTAGCCTGAAAACATTGTATATACATGGGAGCTAAAAAAAAATCCCATCTTTTGAGAAGGGGGGGATCCTTTCGGATGAGTGATTGCTATGATTAGGAGCAGGCTTCCACTCCAGTTTAGACACATAGCAGACAACGCCAGTAGCTGAGAGGGCCAAAGGCATAACAGAGAGGTGCATGCTGCGCCTCATGGGGACAGGTGAATTGGAGCATGTTAACTCTAAAACAAAACACTCGTCAACTCAGCAGAAGACCCTGTACACATCGTGTGTGGTAATTACAGAGGTAGTTTTAATCAGAGAAGAAGTCCGTCACCACCATCCTCCCTCCCTCGCTGCTTATTGTTCCAGTTTAGCAGTTATTTTTGAGGACCATTCACGTCTAAAGTGATAAAGTAGCCACTTGATTGCCATTTGTTTTGACTGGTTAAAATGTTTCAGCATCCCACAAGTCTTTTTTGATTGTAGCCCTCTTTTGTTCCATGTTCGAAGTGTTTAGTCTTGAATTCCTCTGGTGGAAATCAGCTGCTAAAACCACAGACTGTGTAAAAGAAGGGTAAAACATTAAACCTGCCATATCAGATATTTTTATGGCCACTAGGGGGCACTGAAAACAAGCTCGAAACACAGCAATTGTCACATTTTGATATATTTTGATATTGTGAACTTGTTAGCAAAGTTTACACATCCAGCAGAAACAGAGCAACATTAGCGTTCATGGGGAGTCGTGAGTCTGACCACCTGATGAACTGAAGTCCAATATTTACTCTAGCTTTGTTTTACTCTCCACCAACTCCTGAGGAAAATACCTTTCTGTTTAACTGCTAACCATGTTCACCAGCTAGTTGCTAACTTTGTGTGTCGTTCGGTGCCATTCAGGTAGTGTACAGTGGGCTTAACAGAGCTTTTCCACTGAAAACAGCTGCCTGCTGTGTCTTGAAAATATACTGATGAGAGTGAACCAAAAGAGTAAAGTTGTGAGCTGTAAAACCAAAACAATGAGCTGAAAGACCTAAAACAGTGACGACGTGAGGGGAATTGCAGAGTTAGTGATAATTTTCTGTTGGTTCATCCCTACAAGTGAACTCTTCACATATTCATTTGATCAATTGTTACTATAAAAATACTGATTATAGCAGCTTTAACAGAAATTCAAAATCACTGCTTGTTTCATGAATATCCTGTTTTACTGTAAATGCTTTTCCCCCTAAACTGTGTCGGCCAACTGTCCAGTAACATAGATTGCTGGAGTGAGATCAAGACACACACATCGTCACCAGCCCCCCGCCACTCTGGCCAATACTTTTTGTTGTTGAACAATCATGCTGCATGTGGTACATTTCATGCCTACATGTGGCAAGTTTGAGCCCATCTGTGCAAGCATCACTGGCCTGTTTTCATTAAATGTGTCCATTTGTCAAAGTAAACACACTTCTAGTTAACAAATATTATTTCATTAGAAACGTGGTCTCATTATGTTTGTCTGAGGTAAACTTTAGTATGGCCGCTATAGTAAATGCTGACATATCTGGCACACAGACTGAATAACCTCACAGATGGATGACAAGACTCTTATCTATGAAGGTCAGATATAGGAATATATCCTATATAATTTTAACAAGGATTGCTATGGGAACTAGCATGTTTTGGCACTTGAACTCTGCAACCATGATCAGTGTAGGCAGATTGTAAAAAATCTTGAAAAAAGAGCCTTGGGCTATAGTAAGTGTTAATAAAAATCTATATGAGCGATCATTTTGAATGAACTCCCTCGCATTAAAATTCATGGACAGCGCTCATATGCAAGAAATGTGAAAGGAATCAAAACCTTTTTTGCTGTCGTGATAATTTTCAAATATGATATATAATATATCAATTTTCTAGCCTCTAATTTCCCTGCTTAATTAAATATTCACCCAGGCTACACATTAGATTACACTGTATATATATATATATATATATATATATATGAATATATATAATGTTATTGGTACAATTTCCCCCCAGGGATCAATAAAGTATTTCTGATTCTGATTCTGGTACGAAAGCAGTCAAATAATGCAAAGTTTAAGAGTTACTCAACCAACTTGCAAGATTTAAATACATTCACACAGAGGTAATTACAAACAGAATCATTCAAGTGTGACTGTATCAGTGTGAAAATGTATACTTAGCAACATTTCAAATAAAGGTACATTTAACTGATTGCAGATCAGGAGAGAAATGTGGGAAGAACTATATCATCATAGATAGATAGATAGATAGATAGATAGATAGATAGATAGATAGATAGATAGATAGATAGATTGCTTATGTTTTAGATATGCATGCATTATTTAAATTTATGTGTTATTCAAACTTGATAGAAAATAAACAGCATTTTATGCAAAGTCTTCGCATGTTTCTCGTGAGACTCTGACAACATAAATAAGGCCACCATCCAGTCCCACTTTTGACAGAGGTTGCTGTTCACCTTAAGTTGCCCCACTACACGGATGGCACGTATCGTTTAAATGCTGAATGATATGCATTCAGACTGCCTCCCCGCACAAAGCCTCTCGTACTATGTGTACAGGGTTTGTTCATCCTACTTAAGCAATGACGATTGAAAACATGTTGATGATTAAATAACATGTTTACCCTCTGTGTAGTCAGAAATACATATTCAGTGGGAACACTGCGTATAGGCTACAGCCTGGCCTCAGATCAGATTATTAACATGCAGAGAATTATCACTAAATAATGTGTTGTTCAACAAAACTGTGTCAAGTATATTATGAATTGATATTCCTGGTACCTGCTTGCAAACATTCTCTCCATCCTGCAGCATGTAGATGCCAAGGTAGTGGGAGCTTAACAGATTGCATTTTGTACATTTGAGTGTGTTTTGGTGTTGAAATGTGACTGCGTTTGTTGCACAAGAAATTTGGAAAGGCTCGATGGAACACTTTTATGAATGTGTTGTATACAACAACTTCTGTCAATCCACCCTGCTCAGACGGTGAAGCCTGTGTATGTTTTAAATTAAAGATAGTCTGAAAAGTAGCCACAAAGGTGTGTTAGACTTCATTGGGTTTGAGTTTATTAAACTCAGGTAAAGCTGTAAAATCATTGCAATCATGTTTGATCACAGATGTTCATCCAAGGAACTGATTTGAATGCACACAATTTGTTTGAGCAGCTTCCATATTTTTGTCAGTTGGCACAAGGAAATATTGTGCTTTTTACTTACTTCTATCTACTTTTGTAGATAAAACTACTCAACAATATGTAAAGTAGCCCAATCAGTAAAAATTAACCAATTATATAAAATAAGTAATAATACAGTGCTCTGTAAGGCCCATGCAAACCTTTACTTTTAAACTTAAGCAGAGGTGGAAGAAGTATTTAGATATTTTAAAATACTCCACACATACCTTCAAAATTTTACTTAAGTGGAAGTACAAGTATTAGCAGCAAAATGTACTTAAAGTATCAAACATAAAAGTACTTCTAGAAAGCAGGATCCTCCCTTTCAGTGTTGTATTATTTTGATGGATTATTATTACTGACACATTACTGTGTATGCAGCATTCTTTGTTGTAGGAGGTCAAAGTAAAGCAACGCTGTAAAGCTGTGGAGTAAATGAAGTGGAGAAGAAGTATAAAGTACCATAAAATGGAAATACTCAAGTAAGGTACAAGTACCTCGAAATTGTAAATAATTACAGTACTTAAGTGAATGTACTTTCCACCACTGTACTTAAGTACTTCTCCTTTAGTAACATTTTGAATGCAGGATCTTTTCTTCCAATGAAGTATTTTTACTTTGTGGTATTGTAACTTGATCCTTTGCACATCCAGCTGACACAGAGGAACATTAGTATTTGTTGGAGTTGTGTTTATGGTCACTTGACAAGGGCCAATATTCATTCTCCTTTTAGCTCTGCTTTGGTTTCCACCAACTGTAAAGCAATGGTAATATCTGGCTCTTTAGCTGCTGAATGTTCCACTGTGTTCACCTGCTAGTTGCTAACTTTGTCTGTCTGCAGTTTAGTTCTGAGCAGGTAGTAGCTGCAGTTGTAAATAACGTTCATGAGAGCAGTAAGAGTAGGCTGTAAAACCCAAAAATTGAGCTGAAAGAAATAAAGGAGCTGAGGGGGACTGCAGAGCTGAGTGATCACTCTCTGTGGGTTTGTCACTACAAGTGGCCACTTTGACACTACACACAGTCATTTGATCCAGTGTTTCTTTAAAAATATTGATTAGAACAGCTTTAAGCGAAGGGACAAAACACTTCCACTACTGATACATAGACATTACAGAAATGGTCCTTTTTCTTGAAGTATCCTTCAATTCTGCCAACTTGAGCTGAAGGAGGGCGACATGTGAAGCCCAGAGACAAACAGTATACGTCATGAACACTTGCCAGAGAAACAGCCGAGCTCAATGTGTCACTCTGTCTGGGATGTAATGTAGGGATACAGTAGGAAGGTTAGGCCAGACAACAGGAGGAGAGAGGATTAGAAAAGCCACCTTTACTCTGATGCACTGTCTCGCTGTTTGTGTGTCATTTATAAAGGTTGCCTTCTGCTCCTCTGTCTGTCACATACGGTACACACACCCGCGTGTATATGCATACAATTTCATCAGGAGATTAAATAGATTTTTTTTTTTTACAAATATAGACAGTGAAGCAATATGAATCCCATCTGAAGCTTTGATCTCGTTTTAAGCATCTGGGCTCTGCGTATGGAAACAACTGTGGTGTATAACAGTGGGTCTCTGGTGACTTTAAGCGTCATATGTGTGTGCATGTCTGAACAGTGTTTGCACATATGAGTCTGTGCTGATAATTTGTGAAAAGATATTCTGGCCTATTTCCAAACGCTAGTTTTTCCATGCGACCTTTGGTCAGACAGGCTGACTGAAAGTGTTTTCATGATTATCTTTTACTTTTATTTGTTTTGGGTTTTTTTCATTTCCAGTTACAGCACATAACTCACAACTAAAATAAAGAATACCATATTATCATTATGACTTCCACTTCCACTTTTACCAGGTCAGTGGGAACAGTATAATAATATGATAGAAAAAAGGAAATCAAAGAAATCAATTAGAAGGAAAGAAAAGAGGGAGCGTCCTGTTGTACTCATGGTTTAAGCTGACCATGTAATCGCAACTTCCCCGTATGGAGTCTGGCTGGGGACATTCGTTGCATGTCATCCCTCCTCCCTACCCTCATTTCCTGTTTTCTCGCTACTGTCCGCTATCAAAATAATGGCAAGGTAAAGGAGGAAATGTTTAAATACAGGTCTTTCTCAGTCTTCTTTGTCTGTTCTGCAGTCTGCACCCAGTGACCCACCTCAGTCTGAGAGTAGTTGGGAGGATTGGATTTGGAGAATAGCTGAGGCCAAGGTTGAAATGGCCTGAAAGGATACTGTACAGAGAGATCATACAGTCCTAAAATAGCTTAATAGTACACTTTGCAGGGAAAGCACAAGACACTTCTGTACCAATTAAAAAATACAGGAACCCTGCACACTATCACACTATTCATGGTTCTGTTCTTTCCGTAAAAAAAAAAACACATCTCAAATGGGAAACAAGTATTCTTCGTGGTTTCCAAATGAACAATTCTGATACATTACACTTTGAAGCCTGTGGAAGATCAAAACTAACCACGGCTGGGTGGTGGGGGGAAGAAATATGGCTTTATGAGAGAGGTAAACAATATCTGAAGCTGATTTTAACAAAAAGTGAGATGTCAAATCAAATTGCCTGCATCTTGTCCTCAATCTGCTTGGCTTGTGATCATTCGCCACTGAGGCAGTAAAAACCTCTAGAAATGAGCAACCAGCTCTTGTAGATGGTTTGTGTGCACTGATGAGCTGCATGTCACATTAATTATGCCAGATACGGGTGGGCTGTGTTTCTGGAGTCTCAGTTCATCTATTTGTAATAATAAAGTAACAGCGAGGTTTTCTGCTAACCGAAAAGCAACTGTTTATGTTATGCATGACTGGATATACTGTAAGCGCTTTCCAGTACAATGCTATGGTATATAAATAGCACTGTAGCCCTCTGCAAGCTACTATGGGACCCACAGCTGTTAAGAATATGTGTATAGACACACTCATACACCCTTGTTATACATTTCATTACTTTCCATCTATGCTTGCTCGTCAAAACCACAAACTACCTCATTCTAATAGTTACAAAATTATTTGTTCCAATTTTTCTGTTTTTCTACTGCACTTACTTTCCTCCTCTTATCTCTACTGCGTGGCACCTGGCGTTGGTGTTAAGGTGCCTGGTTATTATTAAGACATCAGTGTCAGCGTCTAATCAGTATTTGTGTGCATTTGGTTTATTAATTACATCGGCTGGTATACGAACTCGGAGCACTTGGCGAAAAATATCAAAAGCTGACGCCTGTGTCATGATTAATTTCACAGTGAACAGTCTCCGCGATGTCAGTGGTAATTAGGCATCACCCATTGCATAACACACCATGTGTCAGGGTGGGTGGCGTGTGTGCATGCGTGTGTGTGTGCGTGTGTGAGTGAGAGAGAAAAAGAGACGGGGGGGGGGGGGGGGGGGGGGTAAAGGGACAAAGACAAAGAGATATGGCTTCAACTACTTCCGTAGCTCCAGTAAACAAAGAGGAAGTTTTGACGTAATATAGCTGTCTTGTACTTACAAAGTGCTTATATTACAGTACAATCAGAGCATGTATAGAAAATGTGGTATCTATTGTTTACCTATCTACATAGGTAAGTAGCTGTCTGGCTGGGTTTCTTATGTCAAGTATAGCTTCATTTCTAAGCTCAGTCTTCAGAGGGACTTCTAAAAACCTGTGGAAGAGTAGCTGTGATGGTAACAACTAATGGGGATCTGAATAAAAAACCATAAACATCAATGGAAGCCTATGGCGGCCCAAATGTTTTCACCAGGTGGTAGAAACAAACGCAGCTCAATTACTTTCATCTGCACAGCATGATTACTGGCCTACATAGTATTCTATTTTATTTATAAAAATGTTCCATTTATGCATCAACTCCATTTTTACAGAACCCACGACGTATTTTGGTCTCGTAGCTATATTAAATCTTTATTTTGCCAGGTTAGACACATGTAATTTTCAGCAGTAACCTGCAGTGTGTCTGGCATGTTGCGTGTCTGCAAAAACTTTGGTGCAAACTTTGCTCAGAATTAACTACAAAAGGGTTTATTAATCCTGTGAGTGAGCCCCCCCCCCATCCTCTTTTTTTCAAAAATAAACAATGGCCCTTAACACTCAAATTAACACAGATTGGGATTTGATGTGCTGTGCAGCCAGATGGCTTGCTCACTCACTCTCTGGCGGGCTGGCAGTGCAGCTGAGGACGAAGGCACTTCCAGAGCGGATTTGAAAGAATCTAGGCCAGAGAGAGTGGGGCTGCTCTCGGAGACTAGCCGCCAGTGCTGTCATGTTTTAGTGCACATTTTCTATTTGAGGAAGAAGCCGCTACATAGAGAGATGTGCAGTGTGTGTGTGCGTGTGTTTGTTTGTGTGTGTGTGTGTGTGTGTGTGTGTCTGTGAGCAGTGACTGGAAGAGGAGGAATGCCTTGATAAAAATGAAGGGAAGGAGGACTCATCTTAGAGCTGTGTAAACAAGCTTGTAGAAAAAATAAATTCCAACCTGCATTTTTCTCCTGTCCACCTACAGTCTACGGTATCTACAGACATCATTGTAGATTTGACACAGTGATGCTTTGAGAAGTCAAAAATATTAAATTAACTGAGAGTGATAGATAATAGAAATAGTTCTGATAACTGAACACCATAATGGCGTGAAAACAGTTGACAGAATCCTGATATATAGACTCAAATCCATAATCAGTGAAATGTAAATGTGCTTGAGATTGATATGTGAGACAGTATACTGTATGTACAGTATGCATCAATGTACAGTGACGCAAGCACCGGTGTAAAGATCAGCACTTTTGTAAACACTGTAGACATTCAAATGCAACTTTTAGAGCTAGTCATTATTCAAAAGCCTAGCCTCCATCTGGAAAGTGGCAAACTTGGCTGTTTTCCTGGTGTTGCTGTGGAGGAAAACTGGGTCTGTGTGAAATTGCAAGACTCATGATACTTTGCTAAGGTGTAAATTTGTCTGGCTTTGATGATCATTTTCTTCACAGCCTCGCTTTTGCCAATGGGGAAGGGTTAAAGTTGTTACAAGACTTCGAAACTTTTCAGGTTGTGAACACTAGTCTTCAGCAACTGATTGTAAAAGAGTGAACACGGAGAAATAGGGTAAGATTAGGAGAAGTAATATCCTACTGGCTCTACAAACTGCAGACTGCACTGAACAAGCGTAATAATTTTGACTGTTTGACCATCACACATTTCCAGATATCAGATGAAATTATTTCACTAAAAGCAGCCATGAGTAGATTTCAATTTCCTGAATATCGCTCGTGGAGACTCAAACTAGTATAGTTTTTGTTGAACATGAGAGGACTCAGGCAAGAAATAGCTAGTTCGGTGTGCTATCAACTAGGGCCGCAACTGACAGTTATTCTCATTATCAAAAATACTGTTGATTGATTATTTTCTTGATTCATCTTTTAATAATTTTCTCTCTGTAAAATATAAAAATGTATGAAAAATACAGAACCCTGTTTCCCAGAACCCACAAATGTCTTCAAATTGTCTCAAAAAGCAGAGAAAAGCCGCTACTCCTCACATTTGAGAGGATGGAGCCAGCAAATATTTGACATTTTTGCTGAAAAAGTGACTCAAGTTTTTCGGCGCTTGACCAATCAAATAATCGACTAATCTTTTTCAGCTTTGCTATCATCTTACACAGTGATCTCACCAAGGGACACTTCTATTCCTAAAGCAGACATGGGCATAAAGTAAAGACACAAAACAAAAAATGAGCACAATGAATTACAGTTACAGTGCACGGAAAAGGACTCATATAGGATAATGGTGAAACATCTGAGAAAAGACTATGTTTAAGACGTTTTAAAATGTAGAAATCTCAATTGTACGGTACATGAAATTCCTGTCCTTCATGAGGTCCTTTTTGTCTTCTGCAGAAAGTATTTCTACAACATGTTAAAATGGTTCCATAACCACAAAACAGGGCACATTAAGCACAACAGCAGATTCACATTAATTACAAACTGGCAAAGTTGTTAATATAACTCTGCACTCAAAGCCAGGAGTCTGTGTGAATGGCCTGAAGTGCCAGACAACACCTTCTGTTTCGATCGATGGCCATCAGCATGCACACCCCCTTACACAATCAAGGCTGCTCTGCTATATATACACACACCAGCCTCAACTGCCTGAGAGGAATCTCCTCTTACAAACTAACTTTTCTTTCTTTTTTATTTTTCTATTCTTTAGCAACCTCATTATCTCTCTGTGTGTGTGGAGGGCTGCAGATGTGCTTCCAGCATCTCAGAGGAATTTCGTTTATTTTTAAGATTAGAATTAAGACAAAGTAAAAGGAAAACTCTCCAGTACAAAGTAACAAAAGCAAGCTCGTATGTGTCTGTTTGTTTTTGAAGCAAATGAAATAAAACTGCGACGTAGAGGATAAATTAGGAACATATGTGTGTTCTGACAGTATGAATATCAAACACGATTGAATTGGGTTATCTGTAATGAGTAAACACTTTTCCCCCTAACACAGAAGAATATTATACTTAGCAAAGCTGTAGCTGGTTGTTTTGGTGTTTCATGTAAAAGTAGTAGTGGTTATAGGCTATAAAACTGTTCATTAGCTGACCACATCGCAAGAGTGTCTCTGTTTGTACTGTATCTTAAAAAACAACTTTGTTCGGTTTCCTGCACACTGAAAGTCTGTAAATACTATATATCATTATATTATTGAAATTTGACAAAAAAAAATCCCAAGGTCCACTTACTAGGTTTTTCCAGTGCTTTCATCCACGTCACAAGGTATTCATCAGTACAACTGGTTAGGGGTTAGGGTTATGGATCTGTTGACATGCAAGTTCCAGAATGAACTTCTACTCTTCACTTCCTCAAATCATAACAGTTACTGAATACCATTGGTCTGCTGGTGAAGACTGTGGGGTATGATCAAAAGCGCTGAACAAAGCTAGTAAGTGGACCTTGAGTTTGACAAAGTCAAAGAAGCATTTTGGGAAATACCCCTTTCCGCTCTCTTGCTGAGAGTTTGGATGAGAAGATTGATGCCACTCTCATGTCTCTACAATACATATGGAGCAACAGTCATCAGCTGGTTAGCTTAGCTTAGCATAAAGACTGTATGCAGGGGGAAACAGCTAGCTCGGCTCTATCTAAAGGTAACAACATCCGCCTACCTTTAAAATTCACAAAGTAACATGTAATGTAATGTCTTGTTTGTTTAATCCAAAAACCAAAGTGTTAAAATGACAAGCAGCGGTTTAATGGGGGAGGTATGTGCGGGACTATTTGACCGAGTGCAGTGACTTCTGAAAGTCTTCTGGCCCTTGTGAAGTCGCCAGGCAACCAGCAGATTATTTTCTTCTTTTGGACAGAGCAAGGCTAGCCCCCTGTTTTCAGTGTTTATGCTAAGCTAAGCTAACTGGCTGAGGGCTGTAGCTTCATATTTACTGTACAGACATGGTATCGATCTTCTCACCCAACCCTGAGCAAGAGAAAGCTCATTTTGAACTATTGTCTATTGCATTGTTGTCAATTTTGCCAACTATAGAAAGTAGTTACTTTACTGCCACAGAAAACAAGAGATCTTTTCATTTCCTTCATTGATTTGATCACTTTTTTTTTACCATACGACACTTAATGATGACTCACAAATCCTCCCCCTCTTTTTTTAAAAATAGACTTCCTTTCATCCAAGTGGTTACTGTACATGTTGATGAGCAACATGCTTTACTAATATCATGTTATCTGAGGATTACAGAACTGGCACACCCTGGCATCTCTACTTTTATTATTAAGTATTTTCTGAAAGCCCCAGAACAGTCTGCGTTTGTTTGATCAGACAGTGGTTAAAATATGTGCCATAAAGAACAAAGCAAGACGGTCCCTTTGAAAAACATTTACCCTTTCATTCTCTCAGCTGTACTAACTCTGCACTGGCAGAGTTGGCAGATGGGAGAGGATGAAAGTTTTACTTTTATGTTGATTGTTTGGTAGGTGAAATCCACAGAGGACTTGGTATGGGTGTCGATGCTGATATTGAACATCTTCAGTGAACATGTCTTTCATACATTAAGGAATACTTATGTGGAAAAGTTTTTAAAAGTAGACTAGACTTCCTCCTTTGGTAGAAGCTGTCCATCTACTTCAAGAATGTGCTCTCAGTTTAGCTCAGTTATCATGCCGGCAGGCATTGTGGATTAAAGACGGAGGAAACTCTGAGAGTAAAAAGGAAAACTGTACCATTGGTGTCTATTAACAAACATAATTCACAGGGCTGGGGCCCCCAGCAGGGAACACTTGTTGTGATTTGTGGAGTGAGTTTGGTGGGGGGAGAGTGGGTTAAAGTCACCACTCTACCAGAAATACTGGTCTTTGTCTAATTCAAGAGCAGGCCTTATATTGTAATTGGCTTGTTAAAGGGTCAGTTTACCCAAAATTACAAAACATCTGGATGCCAAGAAAAAATAAGAGAAACTACTAACTACATTTTGAATTATACAATTATACCCGAACTAAAAGTAAGAGTGTCACCTAAGCACAGTTGCATCTTATTGTTTATATGTTTATTTATTTGTGTTAAGTGATAAAGAATTTTGCTGTTGAAGAATTTTGTAATTGTTCCTTTGGACAAATAATTCATTAATAATAATCAATTTGTTTGGAATATGCATTTTTATTGGGCTCTAAAGACTTTACATGAAGATTTCAAATATACAGCAAAAGAGCAGGACATGGGGAGATAAATATGAAAATATTAGGTTTTATTAGTTAGCTACTCCAAAGATTGTACTTTTAAGTCTAAAGTGGATCTGCAGTCTTCAGATCAGTGTTCAGCGGTCTTCAGTGGACCCTCTAAGACCACATGTATTTTGCACCCTCTAGTTGTATTCAGCCATACAGATACAGATAGAGTTTTTGATGTATCTGTACTGGTTTTGCAATAATCCACAGACCTTGACGTCAAAAGTTTTCTATCAAACTATTTTCTATCAAAGAAATAGTTCCTTTCTTTTTTTTAATTGTAGTTTTTCAATGCTGCAAGCGCCACAAACAATGCTTCATTCAACTCCATTGTGTTTGTCATTGTGTTGTGGTTGGAGGCAGAAACTTCAGAGATGAATACTTCAAAACCTGGACAGAGGTAAGTGAAAAAAAGTGTTTGTTTTTTCTAATTTTGGGTGACCCTTTAAAGTCACCAGACATATAGGCTGTCTTATTCAAGAGAACACTTTCAGTTGGTTTTTGTATGAAACATCCTGCTCTTGTAGGTCCAGGGCCACGAATGCAGTACTTACAAATCCATGAGCTATTACCAAGTTTTGCTTCATGAGAGATTTTGAAGGTGCATTATTTTCCTTTATCAAAGATTTACCTTCTTATATCTTGTATTTTCTTCATTAAAACCTCCTCTTCTTGCATGTTTTGTGCAACTTCAGTCCCATTCTGACCTAGAGGAGCATACTGCTACATGAATTACCTCTTTGATTGCCTGTGTAGGAGGAAAATTTACAGTAACGAGGAACCTGGGAACAGGATTTACTGTTCCATATGCCCTCCAATGACATTACTTGAAGTGATGATGATGACAGTCATAAATTGGTCCTGATGGCCCACAACAGACAAAACCTGCATGGAATTTGTTTTGCAAAGCAAGGCTTGCTTAATACACCATTTCATCACTTTCAATTAAACCGTTTCTATGTGACTTCTGTGATAAAATATTACAACAAATTGCGTCAAATGACTTCAACGCTGATTTATCCTGCATCTACTGTTTGCAGTTCCATGTTTGAATGTTCTCTAAATATTTGGGAGGAATATTCATGGGAATATCCCCCACTCTACTATGTTGTGTTCGGCCTGTCACTCTCCATCTACTGTAGAGGCATCATTCCTCATCTACACTGTCATCCCAGCACATGTTCCATTTATCACGCATTAATCTCACTCAGCTTCACATCATTCTCTCTTGTCTTGTCCCTTGGGATACGACGACAGAAAAACATGCTCTGCTTGCCAAAATGCACTTTGGCTGCGGTGTTAATGCTAAGTAGAAACTTAGCAGCAATCAATATTTTGTTACACTTATAAATGGTATCTATGTTCCAAAACAAAAGTGTTGCAATATACCCCAAGTCCAATGTAGCCGTGTCCCAGCAAGGCCTTTATAAACTTGTCTCAATGCTCCTGAGCTAACCTTTTGATAAGCCCTCGAGACAGTGTAAATTAAAGGCATTAAATCATGATTTGGTGGCGTGTGAGGGTGCTCATGGAGACATCCCCTTCACAGTCTAGTGGTCAGGGTGGAGGTGTGTGGTGGTCAGTGCAGACAGGTCATCCCACAGCAGTGACGGATGGCTTTCATCAAGGGGCCCATGGGCTCACTGGGGAAATGTACATGGAGACCGCTGCCAAAGGAGCTGATATTTATCTACCAGCAGCCTCGCTAGCCAGGACACAGGAAGAGAGAAGCAAAGATGTTTGAGTTTAGCGAGGAAAGGCACAGAAGAGTGGTCGCTACTGTATTGAAAGCTATTATTGAACAACTCCAGAATGCACTGTACACATTTGTGGTTACGGGGAAATGCAATGTTTAAAGGAGATCTAATCCTAAGTGTGATTTCAGCTCAGAAACATGTATTCCTACAACATGCCTCGCAGCAGGCCCTCACTGCTCTAATTCAATAGCAAATGGAGACATTCTGAGATTGAAATGAAGCCAATTAGCAGATGCACAGCTGATTTTAAAGCACTGATTAAGGGAGATGTGCCGTGCTGGTTCTAGGATCTATTCCCTCACTGCAGACCTGCCTCAGCTTGGGCTGCCATTAATATCCCATGAGGCATTGGGGCACGCTCCTGGCCAGCAGCCAGTTTCCCAGTTATCTGTTTAAACAATTTTGCAGGCTATTTCAGGAAGAGGGACCTCGCTGGCCGTGCCTCTCGGCGCTGTTATGGCAACAGCCCAGTTCATCTTAAACAACAGGGAGGTGGCCCAGTACCCTGCACAGTCAACATTTTGTAAGAGAAATTATATATTTTGTGTTTAATGCCCGGTTATGATGTTTTATTTGCACTATGGCCTTGAACTAATCTCTTGCGGTAATGACAGAGAACCCTAAAACATACCTATACAGGTAGCTAATATATGAAAGATAGAAAGATAGATGTTATCTAATAGCAGCCATCAACATGATCAAGCTGTGGTTCAAGGTCATTTTTATCTATCTCAAAGTACGCTAATCCAAGTATTTTGCTGTTAGACTGATAAAATAGAATTATTTGGTCATTAGGAGAGAAGTGTGCATGAGTGACTCTAATTTGAATTTGTTCAGTCCTGAAAATAATTGCTTATCTCTGTAACCGCTCCTAAATATAGGATCCCTTAATCCTTGATAACTGTGTAATTGTTGCAGGATTGGAAATGCAGGGAGTCCAATATAGAAATGCATATGAATAATGTGATGTTAATGAATGGCACCTAGGTTAATAAGACTTTTCAGGCTGCACAGTCCACAGTAGTGTAAAACTTAAAGGACACTGAGACTAGCTGTTATCATTTCATTCATAACTGACTTTTGTAATTACAGAAAGTTTGTTTTGTTGCGTCATAAAATGGTGATTTATAGACATTTATGATGGATGGAGAATAATTGGAAAGGATTATCATGAGCCAAAGTGTTCATACAATGTTATAATGTCCAGTATATCGACACAAATGACATTCCCATCAGCCTCAACTGTCAACTGTACTTTATGTTTAGTGCTAATTAGCATCTTAGCATGCTAACACGATAAAACTAAGATGATGAACATGGTAACACCTGCAAAACATCAGCATGTTAGCATTGCCATTGTGAGCATGTTAGCATGCTGACATTAGCATTTAGCTCAAAGAGCAACTTTGCTTTCTACCTCAACAAAGGTCTAGTGTATTTAAACATATAAGTATATACAAGTAGTTAAAGTGGTAAAAATAACCCAATTACAAATTGGGCTACTCACAGTTGAAATTAATTAACTGATTGAACTCTACTATTGCCTTGTTGTGGTGCCCATCCCTCCCTGGCTGTGGACCTTGCATGTAATAACCATCATTCTTTGCCACTGCAGTTTGTCATTTGCTAATTGAGACCCTTGCTGCTTAGCATACTTTTGCAGTTCTTGTAACTGATGTGCCTGCAATTTAGGCACCAACTCTGTGACCACTTTACAACTCCATTAGTTGCTTCGGGTTGCTTTGAAAAATCACATAAAAGTGGCAATTGTCAGACCTCTCTGACCGATAATGCTAATTGACTGTCATCTTAAAATTACACACCAGTGTAGCTGAATTTGATTGGGATTTAATTACTTCAAAGTCCTTTTACATTGTCAATATCCAGCATCTAATATGATCTATCATGAATGTTTCATGACAAGCCCTGATATTGAGATGCACTGTAAATACATAAGATGTTACTGATGCCAAACTCTTTTTCATATTCACTTAAAGACGACTGGTAGTTTAATCATGTCATGATGTTATTTAGATTGACTGAAGTGGGAGACAGGTCTCAGATCATTTCAGTTTGATATTCTGCACTTTGCTGATTCCTGAGGCACTGCTTACAGCTGCATGTGTTCTACACTTTTTCTACTGCAACCAGTGTGAAAAGTTACACCTTACAAAAGCTATTCAAATGAATATGTCATTAATTAGCTCCCAGGAATCCACAACCTGTGAGCAAACAAAGTTGAGAACTTCTGTGTAATCAGCAGATGAATATTTGAAGGCATTTCTGTTTTTACCACAAAAAAAAATAAGAATATTGTGAACTTTCACATAAAAGGCCTCATGATTACATTGACCCCAACTCAGTTTTAGTTTTACTCCCTTTACTAAGAAATGCCCACAATTCACAAAGATGCTTGCAATTTTATTGCTTGTAGTGTATTTTACACATGATATTTTCACAGTGGCAAATACAACCTATTCAGTAATGGTTTAAAAAAAATAGTAATACAACAAAACAAGAATATAAATTCGTAGGTCTAAAACCGGCTTCACAGTTTCCTCATTAGTATGTCACTGTAATGAGAGTAGGAGTGACGAGGGGGTGCATATTCTGTAAAAAAAAATTATGCATGGTTATTGTACTACTAACATTATCAAGGTCACCAAAATAGTCTGATTTTCTTTTTAAGAGACACACATGGTGATGCTGCTATGCCCTTAAGAGACTTAACATTAATGCAAATGTAATGCGATGATGAATATTGTATCAATGTCTTTTTAAATCAAATGAAAATGCAAAGATGTTAGCAGTGCCAGAAAAATCTGAGCCCAGCTACCCAGACAGTGATAGTGATGGAGAGCGAAGTGAAACTCTTTGCATGCGCTGGGTTCCAGCAGCCCACACATGCAGAGAAATACAGTAGTAGACACACAAACACACACATAACCACACACGGGTACAGAGAACAAGAAGCTACCTAGATAAGGACACACAGAAAGGCAGATATGGGCTTTTCGTGAAAGAAAGCAGACATGATGCACATCTCATTTTGACACAAAATTTATAACAAAGATCAGATTTAGAGGAAGTTTTATATTTTCCTTTCAAGATGTTTTTTCTGCTGTGGGGGGCAAAAATTCCATTCAATTGATTAAAACATTTGTTAGGGTTAAGACTGTGTTTAAAGGTTAAAGTTAAAGATTTGTGTCAAATAAGATAAGTTAGTTAGTCAAAACGATGTCCTCACAAGTATACTAGTACAGGTTTTGTGTGTGCGTGTGTGTGCATACTATGCTTTATGTGCTGGCTGGTGTGTGTACTGTAAGCGTCCATGCTGGTGGGCGGAAAATTCGGCATTTGAAGCCAGAGAGTCTGTGTGCCCACTAACATGATCACTCGACAGGACATGCAAATTTTATCTTCAAAGAGACGTTAACATCCTCTGAATCTCCATTAAGTCGTGTTTTTATCCACTAATTATGTCATCAGTGCCAAAATGGTGAGGTCACGTGTTCAATCTGACTCCTAAAAGATTGGAAAGAGGTAAACAGGGAACTTTTAGACGAAATAGTAGACTATGTGGATTTATGATTATACTCCAAACATGTTAATATATTCAATTACACTTTACTGTACTGTATGTTGACATCAGACATCAATTTAACTCACAGTCCGGTTCTTTATGTACAAAAAGAGGAAAACTGCACTGTTCAAGCAAGAGCAGTTTTCCTCTTCAGCTGTAACACTCTCACAAACTGCCATGGACTATGCCAAAGTTTGATTTTTCCTAATGAAAATGATTGCTTTCCCTCCCAGCTTTCTATGTACCTTCATTTCTTCCTTCCTTCCCAAGTAAATATAATTATGATTGTCTTATGTTTTTTTTTTCTCTGCTAGGTGTCACACGCATATCTGATCATTCCCTGTTTCATTATTGATTCTTGCATGTTATGCCTTGTCGTCTGAGTGAGACCTTGAGCCGACTCTCCCAATAACAGGAGGCCATCTCCATAATTACAGTACAGAGAAAGAAGACCTGCTATGCATCAAACTCACAGCCCTCAGATTGTTAAAGCACATATGTCAGCTGTTGAATTTGACTCAGATCCAAGGCTTGCTGGTAATGAAACAGGGGGATGAGGGGTGAGTCAGCCACTGGCCTTTGTTAATTGCATGTCTCACATCGTCCTGGCTGGGACAGTTAATTGGAAAAGATCAAGGGGATTTGCAGTGTTAATGAGCTTCCCGTGAACCCAAGTCATACTTTGGATACCAGAGGAGCCTTTACTATCTCCCACATTCACCGACACTTCTGTTAGAGCAAAACTTTTCATTTGTGGAGTGACGTCGTCGTGGCTGACTACTGCCTCATCTCCTGTGTTTGGTTGCATTGGCTCAGAAGGGAATAGATGGTCTATAATAAGCACAGCACCGTTTAAGCAAAAGTAGTCAGTCGCTCATCTTTACCTTCGTGTCTCTGTGCGTTCAACATGCATTATGTTGTATTCCAAGGTGCCATATGCCTTCAAATACAGGATATTCTCGTGTACTGTCTTTGTACGAGACAGTAAGGGTGAAAAAGTGGAAAAAGTGTGCTTCAGCACAACACACAAGCATGGAATAACAATATTTGTCATGCATATTCTTGTCACATACTGTTAGAAATACCATTAAACACACTGTGCTTCTTGGAAACCCTAATTTAAGTTTCCTACCAATGACACTATTAGCATGAGGAATCTCGGCTTTGATCATGCTACTGTCTGCATCCGTCTGCTCTGATATAGAGACCACATCATGGATAATGAACCATATCAGACCGATCAAGAGGCAGAGAGAAAATGCTTACCTGTACTTTCCCAGCAAATAGTTCCTGTTTCTTGTTTCTTTTTTGTAGGACCAAGTGACAAAGCCATTTTTTTTAACATTGCCTGACACTTTCTAAATAAGTCTTGTACTAAAAAATTCTTCGCAAGAAATCACAATTATTGTTCACGCTGAGACACCTTCTAAAGTCTTGGTTATCATGCAGCACAAACATACCACAAGAGAAAAGTGGCACATACAGTGTCAAAAATGCATCCCATACCTATGCAACAACTTATTGATAGCTGTAATATTAATTTGTTCTTCCTGTCAGAGGAAATAACTACAACTACAGTTTCTCTCAGTCTAATATCCAATCTGTATGTCAGAGGACAGCTGTAAATTTATAGTATATCCGGGTATAAGAATACCATGGCTCTATGCTGCCCTAAGGGAGTTACTGTACAATGGTAATATGCAGTTGGCCCTTTAAATCATACAGCACTCTGACTATACAATCAGTCCACAGCTCAGTGTTTACTCAAACTATCATCTCCACGCTGCGGCACACTGCACTCAAACAAAGTGACAGTGAAAGTTCTGATTGATGTTGGTGTGCTGTTGAAATATTCAAATCAATATTCAAATTAGAGATCGAAACTATTCTGAATATTTCTCAGAACACTAGTCCAGCAATCTGTAGTAAGGGTAATTGTAAGTGATTGATTTAAGGCGCACTCCACTGAAGCACTTCCACTGTAGCACTTATTCCATGTTGCTTTGGACAAACAAAAGCATTGCCAAATTAATGTAATGTAATGTAAAGTCGATTTACGGAGTCGTCCTGATAGCCTCGTGGTGCGGACGCATAATAATCATAATCGCAATGTCCCTTGTTTACTCACCTGGGCTTGCTGGTGATGTCACACAGGTGATGTCACTGGAGCCATGGAGTTTAAAAGACACAGGAGTTTATGAGTCAAGGCAGGTCTAACAAAAGACACTATTGCCTTGCATTATGGGAAATGTAGGATCCAGTGTGACCCATATTACAGACTAAAAGACCTCCAACTTTATGGAAGAGCAATGTTGCATTGATGGACTTCAAGGATTCAAGTTGATTAGATGAAATCTAGTAATATTGTGTATGTGCTCACTCGTCACACTAAATTGACAACAGTGTGGTTAGTGCATTTGATGGGTTAAACTAGCTAACTAGAGTCATCCTGCTGTCCATACAGCTCTATGACAGTGAAGCATGGGTGGATATCTATCATACCAACACTGATAAATGGGATAGACATTTAGCGGGACTCTTTGAGCTGAAGGTCTACAAATCTGGCCTCACTGAAGCAAATCCTAAATCTTGTGGGCTCAGCTTTCGTGATGAGATGTAGGGTGGCTTTGCAAGGCTGCTGCAAATTAGACCTCGGTGTAAATAGCAATGCTCCAAGCAAGAAGTGGAAATCTTTCCCTTACCCTCCAAAATAAGAGCCATAAAACTCTGGCAGCACCTTTACAAAGCTGACCATAAGTCTGTCAAACATAAAGCTTTGTTCAGCAACACCACATCTCCTAATAAAAACTCTCTAACTCAGTTTGCTTTGCATCTCAAAAACAATGACATCAAACACCAAGACAATAACTCACTATTTGACGTTAATTTAACACAAAATTACAAGGCAAATAAAAATGTCATTTCCAACTACATCAAAATATTTATTAGCCCATTCTTTGAACACTTAAGATATAAAGAATCCTAAATATGTACTGACATGAAATTGTAGTTTTGTGGCAATTGGGCTGTAGAGCCATGTTGAGCCAACTTATGTTGTACCTGCACACACATAAAGATGCATATACACACTACAACTAAAAAAAATGAATGAAAAATAATTTCAATCAACAGTAAGTGGCGTTAATATGCTTTGAAAGTTAGCATTGCCAACTAAGGACAAAAAACAATTCAGGTTTTAAACTTCTGCGAAGGTCTTTGCAAATGTTTTAATTTATTCAGTATGAATTGTTGGGCCTTAAAGATGTGTTTTGGTGAAAAAACACAATGAAAAAGCTCTGATGAACCCATTGTACATTACCTTTCCGAGTCAATTATAATGAAATGGTGAATAACAAAACTGAGCTAAAAGGAGAGTGAATATTGGACTTATATTCATCAGGTGGCAAACACACAACTCCAAATCAATGCTAATGTTCCTCCGGGTCTGGCCATAATATTTCAAACCTGTGTGATGATCAGCTTGGTGTGGTGTTCTGCAAGTGGCCAAAAATCAGATTAATGTAGCTTTAAGAAACTTTAAGTCCAACTGGAATCACACATCAATGTGTATTTTAATGTCTTGTCAATAGTTTGTCATAATTAAAGGGAAGGGAAAATGTCTTTGGGGAAATATCAGAAATGCTCCTTTTCATCTCAGCTGGTTCGAGGGGCGTGTCTGTGTTTGATTGACAGCAGCTGGGAGGCTGCCAGAGTGCTGGTGTCACACCACAGTGAATAAGGCACATAGTAAACAAACTTGCTCTGCAGCCTAAATGTTATAGGCAGAAAGTGTCTTATTAGAGGTATTGAAGAATGAGGACCACACCAGCATCTAACCAGACTGAAGTAATATTTGCAGGTACGTTTGCATGCTGTTTAATGTGCTGCAGCAGAGCAGCTAATTAGCTACTGTCAGTTTACTGGATAGTCAGCAGAATCTCATTTGACACCTTGTTTTACACAGATGTGCTTTCACTAAATGACTGTTTCACTTGTGTTATTCTACCACTTAATTAATCCTGTCTTCATTAGCTAGCAAGATATCAACCCCCATATAAACTTTTCCCACTTTCCAAAAGATATAGTAACTCTAATCTTTAAGCCAACTTTTCCTGGAGAGCTCATGCCACAGTATTTCTGTTAGTTTAACAATCACCTATCCCAATGCAGACATTCCTTAAAGACAATGTGTGTCTGTTTGCCTGCCTACGATAGAGCGGAGAGGGGAGGTGAACATCAGACAGAGAATGACACAGATACCAAGCCTTTCAAAATTTGGTTCAACTCTGCCCACGGTAATATTACCGTTGAAAAGTCAGCTGCCTGTGAGGAAACACCGTCGGCAGAGATTGCCAAGACAGTACTGTACTCTGCTTGGTGCCGCTGCCCTGGGGACGGTTGTAGTGGAGAACACAGCACTAATGGATCGCAGCACACAGGCTTGGACAGTCATACCGTACAGCCTCTCTGATGTGAAATATTCAAGGCAGCGCTCTCTGCCTGTCTATTAATATTTACTTCAACAAGCCCTACACACAGTCTGCTCATGGTGCTCTGGAGATGCATGTGACTTTTTTTGTGGTTGGCTCATTTAGATTCAAGATGGCCACAAAAGCAAAAGGTAGAGTATGTGTAATTATGTAGTTATGTTCTACTGTGTGAGTGACAATGGAGGATGACAGGTAGAACTTGAAAGATTAAAGGGATATTCCAACTTAATATGCATTTGAACAGTATGTTATTCCATTGATCATAGACATTTTAAAGGACAGAGACTGCATGGATTAGAGCCTTGATTCTTTGAATTCTGACAGTGGGAGAGTTACAAATACAGTATTGACTGACTTGCTTAAAAATCCTAAGAATTCTGTTTTGAGCTGTTGTAACTCAACCGCTGTGAAAATGGAGGCTATGGGTTACCTGGCAGCATTTTTGGACTGCCTTTCTCACTCCCATTATGCTGACATGGGTGACAGATGCCAGCTATCCTGCCAAAGGCCACATAACTCCTTGCAACCCCCCCCGCCAACCACCCATTACTGCTGCTGAAAATGCACCATACATGAATCACGCCGCAGCTGTCACAGCTCCCTGGCCCCAACCTAATTAAACAATTAGGGCATTTGGTTAACAATCAGTCATCGTCGAAGGACAAATGTGGGCTAAACGGAGTCAGTCATATGGCGGTGCAGAGAGTGAAAGGAAATGGGTTCAGAGAATATGAGTCCAGGAAAAAAAGAGGTCAAACGTGTTTTTTTTTAAACAATCTGACAATGTGACACTGATGTTTCTGCAGAGAACAAACCTAATGACTGAGATATCGAATATGATCTAAGCATTGGCACATCTGAAGTAAATTTTAAACTACTCATCCACATCATTCCCACCACTAGCAAATTGACAAAATTTGAATTAGGTAATGAGGGACGGCAGATTTCTGCTCAGATTTGTACGTCTGTCTGTAGGGCTGCTATATTGACGTTTTTAAACCACATTTTCAAGTTGTTTGAAATAAACACTGTATAACAAGAAAACACTCAGAGGTCAGGTCTGCACCAATGCCAGTCTTACAAGTTAGCCGATACTTTCCGAGTCAACATTGTAAGCATATAAATGAGTTATACCAAAGTAGCCGAAATGTGGCCTGATGTCAGAGGAAAGGTCACAAGGTCACCAAAATCATCAAGTTTTCTGTTGGGAACACAAAGGTGCACAGCAAAACATTGTGTGTGTTTACGACTGAAGGGTCAGGAGATACATTTATTTGAAAATTGAAGTATTGGCTTGGTGGGAAGGTCACCAAAATCAATGTTTCTTTTGTCGGGGAATTGAATGTAAATGGAAAAATTTGGACCAATCAAGTCGGAAGTTGTAGAAATATCTTTGTCACAGTCAAATAAACCACAGACGGACGGAGGCGATCGCATAGCCTCCGCTCCCTGGCAGAAGTGATGAATAAACCAATAATGCAGACGTGCCATTTGACATAAAAAAAAACTGTTTCCAATTATTTGGTGTGACTTCAGTTCAAAGACAGTTATGAGGGTTTTAACCAGACTGTTGTACTGACTACACAGACTCGAACTCAGTGACCCATGTTTCCCTGTGTGTAGGTCACTAGAGGTAGAGAGTGGGAGAGAATGAGAATGACGATGGAGGCAGAGCGGCAAACAGTGATGGTGTGGGAGGGGGAGAGAGAGAGAGAGAGAGAGACACTCAGAGACAGAAAGAGAGAGAGATTTTTTTTACTGCAAACAGGCCTGGGGGATTTAATCACAGTAAAACACTGAACTCTTATTGGGGGTATCAAAACATTTTATGAGAGCAGCTGTGCCAAACTGTAGCTCCACAACAGTGTCCCAGTCCAAGATAAATCAGCAGTAGTCCTCCAGATCACCTTATGTGCCTCATTTAAACCCCAACTACTGTGCAACTGGCAAGAAATATTTATTGGACATCACATGTAAAGAATGAGTTACAGCTTGGGGCCTCGTGGGGAAACACGTAAAGGGTCGCTTCACCCAAATTACAAAATAACATATTTTCTCACTTAATCAAGTCAATTCTTTTTAATATAGCCCAAATCACAAATTTGCTTCAAAGGCCTTTACAATCTGTCCAGCAAACGACACCCTCTATTCTTACACCCCTATTTGGGATAAAAGTCCCTCAAAATAGAGGGTGGAGACGGTTAGATATGGCAAAACCTAGACAAGTAAAACCAAAAATATCATGGCTACATACCACGTGAGGAAAGTGAGAAAATCTGTTTTTTGTAGTAGTTTGGGTGAACTGACCAGGTTACAAATGCTTGTGCCACTTGTGCAATGTTAAATTCTGTGGCATTACTCTCTGAAATGGTGGCATTGCTTTAAAAATCTGTGATTATGGCAAACCACATTCGAGTTGGATAAATGAATATTTCTAACACTAATCCGAAGCTTCCAAACATGCAAGGTTCCAGGGCCAAACTCAGATGGACAGATATGAAATGAGCAACAGATGGCTAGAATTGATGAGGAGAGGAAAACGACACTATCGAGTAGAGCCGGAGAGGCCATCATAATAAACCATTCATTTCACTAGTCAGAGGAGAGCACTCCTCAAAAACAAGAGCCAATATTTGCTCATCACAGAGAGATTTACAGCAGATTACATAGCCTTTTACACACACCTACTCACATGTGTACTTCACAGACATTAAGGACCTCTACTGACTGCATTAATTTCCTAAAAGATTAAAGCAACCTAATCCTTAGACTCAGCAGTACACGGCATTAACTGTTCTTTATTGTATCTTTCATTTAAACCGAAATTTGAAGCTGCACCAATCAATATTTTGATATGAACAGTGGGTCGGACGACTATGTGTAATGTGAAAGGTGCATGGAGCATGGCCTGCAAATTCACTGTTCTGGTTCAGTCTCACCACTCTCAACAGCGTCGTTTCCAGCCACAGTAAGCAGCTGTTTACTAGTCCACCACCAAACGACAGGCAGACACAGTTAGCGACTAAAGGGCCAGCTATTTCTCTTGGTGGAGTTTGTGGAGAGCTTCTGGACTTAAATTCACCAGGTCACCAGAAATAGGACTCCATGCCAGCTGGACGTGTAAATAGGCCACTGTTTGGTGATATGGGTAGCCTATTGTGGAAGTGAGAACTGGTCGAATGACCTCACATTGGTGGATTTTCTGCAGTAGGTCTTTTTCACAGCCGATAATTTGGCTTGTCAAAGCAGGGAAAAAGCACAGGTGTTACCAACAGCATTAACGACAACTCTGTTCGATTCAAGTGTCCCAGTGAGCCATGACAGTGTGACAGTGAGCCAGCATGCACAATACCAGAACCCTAAAACGGGAGCAGCAAAATGGAATTCAGCCATTTATTTTATTATATAAACCTTCTTCTGTGAAAAAGGCCTATATCCTGTGAGTATTGAAATGTAACTTTACACATAGTAAAGCCAAGAGAACACACACACACACAGATTTCTACTGTATGTGGTCCACTCATCGTCATACTCACTCCTGTTTCAAGTGTAGGGAGTGATTCACTGAGCAAAGCTTGGTTCTCTGGAAGCTCGCAGCGGAGACCATGAGGAGACCCGTTACCTAGCAACCACTGTGATTGTCTCATGCTCCAGGTGTAACTTCCGTGAAGAAGGTAGCCCCATGTGAACCAAGTGGGTGCTACGCTATTTGAAACCCTGTTATTCTTGTATTTCAAGAAAACAGTGAGGAACAAAAGGACGCTGAACACACAATGTGTTTGTGCACTTAAGGCAAAAAAAAAAGGAAAAGCTGCTGGTGAGCTTCAGGCTTTCAGAGAGAATATCTTGAGCTCAAGTGGTTTTCCCTGGTATCACATTGACTCATCAATCAAGCTTCTCTCTCTCCACACTTTCACATTCTGTGATCAACGTTATAATTAATCAAACAACAGCACGCAGCACTCTAATTAATCTTATTTCTTACTGTAAGTTTCGAGCCAGACATCTGGCCAAGGAACAGTCAATCATGTGCAGGTAGATCGACTTTGTAGAAAGGCAGGTGCAACAATCCTACCAGCATGAAATGATCAATATTTTATCTTAGAATTAGTCTTAAATATCAGTAGAATTACACACACACAAGTCAAAACACATTTACTAACTTACAAACAAGAAATCAAGAATATGTAGATTGCTCATTTAGACAGGAAAATAATCAACCAATCAATAAATAATCAGTTTAATATACTTTCCTTCTCTCCCTCTGGTCTCTTGTTACATTCACAATTGTATTTGAGAGGTATGTTTTTTAGTAAATATGTCTCTGTTAATTTATGAATGGCCTTGTTCTGTTTGCTCTGGGGATTTGTAGTAAGTGCCACATTTCGCAAGCACAGGCCTCTTAAGTAGTTAAAGCCCTTGAAAACTTGGCAAACCGTAACCTTAAATCCCCATGGCTAAATGTGCAACAATCAAAGTTAAAGTTTGGAGAAAGCATTGATTACATATAATATGTAATTAAATATAACAGTCAAAAACTCTGCTGATCTGTTTCGTCAGGACTGCGTGGGTTTGATTAGATTTGATTGACAGCAATGTAAGCAAACAACCCCACAACTGACAGATTATGATTCAAATATTGCACCACCTGATATTGCTACATCCTCAGAAATATGTGACACACCTTTTTCCATGTTTTCCAACCCACTTCAAACCAGTGAGAAGGGCACAGACGAAAAACAAATGCAGGAATCTCTCGTATGAAATAACCGAAACTGTTTGAAGTTTGGCAGAAAATTGGGTAGCCGTGTAGGACCACATTGCTCATAGTAAGAAGCTGATTAAGAAATCAGGTCAGAGCCTTTAATATTGTTTCATACCGTGCCCTAGTTCTAACTTTTTAAAACATACTTCTGAATGTAATTGAAAGAAAGAAAGAAAAAAAAAAGAAAAAAAAATAAATAAATATATATATATATATATATATATATATATATATATATATATATATAAAATACTGGCAGTGACAGCAGACATGTAATGTTTTGGGTTGACTGCCTTGAATGTGGTGTGCATGCTGAAAGTGACAGTTCTCTCCCCAAGTGAAAACCCAATTTAAGTCAGGATGGTGGGCATATATACTGTACCTGGCCATACATGATGTGTTGGAATTGCTGCAGATCATAGACTGCATATAAAGTATGTATGAGTATACATAGACTATGCAGAAGATAGAATATACATGTTTAGAAACCAGTTTTCACTGTGAGAGCTAGCATTTTTCTTGTCCACATAATGCAAAATCGCACATTTTGCTGCATATAAATCTGCCTCCAACCTTGTATACTTATCTTATATTGTGACCACCGCCATCTGTCACATCCCAAACATTTATCCCATCCTCAGTTATACTTTGATACAATAAGTGCAATGATGTTTGATTCCCTGGAGGATTCTGCTTGAAATGGCTCCAGGTATAGTTCGGCCAAGAGTCTGTTCAACATTTCGGTGAATTGGGTTCTAGACAGAACAAGGCTCCCAGGAGAATAAGGAGAGAGAGAGAGAGAGAGAGAGAGAGAGAGAGAGAGAGAGATTTGAAGTGGTGCTAACTGAGGTTGAGGGCCAAGGCCTGGGAAACAGTGCCATCTATTGATTCTACTTCTTGCCTGCTGTAATGCTGCAGCGATGTGTGCGTTGTGGGGTTTAACAAACACATTACAATTGTCAGCAAAGGTCTGACATTTCTTTTCTCAGTTATAAAATAGTCTTGTGTGTCAGTGTCAGTGTAGCTTGCATTATTTCAATGCTCTTTTTTAGTATTATTCATTGTTTATTTTATATTTATTCTGCTGCATGTTACATATTTGTGTTTTGTGTCTATTTTATATGTTGGGAAACTACATACAATTTTCCAAACTGGAGCACATTTAAGTTGTATTCTGTTTTATGCAGACAATGTGGGTCTACTGTATGTAATCCATAAATGTATGTGACAGTATTTAAACAATATCAAAATCGTCTTAGGGATCAGGGTGATAGTGTGGATCTGGAAAAAAAAGAGGTTGTATTGTTTTGCTTTTTTATCATTCTAAAGGAATGTATATATTTCTTTATTTTATGGTAACACTTTAATGTAGTTGTATGCTGGTATAAGGACATTTTTAAGTGTTTATTTTTAGTATTTGTCAACAATTATAACAGTCCTATAAAGACACATTTGTATTATTATAACTATGTTATCATCCATCATCTGTTTATACAGCAGTGTCCACTCATGGAGGAGGAGGAAGAGGAGTTATAGTTGTTGAAAAATACATTAATACTTACATAACACTTACATCTGCTTAAAACCACATTATGGTGTGTTATAAATCATTTATTAAAAGTTACATTTATTTTTGATGTGCTGATATAAGTACATGAAGGCATTTTCCTCCCTGGTAGACAATAAACTTGTATTCTTTTTTATTTTCAACCAGGCAGTCCAGATAGAGGTATCCAAGTCTACAACACAACTGACCCCAAATCAGTCTCCAATCTGTTATGACCTTATAAACACAAGACCTCACATCTGTAAGATACAATCACCTGTTCAATAACATTTTAATGATATTAATATTTGCCCATGTTTACATGTTCATTTAGGAATTAAAGAGTTTAAAAATAAAAGTATTTAGTTTAAAACTGTTAAATGATGGAGAGAGGATTATTTTAGCAGGTCAGCTACTCCCTTTAAAAACAGAGAGCCACAGAAAATGTGTCATCAAAGCTCACTCACACTACACTGTGACTGGACCTCGTAAATTATTACTGTGACCATTCATTCATCAACAACTACTACTATCCACTGCATCATAAGGTTTACAGGAGGGAGCCTTTCAGTCCAACAGCTGTATATTCAACAGCACACACGCTCACATCGAAGCATGAACTTACAGACTGGCTCTGACATCACAGTGGTCTGTAGGAGGTTGTGACAAGATTAGATGAGAAAGGACTTATTCACCAGCATCATGGTTGATATTCACAGTGAAAGACAACCGTCAGTGCCCAACTGCTCACAATGCTAATTTCTGACACATCTCCGTGAATTTTATGCCAGATCTGTGGTGACATGCAGTGACCAGTGTAACTGTGCATCATAGTTCACTTTGGATAATTGTTGTATAGAAGGTGGTAATAACGCAGTTAATACTTGCAATACAGTCATCAGCATGTAAAGACACAGTCCTCGCCGCACAGATAGTTGTATGTACTATTTATAGTTTATATGGCAGGTTTGTGACTCCCTTGACGTCTGAAACATATCGCCCCCATCCTGTGAAAACCATGTATCTTAAAAACGTCAACTTCTCATGAGCTATGAGATGACAGCCCTGTTTTTAGCTTTGCCACAATGCATTTTTCAGGAAACTCAATGGGTTTTTAAAAGCTTTATTTATCTTAAGAAGGTAAATTTTGTCAACCCATTATGAAACACTTAATCCTTCAGTTTATCTGAAAAAATATAAATTACCAAGTGGTTTTCAATGGATAGTGATGACATAAACATTTGACACCACCTTCTAATAAGGCATTCTTTATTAAGGGTCTATATGTTGCTACTAATGGCTTCATTGATGGTTAATAAAGCATTTCTTAATGTTTCATAAATGAGTTATAAGCTATTAATATGAACCATTTTGGGGTTTAACCTCCAGCATGACACTTGTTTTGTCTTGTTAGCTCTTTAATTCATCACTAAGGTGGATGGTACAAACCCTTTATTAATGACTTATTACCATTTATAACTACAGTCTTGATGGCTTCTCATAAAATGAGAGACTTGTGAATGTTTATTAAGGGATTACCAACATTTGTAACTGCATTGTTACTAAACAGAAAGGATAAAACCCAGGCAATGGGATTTTTCACAACCTGGCAACCCAAACCCTGCTCTTATTAATGGCTCATAACTGATATGTATAGCATTAGTATTTAGCATTAGCATTAGCAAACTCATTACTTACTACTAAATCCTGTATAAAGGGTCCCTTATTAGAAAGTGGTACCAACATTTTATTCTTATCTTTTCTGCGTTAAAGGACAAAGTATCACGCGTACAGCATCTACTACCATCTCCACCATCATGGAGGGCAATACTGTTATCCGATAGCAATATGTGTTTTTATGATAGCACCAGATCACTGCCAATGAGTACAGTACTAATGTCTTTGATTGGTTGTTAAATGCAGCCACAGGGCCGGGGATTTCACTTAGGAGGAGCAGGACGTCTTGGATGAGATCAGGCCCAAGCAATGCCTCGCTCTGACATGTGTCAGCCTCAATTAGTTTTGACTGTTCAACGCGATGACCTCTCCAGCTGTAATCTACCAGTACCGGCTCTGACAGATTAACAGTGCTATTAATGTCTAAATGTTTTTTTGCCTCTGCAGAGGTCTTGCAGAGTATGTGTTTGATCAGAGATGTGTCTTTCTGCCACTGGAATCAATGAGAGAGGTGTGATTTGTGTCAGGTCAAGGCTAAAAGATGTAGCGATACATAAGAGCAGTGTGGTGGTTTGAAGGTGGGTGGTTTGATAGAATTTTGTGTGGGTGAGTATAGACAGAAACATGTGCAATACATATACATGCCTTGATGTTATATTGGAGTTATTGCAAACTCACTGCCTTAAATAAATGTATCTTTTTTTTTTAATTCTTCTACTTTTTTGACCAGTCATTCAGCTCTCTCTTCTCTGCAGTCTGCCCATCGCTCCACTCGACTCGACTGTTCTCCTTCCTGGTCTTTTCCCTGATGGTAGAGAGATTTTTTCCTCTCCAGTAATTCCCCACTTTCTTTTGGAGTCTGAAAACTCATCTCTTCAAGAAATACCTCATGTCATCCTCGCCTCGCTGAATCATATCCCCTTTCTCCACACTCTACCATCTTCCTCCTGTACACTCTAATTTCTTCTTCAGAAAAAAATCCCTTCCTCTTCCCCTTTGCTGTCATTTTTATTTCTAGTCCCATTGCTTCTCTCCCCTATGTATATTATTCTGTCGCCATAAGAGAAGTATGGCTCTGCATGTTGATGCTAATGAAGGATTTGGTGCTCATTATACTGATGCATCCCTTTAAAGTTAGTCTTAACAAGTCGGTTAAAGAACCACAAGTTGAGTACAGGTTTGACCTGAAATATAAAAACAAAATATTTCAGTTGTATGGATATTTAAGCTGGAAAAATAAGTGAATTTGAAGTGAGAAGTGCAGCTGCAGTGAAACGTAGGTGTAAGAGCACCATCTAGTGGTCAGGCATACAAAGTGGTACTATATATATATATATATATATATATATATATATATATATATATATAAGTACTACTATAATACTGTAATATAACACACCTACAGACTGTACAAGGTATCTAAGGTAGGTAACAACACTTTGTATCCCAAATTATTTGGTTAAGTATTTTAAGATCAACTCTGAAATTTACAAATATACAGAACTACTATCAGCTACAATTACAGTCACTAAAAGAAAGAACATAAATGAACCTGATAAAATATTGGTTCCATCCAGTTTAATTCCCACGCAAAGTTTAAATATGAAAACATCACAAAAACTTAAATACTTTTCTCAAATACTTCAATTATGACCAAGAGCAGGGAGACAAGCTTTGAATTTGCTAATATGTGGGTCTTCTGTTGTCAGCCAGGCCTTAAGCAGGTGCTTAGTTAACTGGATGGATTAAAATGTGTGTCACCTGAGCCACCCAGGACTTTTTCATTCAGATTCTGAATCCTTTACACTGCAGGTTTGACTACATGGCTGGTCTAAAGTGTCCCCCCCAATATAAAGTTTTTGAAAAAACAAAACATCTCTACCTCTTATTGTCTCTAAATGTAGCACTTGGAGTAGTTCTGCATATTTGATGAAATTGATGTACATCATTCTTGCAATATTTGGATTGTATCCACATGGTTGAATGCACTTTTTGCAAGTCACTTTGGACAAAAGCATCAGCTAAATAAACACAATGTAATGTCGTGTTTTTTCCTCCCCAGCAGCCTGGGTTTGCCACAACTACTGTATGCTACACAATGACAATTATGGTCAATACATTACAATCAATCTGACACCACAATGTATGGAAAATGGAATGGCGGATTGATACTATCTAACCAACCCATCTTCTTCATTTCTCAGGCCAGACAAGGTAATGCAGCATCTGCTCACTTACAGCATCAAGCTAGCTGACCTGGCAGCAATACTGGCTACTCTACCTTTAACAGAATATGAGAGAATTGGGTCATAGTGGGAAAACATTGGCCCCGCAGAGTCACTGATGGTGTAAAAACCTGAATTGACCTGCTATAATGAAATTTGTCTTGCTAATGGAAGGAGTTCTATGTTCATTTCAGAAGGTTTCTAACCAAGCTGGAGCTGGCCCACATCGTCTGGCACTTATAACACCTTTGTCTTTGATCATGGCCAGGCTTATGAATCCCTGCTGTGTGCATTTTTTCTGTGGGCAAACTATCTGGTAAATAATAAAGGTAGAAATATTTCTTGGCTGGTCATTTCTTTTTTGGATAACACTTTACTTTCCCATGGCAGGAGGTTTACTTGGTGAAATTACAGTGGCAGTGTGTGATTCATCATTATCCTCATAAAAGTTCTCCATGGTGGTCATGGATGATTGTTTTTCTTCCACTGTATGGTTGTGGCAAATTTTGTGTACCTTTCTAAATAAAAATGCCTCAAATTGTGCTTCATGTTTCATTCAAAATGAGGCTGCTTTGTATCCCCACTCTGAAGAACCACTGATTTATCTTTATCTATCTATTACATTTTTCTAAAACACCACTTTGAAGACAAACCGGTGATTTTTCAAGTTTTAATAACGTTTCATGCATATGATTTAGAGACATTTGGTCTCTTCCCTTCTACACAGATGTAAAACAAGAGTCAAAATTGCCTAAATTGTATTCCTGGTACTTGTAAATGTTGCTAATTGGCTTTTGTCCTGTGGGTTTCTCTGCACCCCTCTGAGACCTTATTATAGTGAAGGGGTTTCCATGCCCCTGTGATCCTGGGAGCTGTGTTGTCAGAGGCAACAGCTCCTTGTAGGGTCTCCCAAGGCAAATTGGTCCCAGGTGAGGGACCAGACTACAAGAACAGTGTATTCGGAAAAAAAGAACCTTGCCAGGACTAGGCATACCGGGACCCCCGCCCAGAGCCAGGCCCAAGCACTACTTGGGGACTCCATAGTTGTGCTTGGGAACTTCAGCACTCCCGTGGGCAACAAGTTTGATGAAGAAACCTTGGATAGGATGATTGGGAGGAATGACTGGTGTTTTATTAAAGCACCTCTGTGCTTGTCATGAACCTGAAAATAAAAGCTCTTCTTAATTGTAACTAATACCAAAAATCAATGATCAGCTTTGTAGTTGTATTATCGGATCTGCAGCCATGTGTCTTGGACACTTGCACGAAGAGTGGAACATAGTTGTCAACATGATTACCACCTGGTGTTGAGTTGGACCACAGAGCGGGGAAAGGTTGTTTGGCAAATGCAGTAAAACCATATGTTGAATGAGGATGAACTGGGAACTGTCTGATCTTCATCTCCCCCCTCCACAGGAATTTTCCCTGCATCCCAGTAATGCTTAAGGACGTGGAATCCCAGTTAATCGTGTACAAAGCCTCTATTGCAGAGGTGGCTGCTCTGAGGCTGTCATACCCCAGGAGCAATATTGTTTGTCCATTCAATCTATATGTGCTTTGTGGACTTGGACAAGGCTTTTGACTTCATCCTCGAAGGTTTTTTGTGCAGGGTACAGCTGGAATGGGGATCCTGGGTGGTTGAGATGAGCCATCCAGTCTTGCATAACTGTAGTAATTGCTGTGTCATTGGCATTGGGCTCAATGGGGCCCAAGGTTATGCCTTGTCAATTCTGTTTGTGATTTTCATGGGCAGTTTTCAACCAAATGCGAAGCAGCTGAGAACTCTTCAAGTCTGAGGCCATGATACTCTGCCATGGGTTTCGCATTGGGCGCAAGTTCCTCTCCCAAGTGACGGAGTTCAAGTATTTCAGGGCCTCATTCACAAGTGAGTCTAAGATGGAGTGTAGCAGTGGGTAGTGATGTGGGTATTGTACTGGACAGTCATAGTGACGAGGAAGCAACCTTGCAGTTCCTTACAGTAAGTCAGGATTTTGGCTTTTTATTATATTATATGTTATTTTATATATTATTTATTGGCCAGGATGAGGCCTTTCATCGCCTCTGTATCTCTGCACTGTTATATAATTTCTCATAAATCACATCTATGATCGATACCAACAGGTAAAAGTTCACCTTTCAGTTGCAATTTTTTACACATCGTCCACATCAACACTAGGTGGCGTTGGAGTATTTTTTCTCCCTTTCATCTTCACTGGTTCAGACACAAATCACTTTGACCTTCACCTCATGAAACAAAACAACCATTTATGGATTTAGATGTTAATTGGAGTGCTTATTAATTAGACAATAATTTTATGTTGGGGTTTTGTACTGACCATAGCTCTCTTTTGTAAGATTTTATCCTTAAACATCCACCTACAAAGGGGTTTAAAATGTTCACTACAGTTATGGCTGTGATGCCTGTGGGATGTGTTAGTACTTCAGAGAGCTGTTCAACACCAACCCCTCTTCAACTGCTGCCTTTCCTCATTCTTGACCTTTGACCCCAAAGCCATATCCTCATCTTTATTGACACATTAATCTGAAATTGTGTGAGGGTTGTGGCACCTGGTGCCTGCCATGATAATAACACACACCCACGCATGCTGCCTGCCTGCATTTAGAGACTTTTTTTTCAGATCTCTAGATTCCTTTTATCTACTTTCTGTCATAAGATGGTCTTTGCTTCTGAGTTATGACAATCCATCTGGCACTTCGGAAAAACCTCCTTACTAAATTCAGGTAGTCGAGCTGAATGTAGACTTGTTTTATAGTGTATATAAGATTAATATCAACAGACAAATAATATCTGATTTACCAAGATGTACAGAACTGAAGCCAAATCATTGTACTTTCAATCCTCAGAATCAGAATCAGAATCAGAAATACTCTATTGATCCCCGGGGGTAAACTATACAGTTGCAGGTGCTCCCATTCAAGAGTAGAAAGTAGCATAAATTTAGAAATGAGAGTATGTACAACCATAAGATAAGAAGATAAAAAATATACACATTTACAATATTTAAGTGAAAAATAAAAGTAAAAAATATATACAATAACAATGTATATGTTTATGTATATATATATATATATATATATATATATATATATATATATATATATATATATATATATGTATATATGTATGTATTGCACTGTTTAAAAGAATAAATAATAAGGTAGTATATGGCGTTCAGTCTGTCTATTCTGAGCGTCTTACACACGGAAACTCTGTGACTGCTAGCCCGGCTAGCTCAGTCGGTAGAGCATGAGACTCTTAATCTCAGGGTCGTGGGTTCGAGCCCCACGTTGGGCGATGATATTTTGGACTACTCTGTCCACTCATCACGTCACTTTCCTTTCGATATCTTTGTATAATTTCAATCAATAAAGTATTTCTGATTTTGACAGGCAGGAATGATTACTTGTGGTGCTCTTGTGCCTGACCAGTACATTATGGAGAGGATGTGAGACAGTGTCCAAGGTGACCCGTAGCTTGGACAGCATCCTCCTCTCTGCCACCACCGTCAGAGAGTCCAGCTCCACCCCAACAACGACACTGCTATAGAATATTCATAAGGCATGTGATGTGAAACCAGCAGAGCTTTGTAACTGATCACATGCTTTGCATTGTTTCCTTAAGAGTGGATTGTTTTGTTAAGTGATTTTCATACAAATGCCTGAGGAAAATTATTCTTCAAATCCCTCATAAACTGCATTATATTAGTTACGTATCAAAAGTACCAGAAAAAAAGAGTCAGAGGAGGCTTGAGCCTTATCACCAACCTGATTGTTATTTTTATGTTAGAGAGGGAGATTCTTGTCATTGAGGGATTTTCTGCTTTGTCATTCTGTACAGGATTTCCCCCTGCCGGGGAAAGAGTACTCCTATTTGCTTTCTGCTAAGTGACTTCCTCCCGCAAAGGCTGCTCAAACAATACATCCAACACAGGTGGCTTTCTATTTGAAGAATTCCTAAGATGTTGGTGGAAACACATTGGTGGTTTTTATATAGATTTGATTGAATCAAATAAAAATAAAAAACTGAATAAAAAAAAGAATGAATAGATGAATAAAACCTTGGCCAACAGACAGATGAGATCACTTACATTATTCCATTTCTATTCACTCAATTTCCTTCCTCAAATACACAATCTGTGGTAAAGAATGCAACCTGGTCCCTCTCCTACATTGACTGAAATATATTTTAATGATCAGAAACGAATTTCTCTTATTTACTGATCTTTATGCTAGACTTGTTGTGATTTTCCATTGTTATTTATTTTTATTATTGTCAGTTTGTGTGGACCCCAGAAAAACTAGCAAACATTTTGTGGAAGCTAATTAAGATCCAAATGAAGAATAAAGAATGAACTAACACAATCTGATGATGTTAAATGTTTGTTTACATTAGTCATTTTTGTAAAAAACAAGGTAAAAGAGGCTTGTATTTTAAATTATGATCAGTTCAGATATACAAAATGCTGTTTTCCGTCTATGAGTGAACTCCTCTAATATGTATATGACTTTACCTGTAAATTTTATGGTTAAAAAGTTACTGATTTGGCTTTTGCCCTAATTAGTTCTTATAAAGTGTGACAAAGATAGACTTTCTGTTGCACTGACTTCAGGAATTAGGCTACTGTAGTTGAAAAGTGGGTTAACTCATTCTAAGTCTGCCCGTACGAATGTTTGCCCTGCTTTCTGACAAACTGCAGTGACAGTGTGACTCAGGGCCGTGCTGTGCCGGGCCAGGTGGTGACGCAAGTAGCCTGGCAGGGAATGGTGGTGAGTTTCAGAATCAGAAATACTTTATTGATCCCCGGGGGGAAATTATACAGTACCGGTGCTCCCATTCAAGAGTAGAAAGTAGCATACATTTAGAAATAAAAGTATGTACAAAATATAAAAACCAGGAACCCGCCAGGCATTGAGTAAAACCAGCATTTCCCTGTACTGTACAATCCAGGCTCACTATTTGGCAGACATAGAGTCCATCTTAGTATTCACTGCTACACAGACATATTGTATTCATGTCCTAAGAGAAAAACACAACTGTCTATGTATGTGTGTATCTTTCTATGTGCACACTATATTAATATACTGTGTGTGGGTAAAAGGTATAACATTTTCTTTGGCTTGTAAAGATATGAACCGAGCTCAAAGGGATATAAAAGAATAAATAAATAATGTGTACAGATAAATTGACAAATAATTGATCTTCAGAATACTTGTAATTCATAAATATCAATGTATCAAAAAATATTAAACTTTGTGGTTGTGAAACCAAGTGGGACAATCTCTTCAATACTTCTCTGAAAAGGGAAAGTCTTTGTAGTTTAGGTGGTGTTTTGTAGTGCAGTGTTTTTTGTGGATCTAGCTAGTTTCCTTGTTACTGCAACTACAACACCTGTAGTCAAACTATCATTCACCCTCAAAGGACACCTTCTTCATTTCAGCCTTTGGAAGTGTGCTGAGCTTGCTGCATAGCTGTGCACCTATGTGCATAATGAGGGCAGATGAACACATATTTGTAATCATACTGATACAACATATTATATACCTATAATATGAATGCAAAATATAAATAAAATATTTACAAATTTAATTTGTACATCGCCTATAACTTAGTTCACCTGTGTTAATTCTGTTTTAATGACACTAAGTGTAAATGATCATATCCAAGTTCAATTTCCTCTGGCAGTTTTACAGTTTGAACACGTCATCCGGGATGCGTGTAAACTGCATTGTTTCCAGGTCCTGGATGTATTAGCAGAACAATGGAGAGCATTAGGACCCTGAGGCGGGGAGGGCTTCCCCCTCTCTCATTATCCATTGATTTGACAGCTTGAGCGACCGACCAGTCAGAGAGAGGATGAGGAGTGGAGAAGGAGGCGGCTTGCGGTGTTTGCTGCGGAGCGCTTAAGTTTTGTAAATTCTTGGTTGTTTGAAAGCCGGCAGCAGGTCTACTGCGATGTCTGTCAAACACAGCTGCTCCTTACTCGACACATTCTCCACCGGATAATCCCAGCCCCTGCTGTGTTTTTGTAGGTAGACAAATCAATTCACCGGATCAGTCAGGACGGGATTCAGTTTCTGTGGACTTTAAAGACTTATTTTTCGACTTGCTTCTTATTTTTGGAGCTGTGTGTCAACGTCCAGCCTTGTAACGAGCAGCCGGTGCAGCAAGTAGTCACACTGTGGACTGGAAGGACGCACACGTGTATCCTTCTTCCTCCGGCTGCGGACGCATCGATCCTTCAGCTCACTCTGGATACAAGTTGTTTGTTTCTTTCAGGGGTTTCGTTTGAAACAGGAAGATAAAGAGGCAGACGACATGTCACTAAGCAGAAGTATTGAATTTGAACACTTTGAGGAGCGAGAGAAACCGCACCGGACACCCAGGGCCAACTCGGTCTCCGGGTCCCAGTCAGGCTCCAGAGGCAACGGTCTGGTCCCCAGCCCGGCTCACAGTGCGCACTGTAGTTTCTACCGCACACGCACTCTCCAGTCCCTCACGTCCGAGAAAAAAGCCAGAAAAGTGCGGTTTTACCGCAATGGGGACAAATATTTTAAAGGTTTGGTGTATGCCGTGTCTAACGACCGGTTCAGGTCCCTGGACGCTCTGCTCATGGAGCTCACACGGTCCCTGTCGGACAATGTCAACCTTCCTCAAGGAGTCCGGACGTTATACACGGTGGATGGAGGCAGGAAGATCACCAGCCTGGATGAGTTAGTAGAGGGTAAGGGCAATGATGGATGTAACAACCACCTCCTGTCACCACAAATCACGACAGAGGTTCAATACTTGATTAGACTGATGATAGATAAAGTGCATTGATTCAGACCTGCAATTGATTTTATAAAAGCTGGAGGTTGCCTTGAGCATTGGGTAAATGGCCCATGCAAATATACACTACTAAAGCCTCAGGCAAGTTATGCCAGAAGTTTTAAAGGTCACTCAGAATACATTCACATTTTAAGGGCTGGCTCTTGATGCTGTCTCCTGTCTGTATTTAATATCTGTGTTGTCAATCAGGAAAGTTCTCTCTGGCAGACGAAAGGCTACTGCTCCTTTGTGCAGAGATGTACTTTACGTAAAATCTATCTCTTTATCCCTGAGGAACTTGACAGTATAATGGATGCAATGTGGAGCTTCCCTCGCATCATTCACATCATTTGCATCATTGACATAACTGTTCTGACATGTCTGACCCAGTGCCATGCATGCAGACGAGCAGACCCCTCCTCAGTGCAGCTTTAGTTCCGCACAGGCTTCTGCTAATGTGCATCAGTGCCCATTGATCTCAGCTGGACTCTCTTTCACTCCCCTCTTTAGTATGTATTTGTGAGCTGAGTTTGTGTGGGCTTGAAAGTGCCTTGTGTACCCTCCCTAAGTGCAATCCTGCGTGGGAAGGAAAGTGTGATGAATGTGTATGTTGTTGTGGGGTCCATTGGCTGTTAAAGTCTTTTAAAATGATCTCACCCCTGGGGCTTGAAAGATGGAAGTTTCCCTCCCCCATCCAGTATCTGCTCATTGCTTGCAATATAGGGGTGAGATAATGGGTTTTGGTACTGGAAATGTAATTCAAATTTTGATAAAGTTATAATTTATAAACTTTAAATGTAATAACCATTAATAAATGTCTCCTGCAGTCACAGCTATATGATCAGTTTAGTCATTTTAGTAAAGAACTAGAACATTGGGTGCATTAGCATACAAGTTTTACTTTTTATTTAAAAATTTTAAAACACTGTGTCACACTGCGGACACAAATAATGCACTTTCCTGCAGCGTTTTTCACCCTGCAGCGACAGTGACCTCTCAGTAATAAGTTCATCTTCATGTTCAGCCCAGTCTGTCTGCACCGTGACCTTCCTGCAATCCTCTTTTAACATGAGAGGTCACGGCTCTGCCACACACACTCAGGATCCACTGACGTCTTACTGCAGTCATTATTCTCATATACTGCTCTATTTTCATCTCACATCCTCCTAAAACTTTAGACTGTGCTTCACTAATTTCCTATGCCCCATCCCCTGAGTGACCGGGGAAGATTTAGGCCAGCGCCTGATCTGAATTCTGTAGCATTGCTAGTTTGGCAGGTTGAGCAAAAGTTGTTTTGGTGCATTGGATCTGGTACAGAGCACTCTGCCCCCGCACTTCTGCGCTTAAATGTACAGGACATTGTTTCTAAATAAGGATCCGGGGCGTACATTAAATAATCATTAATTGTGTCCAGAGTACTACTAATGCTTCAACAACTCATTTTGTCTGCAATTGTTTTGTTTTTAAAGAGTAAATTCACCCAAATCCCCTAAAGAATCCTTTTTCCCAGATGCTTTGGATACTTCACAGACCTCACTGTGGGCAGGTTTTGATTAGGATTTTGTGATTTGGGTAAACTCAGACGTGAGCTGCACTGCAGGTGGGCCGAACACCAGTGTCTTGTCCTTGTTTACTTGCCCATCTAATGGAAAGAGAGAGGGAACATTACTGTACAGCTCAGCAGTCTGCCTCCATTGATTGATGCCCGCTGGGGCTCTTTTGTGTGGTAACCCAATAAGCACAATTCACATGTGTGGCCCTTGTGGCTGGATGGGATTACTGAACCAACCAGTCACCTTGTAGGGTTTTTCCACAGTAGGGGAGGTAGTCCTGCCGAGCCCTGCCGTGAACGGCTGCGCTGGCACGGTGGGAGTGTTGCTCCACTGAACAGAACAGCAAAGTCGTTTACCTTGATGACGTGTTGGAGGTGTGCTGATCACAAACCTCAGTAAGAGCCTGTCACCTGCAGCACTTTCAGGTCAACTGACCAGTAGTGCATAATATGCCCACATCTGGTTGATTAAACCTGTTTTTATTAACCCCAAACCTATTTAAAGAATAGCACCACTAATGAAGCTCCGCTAACTTGTTGACAAACAAGTGCCGGCGGAAACCTTTAATGTAAGGTTCAGTTTGCAGCAACAGTAACTTAACACAGCTCCAATATGACGAAAGGACAAGTAAACAGTAAGATGATGCTGATACAGAAAAGCACAAACAGGAACACAAGAGTGAAACTCAACTCCAAACCACAGAGATTCAGGTAGAAGCTACAAAAGCACAGAGAGCCTTTTTAAAAGCTAAAGGGGACCCGGGCCCATCGGAAAAACCCTATTGAACTGCTGTGCTTGTGGAAAACTACACAGAGAGGTAGCAGATACTGAACTGGGTTTAGGAAGAGCTTTGTAGTTTACTATGTGGATATGTGGGGGTACATAACATGCTGACATAGGAATTCTAGTCGGTACAATAGCGAGTGTGCAAGCCAAGGGGTTTATTAGCACCAACTGGTGATATTAAGTTGAAAGTGGGCATAACAACATCAGAAATGTTGTGTATGTTATTACTTTGTTGAATTCATAGCGTACTTGGCAACAATGTGAAAGGACTGCTGGCTGTCTGAAAATGAACCCCGATTCAAGAATATCAACTTAGGACTGAGGAAACCCACCCGTTCTGGGATTTCACTGCTCATTAAGTTTCTTCTTCCATGTTAAAAATATGGATTCATTCTAAAAAGGGCAAACTTCTTAGTTAATCTGGAGGAAAAAAAAGAAATAAACAACACAACCTTTTCCAATGTAGTGCCCGCCATTTAATTATTTACAGTAGAACTGCACTTTCATTAAGTTTGGGGACTCATAGGAGAAAAGTCACATTTGAAGCAATAAAGGCCAATATATCCCTAGATAAGTCCCTAGTATGGGTCAAGCTCCAAAAACCCATAATGCAACCATTAGCATATACTTTTATGTAAATGCCCACATCTTTCCAACTCCATGCCCCCACTTTGTCATGCAGGCTTTCTGTTATACATTTTTAGTTTCCAAGTCTATGCCAAGATAACCCTGATGACATCTCAGCTCCCTCAAGAGCCACAGAAGACGTTAAACAACTGTCTTCATAGGCTGAGTAGTAGTTTTTATTTAAATGTTCCATTCAGGTGCCTGGAGAATTTCAGTTTTGAACCATTTTGATTTCAATTGTCTTTTATTAACAGATTTGCAGTTTTAGGAGCCACTCATTCATGAATATTTTTAAATGCCTAATTTGTTGTGGCTTATGGGGTATGGCTCCAGGCTCCATGCTCCTCTGTGTCCTGGTAGTACGAGGCCTATACATTTTGTAGTCACTCTGTGATCACTAACAGGACATTGACACTTTTAGCAACAGATTAAGACAATCACACATTTCAAATGACCACCATAGGCTGTGGCTTAATGGTACTGTATGTCTACCCAGAGAAACCAATAGTGTGCTGGCCATACTGGTCCAATTTCTTGCTGTGAATATTATGTCAGCAAAGCAGAAGACCATTCCTGCTGAGAATAATGTCATGGGGTCACTTCATTGTTTTCGCGATGATAAGTCTTATATTACTCAATATTCTACTAAACACTATTTTATGTTTCCTGTTTACTGCCATTGCTTGGGTTTTGGATTGGTGACAGCTGTGCGACCACTGCAGTAAACGCTGCTGGACTGGTTAAACAGCTCTGTTAAGGTTGACCTCATCTGTCGTCCACATGAGGACAGCAGGCAGTGGCGGGTGGCTGGGGCTCCCCTCACATCACTGAGGGAGGTAGCACCTGAGATCCCTGCACCTCAGGGAATAGACTTGTCACTAGTCACCATCTGAGGGCATTTCAGTATTCTGCCATTGTCCCCCAGATGAATGACAGCCCCAGTTATAGTTTGTTTTCAGTTTTCAGCCATAGCTCAGTCCCCCCAGCTGTGGCCTAGCCTTTTAATTAGCCTTTGGTTAATTGCAGGCTTAATAAAACCAGGTATCGTGGGACGCACGGTCTCATATGGCCTTCTTACACTGCAGCCCGATGAGTTTGTCGTGACACACATCAGATAACTAAAATCCAATAGAATGGATTTGATGGATTTCTTAATCAGTAAAATTAACTATTTACCAAAAGATACTGAAAGATCTTTTTCTTCTAGCCCTGTAAATATCGTCACTGAAAGACTGAAGACAGAATTTACAGTATGTAAAGTAAATAATGTGCATCTATGAGACACTTAAATACTTTTGTTATGAATGTAGCATGAAAAGAGAGTCACATTCTCTTTCTTACTCAGCACTGACTTTCTCATTCAACACCCTCAGCCTTCAAAACAATCACCAGACATTCTTGCTGTGGTTTTCATTTACCGGCCAAGCCCCTGTACGTGTCACATGACTTTGTTCTTAAGGGGAAACATTTGCGTGTTAACTGTTCGAATGGAATGCTGGTAGATAAAACAAAATGCTTTGCTTTGGAGGAAGGCCAATGCAGCAGCTCAGCAGCTGAAAGGGAGAGAGGACAGTGTTACACTGGTCCGGCCTCTCAATGTGCGTTTTTGTTTCAGCTGAGGAATAGACTCAGTTAACTCTTTGTTGTTCAACTGTTCTGCTTCATGCCATGTGGACACAGTATTTTATGGTTTCTGATGTACTGCATGTTTCATATTTTTTTAGAATTTCTCAAATGTGGATATGGTTTGCAAGAGGTCAATATTTTGACTTGTCAATTCTACCAACTTGTATCTTTCTCCAGGTGAGAGTTATGTGTGTGCCTCAAACGAATCCTTCCGACGCGTGGAGTACACAAAGAACGTCAACCCTAACTGGTCACTGGGCAGCAGGGCCGGCACATCGCGCTCCCTGTCCTCTCTCATCCCGCTGAAGAGTGAGCTGCAGCGTGAGTCCAAGGAGTTCATCAAACCCAAGCTAGTCACTGTCATCCGCAGCGGCGTCAAACCCCGCAAGGCAGTACGGATACTGCTCAATAAGAAGACGGCACACTCCCTCGAGCAGGTGCTCACTGACATCACAGATGCAATCAAGTTGGACTCTGGAGCTGTGAGGAGACTGTACACGTTGGAGGGCAAGCAGGTGAGTCTGTTATGATGCATGTTTGATTTAGTTTAATGGACTGGATGGTTATTGCCGCCCCGGTAATCACCAAGAAAACTCATGCAGAACCGGAAAACTCAGTTAAACAAGGTACTCTTGTTCTTGCCAATATCCATGAACTCATTGACTAAAATTACATAACATGACAGTTGGAGGGAGTTAACTGTATTGTTTCCAGTGAGATGAGGTTGGATTGATGTGCATATGAAAACCAGATGGAACTGCGAGGCTGAGCTTTTTAGCCAAAGGTTTTATCTCCAAAAACCGCTGTGATTTATAGGCTTCAGCTGTGTCAGCAGTCTAGGTAATTACACCCCGTTTAATCATCCATACATAATTACACGCCACAATTATTTCAACAAGGCACTAATGAATACACTTAAGAGTTCAGGCCTTTTGCCATATCCATCAGTATAGTTTCCTCCCTACCTCATACACCCCTATTAAGCCATGAGAGACCGTTTTTGCTATAATCCTATCCATCTGGGACACATATATAGTAATGTTTCCATCTGAAAATCTCATTGAGGGTCCCTGGTGTTATGAGATGAGGTGAGCTTGAACACATGGGACCCCTAATCAAAAAGATTTATATAGCGTTGTCTCATCTGGGAGAGGTCTTAGATAGTTATTATTAATTATGTTGTTTTAACTCTCATCTCACAGAATGATTTAACTTCAAATGTGGAAAGTGGTGAAGTAAAAACAAAAGAAAAAGAAAAAAAGACTGTACTAAGTTCAAAGCTAAAGTCAAAATAATACACAGCTGTAATTGCGAGACTTTACTCTCCTGTTTTCAAATGTTTAAACTGAGAATCCCAAGTCTGACTGCCAAACCAGCTGATGTTTGCTTCCTGTGAGCTGACGGGAATCTTTCTAGGCTGGACAGTCCAGACAAGTGACTCATGAGAATTGTGATCACCTCTGACAGTGTGCTCTGCCAGCACTATCCAGCAGCACAGTTTCTAATGATGTGTTCGAATTATATAATAGTATGCGGCATATCATCTTATTTATTTACATTATCTTATCTTAGCTTAAAATAAAATATTGCCCAATAAATGTATCGTCCACAGCTGCCCACCTTAATGTTTCTGTCCTGCTAGATTCTCCACTGTGATTAATTCAGTCTCATATCTGTGACATAAAGCCTTGATGTGTCTCTATTTCCATCTCTTAGTAGATTCCAAGTAGATCAGCCATGCAGACCAGCTGTTCTTTCTAGGCATTTCACACTCACGAGAAATGTTGCATTAGACTTCATGGGGTATATTTAAATACAGTAACTTTGGTGCTTGTGATACATTTGTGATGCCCACCATGTCTTCCTAGCTATCCAGTTTTTACCTATGTTGAGAGTTGACAATTTGACTGATTGTCTAATAAGATGCCAGCCTCTTCTCACTTCAAACAGACTAGGCACCCTTCCTTTAACCCTTTTATTCAGCCAGGCAGCTGTCTGCAAGACAAGTGGCAGTTTGTTAAAGGTTGTACTTTCTTTTTTTTTTTTTTTTCCAGCTTCAGATCTATCGTGATGGAGTGTCTTTCAGTGGAGCTTTTTTTCCATCCACACCCTCATTCTGGTTGAGGGTATATCTGCAAACAATATTATTATTCAAGCTATACTTAATAAATAGATGATATGCCGTGTGGTCGGGATAACTGTAGAAATCATCAAATCACAACATTAATTATCATTACCCACTTATGTAGCTTTGCCTACAGTGCGATTGTAAATGCATCAGCAGGTGCAACTCATTTAAAAAAAATCAGGCCTGTTGTGCTTTTAGACAAACATTCTGTTATTGGATTGAAGATGGATGCCAGCCAAGTCAACCACCAACATAACACCAACATTTATGGTACAAGGAATTAGTAAGAGTGGATCAGGGTGTTTAATTAACATGTTGCTCCCTTGTGAGGATGCTTTTCCACTCACGGATACTGTTCTATGCGCTCGTATCGCGTGCATGTGTCTGGATTTAATGTGTGCGGGTTGTGAAACTTATTAAACGCCATTGTGGATGTAGAAAAGTCGTGATTTCTTTTTGTAGCTATTTGTATTTTAAATCATAAATCAGTTGTTTTTAGTCAAGATTTAGGTACATGTACTACATAATCTTTTGGGATTATACATTACAGATGACGCATTACATCCGTCATGCTGACAAGTGTTTCATTTAGCTTCCTTAGATATTCACCACAGAGTTTTTATTGATAAACACATCAGTCATTAGTCACAGCAGTCTTCCTTTGATCGATGATTCCTTCCCCCAGTGGAGCAACTAGTTTCTTATTTAGCTGGGCTGTGTCACAATGTGTCCTACATGGTGTCACCAAAAGTCCTCTACAGAAATGTATTTTGGATAAAATCCAACAGTCCCCCTTTTAATAATCAGTCTCAGAGGTTTGTGTGAAGCAGTTATCTGCTAAGAAACCATTGTCAGCAAAGCTGATGTGGTCAATTTCCATTAAATCAATAAAGAGAACACAAGAGACACATGCTCATATGGTGCATCATTGTAAGCATAGGAGTCATGTCAGAAGAAGCCTCTTTGGGCTGTTAACAAGCACTCCAGTTGTTTCTGTGTACTTAGGAAGTAAGACAATGGAAGCATTGTTTTGGATGTATCACATCTGAAGCATTAAGCCTCACTTCATCATAAGTGAGGATATTCTCTTCAGCATCTGTTGGTGATCACCTAACAAAATGGGGCGTTTCAGTCCTATCTGCCAGTGCAACAACCCTATAGCTGCAGCAGCCAGACATAGCAAAGACAGCAAGCCATAATGTCTGATCCACTACTTTAAAAAAGGACTGTTTGCTTTGGACTCTCTCTCTTGGCTTCAACAGGACTGTTTCAGAATTGAATTAAGAGTCTAATTCAGAGGTTTAACCCATTTAAGGCTGCAACCCGATCCTGAGACCATAGCTGGACACCTGACAATATCCTGTCCACGATGATAGAAGTCAGTTTGTGCTTTATTTAACATGAGCTGAAGCTAATTCCCAGTGCAAAATAAATGGTTGTATCTGACAGCATAATCTTTATTCCTACTGACTACTAGGATAATTGAATGGAAAAGCTTTAGCTTTAATCTTTTAACTTTCTCTTGTCCTCTGCCCTCCTCTGCTTGAAGCCCTCTGTCATGGAGCCTCTCTGCTCTGATAAGCCTCTTTTCACATCCTGAGTGGTGCCTTACTGGTGGCTCGACAAACTAAAGGCTGTTTTCCACATCATCACTATCCTGTGAAAATCATGTATCTCCAGAACATCCACTTTTCATGAGCTGTTTCACCTTTGTTACAACGCATTTTTATGCTAATCCAATGGGTATTTAAATGGTTTGTTTACCTTGACATTTATGGGAATGTTATCAACCCATGATCAAAAACAAATTTTAAATCACCAAATTTGAAAATTACATGGGTTTCACTGGACAGCGACAACTTCAACCTGTAAATGTGCGTCCTTCCTTACACATTGAATGGAACAGTATTTGTGTGAATGAGTACCGTGGCTGTAGTGAAGGGGGTAATTTCGTAATGTCAGTTCCTATTTAAAGAACACTGACGTTTTGGGTCAGTCAGACCAGAAGATCGATATCACTTTCAGCAGGTCCAGAGTTCAATTAGCATAACGTACACTAGACTGGAGGTGAGGGAGAGTCTCCATCAAAAGTGAAAAAAGATATGCTGTCCAGCAACTCCTCGTTGTCACATGTCTATTATCGAGAGGGGCTGGCTTTGATGTCTGATCCCTCCATCATTAAAAATGTTTGTACATTCAGTTGCCAGTTTATTAGGTACACCTAGCTAAAACTAATGCAGTTTAATTCAACAGCCCTGCAATAAATCCTACCTGTTGAAACTGTTTTTAGGGAGGTGCTGATTTAAATGTTCAGTAATTTTAGAGGCTGTAGTTTGTGGTGCTGTTCTACTGAAAGGTGTTTCAAATGTTTTGTCCATCCCATTTATATCAAGGGTAGACTGATAAACTGGTGACTGAGGTTCTGGGCAATTACAAATGTCAGAAATGCATAATATTAGGTAAGTCAGGTTTATAAATCTCTATATAAAGAAATACACAATATATGTCCAAATCAACACAAATTTTCAAACATAGAGTTGTGTCTCCTCCCCACCTGTAAAACTGTCTTGACTCCTGATGAAAAGTAAAGGAATATAGGTCACTTGTAACCTGTTGTATTGTGAAAAATAGTGTCCAGCTCCTTAAATTAGCATCAAATGTTAACATTCCAGTTTGAACCAAGCTCCATATATTCTATAAAAAGCTTTACTTTTCACTCCGAAAACATAAGGCTCTTCACTCAGTCACTCATATACCCATAACCCCCCCCCCCCACACACACACACACACACACTCAAAATGCCTTCCAGCAGCATCCTGCCATCTGCTCCTCCAAAATGAAATCACAGGTCCCAGCCACCCGGTCTGCAGGCGCTGCAGCCCCCACCCGCTGATGCGCGCGCACACACACACGCACACACACACACACACACACACACACAGTGTCACACACATGCACTCAGACGCCCCCCACTAGGGCCCTGGCCACCACCGGATAATTAGACATACAAGCTGGAAGGGAGGGCTAAAGTGCAGCTGTCAGGTGTGTGTGTGTGTGTGTGTGTGTGTGTGTGTGTGTGTGTGTGTGTGTGTGTGTGTGTGTGTGTGTGTGTGTGTGTGTGTGTGTGTGTGTGTGTGTGTGTGTGTGTGTGTGTGTGTGTGTGTGTGTTACAAAATACATCTCTGTCCACTCTCCTTTCTCGATTCAAAGCTGCTCTTCAGACTGAATGTTAATTGTAGATCTTGGTTATCAGGGCCAGCAGAATCAGCTGCTGCTTTTTAGAGAAAACCCTGTTTTACATCTCAAAGCTGACTGGGCAGGCGGAAAATAAGATTTCCCTATTTTTCATTGTTCAGTCAATGCATTCGTTAATTTGGGGAACAGTTAGCAGTTCAGTACTTGCTAAGTTGTCTTTTTTTATGTAGAAATCATTTAGAAAACATTCAAGGGAACCATAGAAATAGTGACAAAGAGGAGAAGGTCCATGTAATAAAACAGAAGGAGCAAGTGTAGGTATTGAATTGAAGAGAGAGAAGTTCAAACCCTGGCTCTTTTCTCAACTTTGCACAGATGTGAGGAGGGTGTGAATGTCAGATTGTCAGTTTTGGAAAGTTACAGAGGTGACAGTCTATTTGACTGACTATCTGACCAACCGACAAGCACTCCTGACGGTGTGTTCCTCCACAACAGCAGATTAGCTTGTGCGAGTACTGAACACACAGGCTGCAGCCGACCTGGCAACACCTTGTCACACCAAGACTGCTATCAGCACCGAGTAGTTGACACAGAAATGCGTTGACAGAGGACAGAAGGCGGGGAGGGCAGAATAAGACGGTGCTCACCACAGAGAGAGAGGGCGAGGGCTTATTTCCCCCCAGTGGCTGTTTTCCTCTACCTCCCTCTGCCCCACTCCTCACCACCCCGACTATTTATCCCACTGAGCGGAGCAGCTGACAACCACTTCTGTTCACCTCACAAAATCTATTTTACATTCAGCCTTCAATTACATGATCTTTAAGTTTAGGAAATGTGTTTTTGGACACTAAAGATTTGATAGTCAGGGACAGAAAGGATGCAACGTTGACTACTGTATTAGATCTGGTCTGTTCCTGAGAGGCAGCATTAGGTTCACACATGTCTCATTTCCAAATCCACTGTGTGCTCCATCAAGAGAAAGTCTATGAACCGATAAATCGAGGACAAATCATTGATCATTTAGTGACCTTTCTTTGCCATTTGGAAAACCTGGATCCTACCTGGTTTCTCTCTGCCTTTCTCTCTGCAGCCTTCTCATGCTGACTCTGACCCTGTAGCCAGACCCTGACACATATTAGTGAGGCAAGACGGTCAGTGAGTGGCACTGCTATTAAAACATTAGTGACCAATGTGGGGGATAGCGATAAGTGGAAATCTAATTTTTCCATGGCTAAATATTCAGTAGGTGGTGTGAGTGAATAATCGATTATTACATTTGATCTGACATTCACAAAGGAAGAGGGCAAAACATTATTTGTGATCTTGAATGCAAAACTGTCCCATTACACATGAAATGCTTTTAGGTGGAAAAAGAAAAGTATTGATTCAGAACGTATTGATCCTCATTAAATTGTAATTAATAGTTCCCAATCTTAGAAGCCCAACTTTAGTTTATTTAACTTTAATTCGTCTCAGTTGTTGTAAATTAAAGCATGTTAATGACTACAATTTAAAAAAAAAAAATAATAATAATAAAAAAAAAAAAATAACTTACTTAGTCCTCAAAGATCTTCTGGCCCTTTCTTAGTGTACATTTCATACACATCAACTATCCTTCATGTAGCCTCCTGAACAAACATTTAGTAGATTCAGTTTACATGTCACAGCTGTCAGGTCTAACAGGTCTGCATAAACATACAGTATAAGAGTGTGTTTTGCTTGTTCTAGCTTTAGCAAACAATATCCCTGCTGTCTTCTATGTGCCACTTGATCCTGCAAATCAATGCCATTAAAGACCTTGAAGACAAAGTCTGTGTTTTTTTGGTCAGCACTCAACCTGTCGTTGAATAAGAGCTCGTCAGACTGAATTTAGTCATCAATTTCATGTATTTATTACAGAGATAGCAGGAGCGTACTTCTTGTGCATTGGTTCATTGTGTATTGTTTTTTTTTTCAGAAGCAGCATATAGATGTATACCACAGGTCTCTGCTCTAAACTGGATTGAGGTTTAGATGAGATGAACGTTGTTTTTCTCCCTCCAAAAACATCTGCCAAAAAAATCCTGAAATACATTTGCCTTTCACAATCCTTTTCACTCAGTGATGTTATCAGGATGACAGTCAGTCTGCCCATTAACCAGGGGCTGGAAACAGACCTGGACCATTTAGACTGCTGAGCTGTAAGGGCTGAAATGCCCGTCTCTCTGAAATCTTTAAAGGCCCTTTCAGTACACAGAGCAAGCTCAGGAATTGGAGAGGAAATGGAACTCAGCACTGATAATTGGACAGTCTGCTCAGATGTAATTCTTTGTTTACGTCTTTGCAGTAGTTGCAAGATATACAGTTACTGTGTATCTTGTAAAACCCACATAAGCAATGTTAGTTTATGAAAGAAATTCACGCTGTTTCAGTTGCATAAAACAAACTCATGGGTTTAATTCGATTCTCCGTCCTGTCTACGTCTGTGTGAAATTCTTAGGGGCAAGTACGTTAGTGCTTCTGCATGCATACAAGGTCACTCGCAGGTCTCACCACTGCAGCAGTTTATCAGGGCACAAAGAATTTGACGCCATGCTGTGGGTAGAGGCGGCAGACTGGGACTACTCCCAACAAACTCCACTTAAAAATGCTCAATGCACAATTCTTACTGTATGTTGCTTTCTACAGATAACAGTGTAGTAAATAGAAGGCAAATGGAAAAATGCAGATCAAGTTAAATGTATTTATGTGCCTAGAAAACACTTGTCTGTGTTTCTGTCAGTCAGAATTTAAGAGTAATTCATGAAGCATTTTAGCATTGAAAATAGCTCAAAATCTGTGAGGGGGAAAAAAAACATTTAGACACTCCAGAGGCTGCAAAAGTCACCCAAACAAAATCGCAAACTGTCTTAAAAGTAGCCACCAAAACACAAATAAACAAAAAAGGCAGCTTTATTTCCATGATTATGTATTCAGTGAAGTTCAGTTCAACTTCATTTATACCTTCATGGGCAATTACCAGCATAGGCAGAAGCTCGCTACCCAGGACATCACACATATAAACAAACAAATAAAATATGAAAACAAAGCCATAAAAGAGTATACAACTAGGCTATTAAGATCTGAGTAGATGGAAAGCAGAGGGGATAAAGGAGATAGAATAACGATTACTTTTATTAACAGATTCTACTGACATCCTGAAGGCAGCAGTAAAAATTTGCTTGGGAAGATCTGCTCAGTTCCTCAGGATGCTCATCAATTTCCTTTATTTTTTGTTGGTTTCAAAAGGTTAGTTCGTTTTTTCCCTTTTTAAATCAGCTATATTTGTCAGAGAAACATGTTACGTTATTGGTGAACATGGCAACAGTATTTGCTCTTCCCAAAGTTGTGCAGACAGGGATCTACTGCCTATTATCCAACCTGTAGACACGATAGGAAAGCTTGGTCATTTAATAGGAGGTACTGATCTCCATAGTGACAAGCTCAATCTTGCCACTTCTCTTAGGTTAAAAGTTCTCCACATTCCTTAGTGAAAGTTGCCCTCAGCGGCTTTATGAATTGATCTTAGGAATAACTCTCAGAGTACTATGTACAGTAGAAGTACTCATAGTAGTGGTAAGATAAAATACTTGCTGTAGTGAACACAGCCCCGGAGTAAGAGCAAATCTTTGATCACCAACATGTCATAAAGATAACAGCTAGCTTGTCCATAGTGCATGGATTGCTGGGTTTTGGGGGCATACACATGCGTATGAGAGGGAGGTGGATGTTAGTTAGCGTGACACTGATGCACTGTGGCATCGTTTCACATGACACGCTCCAATACTCTAAACCAGCCCAGGTCTTACAGTACATGTGTTAGCGGGGACGTGCTGCTCTGCTATCGTGTGCCAACAGTTAAAGGGGTTACATTCATTAAGGTGTGTAATATTCTGCTCACCCGTGTTATCATATTAATGGGGATGATATCTTGTCATTAACGTACCCTCCTGGCAGGACGGGGAAACGTGCTGACAGTTACAGACAGATTAATACAACTGTCTCCCTCTTTGACTAACTGGGGTGAAGGCCACGCGGGGGCTCCATCTGATTGTCAGACGTGAGCTGTTTTCAGGGCCAAGTCTGGATTAAACGCCACCATTTAGGTCAACAGCCATGAAATTTGCATGCCCACCTATTGTCCTGTACTGTCATTAGCATACAGCACCATCTGATACCCGTGCAATGACACAATTCAACGAGGAATTTTCTCGGCTAGGTTCAGCGATATGCTTTTGTTTGTACCGGGCTCATTGATGAATCAAGCTTTTACAATCTGAATTTCTTGCAGTGTTTGGTGACGTCCCAACTAATCGATTTTTTTTTAATTTAGTTAGTCTTTATTCAGGGTCTAAGGAAGAACAGGGGGTATCGTATATGATACAGACTGTAATGCCCTTTAAGACAACCTTGTGATTTCTGGTTGTATAAACAAACCTGACAAATTCAAAGCTTGATAGTCAGAAACTAAATCAGAGGAAGTCAAAAAGATGAAACCTTGGCACAACATGGTTGCCTTTGGACATGAAAACTGCAAATCCAGAACCCCTCTTTTTTGTCCTAGCAGATGGCTTACGCACATACACACACATAACACACACACACACACACACCCCTGAAACAAGAGTAAGGAGGAGGAGTGCGAGATGGCTGAAGATTGTGGGATTGAGGGGGGGATACAAACATACTTCATTGTGTTAATAAAGCAAAAGTGCCTGTTCCACGTTTCACAAGTGCTGGCATGATACCCTGCATTGACAAACAGGAAAACAAAAAGCCGGCAGACGACGGAGAGCAGGGGTGTCGGGGGGGACATGGGGCTGTCGGCTGTGCCGAATGTGTGGAGGCCACAGACAGGGAGGGCATCCATTGTGTGCTGTGTGATCTCAACCACTTGTTTTGTTTTGTTTGTCAAAGCCTGACTCTCATTCATTCTTTGCAGCAGGCCTTTCACTCTCCCAACAGGAGCGTTGACATCATGCTATGGTTAGCCAGCATACAAACCGCAGCCCACACACTATTGTTTGTCTACTTGAGTTTAATCATTCAAGCAAGCCCAGATTGCCTCAGCAAGTTTAGGCAGATTGATGTGATGAATATTTTTGCGCAGGGCAGATCACGAGTTGTGTGTCTAAGTGATCCTGACAACTGTAGCACGAATGTGATACTGATGGTGGAGTTTCATTTGCACATCAAACAGTGTCTATTCTAGTTGTCTTGAGGTGACTCCGGCTGTAAGAGTGTTGATGTTCATGTTAGTGGACAGTATTATTTATTTATTTATTGTATTTGAATAGTGCAAACATGATGTTACGTTCTAAGAGATATTAATGTGGCTCTTTGGGGACTTCTTCTGGAACTTCAGTATTATATTTTGAGCATTTATTGCCTAATAGCCACTTTAAGTGCAGCGATAATGTTGGTTTTTAATTGGAGACTGAGTATTATGTTAATTGGCAACAAAAACAAACATTTTATGCATCTCTTGTGGATCTCTTAGCACCTCAGCAATTCTGCAAGTCTCATTTTCGAAATGAGTAGCGTAATCTACTGAGGCTCATTTGGGCTGAATGTTGCGTGTGCATGTTTAGGCTTATACTCCCACTCTCTTCATTCCTTCTTGCACAGCTCCATTTGAGTATAAAGAGCTCAGTGCTCATGTTCATTCAGACAGCCTGAGGTTAGGCACTGTAATGTAGTTCTTTCTATGTGTGAATATGACAGAGAGAGCCAGACGGCTGTGTAATGTGTTATAGGCCAACCAGCCCCTGGCTGGTGTGAGGCAGAGTTCACCACACTGCCTTGGAGTTTCCCTAAATTGGTTTACAAATGTAGGAAAACTGCCAATTTGAATTTATGCCACTTTTGTTTTGAAGTGCTTTTGCCTTCAGTATCTCCAGTTAAAATGTCCCTCATGAATTAATGAAATCCTGTTTATGAAAACCCCAAGAAGACATGCTTGTTTATCATGTTTCTTAGTCAGTGAGTGATGTGTTTTGTTTGAACTTTTGAATCTGTAAAGTTGCTCTTGAATGTTCTAGAGGTTGAACAACCACTTGAATTTGTTGCAAAAAACAAAGTATTTAGTTGCTAATGTTTAATGCAGCTAATGTAGTGAATCCACAGTAGCGAGTTAATGATGAGTTTAGATTTCTCATTGCTCATTTTTGTGCCGCCGCCTTGTCTTGGCTGTTACACGTGCCTGAGATTTACCGCTCTAATCCAGAGGAATTAAACTTGGGAAGCAGCCTCTGCCTGTGAGTCAGAGTTCAAATAGAGTTAATAATCTGGTTAGCTTTAGCCTAAGCATCACCCTGGCAAACTTAATAGACATCTAGCTATCTGCATGGAACAGTTTAAGTGAGAGTTTAAGCTTGTATTAAGGTGCTTTTCCTTTGTAACAGCAGGAGTGTTGTGTAGGCTGACCTTCCCCAAGGCATGAGGCAGAGATCTCGATCTTTCTGTCTGTTTTTTTTCGTCTTTCCCTCAGGACCCCACCCACCTTCTTTGCCTCCTGCTCATTTGGCTCAGGGTGATAAACAGCAATGAGGGGTTTCGAGGTAAATGGGGCTGCTGGTACCCAATGATTACAGTGATCATTGTCCTGTCAGCCACCACAAGGAAAGCCTTTACTTTCTTGTTCAGCCATTTGCAGTCTTTTTCACTGCCCTAAATTCTTAGCACCTGCTGTGTGACATTGGTTTTTGGAACACAGCCCTTATAAGTACAAGAGAAGACACATTTCCTCCCCTAAAATCCTAGTGCAGTATGTTGACACTGTGTGTGCTGTGAATATATTTGGATAAAAGATTATTTGGTTTATTTTCATGGCTTGAAAATCAAAACCACCCACTTAATATATATTTGTTAAAATCCTCGGTTATTTATGGATCTGCAGCCTTGACTGTGTGGGAACCTATTGCCCATTATTTAATTATTAGTATCTTAAAAAAAGTTTCAGTCCAACTCTGATGATTGTTTTGGGGGTATGTTCATTTTGCACTTAATGTTATAATGTCTTAAAAAGGTAAGGGTTTGTAATTGGCCTAATAAACAGATACCTTTTGATGCTTTCATACGCGCACACACTTTAAGCCCTTGGCCTGTATTTCCTCTGTTGCCAAGCTTAGCAGGGCAGAAAGTACAGCAGGCAAGACGGAGGACACAGACGGATGGTGGGAGCAAGAGAAGGTCAGACATACGAGAGGAGGGGGGGTTGTCGCATCTTGGAGGGCAAACTTCAGTTTACCCTCAAGACACGTCACCCAGCCAATACAGAACCCTGTGAACAGTTCACTTCACTGATTGGCAGAGACAAGCCCTAGCAGGACAGCGCTGGCGATGGAGTGCCATTGGCTGTTTATCCTGGCAGTGGTTGACAAGAGCAAAGAGAAACATGGACAATGCAGCCTGACATTCATACTCCTTTTACGTCTTTGCTCCAAATAATCTGCTGCAGAGATTTTGTTGTTTTTAAGGAAAACACCCTATTATGTTCACATTTTCAGCACGTTACACTGGGTGTCTTATTTAGACGTGTTTTTAAGTTTCAGCAACAGCAACATAATTTAATTCATGTCGTTGCTGGATAAGGAACTAGAACAGGAGACTGGGTGGTGAAGGGAGAAATCAATCTACTCAGCCAGTACAGCAGCGTGTAGCTGGAGGGATCAAGTCAGAGTGGTGACATTATGAGTGAGTGAGAGCTTGGCAGATTAATAAGGCACCTCATTATCATCATCATCATCATCATCATGACTTTCATACTATTATACCACCTGGGTGTGGTCAGAAGTGTGCCTTGTCGCACCTTTTGTCGCAGTTTTTTTGTTAATATGAAATATTCTTCACTGATAAGACTTCCTTGCTTACCCTACATACTTCATCTGATACAAGTTCAAGATTAATCAACAAAAACACATTTGTTCAAAGCATCTATTCTTTATTCTTCAATAATCTTAAATATACAGTAATTTAACCAGGAAATAGTGCCGTTTTTTTTTTTTTAAGTGCATCTAAATTAAAACACGATCATTTAAAAGACTCTGTCATTTAACATAATTTCCCAACCACTTGACCTCGTTTCATTCTTACCTTTTCAAACCCGTGTGTCTATACAGGCACCATTTGTCTCCATTTCCCTGCTTTCCCCTGAGAGTCACAGGCCAGCTGAAAAGTACTTTATCACAGGCCACAGCAGTGCTAGCCTTGCAGAGAGAGATGTGTGTAGGGGTGAAAGTAAATGAGAATACAGCCAGGGGCCTTCTTTACAAAGGTATATAATATTCCAGCCCAGAGTTCCTTTTCTTCACAATAACCCTGTTGCGTCAGGTGGTGCAGGGACAAGCATGTCCTGTGGTAACAGCAAGATAACTTGGTTAAGGCCTGTTGGATGGATTCAAATTGGAATTCAAATTATTGTGAGGTGATTTTATTCAGTGTGTGTGCATGCCATGGTTTGTTAGGTGCAGAAGTGAAAAAGCAGAGCCTGGCTTGTGGTCGTCTAACCATGTCACATGACTTAAAACGAACGTTGGACATATCGATGCCAATGCTAAGCAACAGCCAGGAGATGGTTAGCTTGGCACAAAGACTAGAAACGGGGGGAAGCAGCTACTCTGGTTCTATCAGTAAAAAATCTGCTCACTTAGCAACACGTTATATGTCGTGTGTTTAATCCATAAACAAATGAACCGTAAAACCAACAATTCAGTGTTACAGGGGATTATGTGCTGGACTATTTTTTTGGTCCTGAGCAGTTACCAGGCAACCAGGGCAGACTCTAGGAAGTTACTGTGCCTGGCCAAGAAATAGTCCGGCACATAAACCCCAACAGCAAGTCGTTGTTTTTACACTTACAAATCAAACGATATATAACATGTTATACGTTTTATTAACGGCTTTACAGGTGCAGCTTTTGAAACAGTTGGACAGAGCCGGTCTAGCTGTTTGCACAAACTATTCCTTTGAGCTGTCACTAAGGTCCTCGGACTGCTGATGTCATCACGGTTGGTGGTGTCCCTGGAGACAGTGCTCACTTCAGCAGTCCCTGTGTTGCTGTCTCACATTGTCCCCAATCAAATGACCAGCGTGCTCCCTACCGACTCAGCCCGCTGAGTGGATGGAAAAACACAGGACAGCGTTATCAGCGATTGTGTCTACACACCAGAGAAAGCAGTGTGTGGATTAATAAGAAATATTATCTAATATCCGCATGACATACTCTCTCATGATCATAGCTTGCCCTACACCAGAGTCCATTTTTGACGCATCTGACTATCCGTGTGGGCTGTTACTATGGTGATTCCAACCCTGACAGTATGGTGTGGCGATCAGCTGCCAAGTTCCAGAGTGAGAGCACATGTAAAGAATGGCATCCACTCCAGCTATGTCGAAACCTTTGATAATCTGCCACAGCTCAGTGTGGACACATATGACATAGACTCTTCTCTTCTACTTTCACTGATTTCTTTTTATTTGTTGCCATGTAAAGAGGCCACGAGTTTGCCTCAAAGATTCAAATGAAATGCTGTTTCTTTTTATTATTTATGAGAATGTCATGGATACTGCATCCTGTTTCATTTTTAATTGATGCTGTCTGAATGTAGGACATGCAGAAGTGGCATGTGAAGTGTCCTATGTATTATTAATGAATGTGTAACTCAGGCCTACTGTATATTTGTTTGTGTTAAATACTCCAGTTTTGCTATTTTAGTTGTGAGATGTCTCACTCCTACTCCCCTTCTGTTCCCTTTTCTCTCAGCCTCCAACTCTTTTTACTGTTGAGATTGATTGTGCTCTTTAGTGGTCGTTTGGCTTTTCTTCTTTTACCCATCTTACACACACACACACACACACACACACACACAAACACACACACACTCACACTTTCCCCCACTGTGTCAGCCCTCCAATCTCCCCTAGAGGATCCATCTGCCCACAATCTTCAGCCATCTCGCACTCCTCCTCCTTACTCTTGTTTCAGGGGTGTGTGTGTGTGTGTGTGTGTGTGTGTGTGTGTGTGTGTACATACTGTACATATGCCTGGCAGTGTGTGGGTGCACTTGTGTGTGGTTGGGGGTGGGATAATGAGCGGATCCTTTCCTCTTTTGTCTTCCTATTTGTCCAGTACACCTACAGCAACAGAGGGATAATCTGTGTGTGTGTATGTGGGCACAACTCACTAAACTTTAAAAGTAACTTCTGTTTCCGTCTCCAGGGGTGGGTCGTGGGTGTAAAAGGCATAGGGCTCTGAGCTGCAGAGAAAATGATGATCACAGTGTGAGACAGAATAGAAAAAGCAAGACAAATGACCCTGCGGAACACAACGCTAACTGTACTGCTTCCTCCCGTGACTCTGCAGTATTCTGGATGTCAGAGTGTTTTGACCTCGTCCTGTTGTTATGCTCTGTGCTTCTGTGCTGTACACTCAAACACATGCAGAGTCACACAGTTACGACGTTACCGTACCACACACATCACACAGACTGATTTTAATTTATGAGCACTTAAATGAGCATAGAGTGAAGCAATTATTTTGCATCTGAAAATACCGCCACAACACAATGACTGAAGGCCAGTAAACATCATGGAAACTAATGAAGAATTGTGTGAAGTGCCTGGGACTGCTAGGAACACTGATGAACCAAACTCCATCATCCATGCCTGCCTTATGAACGAAACTGTCACTGTATTTGTTCACAAATTATGTGGTAAAAAGTAACTACTCTAGTAACTACTTTGAGGTACTTGGATATATAACGTTGTATCAGATGGTAATATTGTACTTTTTACGCACTACATTTGTCGCATGGCTAAAGTTCCAAGTTTCTGTGCCATGTTTGCTAAGTTTCTTGCTGGTTACTGCTACCAACTGTCAATAAGTACAGTGCGAAACCTTCGGCAACCTTCAGTGTTTGTGCACATTCTCCATTTTGTTCATCTCTCCTTCCTTCTTCTTCCTCCAGATTACCTGCCTGCAGGACTTCTTTGGGGACGATGATGTGTTTATAGCATGCGGCCCAGAGAAGCACCGCTATGCGCAGGACGACTTTGTTTTGGATCACAGTGGTAAGGCTTCCACAGCCTTTGTGACTGGTAGGCCTGACTAAGACTAACTAAACATCCGTCTGTGTGTGTGTGTGTTCACCTCAGTGCCCTGTTCTTCCCTCACTTAGTGCTTGCAACCCTCATTTCCTTTAGGAAGTTGACAGCAAGATATGAGGTTTGTTTGTTTAAAATACTCTTTTTCTTACTCGATTCTCTTTCCAGTTAAATTCAGAATATCATAATTTTGAAAGTGAGCTTTTGTATTTACATACATTTACATACATATTTAGTGGTCAGTCCAGCATCTACAGAAAATAATTGGTGTTACACATTTCCACACACACATTCTTGCTGTCGGGTAAAGAAAAGAGGCTGCCCTCTTTCATTCTTGTGTGCTTCTGTGAATGCCTTTGTGTTCATGTTGTGTGCCGTATGTGTTGTACGTGCAGTATATTGTGCACACCCTGTGTTGGTTATCACCCCTTTATCGTGTAGAAAAAACACTGAATGTTTTAGAGCACACAGGCAGGATATGACCTCTTTAAACCAGCAGATCCATTCGCTGTCAAAGCTGTGTAGATCGTCAGCCAACATGGGACAACCTCATGGGAAGGAAGGAGTTTATTATAGTAACAGTCCAAACTATTGACATCCTGTTTAATTTTTTTGTCGTTTTGTCAGGTTAGCTAACGACAGGGAGGTGTAGCCTCACACACACACTGTGTTAACTGTTACTGAGGATGAGTGATGGTGGATCGGTCGTATAAGGAGATAGTTTGGAGCTTTCGTCCCACTTACACTCCTGTGCTCCACTTTTAAGAATTAGGTCTTTGAAAGAACAAAAAAGGCACACTGTACTCTCTGCTGAAGGTACAGAAGCTGCTCTTTCTTTTTCAAAGTAGGTCCAGTACACGGAAAGAATAACGATGTATAAAATGGCCTGTGAAATAGATCATGGGAAAAGACATGTTGTAATGGTGTGATCAGAAGAGGTACATAGAAGAACAGAACAGCCGACTGCTAACTGGACCCTCAGCAAAACTTAAAACTGACCATTTTTAAGTAAACATAGAATATCTTCACCATATTGAGAGCCCCTTTTAATCAGTCAGTGAAATATTATCTGGCAATATAAAGCACGGGGAACACATTAGAAATGCACTGTGGGTGTGCTTCTGTGGGCGTGTTTTTTTTCATGTGTGTGTCATTACATTATACCTCTCACCGCCCCCACCCTCATTAACACAACCCTGACAAGTTTACCACAGGCTTCATTACATCCTGCTCTTACTGCACACATCACAACATCAGCTGTAGCATTCAGCAAACTCCATTAAAAACTAAAGCTTGTTTCATGTGTTCATGTGCTGTGTTGTGTTGTGGCCTACATGTTGTATTCCACAGGAAAACTAAATAATAAACTTGTGCTTGGTATACAAAGTATACCACTTGTAGCACTGATGTGTACCAAATCTTGATGTGATATATATTTTATATATTTAACAAATCAATAATTAGTGCTGTAATTTATTTCTGCCAACTAGTCTAAATAATGTAGGTGTTTAGGTGTAGTGGGCCTCTTTACCAAACAGGATATTCTATCCTCAGATCAGTTACAAATCCGTTGAAATTCAACATTATGTACTGACAAAGCCAACAAAAATCAACAAATGTATGTAATTTAGAGTGATGTAATTGTAATCACATTCATGTACAAGAAATTCTCAGAGCTGCCTGGCTTTTTATGGCCAATATGGTATCTTTCTACCCAGTTCTTGAGGGGAGTATATCCTACATTACAGCATTTCTTGTTAGTTTGTTTTTGTCTGTTTTTGGTTCTGACCAAAATGTATCTGTAGAGACAAGTATTAGATAGTAAAAGTTGTATAGTTGTATAGTTATAGAAGGTTACGGTATCCCAAAAAGTATAGTTTTGGTATTGGTACTGAAAACTTTGCTTAGCCCTAACTGGAACCCTATATCAGGTCATTTATTTGTTCTACACGATTTGCTTCTGTTCTTTGCTGCCTCTCTGTCCCCATAATCAAGTGTAACCACCATTCATGAAGTCACGCCACATAAATGACATTTCCTGGGCCATATCCCCGGTACAGCAGCTTGTTGTGCCACATTAACTCTGACTGAGAAGAAAGAACAGGTTTGTTGATAGAGGAAGGTTAATACATACCAACGTGACCCTGAGTGTGGTGTTTCCCCCAGAATGCCGAGTGCTAAAGTCGTCTCACGGCCGCTCTGCTACTCCAAACCGGACAACTAAGAGCCCTGGACCTTTACGCCGCAGCAAGTCCCCTGGTGCAGGTACGTCACATGACTGTACACACATACTAGAAACAGTCTAGAAACTGTGTATTAGCCCTAAATTAAGAGATATTCATGCATAGATGACAGATTAACTCCTATGTAGACAATCTGAAAGGTCAAGTCTTGCAAATTATTATATTATGTGTGTGAAAATATGTTTGACAAATATAAAATAATCCCATTTATCAGATGCCAGAGTAACACTGCGGGTACATTAATAGCCGTTTTTATTTGGCAGCGTCATCCTAAACCCTCAACAGCTCTGACGAGTGACTAAGCAATTTGTGTGGCGCATTGAGAGATGGTGACATTGTGCTGAGTAATTAGTGTTCTACAAGCCATTACGTCAAGTTTAAAGAAGAGGTTTGGAATGCTTGCACTCTCAGTTTAGCCTTGAAAGTTCAACCAGTTTCAAAGTATGCTATAACGTGAATATACCTAATCATATCTGCCTGACTATTCTTTTGTTGTTGTTGTTGTTGTTGTTGTTGTTACTTCCGACACTGCAGCAAGGCAAACTGTCCACTACTCCACCAGTCAGTCTCCAGTCAAATCCCCAGGTGAGGCTGGTGATGGTGTCACATAGTTTTTTGTCTTTACTCTGTTAATCAGAACATAAACTGCTGACGTTGTGGGAATGCAGCGTTAGCCCGACAAACTGAGAAGATGTCCTAAAGGCTTTTGGTTGTAGGCAACAACATGGCCTTTCCTCCGGGGCCAGACTCAGGCTAGACTTTACATTTTTACCCCAACAGTGGTGAGGATCTAAGTATAGTAAGTCTTTTGTCCACATTGTTCATCCATGATGCATCCATTAGTGTTTTCTGGTATTAAATGAGCATTATATCTCAACAGTGCCAGTTTTTTTTTGCCTGTCCTTCTGTTTGAAGGTGAAATGCCTTCAGTGACATGGTGCTGAGCCACAAACTCTTCTCTCAATTTCTTTATTAAACGATGCTTTACCTTTTCTTTCGGCTTGACTAGACTACGGGGTGCCATGTATTATATACATCTATCTCATTTGAGAGCCAGCTGCTGCAGAGTCCATTGATCCAAAGCCACGAACTGATTAGACTCACTCTTCAGCTGTGTTAATTAAATCCTGCTCTCACTGAGCAGTTACATCACATGCCTCTTCATCTAGCAGCTGAGGTGCTCAAAAGTTAAACTATACTTTTAATGCATCACAAGCTTATGTCATGTCGTATGTTTGAGGTTTTCTCAAATATTGCTTCAAAAGTTCCTTTACAAACTGAAGATAAATACCCAGAGGATAGTTCAGTGGAAAAAAAAACTCCAAGTGGTTTTACAATGAAACAAAAACTCTGAAACAGTCGTGCAAATACGCAGCCTGTAGGCTGTGTGAAATGATTTTCCTCAGCTCAGCTGGGTTTATGCAGATGAAGACTCTTTAAGTTTGACGCATTATGTATCTGTATTTGTGCCAGAAACCAAGAGAGAGGGAGGCTGAAATAGTCTGTTCTTGAGAGAATGAATCACTCGAACAATAGAAGCTCTCATCCCTGCTGCGCGCCTGTGCACCTCCTGTTACACACTAAAGTATATTAGGGGTATGTGTTACATAGTAGTGCAGAGGAAGGAATTGATATTGAGATATTTACACCAACAAAGATTCATTCAGTTCAACAATTGCAGTTTAGACCTGTCATGTAGCCTGCCAATGTGCGCCACCTGCAGGCAATGAAAGTAATAGATTTTGTAGATGTGACGCTGTATTTTACGAGTGTTACAACTGTAGCTTTTGCTTGTTTGTAGCTGCAGTTTTGTTTTTGTGTGGAGGTTAGTATTTGTCATTGTTTGTTGTGGAGGCTATTATCGTAGTTAGGGTTAGCTAATAGTAGGTAAAAATGCGGTTATAATACCAATTGCCTGCAGGTGGCACATGTGTTGAAGTTGAAGCAACTGTTTGCCTGTAAGTGGCGACGTCAACATATGTACATCGGCAGGTCTAAACTGTACAGATGTGCAGATTAGAACAGGTCCAGAATGACCACACAGCTCCCCCTTGTGGAGAATGTGCAACCTGCTAAACATGAACGTGAGTGTGCGAGTAAGTTACAGCCTGTTTGATGAGGTGCTTCGCATCTAAGAAATAGTTTCCCAGTGTGGGACATTTTCTTAATATATGCTTGTAGTCTCTCTGGGATGAATTGCTGAAGATTACATAGACCATAGATTAGCAGGCAGCAGAAGAAAGGCACCTTCGAACAAGCTGAGTCACTGGCAAGCTGTTTCATCTCACACACGTGTGTGTGTTTCATCTCACACACGTGTGTGTATATACAAACACACAAATCACAATCAGACACTTTCCCCTGCTCTTATGTATCTCCTGTCTGCTTTTCTCCATATAGTAAATGGTGTCTCAAGCAGCCAGATCTCAACTCCAAAGTCCACCAAGTCCTCCACTCCATCTCCCACCAGCCCCCGACCCATCCCCAGTTTTAAGGTAGGACGGTGTACCACATCCATGTGTGTCTCCACACACATACAGTAGATGTTTTGCACACAGATATCCACAACCTGCAGCTGCACGTGAACACATTATCTATACAGTACAGTATATGTTTTACAGCATATACCGTAGGTGTGCATTCACATTGGGAGACATGACTATTTAACAGACACAGCAGGGACTGTGAAATAGCTTAGAACTACTAACTTTCACGACTTAGGCACCATTTGTATGTTTTCATTGACTGTTGCAATTTATCTCACTCGGGTCCACTGGAAGCCTTCATTAAGACAACCGGACCTAGAGGCCGGACCTGTCAAAGAGTTATATGGATAAGATGTTAAAGGTGCCCTGCGGAGTTTTCTTCTGAGCAAACACAGTTCTGTTTACATTCAGTATTCTCACCAATAAGCTTTGTGTGTATCCTTGAAGCCTAACAAGCATGATGAGTGCATTTCCTTCCTCATAAAACCTTTGCAAGGCTTTTTTTTATTTTTGAAAAACTGCAGTTACATCCATATTTGTTATCTTGCAGTCTTCCTTCCTTTTTCTTGGTGCCTTACCGTCACCTCTCAATCAATGGAATAATGTAAAATTTTATGTGTGCGAGATACAAACTAAATGGGTCTTCAGTCAGCATCTGTCCTCCGAAAAATGTCAAACCTTCACTGAACTTAGCTGTACTGACTTGGTAAAGTGCAGGTCTGCCACCTCGGAGGCTCTAGACACATAAATTACGTCTGTACTTTAAGGTGGGGGATAAGGCCAAATCGCATTGACCTACTTACCACAAAATGATGAAATAAGTCTATGTCAAGTCATCAAGTCACTGACTGACAGCCATGTATGACCCACAGGTCTGTGTACAGCCCATTTTGCAGCTCTATGATGTATTTTTGGTTTGGAGTTTGAGATACTAATCTGATTTATTGATGGATTCTTCTGTAAGCTGCGTGTTAGTCCCAAACTACAGAGTTTCTAACTGCTCCAGCCAGCTGGCAAAGCTCCTCCAGAGAGCCCAGTCAAAGACTTATCCATCCACATTCATTTGGCAGGATATTAGATTTTTATGATTTTCTGACAGCTTTAAAATTCATTGGCAAAGAGGCTGAGTGGAGTAACATGTTTTGGAAAAACTAAATGAGGAAGCACAAGGATGTTACTGACATAGTCGCTCACCCTCTCTCTCACCTTCACTAAAACAGTCACATGGAAGTGGCCAGGTAAACTACAGCCAGGTAAAGAAGTTATTTATCAGAGGAAAAAAGCTTTTTTATGTATCCAGTTGTAAAATAGACCTTGAAGTGTCCCATTTCTACTTTGGTCCAGAGAGCCACCCTTTTAGACTAAATAATACATCCTTACTGTAAGGTAAAGTACATTATGGTGCAGGAAGGTACAGAACACTACTGTACATGATGGAAAATATCTCTGCTCTGATTTCATGCTGGGGACATGCATTTATGGCTGACATTTCAAAAATATAGCCATAAGATGTTGAAATTTACCCTGCTGTGCTCTGCAGAAACGAAGCTCTTAACAAATGAATCATTCATTTGGAGCCATAACGGTTTTATGTGCAGTGATGATAAGTGGATATGGAGGAGGCGATCTATTCCAGTCGCTCTGACACCTTGTACATTTTGAAGAGCAAGCGTTATTTAGACCTGTTCACTATTTAAATAATAATATGTTTATTTTAGGATTAATGTACAGGCTGTTCTGTTCAGAAAATGTTTGCTTTCTAGAATATCTCAGCATACTGTGTAGCCACAGGTAGCTTTTCCTACAACTCTGCAGTGCTTTTTATTTCATGTGAATAGACAATAACTGAGCATAAAAATTGTATAGCTTTCTAAATTACATGTCTTGAGCGTAATGTTCATTAACAAGTCTCAGTCTCAGTCATTTGAAACATTTTTACGTAACATATCGCTCTCAGTCAAAGCCACTAAAAACGTGACACACCAACAATAAACCATCTATGTTTCATCCATGTGCAGCAAGTTTTCTGGGCGCTTTTAAAGCCTAAGGTTGCCATGGTGACTTGTCAGTGGGTTTTGTTTTAGGCCGGGCGCTCATCTCTATTTTTGTTTGTATTTGCATCCTGCAGATCCCTCCGTCACATCACATCTCTTCCCCGAATGTAAACGGCTCGTTGAACAACCACCAGGAGCAAACCAATCGACTGAGTCCAGAGGGTACGTCCTGTCCTCCTCTCCTGTCCTCCTCTCCTGTCCTCCTCTACTTTTCTGTCCGAGTCATTCACCTGATCTGCCAACTACTATTGCACGGACTCCCTCACCCTCCAGCATGTGGAAATGACATTGACTCTCACTTTAAAATCATCCCCATCTTTTCCCATCAGGCCACTTTTCAGAATTTGCCTACTCAACAAAAGTGGCAAAGAGTCGGCCTCGTGTGGAGGATAAGAGTGAAATATCCCAGTGCTGTGTGAGCAGATACTTAACTAAATGACTTTAGGGCTGTGTGTGTCTGTGTGTATATAGACATAATATTTCAGCTCAGGAAGACGAGTAGAGATCACTGTGCATCTGCTGCCTGTGTGTGATTTTGTAAGATGTGTCTGTTGTAACCCGTGTCTCTCCTCAGCAGTTAATGGCAACCGCTACCTGCCTGCCTCCACCATCTCGGAAAAATACACGGTCGGCAAGGTCATCGGGGATGGCAACTTTGCCGTGGTCAAAGAGTGCGTGGAGAGGTAGGTGAAACACATTTCAGTCAGACCAGAAATGTTTAATGCCCAGTTGCCAGCCGTCTGCAGTGATCGCCCAGCAGGGAGCCGTGTTGTGTAATGAGACGTGCGTCACGTGCGGTACTGCTCCATCAGGGTTTTTAAGTCCTGATGACAGGCATTGTGGAGACAGAAATATCCCATGGATTAAACCCAGCGGTGAATTCACTTCATTAGCCTTTTAATCTCTGAGTCAACACACTGCCCAGGCAGACAGCGGGGATGAAGATGAGAGGAGGCCTGTCAAAGTGTGTGCTCCCATAATCTGATGCACCTTCCTGGGAAGTACTTAAAGGTTCCCTGAGAGTACCTTGTAAACAAACATAGTTATGTTTACACTAAGTATTTCTTACTAAAATGTCTTGTGTGCGTCCTTGAGGCCTAAAAAACAAGTGAATTAATTTCAGATGCCAATTTTCTGAATGTGACCAAAACAATATAAGCTCAAAGGTCCACTTACTAGCTCTCTGAGCAATCTTGGAAAAAGACTCAATGCTCAGATGTGTTGATTATTCTTAATCCTGCATTGTTTACATTCACTGCATACATATACAGTCTTCTTACCTGTCTTTTGTTGGTGCATTGCTACATGTCTTTATCATTGGAATAGTATTAAACCATTGGCAGGAAGGTGTGTTGCGTCACATGCGTGCGCGTACAGGTGCTTCCTCATGTGGACATACAAACAAAACAGGGACCCACTCATCAAAACGTTGCTCCATAGCGCCACTAGTGGTCAAAAACTCCACAGGGTACATTTGAGTTGAAGCCCTTTGATTGTGTATATTTTGCATGTAGACACTTCACAAACAACACACCTCTAGATTGGTTAAAGAGTAACTTAAAACCACCGCTGACCTCCAGTAGTTTAACGTCTCACCTTGCCGCAGCGTTGTAGGGGTGTACTCCTGAGCGTGTCAGTACACCATGACATCACTGTTGGTTGGGGTTACAGGTGCAACAGAGCTCACTTCTGACCGCACCCATCTCAAGTTGATCATCTCAGTGGTCAACCTGAGATGGCAGCGAAACACTCTGGTGTTAGGTTCCTCTGTTAAGTGTGTGTGTTCTCAGATTCCTGTTGAGCCTGCCTGTATCTGCACTGCATCTCTGCTTCTCTAATAACTCTGTAGCAGTGCTCCTGCTCACTGTAAACTGCTGCTCTCTTGTGAGCACCTGATTTGTACTACAGACATAGTTGCAGCGTCAGTGCTGTTTTTATTGTTGGCCCTAATTGCACCGTTTCTGTTCAGGTCCACGGGAAAAGAGTTTGCGCTGAAGATCATCGACAAGGCCAAATGCAGTGGAAAGGTCTCACCCTGTCTTTTTTTTTTTTTTCTCCCCATCTCCTTCTCCCATTTCTTCTCCCCTCTTTGTGTGTATTGCCTTCAAAGCCATGCACACACTTGTAAGCAAGGGTCATATGTTTGTGTTCCACTGTGCATTATTAACACCCACACACACACACACACACACACACACACACACACACACACACACGCACGCCACAGGATCATCTGTGTGTGTCTCTGATCCTCTTATCCCACACAGTTAGATTATGCTGGTAATGTTTAATTCATCACCTAACTCAAATTATCCTCCCACTTTCACACACAGACAATGGCACGCACTGAATCACACACCCTTGACACCTATTCAGATTGAATCAACAATGCTGCGTCTTTTTACAAGCATAATGGCTCAGTGTAAATCCTCCTGTGCTGGAGCATACAGTAAAACACTCACTTGGATTATTTGGCTCTTTGTGATTCCAGGAGCACCTCATAGAGAATGAGGTCGCAGTGCTGCGGAAGGTGAAGCACCCCAACATCATCATGTTGATAGAGGAGGTGGACACTTCGTCTGAACTCTACCTGGTTATGGAGCTCGTCAAGGTACAGCAGAGGCTAATACCAATGCACAATCCTCATATCTCTGTGTGCGGTTTGATGTCCAACCACTTTGTTGATGTTGGCGCAGGGAGGGGATTTATTCGATGCCATCACCTCCTCGGCCAAATACACAGAGAGAGACGCCACCGTCATGGTGTACAATCTGGCTGGAGCTCTGAAGTATCTGCACAGCATGAACGTCGTCCACAGAGACATTAAACCGGAGAACTTGCTGGTACGTATTTACGCTCGCACCACGTTCTCGCCTACAAATCCAGCTGCTCAGTAGGCTTTAACTGAACACGTTTATCATTTTAGGTGTTTGAGTATCCAGATGGCACCAAGTCGTTGAAGCTTGGGGACTTTGGCCTGGCCACAGTGGTGGAAGGACCTCTGTACACCGTATGTGGAACTCCTACATATGTGGCTCCAGAAATCATAGCAGAGTCTGGGTAAGATTCTTTTTGGCAGCATACTGTACGGGGCTTTCAGTACCTACATCTTTAGTTTTCACCAGGGAAGGTGCTTGTTAGAGAAACATGTTTCTGTGAGTTGGTTTAAATGGAAACATCTGTTCTACGTACAATAGCAGAGAAGAAATGTGGGTCTGCAATACTGCTGTGTTGTAAACAGCTGTATGGAGATTAAAAGCAGATTGGTATTTTCTGTATCTGCATACTGAATAAAGCAACACAAACCATGTATATGCGACAGCATAAATGGTTGTAATGGTATATTTACTTCCATATTATTATAGTAGAAAACCTTGTCTTTCCAAAATGTCAATACTTTATTTTGTTGTTTTATGTCGAGTCAGCTGTCTACTGTATTTGGGAACACTGGGATGATGAATGATGGAAATTGTTTGCTGTAAGCTATTTAGCTGCAGTTAATCCCTAACTGACCTTACCTGTCTCCATGTCTCTCCTCTCTTTCCACAGTTACGGTCTGAAGGTGGACATCTGGGCTGCAGGTGTCATCACCTACATCCTTCTGTGTGGCTTCCCTCCATTCAGAAGGTGCCCGCCCTCAGTCCATCTTAAAACATAAATTAAGTTTACTCACGTGTAGTACCAAACCAACATGATCATTTACAGTTTAAAAAAACAATAAACACAATGTTTCAGACATGGATAATAATAAAAATGAGTTCAGTCACATTATTTGGCAATTTGCTTTTTCATACCTGTCAGTTATCTTCTGCTACATAGCTAGCAGTTGCTGTGATTGCAGTCATAGTGTGGGAGGGATTTATATCCATATTCTATAGCACTTCACGGTTATTATAATAGCCATATAATTAAAGGGTAGGTTACATGTGAAGCTTTTTATTATTATGCAAAGTGCTGCAAACAGAGTACAGTTTTATTCACAATGTAGAGATTTTGCCACGTGTGCTGAGTAATACATTATACATTTCTGTTTGCTGTGTAGTGAGAGCAACATGCAAGAGGATCTGTTTGACCAGATCCTTCTGGGGCGGCTGGACTTCCCCAGTCCTTACTGGGACAACATCACTGACTCAGCCAAGGTTGGGACCACTGACACACACACACACACACACACACACACACACACATACCATGTGAACCCACATGGTTCATACTCTTTAATGACTATTGTCCGCCCAAGGACACAGAAACCCCTCCAACCCTCTAAATTAATGTCATGTATTAAGGTGACAGACCGCGCTCAGCATGCAAGACCAAACTGCTAATTAAACCCACTGCTATTACAGCGGCCCTGTCACTGTAGACAAGTGCACAGTTATAGACACCACAGCATGGAGCTACTTGCAGTTGTGTCGCTGTGCAGGTGTAAATTTGACTTTGTGAGTACACACGAGTACAAGCAAACGATAACATAAACCTACTTCAAGCTGCTAATCAATATTTTTAAATGAAAAATGTGAAGTGATTGTAATATGAAAGGTTCCTACAGCTCTGTGGGGCTTTTTAGTGTCTTTTATGGCCTGCAACTACGGATTTGGTTCGGTCTCACTGCTCGTGCAGCCGACAGCTGTTTTCAGCAAGAAAGTTCTAAAAACCTACTGTACTCTACCCGCCCAGCACCAAACAGCAGACAGACACAGTTAGCGACTAGCTGGTGAACATGGTGGAGCTTTTAGCAGCTGAGGAGCTACAGTAGATATTCCCCTCAGGAGTTGATGGAGACCAAAACAGAGCTAAAAGGAACGTATTTAATACTGGACTTACATTCATCAAGTGGCTACAAACATGATTCTAAATGAGTGCTAATGTTGCTACATGTCTCCAGGTTGTGTAAACAGGCAGTTAATTTCTAAACCATTAGCCATATTTCAGCTTGTTGTGAAGTGCTGCCCCCAAGTGTACTGACGAAACAATTATTGCAGCTTCAATGTAAAATAAAAACTTCAACAACCCATTTTAAAATTATTAATTTGGATAACATAATTTTGTAAAGCAATAGCTTTAGTCGTCCTAAACTGTGGTGTTTTTTGTTGCAGGAGCTGATTGGAAAGATGCTGACGGTCAACGCTGAGGCTCGATACACAGCACAAGACATCCTCTCCCACCCTTGGGTCACGGTATCTCATAGCGCTGCTTGTGTCTGTATTTGCATGTTTGTGTGCGCACACACAACCTCTAAGTGCGGCGTGCCTTTTGTGCATTTGTGATTTGTACATTAAGGTGTCTTCCGTGGAAAACCATTGTACCACTTCACCTCATTGCATGTTTGTGTGTATGTAGGACGACGCAGTCATGGGGAACAACATGAAGATGGAGGTCACAGGTAAACTGAAGACGCACTTTAACACTGCGCCTAAGCACAACAACACCACAGCCGGGGTGTCAGTCATCATGGTAAGCACCAAAAAAACATTCACAAACCAACGTATGAAGAATGATTTAAGAAATATCACTGTTCTACTTTTGCCCAATTTTTCTGTGATTTACGGCAGTCCCTCTTTAGAGAGTAATCTAATGACCTTTGTGAGATTGTAAACTTTCAGTGACCTCATAAATCTGCAATATTGAGGTGTTGACATGGGTTTAATAGCTTGAACATGTCAGGCTCTTTTCCAAACATTTACTGCATGGTGGTGAATGTCTGACCCAAATACAGAAGCTTGAACTCCTTCTTCTTCACTTTAAATGAATCTTTTGCCCACTTAATCACCGGGCCAAGAATATCTGGCCTCAATCATCATCCAAGAGGACATTAAAGACAACTTCTAAACCACTTGTGCTGCTGTAAACATGTCAGACAGGATTTCAGAGATGGAATAAACTTGGAGAATCGGACAGGGCAGAAGTCGTCATTGCTGTAGCAGTCACATCCCTCCTTCCTGTCAGTTTCAAGCCTCACTGTGCATCATTTCCTGTTATACAGTTCGACTTCCTCCACTCCTCATCTCATCAGGTCACACTACCCATCAGCCCGCTCTCTCCAGTCTGTCTGTCTGTACTGAAAGCAGGAAAGGGGGGAGGGGAGGGGATGGGGAGTGTCTCATGAGGAATTCATTTGATCTTTGCTGCAAAGAGTCTCATTTTGTGTTGTAAATCTCATTTGACAGTTTGAGGTGTAAGCGTGGGCCCTGGCCTCGGCCCCTCCTCCTCCTCCTCCTCCTCCTCCCCTCCATCCTCTTCTTCCTCCCTCCTCCTCACCCCTCTCACACCCGACCCAGGACCACAGGGGACGCCTGGAGCTGAGAGCCGGGTACACACTTCATACCCCCCGCCCCCACCCCCTGCATGCCTTCTTCCTTTCCAGCCATCGCCCTTCCCTTCGCCCTCTTTCCTCCGTCTGTAACAACTCTCACCCCCCTTATTCTCCCTCCCTTTCCCTTCCTTCCTTCCTGTTTCTTTCTCAGGCCCCCTGCCCCTCCTCTCCGGCCGCCAGCTGCAGTACAGTAACTGCTCTCAATAACCAACTGATGTGGACCTCGCTAACACTCTCCCAACATGCGCTCTGTCTGACTTACACCTCTTGACTAGTTTCATGCTTGTCATTCTGCTCCTTTCGCTTTCATTTCATTCCATTTGTACTGGCCACAAACTTTCATGGGATGTGAAAATAGTCGTCTGTGTTTGTTGAGGTTATTCCGCATGTTTACAGTGCTGATGCAAGAGCACTTTTATTTTGCCTCCCTCTCTGCCATTACTTATTGTTGTTAGTGATCTAATTCTATAAAGCAAAAAAAAATAATCTACTTTCTGTGGGTCCACAAATCTATATTGTTATTGGTACTCTGGTGCCACCTTGTGGAGAATATAAAAAACTGAGCTGGTGCCATTCTGTAGTCTCAATTTGCAGAGATGGATGCAAACCAATGTGGCTTTATTTCCTTAGATACAGGATCCCCCTGCACATTTTAAAGGATAAGGCTGACATTATTCTATATTTTGCTTGTTGTCAACAAAATCCATGAAAAGACCCAAACCTACATGTATCCATCTGTCTGTGACTGTCAGCAACAAGCCATTTGGTTCCTATGGAAATAGCGGAGCACTGTTTTTAGTAAACCTAATTCAACCATGAGTAAATGGTGCATTTGTTAGGGACTTTTTTTTTTTTTTTTACATATTCAGTGCACTTGCGAGTATTTAGCAGCAGGATGGTGTATCAACTCCAATGGAGCTCTATAGCACAGAGGAATAAGACATCAGGCAACTATTCATTGTTGGTTTTAGTCTTTTCATGGGTTTTGTTGACAATAAGAAACATATAGAATAATGCCAGCCGTATCTTTTAAAACTAGTACATTGAACATTTAAATCATATCTTACCACTGCATTCTATTGAGTTGTATGTAAATATATCACTCACTGACACATGTTTCTGTCTGAATTAGTCACTTGTAGAAGGTCTTACAGTTTGTTCCAACTCAGTCCTCTCAAACGCAAAGGGTCATTTGGTTTGGAACATGTCTTTATGATCTGAAATACCAGATTGGCACTGAGCTGGAACAAGAACTGTCCACTGGCCGTCATGCTTGTTGTGTTGACTTTATTTTGTGAAGCTGTGAGTTAAGACTAGTCTCTGTCCCTTTTTGCTTCTCCCCTCTCCCTGCATTACGTCCCTCTGATTTAGCTCCAAGGCAATGGTATGTACTAACACTTAACGCTACGCCTCGCCTGTTCTGCTGCTGAGATTCAGCACAAGGGCAAATGAGGAACATGATATTTACTGCTTTTCTGTCCCACATAAGAACACATCATTGGCTTTACTCAAGACAGAAGCGCCGTGTATGTATGCATCTGTTGAATGAAAAAGTAAACGTTTACTTTCTCATTTGCCCTTCGCTGCACGTAGAATAGCACGGATGATCTGATTTTCCTTCTCGTGGGGTCAGTGTACTGTGTGAAGCATTCTGTCTTTTTGTTTAATCATCTTTCAGTTATTTATGTCCATTTCATCACGTGTGTTGTTCATTCATAGAAATCATTAAAAAAAAAAATACAAAACTGGGTCAGCAGTTAATGATTGTAGGTATGAAAATCAAACATTAAGTTGATTAAAACCCATTTCTCACTGCAAGAGTTAGACTCAGAGGAAAACACACAAGGATCACTTTATGCTAAATTGCTAAGATTGACCCACAATATCTCTTTCTCTCTCTGTTCTGATTGGTGTCATTAGAACTTCAGAGGTACGTAAGCATGAAGCTGATGGTCTGTCTGTTTTTCCAGAGCACAGCTCTAGATAAGGAGACCCTCCAGCTCACCGCCCGTCGTCGTCGTCCAGGGCCCCAGACTGTGCCATGTACACCATCATCGGCTGGCAAGAAAGTCCCATCTGCCCTTCAAGTCAAAGCAGCCTCGCCAACAAAGTCAGGACCGGCTACTCCAACCAAACGGGCTTCACGCGCTAAAGAACCAAAACCTGCCACGCTGGTGTCACCCACCAAGACTGCGAGGACTGCTGTAGCTGGTGCTACATCCACCTCTAACGCTCCCTGCTCTCATTCCCCAACTGACGGTGTTGATTTCCCTCCCCCTGCCACTGTCAGTTTGCTTCATGTCTCCCCGTCACCCTCTGCTGAAACTATCCCCATCACCTCTTTGCCTGTTTCCGCCCCACCTGAAATAAGAACATCACCCTCCGCCCCTCCCTGTGTATCTCTAGAAACGCCCTCACCCTCTGGCCCTCCTGCTCTTTTCGCCTACACAACTCCCTCTACACCTGTCTCCTGTCCTTCCCCATCATCTCCACCCAAACCAGCCTCTCTTTCTCCCTCTTCTCCCACCAAACCGGCCCCTTCCTTCTCTCCTACCAAAAAGGCAAAACAAGCTTCCCCCTCCCCGGTCTCCCCCATCGAACCGGTCGTATTCTTCTCCCTCTCTTCTCCAACCAAACAAGAACCTTCCTCCCCCTCTCCCATCCATCCAACCCTGTTTCCCTCTCCTCCTTCTACACCTCCCAGATCCACAACCCCGCCCTCTCCCGCTGGCCCTCCCTCTCCCAGTCCTCTACCTGCTGAAGAGCTCATGGAGATTTGAAAGGCAGGTCGATTCTGTAGCCAGTCTCCCCCCTCCTCTTCACATGTATGTATCAGAGGGGTGAGGAGGCTAAAACTCCACCATTTCCAGTAGCTGTAAACTGAGCCAGTGACTGCTGTGTCCATACTTTTCTCTCATTCCTATCTCACTCATTTACAGAGACGGAGGATACAAGGCATACAAGAGTTTGTCGATTGTATATATGTTTGTATTTATTAATGGAGGATGTGGAGAATATATCACTGTTCTGAGTGGTTTGTCTTTGGAAGTCATGCATTACTACATCACGTTAATGTGAACTCTGTTTTATTTATTATCCCATTTTGACTCCCTGTGGCTCTTTTGTAAATAGTTATTCATTACACACACAAACATACACAACATTGTGAACTCCTATTGCTTTAGCAGAGAGACAGTATGTCCATAATACAAGCATTTCAGCATATCAAACGTCTGAACTTGCTAGCCTAGCTACCTGTAGTGTAATCCAACTACTGTATAACTGCCATCAGTATTTTCTCTGACCACAGCCATCCTGATGGTAACTGCACATTTACTTAAGATTCCTGTTAAGTGTTACTATATACAGGTACAGTGGGTTGACAAAATAAAGGTAACACCTACCAAAGTAGGTAGAGTAAGGCGGTGCTTTACCTGTTCAACAGCTTCAGCTCCACTTGGGAGATTCTGCGCGCCTTGAAGTCATGCATGTAAAAATAATCAGACCTGTTAAAGCCGACTCAAATGGCTGCTCACGTTCAATTTAAATGGCATGTTCATCCGAACTACAAAACACATTTTCTCAGTCACCTCTAGTGCAGTGGTTCGCAGTCTCCTTGTTATGAAGTGCATATTTCTCTGCACTGTGGCCATTTTAACCAAAGATTCAAAGGGCCTGGACATATAAAACTATCCATTAATTCAAAAGCAAAAATCAAACATAATTCACAGTGAACAACTGCACTGATGTTATTTAGCCATGCAGAAAGCTTCGGGTTATGAGATTTCTGTTGCTGCCAAAATGAATGGAATTTTGCTTGCAGTGCTCACATGACATTTTTCAATAATTACGTTCTGCAAATGATCAAGTCACCAGGACACAGTTGTTGGAAGGAAAAGCTGTTGAATATTGTAAATGTCATTTTTCAATGCTATTACCACAAACAAAATTCCATTCACCTTCAATGTATTGAGGTAGGAGCAGTAATTTCAGATAAATATATCTCAAAGGCAAATAAAAGACAAACTGTTTCCATGTCCAGATACTGCTAAAAGTGAGGCAAAGGATGTTCTTTCATTTGGGTGAACTGACCCTTTAAATATGACTCCCCAGTTTATCTGCCTGTATAATTCATCAGTCAGTCAGTCTGGTAGATTATTTTGTGCACCCACTGTAACTGACAGACAAGCCGACACATTCATTCACACACTGTTTGTCTGTATCATTTGATGTGAGCATTGTAGTTGTACATAGTGTGAAGAACCGTAGTTGTCCACCTGAAACTTGAAGGTTTGCTTTTGCTTCCGTGTGTCTGAGCAGTTACGGTGACTGCTGAACATAATAAATAGAGAAAATAGATCCAACAGACATAAAACCAAATGTTTCATCGTTTCTAATGAACTGTCATTTCCAAAAACAGAACTGATTTCTGCTACAACTTTAAAGGACGCTCAATTACCAGTAAAATATTCACACAATGGTTTTTGATCTGTTGGATTTATATGAATGAATGTGTTGCGAAGGTGACGGGTTTGTGCCTGACCACTAGCTAACAGCTCATAGCTTAATGATGCCTTTATGAAAACCAGCTTGGCAGAAAAATGGGGTTCCTAAGTGTGCATTCTTAAAATAAGTTATAAGTGATTTGTTTTTGTTTTGTACCTGTTTAAAACTCCACAGCATTTATCCCAGCTGGTGTTAGTAGGGCTAACTCCTTCAGTGGGTCAACATGCCTCTTTACTCATGTACCTCTCCAGGACTGCATGCATACTCCTTTCCCCACTTCCTGCCTCCCTGTAGGACAAAAACCCTCACACATACACAAAGTCAAGTTGGTACATAATGTCATTTAGCTCCCTCTTCTGTACATGTAGTTAAAGTAGGTTTTCATAAGCAGTTTGTAAAGGCAACTTTGTATGAAAAGACAGTTTTAAAACAGGTATATCATCTGTGTCAAACTGGAGTAACGGTTTTTAATAGGCATAGAGTGGCTGCTTTTAATGTCCTACTGTTCTGAAAAAGCAGTACAGCAAAAATGCAATAAAGACTTCAAATGAGTGTTTGTTTGTGTGTGTTACCAGGGGTTGGCCACTAGAGGGCCCTATAGAAATACACTTACACCAAAGACAATTCAAGTTATAAAATTCAATTTTATTGTCAGAACTCAGCACACACACACAAAAAATATTGGTTGATATATAACAGTAGTTCTCATATAACTGGAGATTCAAACCACATCAAAGAGCAAACTTTAAAGGAATGTTTTCCTCAAAATCGAAGATACAAGTGGACGTTTATTTTACTGAGGACCAAAGAAATACGTCTCCACGCCATTTCAGTGCTGAATCACATCTTAACATAATCACTCATCCTGTGACTTCGACTGCTAGGATGAAAAAAAGAAAGAACCTCCGACTGAAGTAAAGTCCTTCCTTTCATTGCACATCTCACTTTGCTGTCAGCTGCTTTGGAGACGGGACTCAAAGAGAACTTTAAAGATCGTAAGCTGGCGTAGGGACTAGGTATGGTTTTTATTTAGTGATTTGAAAATAAAAGTGATCTCACACACTCATTTTTTCCATCACAGACATTAACCATGAAAAATGTGTTCACTGTTTGCTTGTTCAGTCATTTAGGAAAGAAATGTAAAAGGAGCGAAATCCTTGACATGGTTTTCCTGACTTCCTCCTCTACGTAAAGCTCATCTTTAACATCACTGGGTGGGAAGTTTTTATTAAATGATATTGCAACAGGTCTGCGCTGATATGTTTTATATGAGTAGTGAGCCATGCACAGAAATGCAATCTCTTAGCAAGCACAGGAGGTACAGAGGGAATGGGAATTTTAAATATGGAGGACTACATTTAAACAATATATAGATATTTATATATGTATATTCCCTCTTCGTTTATCCTTCTGTCCAATACATTTATTATTTATTCAAACATTTCTACCGGCTGTGCTGCCAAAATGGCAAAAAGCTGTGAATGATAGCTTAATAATTATTCCCCACATACACACCTACAGAAAACAAAACAAAAAACACTCACCCTAAAGTACACAAATATTTGGATTTTGAAGTCAAGAGAAAAGGTTCTCACTAGCTCCCCACAAATCCCGCTTTTCTTTTCCAGAGGAGATGAAAATAGACTCTTACAGCTAAAAATAGATTTGTTTTTAACCGTACAGTAACATAACCCCCACCCTATGATTTATATGAAAAGTTTCTATCTGATCTACAAAATATAGCATTGCCCTTTTTAAAAATAGTTTTACTATAACAGGACAGATTTGTTTTTCTTCTTTCATTGAGTTACATTCAGGATATCAGGATATAGACAGTGCCTTTGATAAGAGTTCACACTTGAAACGGTTTTGTCAGTATCGAACTTTGTTAGTCAAGTTGCTGCCGTCGGCTCAGTACCTGGTCTGGTACTCGTGGTGCCATCTGTTGAAGTCGTTGTAGAAGAGGACGATACTTCCAGACGCCATGCCAGTTATGATGCACCTTAGAAGAGTTAGGTGGGAACATCGTGAGTTTTTGTTTTAGAATTTGAATTTGATTGAAATGTGTACATACACAGTTGTGGGGAGTGGTGGAAAGTAACTAAATACATTTAGTTCAATCACCTCAAGGACTGCAAGTAGAGTTTTGAGGTGCTTGTACTTATAATATATATTTCTACTTAACTGCATTTCAGAGAGAATAAAATGGTACTTTTATATATGTATATATACATATATATGCCGTCCTATAGGACTGCAGCTAACAAGTAATTTCTTTTTCCATTAACTGTTGATAATTCTACTTTTACTTAAAAGATCAGAATACTTCTTCTGACAATCGTTGTAGGTAATTTGTATTAGAACCAGACAGGTATTAGCTAGTATTATTGTAGATATATCAGTACCAGTGTATGTATGGCGGCCAATAAGTATTAAGAAATTGCAGAACAGAAATTCCCCTAAAAAACTGCATTTCATTAAATAGTTTGACAGACAAATTCATGTTTTAATGGTTAGATGTCCCACTCTGTGCAGGTTAAAAAACAAATTCAAGGGATCAAAATGTTATGTTCTTATGTAAAAACAAAGACCATCTGCCATTAAACTACTACCAGATTCAAATATTGATATTGTATCTGCCTCAAAAATCCACTACTGGTCGGCTTTACTTTCTACTGTGTGTGTGTGTGTTTGTTACCTTTGGTCATGCGACATGGCCATAGAGCGGATTCCTGCGTCACAGCCAGGGTAGGTGAACAGCTGTTTGAGGTTGTGGACCTGCCAGACGGAGACTACACCTCCATCACCACCTGTCAGCAGATACTGACCATCACGACTGAGCAGCATGGCCTGCAAAGAGGACAAGAGAACGAGCTCATTATTAACTTTTTTAATGAGCGTGAGAATTGCCTGCTCACTCTTTAGTTTTGGGAAGTTCAGATCATTACAGCTTTTACAGTAAGAGGTCAGATTTGGTGCTTTAGTTTTCCAAATGTAAAGTATACTGTACAATGTGAGATGACTTCATTGCCTGACTTGTTTGATCTGTTATCTGTCCTTCAGTGCTAAAAAAAAAAAAAAAAAAACCCAAGCAGCAAAGCTATTCAACTTGGAACCACATGCATAAATAGTCTCAGAATAGGACTGGTGATCTGGGACCAGTTTATCTCTTATGTCAAAGTAAAGCTCATACTGCGAGGTCATGTGATCCGACAAAAGATCCCAGGTCAGCGCCGCCATCCTTAGGGGCTTTCTGTACACAGACCCGGACTTTCTACAAAGATGGCTCCCCACAGTGAGGCTCGGAGATTTACTCGTCTCATCTGCTTTTCCTGCAAACTGTAACAGCTGAATGGGTCCCGCGGGAATCAGACGTACACAAATCAGGTCGTGTGTTGGAGTCTATTATGGGCACAGTGCAGAGTGGAAGCTGAAACTGAAACAGTCAGGAGCATCAATCAGCGAGTAACTGTAGCTGCTGAAATGACGACGCAGAATGTGAGTTCTAAAAGCAGCAAACGACACTAATTTAGAGCTTTTCTCGTTTGTGGTTTTATGACACCGAAGTCGGCCGTCTTTCAGCTGCCGCCGCTTTGCAGTGATTCAGCAAGAGACACTTCAGTCATCAGCAGCATGTGTGTTGAATCAGGCTCATATTAAATGGGAAAATGAAACTTAAACTTCAGCTCTGAAGCTGGAACAAGTCATTTTCAGGAACTTGACTTGGTAAGGAAAACATAAATAACCCTTCAAACGCAGTACACAGTGGATGCACGTAGAAAGATTGCAGCCTAAATTAAGCAAATGTTTTGTATATAACAAGAAAAACCTTTGTGGAATTTCCTACCACACTGTGAATTAAATGAGCTCTGTTTCTCATTCTCATCACTCACGCACTTAAGATGGGCACAAACCTTGCATATGAAGGCGCTCACACAGACAAAAAACGGGCACACAATGATGCACTCGCATGCTGCACGCTGGCGGGAGGCCTCGAGAATCAATCCAGAGTAATTGCTGCGATAGATCATCATCCAAGATGGCTGGGAACGGAGCATGACTGAGTGCAGCGCTGGTTTGATCCGTGTGTACAGAAACTTGTCTTGTGTATCAACATTCAGAGTTAATCTGACAACAACGATAAAGATAATGTTCAATTCAGCCAATCATGATCAATGCACTTGAGCTGAAGTGTAGTGCAACCAAGTACATGGGGAAAAAATGTGATTCATTATATCTGCCATAAAAATGGCAACCTTTTATTGAAAAACTGTAACCTTTTTTTAGCAGAAGAAGCTGAAAACACGACACTGACATTATCACCTTTATAGTTGTTATGGTTACCACGTTAAAGCTGCAGACATAACATTATCATTCACTCTTAAATATCTGGCTTTCTAGCAAAATGCTTCACTGCTGTCTGATGCTGGTCAGTGGGTTTAGCGAAGCTTTTATGCTGAAAACAACTGCTGATGCGGCTGGAAACAATGTCGATAAGAGCGGAGGGTGAATAAAAACAGTACAGTTGCCATTAAACCAAAAAAAGTAAGCTGAAAGACAGTCATTTAATCCATTATCAATACAAAAATATTGACTATTTCAGCTTTAAATTTGATAAATGTATGTAATAAGCAGTCACAGCTGGTCGTTTCTGAGCAATATTCTACACAATAATAGTACCTAAGGTACAATAATAGTACCTGCATCTACTAATGGAGTCCATGACCTTACTGAAGCCCAGCAGGAGGCCAGAGAGCTGGCAGACATGTCAGCCAGACCAGGTAGGAGGCTGCAGACAGACATTATAAATCAGTCCTTTGCCACTGGGCGGTCAAACAAGATGGCCGATGGCTCTGTGGGAGCTAAGATGGCTACGCGGGCTCAGATGACTAAAAAATGACTCCAGCAGAAACACATGCACTTTTAATGCCCATATTTCCTACTTCTTTCGGGGAACGGTGGGTGGATTTTGAGGCTGGGGAAGGTAAAAAGTTTAATTTATGGTGCTGTTAATCCCCCTGTTACACCGACGAAGGCAGTGAAAGAGCTGCTGGAATGGTTACACTGCCTGAGTTATACTAGTACTTAAAAGACTGTAATCCATTCAGTATGGCTTCTGTCACTCGATTCTGCTATTAGACTAGGATGCCGACTGTTAGCCCGTCATCTAACCTCTGACTCCAGACCCTTATAAATTCACAGTGCAAACATTCTCTCTCTTTCTCAGTCTTACTCTCTCTTTCTAAGAGGATACTGCAGGCCAGGACAAACACTTATTTATCCTGGAGTCATACCGTGCTGAGGCTCCGAGGGCTAAGAAGATTGATTCTGGTATGTACATGAGTGCACTAAATACTGTTGGAGTCTCAGACCAAGGGGGGTGGAGCTAGCAGAGGGGAGGGGGGAGGTTGAGACTCTCACAGCCTCACTCCAAGATGTTGGGATTTTCCTAATGCCATCTGACATGGCTGGAATTTACAACAGCAGAGGAGAGCTGACAAGGCCGGCAGTGGCCCACATGGTTCCCAAGTCACAGCTTCACGGCTTTAGGAGGAACTCTGGGAAAAGAACGAAACTCTACAAGCATCTAAAAACATCATTAGTTTCTCTTAAAGACACAATAAAGTATTCTTCAACCTACAAACTGAACACCAGCAACTTTCCCATTGATGTTAATACAATCAATCAGCGTTTGTCTGCGCGTGCTCATTAATCACATCTTCTACAAGTTGTATTTGTGGCTTTGTGTAGGAGTGGGCTGGCTGGCAGGTTAGGAGCCTGGGCACGAGAGGTTTTCTTAATAGGAAACAGGCGTGTGGCTGTCTGTCAGAGCTAGCTTACATTTCCCAGGCCAAACCGGAAACAAAAGGTCGGGAAACCAAAGGCAGTAGCCACTATCTTGTGTCACTCTAACCACGAGGGAGGAAATGTGGGAAATGGGGAATGTGTCGTCCTGCGCTGGAGGGTAGTTAATGGTGCTGGTGTCCAGAGCTGACCAGTCCTCAGGAATGTTTTCTACCACTACCGCCGACGCAATTTGACCTGACAACAGGGCTGTGGATCAAAAGGACCATTTCCTCTGGTGTATGCGTGTGAAAGGGAATAAAAAGAGATGTGAAGCCACAGCACCCCCCCCCCCCCCCCCCCCCCCCCCGAGGCCAACCACTTTACCTTTCTCAAATCTCAAACCATAAGAAAGCCTTTAATCAGTAAGAGGTCCTTCTACACTGATGTGGTGCAGACACACATGTGCAGGCAAGTGCACTTTCACATGCATGCTCACGCAAATATGTCCGTTTCCTCACCTTGATGCTGTCTTCCACCTCCATGTGTCCCAGCAGTTTGCCGTTGACACTGAAGAGACAAAACTGTCCCTTGTCATAGTAGATCATGCAGTTTCCCTCAGTAGAGGACTGGATGAGACGGGGCCGCAGGCAGCGCTCTGGGCCCTCCAAGGTCCGCAGCAGGTCCCCATTCATGGAATGGATCAGACAAGGACCCTCTGAACAAACATAAGACAACGTGATAAGTGAAGGTAGAAACGCTGAACTCTCAGTGGCTCGTCTCAGGTGATTCTTTCACTTTGGTGTCTTGTTGTTAAGTATAAATGTTTATTTTGGACATATTAATAAAGACAGACAGACAATCTCACCTTTGCAGCCACTGATGACGAGACCCAACTCGGCACACACACTTGCACATGTCACTTCACAGTCATGGCCCGTTAAGATGGCCCGCGGCGTGGTGAACTCTGCTAGGATAACACAAACAAAATTGTTTTGTATATTCCTGAGAACAGCTTTACAAAAAAAATGTATTACCACTTTTGGTCACTAGAGGGAGCGAAATGCAAAAAAATGTCAGACTCAAAGCAGCAGACTAATAGAATAACTTAAGAAGAACATGATAGAAATTCAATCCTGTAAAAAAGCATTATGAACAACCATATAAAACACAAACAATAATGTACAGAATTAAAAACAAAGATGTCAAGTGTGTTAATTATTCCAGCTAAAAGGAAATTAGTTTTATATTTGTTTATGTGGATGCATATGGTGCATATGTACTATAGCTTGTTGCACCGGCTTTGAGACCCTCATTCACGCTCCCTTTCTAACACTTGTCACCCTCCGCCTCTCCCCATCTTTAAAACCTTCTCCCCCCGACTGCCTTCACTGGATCCAGATGTTTCTGCACTACAGACGGAGAGAGAGAGAGAGCCAGAGGGAGCGAGAGTAAGTTGTGGTCCAAATCGTGAAGTTTGTGTGATTTTGTTTTGGTTTGAGCTGTCAGGGTGAGCGACAAAACAAAATCGCCTTTTTCTTCTCTGTCTGCAAGCACATGCACACTTTCATGGAGGTTGGAGGACTTGTGGAATTATGAAATTTAATTATTTTTTAACAAATGTAGATGGATTTATTGCAGGCAGATGTTGTATCCAAACATTTGGTCATTGTGTTAAAGTTTTGAGTTGGATAACAGCATGTAAATAAATGTAGCTGAGGTGTAAAACAGGGATTATGCAGTTTGTGTGTGTGTGTGAGGATATAGTAATCAGCAGTGCAGGGCAGCCTCACTGAACTGGAATGTGGAGTTCATTAAGGGTTTCATGTCTCAGGGAGGGGGTCTTGACTTTAATGACCCCATCTTTGCTGTCACAGGTCAAGTTCAGCCCAAAAAGAGGAACACGGGGCAGTGACACTCAGTACATGATTCATGTTTAAATACTTGATGACACTATTCTTCCAAATATATTTGTGTATCAACCCCAAATGGCTCCAGGGCAATGTCATTTAGGTAAAATGGTTTCCAGTAAAGCTGATATACTGTAGTACTTTTAAGTACTTTTGAAAAAAAAAAAAAGTGTAGTTTCTTGCTGACTTGGGCAAACTATTCAGACTTTGTTAATGCAGTTTCTCTCTTTAATTCAATTATATGACATAGAACTCAATACAGGTTCACTAATAAGACTGATACTTTCCCCCCAAAAGCCACAGCTACTGTTAAACCTTAATTAGATTTAGCAGAAAGACTCCACAGGCCACACTGCTCACTGAACCCTCTTGTAAAAAAGCAAACTAGAGGACAAGCTAAACTCTAGCTAAACTCTAGTCACGTATAAAGACGTCACAGCCATGTTTTAAATCAATATGAAAATCATATCCATACAGTACTTACATTACTACAGATAATAAAGGGATACTTAGATCCATAATTGGATGGAAAAAATATTCTGTATGCATGCACTGTAATTAAAATGTTGAAAATAAACTATTAAAAATGTATAATTTATGATAAACACAAAACAAAACAACAACTGTTTTAACTGCCTACGTCCGGCTCTTCTGGCCACCTTGCAAATACGTACCAGCCGCCTAAACTCAGTTCGGTAGCCTAAACATCCACATTTCATCGAGTTAACCGGTTAACATTCTCAACTTATGACCTACAAGCCTGTGGATTAAAGCATGATGTTGGATTTTGCTCAGAGAAGATCAATAAAGCTGATATATTGGTGTATCAGTTAACCTTTTGTGCCTCTAACTGCCACTTGGTTTGAATTAGCGGCACATCTGATCACAGTCTTATACCTGTATACGATTAAAGCTGGGACACTGAGGAGGGTATCAACTATCTAGACAAGTGTGGACAAGGTGTGTGTGTGTGTGTGCGTGCGTGCGTGTGTGTGTGTGTGTGTGTGTGTGTGTGTGTGTGTGTGTGTGTGTGTGTGTGTGTGTGTGTGTGTGTGTGTGTGTGTGTGTGCGTGCGTGTGTGTGTGTGTGGAGAGAGACAGTTGGAAAAAATTGCAAATATATATATATAATATATATAAATATATATATGTGTAATATAGCTGCAATAATACAATGTATTAAGCAATTTGAATGTCAATATTTGAGTTTTAGTCATTAAATGTTGTCTGACAACCTCATAAGTTGCTGCAAGCTAAACTTCAATGAATTTGATAAGGGAATAATATAGCCTAGATTTCAGATTTGATAAGCAAATTTGATACTGGATCCAGATTCAATTAAATGTTCTATGTGCGAGTGTGTATGTCTATGTTTATGATAAATATAGTTGAAGATAAATGTATACATGTTGGTGTGTGTATATAAATATTTTGTGCACCTGAGAACTATTTACACCAATCAAAAGATCAGTTATTCTCAAACGTCTGTGCCGATTTCACGGCTGAAGAACATTTTAACCTTCAGAGGGTTCATTTAAAACAACAGGAACACAGTGGTAGACGTCTCATTGAACTGGTTTCCCCTCTGCGACCAGCAGATGGCAGTGGTGTCTGTGGAATCTCTCTGCTGCTGTGCACGATAACAACATGTGCCTGCAGCAGGAACCAAGTGTGCATAGGTCAATGTGTACATGTGCATATCAGCCATTCAGAGGCATTTGTGTCAAGCTTATGAAGTGTCTGGGATGTTCACAGGGCATTATGCATGAAAAGGAATGCGTGTGTGTGTGTTTGTGTATTCATGTGCTCTCGTTCAAGTGTATGTGGAGACTTTAGCTTGAAAGTGTTTCATTTTTTGGAAGAGGAATAAAGAAAATACTGCTGTCTGTATGTATTTTGTGAGTACATGTGATTGTGTGTGTGTGTGTGTGTGTGTGTCTGCGTGCGTGCCGCAGAGCTTCATGTCTGGGAGAGCCTCCTGCGGTCTCGGGCAATGGAGCATCACATTGTGGTGGTGAGGGGTTGGGATGACGACTGCTTTGTGTGCTCCTCTAGCTGCAGTGTGGTAACTGCACTGAGCCGACTGAGGTTAGACTGACACACACACATGCTTACGAGAACATGTATGTACATCCAGAACCCCCTTAGGCATTTAAATAAATCTATAAATCAATCAAAATACAGCCTATTTTTCTGCAAAATTGTTATACTTAAGACATGAAGTACGGTACAGATGTCATTATTTGTGACCCTCATGTAAACTCACAACATGCATTGTTATCCCATAAGGAAACGCAAATTCAGTACAGTCAGTGTTGCTGAAACGTCCGCTAATAGAATAAAATCTACGTGGCATTTCCATCACTGTGAAGTGCTCCTTTTTTGTGTGTTTTTCTGTGGAGTAAAATAAAGCAAAAAGAACATGATGTAAAATGAGAGCAGAGAATGAAAATGTGGTTTATTTTCATCCATATTTTTCAACTCACAAAAATATTTATCCCTTCTTTATAAAAACTTTGAAAATCCCTGTGAATCAACTTGCGGGAAAAGGAAAACATTTTTCCAACATGCCCACATCAGCGTATATGTGATAAGTGACAAACAATCATCCACGCTCTGCCCCCCAAATCAAAAACCAATGTGGCTTATTAACCAAATCACAATTTGTCATAAATTTCAGCCCATTTGTGATAGATCACTTAACAACATGTACGCCAATCTAAGATGACCAAATTAGCACCGAGCAGGCTAAGGGCTGAGCAATGTGTGTGCGATGCTTTGATCATGGCTAATGCCATATGTTATGGTAACGTAAGGGAGGCCCATGACATTTTTCACTTTTATCGACCAGCGTGACCCCGTGGCCCTCGTATGGTGGTGAACTTTCATGTGCTGGCCGACGACCCCCAACATCACATTTAACGTCTCTAAGTGGCCCTCACTTTCACTCACATTAAAGACAGATTCTCTCTCGCTCTCTCTCACACACACACACACAAACACAAAAAATATCTGGTCTCACAAAAACTCACACACAATCTCAAACACATTATCGAAAGCTGTTCTTGGTGCAACGGTGCTGCGAAATCCAATCTGTATGCAGGAGGCCTGGCCTGGTCAGACGAAACTAGTTGTTACTTTACAGAGGGAGGCCGTAAATCACACGGTCACAACTGTCTGGGAGAGTGAGCACTCACAGGATACCCGTGTGTGTGCGTGTGCTCTCACATATCGGGCTGGTTAGCCCGTGTACTTACTGCCTGGGTTCTCTCCAATGCTGTTGTGCTTTCCGTTCCAGTACCACAGCAGCAGGGTGGCATCTCTGGAGCCTGACAGGATGTAGCAGTCTCCTCCGATGTAAGACTCAGAGCGAGCCAGACACGTCACCACGTCACGGTGCCCGAAGACTATCTGAGTCAGTTTGCCTGCAAAAGCACACAAGTATATGCACGTATTCTTAAGAAGAAGAATCTATAAACAAGAAAGGAATGATGCATTTATTTATTTATCAAAGATTATTTTTTGGGGGGATTTTTTCACCATTATTAGAGAGCAGAGGCAGACATGAAACGGGGGAGAGAGAGGCGTATGACATGCAACAAAGCAGCGTAACCATTCGGCTACCAAGGTGCTCCAGGAATGACGCATTGATAAATACATTATAACAATATAAGATACGGGTGTAATACATCACTTCAAATTGCACTTTAAAAAGAAAAACTGATCATGAATTTATTGCTGAATATAGTTCTTTGGAAGTTCCCGCCACGTGTTTGTTGATCATCTGTCTGCTTGACTAGTAATGCTACAAGATCCACCCATGATCAGAGGCCTACTTATTCCCAGACAAGAATAAATATTTGTTCCAACTCTGTGTATGAGTGTGTGTGTTTGTGTGTGTGTGTGTGTGTGCGTTCCCATGCACATGCAGCGCGCTCCATGTGTTTATATAAAGAGGCTAATTGCTGTCAGATTTCCAGACCACAGCTCCACTGTCTAGCTGTCTAATACTCATTACGCTCCTCATAGTGTGACCTCTGCAGTCAAACAGTGGATAGTTTGCTACACATGACATTTCTGCCAGGGTGTCAAAATCACTGTCCGTCGGGTAATTAAGTTGTATCTCACTGAAAAGATGAGGGTTGTTCTGAAACTGGGCGGGTCACCGACTAAATTCCCCAAGAAGAACAGAGACATCAAAGATATAAAATGTTTGACATCTTTATAAACACTGAAAATAAGTAATGATGGCTGCAGCAATAATGGCTACCATGCAACTCATATTGAACACACACTCGTCTGCTCACTGACACACACTTGCATGCACATGGACAAAATTAAATTGGATGTGTGTGCACGCAGGCGTATGAGGCTATGTGTTTTGTGCATGTGTACCAATCAAGTCTTGTAATTGATAAAATCCCTCAGTTCTTTAACCTGGGGGCTTCAGGGACCTCGGTGGCAGCTGTTGAGCGTGTGCGATTAAACCGTGTTCACATTCCAGTCGCGCATCCCGGTGGCAGTCACACAATAGAGCTATCTCTGTGCCTGCCCCCCCCTCCTGTATTAAAAGCAGGGAGGCCCTGGCCTACAGAAATTGAATCGGAGTCTGTTGTATAGATGTGTGCAGGATTCTGAATGGGGCTGTGGAGAAGAGCGGAGGAGCCGAGCACAGAGATGAAGCTTGAGACAGTTTCATTTAGGACCCCTGACCTGATGGCTTCTGTGTGTGTGTATAAGTGTGTGTGTGTGTGTGTGTGTGTGTGTAAGTGTGTGTGTAAGTGTGTAAAAACGTCTGCACTGTATGTGAGTATGCAATTATAAGTAGCAACTCAGTGGTATTCATGCATATACAATGCCACTGTGGAAGACTGTACAGTATATTCAACTTACGTGAATATTAAGATTAACATTATTTCAAGATATATGGGGTGAGGTAAACATTATTTATCTGACTGATTCTTTCCATTTATTATTCATTACTGTACTTTGAGGGAATCACACTGAACTCTACTAAATCAAAACAGTAACTTGACACAATGGCTTAAAACCTTTTTTGTTTTGCTCTAAAAATCTAGTTCAACTGTTACAACTGACTGAGCGATTATTAGGCTACAATAAACTGCTGACAGCACGCATGACTTTAAGTGGCAGAAAATGAGGAGTAAATTTATAACAATTCTACTAGTGCAGCTACAATACAATATTGTATTGTTCATAGTAATGAGAAAGTCTAAAGGCTACTAGCAGATGCTACAGGCTGCAATGTTTATTGAGTGTTAACAAGAGTATAAAAAAACATGCTGATGATTTTGTTGTTTTTCTTGGAGCCTGACTGGTAGTGGGGCTAAAAATGAAAAGTTTGTCCTGAGGATGGTGCTAGAGGAAAGGCCATGGGGTTCATTAACATTAAGAGGTTTAATAGCACAAATGCGTTCATTAAATTTCATGGCAATCTGAATATTTGCTCATGAGACATCTTATGCTCAGAGTTGACATTTTGGCTTGAGGGTAAAAAGTGCCTAAATGAGACAGTGAGTTCATCCGCTGTGTAGTATCAATGTGCTCAGTCAATTTCATGGCAATGTGCTCATTAGATTTTGATATTAGTGCAAGAATACATTTTCACAAAAGGGTTCATGCCATTATGTGGCAACCCAGAGACAAAGCAGCGAGTTTGAGATTTCTGGGTACATTTATTTTGTTCTAACCAAAAAGTGCAGCTTTACACACTGACCATATGTGCCAGAAGTAGAGGCTGCATTTAAAGTGTTCAACAATTGCTTTTAGGTTTTTGTCTGTTGAGAGTGAGACATAAAAACATCAAAGCAAAGATCTGATGCCAAGAGTTTAGTGGCAGAGAAAATGTGCATGTTAAGACTCCAAATATGGTTTACCCAAATTATATAGTGATATAAATGGTCAACAAAATGGTTGCCTTATTTTGACAAAGTTAAATATGAAGTAATAAATCTCCAGCATGTAAATCTAGGTCTACACTAATGCTTGTATGGGATCAAATTATTAGGATATGATGTGGTATATTTTAAATTGTGTGTTCCAGCGGCTGAAACAGAACAGCTTTTTGTGATCCGGATCAGATGAGGGCTACGGGGGGAGAAGTGTATTATGATTATACAGTACCTGAGTCAGTGGAGTAAACCCGGAAGCTCTTGTCCCAAAAGCCGCACAGGAGGATGAAGCGGTTGTCTGCAGTGATGACGAAACACTGCAAGCTGATCTGAATGCTTTGATCCAGCAGGTCTGAGATCTGACGACGATGACTGCCCACGTTACTGGCTGGAGAGGAGAGGAGTAAAAATAAAATGAGCACATAAAAAAAATTACAGGTTGGAAATGTACAGATGTACACAGAAATATTAAATCTATGATCCAACACATAGTTTACTGCTTACATATATCAGCTATTTTCAAAGAGCTCACACTCCAATGCACCTCCATCTAAGTTTCATCTCCCAGTGGAAAGAAGATTTGTGAGAGAATACATAAAACATCCTGGAGGTTAAGTTTACAGGACTTCACATTTTCCGTGAGAGTCTAAGAGTCTTGTCTGAGTAATGATAGAGGGTGCAGAGTCTTCACAAAATATGCACACCACTCAAGTCAGAACACACACTGCAAATTCATCTTGGTGGTGTAAATTGGTTGGTTAGAAAAGTAAATTTATTGACATTCTCTCTTCCGTAAGTGGTATCTTTTTTCTTTTCTAGGGAGATATGTCCATTGTGAAGTATTTCTTATTTGGTGGGGTCACAAGCACTGGAGAACAGGTGTTGGAAGAGATTGTCGAGCATGGAAACTGAGAAAGTCCAGTATACCCTGCTACAAGTAATATTTCAACTCATTTTTAACATTTCCCAAAGCCACAGTTGGCTCAACACTCATCCTCAATTTACTGTGTTTAGCTCAGACTCCTCCTGGAATGCAAACAGTGTAAATATATTACTGACAAGCACAAAAATCCCCTCTACCTCCCCCGAAACACACACACGCACACCCGCAAACACAGAAATATAGTATTTAGTACATCATTAATGCTTTAGTGTTAGAAATGACGACAAAATGTGAGATGGGAGAATACAACAATGTCAAGGGGTAAAATAAAACAAAAATGTGAAAGATTTAAAGGATAAAATTAGCCTGAAAAGTGTGCTTTCAGTGACACATAACACACACACACACACACACACACACACACTATAAAGCTCTCATAAAAACATGTACTAAATGTATAAATACCAATACACTATAAAGATTTCTTATAATCAGCCTGTACAGAGGAGCAGCAAAGGAGAGAAATGCTGTATATCCAGATAAAGATGAAAATGTGAGACTAAACTCTGGTTATTTTCAGTAGTCAAGTGGAAAAAAAAAAAAAACATGTGTGGAAATGGTCTGGTGAGACTACGAGTGACCACATTCACAGAGAAAGAACAGCCCCCCTTTGCAGATGTGCGTGCGATTGCGAGAGGCTGCAGGAAAGCGACGGAGGCGAAAGGCGGGAGCAGATAGAAGTGGCTCTTCTCTCCCTGCTCCGCCAGCAGCATCTCATACATCACTGCAGCTCGGCACTCTTCTCCTGCTCATCAACAAGTCGTGAAGGATGAGAGGCGCCCATATTGTCCTGACAGCCGTCCGTGGTGCATTCTCAATCACACATTATTACCACATTCATATTCATTTCCATTGACACGCGTCCTTTCCCTCCGCTCAAATTAAACCAAAGAGGATGCAGAAAGGGAGGGAGGGAAGGTACGACGGAGAGGGAGAAAGAGGGGGAGTTGATGATGAAATGCCGGCCTAGGCCACAGCTCATTGCATTCCAATTTGCATGCAAATGGTTTAGTGTGAGAGCAGGGCCTATATCATGAGGAGTGAACTGGGGCAGAGGCAGAGGAACAACTCTAATCTACTGTCCAGGGACACGGCACCGCAGACTGCCATGAGTCACCAAGATGGCAGCAGGATTCAAGCACAAATCCACAAAAAAATAATAATTTCATGCATATATAAGCTCACACTATGTAAAGAATATGCATTCTTTTACAGTCGTAAGTGACAGCATACCTATCAGAGGGTCAATTTCCACAGGAAGTTGGTACTGCTGGTCCTGCACCGTTGAGCTCTGATGACCTGACAGAAGAAGAAGACAGATTGGATTAATATTGTAATCATGTGGCCTTGTGAAGTAGATGCTGGCTTTCAGTTCATTATAACACATTGAAAATTATAACCATAAAGTCACAGTGTCACCTGCTGGCCCAAGAGTTCCCCCGCAAATTAGACATCAATTATGTCAAACAGCAACCAAGGCCGTAGAGAATATGATTCTTTATGCTAACTATATGCTAGAAGATGCTCAACCAAGTCACTTTAGCTGTAAGCAGCTGTCATATTTATATATATGGATAACGGATTCAAAATACGGTACAAACAGATGTCTCTGTAATTAAATGTAAAAGCAGGACATAAAATAACATTTATTTAAGGGCTTTGGCAATTAATGCTGCTCACACAGTTTGATGTAGGGCTGCAACTCATGATTATTTTCATTATTGATCAACAGCTTGATTATTAATTAATAGTTCAGACTATAAAATGTCTGAAATGCCACAATCACAATTTCTCAAAATCTGAGAGTTGACGTCTTCAAATTGCTTGTTTTGTCTGACAAACATTCAGAGAATATTGAGTTAACAATGAGATAACACACAGAAAAGTAGAACATCCTCACAGTAGTAAATGTTTTGCACTCCTTTAAATCTACATGACTCCTGTAAGTAGGACTGCAACTCACCATTATATTCATTTTGGATTCATTTATTCATGGACCATTATTTTTGTGATTAACTTTCAACAATATACAACAGAGAGGAGTTAAATCAAACACCTGAGAAGCTGACTTAAAACAAAATTATTTTCCAAATGCCAGCAATAAAAATGAAGAATGATTGAAACTTTTTGCTTTTAAAGTAGATGCAACGAATGAACAAAACACAGTTGATAAACACTTTTGGTAAGATGAATGGTTTATGTGCAGATCTTTACATTTTTATCTTTTAATCTGTAAAACAGCCACATGAAGACTCCAGAAAATGAACTACTCTTGAACAGCACACATCTTGTTTATGATACCAGCTCACAAAACCAATTAGGTTAATCAGTCTGGTCTGTGGTGCGCATGGATGAGGTTGTATTCTACTGAAAACAGATTAGTCTTCATCCTCATAAATTCAGAGATATCAAATTTAATGTTTCTTCCAGGGGGCAGGATGGATGCTGAGTAAATAAGGTTTTGTGAAGCGAGAGGCTGATGTATGGAGGTGGACATGAGACCTAATGCTGGTTGCTGCATGTGTCACATTTGATACTGCTTTTCAGTAGACACAGTCAACTGTCTCCCAAATCAACGTCCATCCTATAGAGACCAGACGGGTCAGTTCTTGACTTGGATAAATTAGGCACTAAGAATGGAGGAGAGAGACGAACCGTGGAAATAAGAAATCATTCTGTGGTAGCAAAAGATTGTCTTTACTTGCCTAAAACACCCTTGAGGTTAAATTTGATGCAGAATCACAGTGGCGTAAAATCACAGAACAAATTCTTTCAATTAAATGCAGCTTTTAGATTCACACAAAGACAATGATGTGAACTCACGCAAATATATGAGTGCATGGACACAAATCTCTCACCTGTCAAGCCGTGCCACTTGTTGACGGCAAAGAGGCGGTTGGCGGTGACGGTGATGATGGCAGGTGACGTTAGACCTGGCTGGGTGTTGGCCGCTACATGAGTCACGGGAGAGTTGGATGGGAACTTCAGCACCATGATAACATCCTGCTGCATCTGCTCCGTAAACATCAGCGGGGTCTGCAGGAGAAGATACTGTTCAGGCCCCCCGGACGGACAACGCAATGCAGGGAAGGAGAGGGGTAAAGGAGTCGAGATATGGAGCGAAACGAAGAGCAAAACAAAAAGATGAGTGAAGCGGCCGGTGTTAGCGAGGGAAAAAACAGAGGGAGGAAAAAGAAGGGCAGAGAGAAAGTTAGGAAGCTTGAGCAGGAAAGCAGCAATTAAGCAGTACAGGCAAGAAAAAGAGTTAGGTATACGTTTGTACAGAAGAGGCAACTGATCCCTTTTGAAACAGTGATGCAGGAAAATTAGGAATGGAAAGAATCTTGAGGAGGAAGAGCATTATCAATATTTTTCACCTGAAAAAAGTATAAATTAAAAGAGTTACAGAAGACAAGGCATTCTGTTTGAAGTAGTGTGAAGTAGAAGACATCCTGTGTCCAGCAGTTAAACTTTTGAAATAAACATTCTTTGCAGTTTATTTCAATGAGTAGATGTCATCTCTTTGATATTTTTTTTTTGTGTGTGGAAAAACCCATATCAGACACAAATGATCATTTTAAGCATTTATGTCCTGAGTATTTGTTGTTGTCTTAGAACATGTCTGGAGGGGATCTTTAAGTACACAGAATAATAATGTGTCACTTAAAATTTGGAACCAAATCTTAAATTTAACCAAATTTACTGTATATACAGTATGTGAAATGTTTGCACTAATATAAAAGTCAAACAATCGTTTCAGCACTACTTTTAGTTACACTAATGTTCACAACAAGTATGAAATACATATGAATTTAGTTGCATTAAACGTGTTACTACAAATACAGTAGGAGAAACCGACTACATTGCAGTCTTAACAAAAAAGTGATTTCATTCAGACGGTTTCCCTGGTTAGACAGGAGCTTATATAGAGCCATTTACAGAGTGTTTGTACTAAGCAGCTCTAACATGGAGCCATTTTCCTCCTTGAGTGTAAAGAAGAGGAACATCAGTGTTAACATCAGGAATAGACCTGAGTAAATCCGGTGTGTCTGACAGCTAACCAGACGCACTGACAGTATCATTACCACCAGCATGGGCAGATGCCGACACTCTGACAACACACTCACATGAGGGAGGATGGAGAGAGCAAGAACATGTAAAAGCACAGAGAACAGGGCGTTGTGAAGGAATATGGATGGGTGGGGAGGGTGAGAAATGTGTTTGAATAATGGCGTCTGAATATTATGTTTGAAAACTATGTGTGGTGGGGTAAAGAAATAAAAACATTTCAGAGGAATTTGCCCATAAGTATGGCGGATTCAAAGCACTAGCCTGAGTTTGTGTCTGTGTGTGCATGTGTGCGCTGGGTGGTGGTCTACAGCTAGCTGTCAGCGCCACAGGGACACCACACTAATAGGGACTCATGGGGCCTTGGTCCATCACAAGCAGGCACACAGACTGCACTCCTTGGCCCTTAAAAAGCCGTCACTTCAGGACTGCTGTTCATTGCTCTCCTTCGCTGATCTCCTCTGCTTCCAGCCCAGGTAGAAAATCTGGCTCAGACCCAGGTTTCCAGCATAAAGCTGTGCCTTTCCCCGACATACCTCTTACTAAACGTACATGCACACAAATGCTTGTGATCTTTCCCTTTCACACACACCTCTCTAATGATGAGAGAGGAGATGCTTTCAAACCCAAGACTTTATTTTCCCACAGTTGTAGATGGATAAAGAGGAGACAGGCGGCAAATGAAAGATGAAAAGAGTGAGTCAAAAATTAAAAAGAAGGGTTATATGAAGGAAAGCAGAGCGCTAACATCAGGGCACACCAGAAGTCAGAGACGGCATTAAACGGGAAGCACAATGGTCATTACTGTAGCCGAGTTGGCTACTGACCCATATTATATCATAGTATTTTCAGACCGAAGGATTACAGCTATAGTGGTGTGTGCGTTTCTAAGATTATCTGTTTGCATGTATGTGCGTGCATCACTCACCACTTGCATGGCTGAGCTTCGGGGTGGGTGTGGCTCGATGAGCAACTGGCAGGGGGTCTGTCCAAAACTCCTAATTTGAGACTCCACAGCCTGAGGGGAAAAAACGAGAGAGAGGGGAAGGAATGGCAAAGAAAAAGAAAGGAGGTGTTATTCTTGCATCGTTGTGCCTCAGAATTTAAAAGGAAAATACAAGTTGCATAATGTTACGATATGGTCTCAGTAAAGAGGTGTAAAAACATCATATCACACATCAAATCAGGGCAGGGCAATTAGGAAAAACACTTCTATATACATATTTTATAATTTCATATTCCAAAATTGACAGATATTTTGACATAGTACATTTAAATTAACAGTAACAGATAAAATAAGCACATGGTGTTGTATGTTTGTATGGTGTTTGGCTACTACATCACATTGATGTAAAAATCCTGTAAACAGATAGAGATACTACAGGGATACATACCTCAGTAACAGCAAAATAAAAATAAGGTTTATATAAGGTGATATCGCCTTACCCCATATCACTTCATACGATAATATAATGCTCAACAATATAAGACTGTGTCTCAGCAAAAAAGAAAACAAAGAGATGAATACAAAAGCACAGTACAGGGTGGGGGAAAATGCACCCACTTGTGTTCATGCACACATGTCATACATATAAACATACTTTCTCACTGTCTGACACAATCCCTCTCGCACACACTAATTTATCCTCCACAACCACACACAGAATCAGAGGAGGGCTGGGACAGGCGGGCTTGTAGGCTGGTTAGGTGGTGTTAATGAAGAGGTATAGGACCATAAATGTCAGAGCAGACGCCGGCCGAGCAGCCTCTGGACATCATCACACAGCTCACTGTCAGGCCAACTAGCACGGGGTGGAACACACCCACAGCAGTGTACAGATGCACAGGCCGACCCAAAGTATCTCAATACTCTATACTATCATTTCATTATTATTTAACAATTATCTAACTAATAATTATCTTCATGATCAATTATCTGTTCATTAGTTTTTCAATTGATTTCTTCTTTAAAAGTCTTTAAAATGGTGGAAAATTGTGAAAAATAACCACTGCATTTACACCACAGTAAGTGAATTTAAAAATTCACACAAGAAAACTGTTGACGCTTGCAAAAATATCAATACAAACAAAATGACAAAAAACAAAGAATACAAGGTAAGGGAATTTGTGTAACAACATTAAGCAGAAACAGCAAAGAGTAAGAAAATCTATCCCACAGCATGATAGGTGGTTTATAAAAAGGGTCAAGCAGAGAGAAAATGGCCAACACAAAATTATGACAGACCCGTCAGTATGTTGGTGTGCACTGTGACTGGCTGTGTGGGAGTGACAGCTTGTGTGTATGTAGGCTGAGACGTTTGAGCCTGACTTGGCGAGGCCTGCGAGAGTGAGCTCATGGTTGAGGCCTGCATATGGTATTTCCATGAGAAAAAGTTTGGGAAGTTAGTCTGCTCATACCCATTGTCTGAAACTAACCAGAGGGGCCGTAGAGAAGGAGCGATCTCAACTGTCTATTACGAGGTTTCATCAGCGTTTTAATGCCAAGAATCATCATAGTATTTTTTATGTGAATGTAGAAGACACCAAGGAGAACATATCCATCTCACTCTCTCGCTTTACAGTCAATACTCTAATTGTTCTCAACTTTATGTTCACATCCTTCACTCTGCTAGTTCTGCGCTTTCCCCTCCTTTACCTTAAATAATAATAACAAAATAAAATGGTATAAATTCACCACTGGCTTTCATGATACATGATAAATAGTCTTTATGAAGGCTACATAAATCAGAAAAGGATAAGGTCGCATCTCATGCATTCATGTCCAGAATGTATGGGTAAAATAAATCCAAAATAATAAACTGGATTCATTGTCTCACAGTGTGATATTGCATGCTGCAAAAACACAAGAGGAGCACCAGTTAAGTCCGCTCTGTGGTCTGGTACTGGCTCAACAGATTGGAAAATTTGAGAAGAGAGTTTTAAACTGTCTCCTTGTTAGCAGGAGTGTCTGTGGTTTTGTGTTCAAGCCAAAACTGCATTTAGTGTACATTGACCTAAACACATGCATGTGTGCAAGCATACTAGTTCTGAAAGAGATGCCTCAATGATCCAGTATTGTTGGCATATTATGTTTTTAAATAAAGGGCCCTCTGTTCATCCAGTGATCTCAAAGATTAAAACACCTTTGTACATGACCTTATTACTGATCATGACAGAGAATCCTAACATTTTCCATCTCATCCACAGCCTGTTAGTGACAGGACATCAGTGCATCATTCAAGGTCAAAGTGCCTCCCCTCTCCTCTGCCTATAGAGCAGAGCATTTTGCTTAAGCTAATGTGAGGAGGACACTCCTCAAAGCCACTCAACCTATCTTCATTAAGTTCAGCTCTGACATTTATGAGGCTGTGGAACGTTGGAAAGTGGCTGAGTCTAGGTCAGCATGTCCTCTCCCTATATGCCAATGCAATGCTCAGGTGATTATATGAGGGGCCATCCAAAAGGCCAATCTCTTTTGGGGGCGCTGGCCCATGTCTGATGAAGGTTTTCTATATTCTATACATTTAAATGGCTGAGACGCCCTCGGTTCAGATGTCCCAGCCTGCCCTTTGATTTACTCAGCCACTTGACAAGATGGATCTCCATGTAAAACATGCTGCTTTTATGCAAATCGACCCAACAACACCCTATATGAATATAATAAAAAGAATAACTAAAATGGCCTTGTATTGTTGACAAGCAGCAACAAAATATTAAATACAGTGAGGGGCATATTGTCCAAAGAAAATAAACCTGTGGGCCTTGAGTCTGGTGAGTGACTTTGGCTGAGTGTGAAAGCAGGTTCACTCGCGTGGGTATATTTCCCCGTATTCTGCCGAATTACGCAAACGCTGTACAATTCAGACAGGGCTCTGTGTTTTGTCGCTGGTGTGAGAGACTGTGGGATTTTCCATAATCACATGTGAAAGAGGGGAAGCCCTGTACAACGATGAGAAGGCAACACACGGTGTGTTTCTCTTTATACACTGAGAGGCAACACAGATGTGCATGCATGCCATGCACACGGGGGCACACACGTACACATGAATGCATCTGCACACACACAGTTCTCTTAGAGAGGGAGGGGGGGGTGAGTTTTGACTTGCTGCGGAGGCAGGACAGGAAGTAATCATGGTTTTGAAAAACACAGCAGTGGTCTCCACAGCATTCCCTAATCTGTGCTGAGATATTCCAAACTCTCTCCCAGAACAGAAATGCACACGTAAACACACAACCGTGTGCATTTATACTGATGAGCGCACACATAAATATACAAAGGTATACACATGCCAATGGGTGCATGTATATGTACACATATGTATGTACAAACATATCAAGGTATGATCCATACGAAGTGTGTGTGTGAGTGTGAGTGTGAGAGGTTGGGTTGGGGAGGGTGGGAGTTAGCGGCTGCCAAACAGCGTGGCAGGAATTCAGAACTCTTTAACCCAATCTACTACCTTTTCCGACCCAAATATACATACACAAACACACGCATATTACTGCATACTGCTTAGAGATGTGCGGACAACCCTGTTTCAACAAACACACACACACACACATCTGTGACCCATCCCCCTGACAAGGAACAGCCCCGGGGCCTGTCCTAATGCAGCCTAACCTGCCCCAGACCACAGCTCAGGCTGAAACAGTTGTCACTCAGTAATGGCAGACTCTGGGGACATTTTCAGACCCAAAGCCCACAGTCTCAGAGCTCCTGTAGCCCTCAGCCACCCCCAGCGCCCGGCCATGACGAGGCCCAGGCCTAGAACTCTGTTTCCAGCTTCTGCACAGACAGGGCATACTTCCTTCCGCACAAACAAAGTTGAAGGAGAGCCTTGGTTTAGCTCACAGGGATAACACTGCTTTGGTTTATTTAACTAATTAAAGTGCTCAGACTGAGGGTGTTTTCAAAAGGTGAAAGAAGCAGATTGGACAGCATCGAAAGTGGAAGGAGAAAACAACGAAGAGTCTTTTTTTCATCTCTAGGGAGAGGAATAAACTTTGCTGCTTTATTCATATTTTACACATACATGTGCTGAAATTATTACATTTAATATTAGGTTCAGTGTGACACTGCCAGTGTTAAACATGGCATGTGTAATCTTTTAAAACATCTATATAATATTTATCATATAGAATATATATATATATACATAATATAAGTGTCATGTTGGGAAAATTAATGTAAACAAACATATGTTTAGGGTAATAAGTTACTGATTTTGCAAGGAAAAAACAATAGCATTGTCTTTGATTAGTGCTGTAAAGGAAGGCAGCAGATTTCCCATAAAATCTAAAACATCAATGGGGGGCACCAATCTACTTCTATTTACTGTAGTTAAACTAATTTCAAAAAACATTTTTTCAATGATTTATCGACAGTAAAATGCTACACACACCAAAACTCCTGTGAAATAAAGACCATATATTCAGAAGCATGCATATCCAAAATCTGCATTCCTGCAGTCATAAGCAGGGAGGCAGGAGGTGCTATTTTAATACCACTCAAATCACATGCACTGATGCCTCTGATGGCGTCCTGTATGTGTGTGGATTTATCAGCGCTATTGTCACTGGAACAGCTTGACAGAAATTGTCGTCTACCAGTGATCCAATTTTGTGGTTGTGTGCTAACCAGAAGAATGGGACAAGTGTGGAAATGGCCGGTGCACCTTGGTAATGGATCTGCATAAGTGTGCGTGTTTGTGTGTGTGTGTGTGTGTGTGTGTGTGTGTAGCTAAAGGCCAAAGCACATCTGGTTGGGAATTAGGGTGAATGAGGTTATAAATCAATGATCTACCCCCAGTGCCCGTGATGCTCCAGTCACTGAGCATGAAGGGCAGCAGAGCAGTGGAGGCGAGAGGCTCTTCGGCCGCTTGATATTCTCTGAACTCATCTCCATTTAGACTTCAATGCTATGAGGACCTTTGCTTAAAGGATAACTCCGGTTTATTACAACTCAGGTCTTATTTTTATTGTTTTAATAATAACATTGTATTCCACTTCCACATGAATTGCGAAGATCTGGCAACACGGCAACATCGCTACAACAAAGTCCGAACGGGGCAAAAAACACAAGCAGTCAGACAATCAGGTTTTAAACAAACCTCCAGGTTAGCCACTTTATGTTTAAATAAAGTGGTTAAGAGAATCTGTCTAAACGATGACCCCTCATGTTTCTTGCCCTCTTGTCATACTTTGTCCTGGCAATGTCACCGTGTTACCAGATCTCAGCAATTACTTAGGTAAGTGAACTGTTCTCATAGCCTATTGAAATGATGACTAAAACCAAAAAAGTAAGAACCAAGTCGTAATACACTGGAATTATCTGTTACAGAAAACCCTGTACAAAGCCCTGCGACTATACTGTACTGACAAGAGAATAAAAATAGGATATGTGCCACTTTTGGAAATACAACTTAGACGTCAAAAAGGCTGATGGGAGCAGGGTCAATTGGCCTGCTGCTGGCTAGCTGCCTTTTACAGCAGATTGGTGAAGTTGTCAGGCCGGCGTTTGGCTGTGGGAAAGCTAGCTGTGTTTTTCTTCTCAGCACTGTGTTTTGTGTGGTTGCTTTCGGGCAGGCCAGTGTAGCTCGTGTGTGCAGCAGTTCAAAGTGAGGCGGATGAATAATGAATGAAAGCCAAGGAGGAGGCTTTAAGGCGTTAAAGTGGAACACTTGGTGGAGTGCTTTCAGATGTATCACACAGGGGGAAAGGCTTTGCTCAGCAATACCTGCAAGTAGATTGTTAGCTTAGCTCTCCCATGCCATTCTACAACCAATTTAACACGGCTAATGGCATCAAAAATATCCCTGAAACACAGATGCAGTGAATGGACAGATGCTTTTATAATGTAGTCAGATTAAGCATCCATTTGAGAGTGCTAACGCTCAAGTGTACTTACTGTAATATGGTGTTTTTTCCCCTTACTCAGCATCATTTGCCAAGGGAGTTAAATCAGCCGTGCAGTACATACAGTAAATGTGTATTAAAATGTGTGCGCGTAGTGTATCATGTATCAGCCTCACCTCTCTGAGCATGGGGTCGTTGATGGAGCTGAGGTTGACTGCACCTTCGTAGGTCAGATAATAGAAAACATTGAGGGCTCTGGTGGCTTCAGGTCCCTGCTGCTTGTAGCCAAAGATCAGATCGATCCACTGGTGGAGCTGGCAGGACACAAACTCGCTCTCTAGAGCCTGTAAATGGAGGAGAGGACAGAGGATTACAAGTACTGTAAATGTCAACAGATGCAGGCCATTTACACACCACACTCTAACCAAATGCTTCTCCCCAAACATGTTCCTCTTCCCATCACTGAACAGCAGTTATCACTAATGCCTCTCATAGATGAACTCCTTAGAGAAAGCAGAATATCCTGCTAATTGTTCCTGTGACAGAATCTGCCAATGATTTCTATAATGAGCAAAAAGCACAGTAAATCCATATCTGATCATATGGGAGCATCAAAACATTAGAGAACTCTTGTAGTTCATTAGGGAGCCATTTCAGCCTCTGTCTTTGTTCTTTTCTCTGCTGGTTGTGGGCGGATAAGAGCACCGTGTTGCTCTTCTGCAGACGTCTCTGCATCGCCATAACGCTGAGATACAAGCCGTTTTCCCTCCTCATTAGCCGGCAAAGGAGGGAAAAAACATTTATGGTTTCCTCATAAAAACAGGCAATTGTGTTAATTTGTGTAAAGCTGTCGGCTCACAAAAGCCCTCTAAACACGACCAAATTAGAATGAGGCAGCCCTTGATTGTCATTGCTGCCTTGTGTCACATTAATTTGTGACAAAACATTAGCCTGTGCTACACTTAAATGGCAATTTATATCATTTAAATTTTTACTGCAGAGACCAACGCATCCCTCACTTAAATGTGACTTTCTGACAGCTCATTCTGCATCTAATTCTTCCCCACTCTCTTAATTACAACTTTCAATCAGGGCAGAAAGCAAGGGTATAAAGGGGAGACTGTGTGCAGTTGAGGTATGATGATGTTTTTACTGCAACTTGAGTATGGACTGAATTTTTGATGCCGTCACAAATTCCATAATCTCAACTGACAAGAAGCTTAACAGTATAATATTATGTGAATAATATGAGAATAGGAATCATTAGAACAAAGAGGAAGGTTCCTAGAAGAAAAACACCTCAGCAGAAACGGATATAAAAGGCTTTCAGGTTCGAAACGTAATGTATCTTAATAGAAAATATGATGCATACTGTATTTGTAATTTTCTGTTAAAATGTGTATTTTATGCTTTTGCCATGCACAATATATAAATATTTTAACGTTTCCGTTTATGTAACTATATTTATTCATATGTGAGATGTTTCTTGAAGTATTATTGTCTCTGCACTCCTTGGTATTGGTGTACTTTTGATTCAGTTTGTTGTGTACTTCTAGAATTGTTAATTGTTTTGAGATGTATATGGTTGTGGTAAACATTTTTCAAAATTCTGACTTGATGAACATCCGGCTGGGATGAAAGTGTTGAGTATATTTGTGGTTCGCAGTCAGTGGCCAGACGTTGCTGTTGGTAATCCTGTTTACTTATTCTTTGATGAGATACATAAATGGAAAGTGTAGAGCTAATCTCTGTATACAGTAAGTTTGTGGTTATTACACACATCTGAGAGTTGCAGACTTGACAAAATTAGCAGATGGGGAGAGATCTATCTATTCTTTTCCCCTTTGTGTAACTCACTTGACAACATTTTCTGTTAAGAGCTGAACTACTGGGTAATGCAAAAACAACACTAAGCTAACATTTAGTATTAAGGTAAAACAGAACACCCCTAGAGTCTAAGACAGTCTAGACTCCATGTCTATCTGTCCCTCTGGCATCAGACACTGACACTGGTAAGTGTGTTTAAGGGCTTGTGTCATAAGGCAATCCTTTTTATTAATGTTACATTATAAGCCAGGGAAACCCTCTTTATTCAAACTCACTTTAATAGCAGGCAGAGTGGGGTTTAATCGGGTGTGTGGGGTGTGTGTGTGTGTGTGTGTGTGTGTGTGTGTGTGTGTGTGTGTGTGTGTGTGTGTGTGTGTGTGTGTGTGTGTGTGTGTGTGTGTGTGTGTGTGTGTGTGTGTGTGTGAGAGAGAGAGAGAGAGATCAGTTCATTATGAGGTGGGATTGACCTTTGACAGGCCCTGCTCCCCTGTTTCTAAAACTAAAGCTGGGCCTGACGGGCATTTAATGTGCACTGCAATCTACTGTCAATCAGCATGGGGAAACAAAGAGCAGCCATGTTATTGCAGCTCCCTCTCCAGAGGCCCGCCTTTATGGAAATCACTTGCATGTACCATTTGGAGAGGGAGAGACAGAATAAGTGAGAGTGTGCGGATGTGTGTGTGTGTGTGTGTGGTGGCACTATAGCTGTGTAGTTGTTATTGTAATTGTTTGGTCTGTCACTGTCTGTCTGACAAAAGGCTCAGCAGCACTCTGTGACTGAAGTCTAGGTGTTGGAATTTAGCCTCAGCGGACCAGATCTCACAGATTCAAAAGAATATCCGCCTCCGCCTGTGGGGATACAGTAAAGTGCCTTGATCGTGGTTCTTCAAAACAGCACAGTGCTACCACACCACTTAGAAAACAATCAGGTTAGGATGCAAGTTAAAAAAACATATTTAAAAAATCCCATTAATGAGCCACAGAAAGAACGAATGAGCTTGGAGCTCAGTGCCACAGACCGACTAGTGCATAGCTGGTTCTTTTCATGGTAACAAAAAATATAGAATATCACCAGCCTTATCCTTTTTATTAGCTCACAATACCACAGTGTGTTTGCAAATACAGACAATAGCATAGTAATGCAATTTCAATTATACACTTGTGAGTGTTATAAAACCAACACATTTTTTTTTTTACTTCTATCTGGAAGACTGCATGTGAGGAATTTATGCTACTTGATGGACAAGCAATATAAGTAAAGTACAGAAATCAAGCATGTACCGATAAGCCATTAACAATGCGCCAGGTGAGCAGGTGTGGAAACGTCTCCTTCTGTAGTGCCACAGTGTGGAAATAGTGAGGCAGAAGGTTGGGGCAGATAGCAGATTCCTGAGGTGGGATCTGGTGCCACTTCAGGAGAACCAGGCAGGATTATTGATGGGCCAATTAGCAGCCAGTGTGTGTGTCATCCCCATCCACAGGGGACTCTCTGATAATTAATGAATAATTTAGCATGCCTTTATGTAAATGCTGATAGGGGGTAGAAGTCACTGGAATCCCACATTTCTATTGTTACGGATTTGACAAAGTACACCTTTGAAGCATAGGGGGGGTCCCCTTTGTTGTGTGCTGTGACTTGTTTCCAATGGCAACAATAATTTGGAATACTCTCCTACGTGGGAAAATGTAATCATTTACCTTAATCATTTTTTTGCCCTTCAAAGTATTCGAATGGATTATAATAATTTCTCTTCTTGAGTTTAGTGCTTATTTTGCTCGCCTGCCAGTTTGCAGGGCTCTGATGTGAATTCCAATGAAAATGTACCATAATGAACAGGCCACGTCTGTGTGCAAGTCTCAAATTACTTTAATTCTTTCCTTTCTAAAACATCTGTAGCTGGAGTGTGAACTTAAAGCCTAAAAAAAAAAAAACCTCACAAAGACACTCAAAGAATGACAGTTTGACTATGTGTCTGTCAATATGTTACTCTTTGGAGGGAGATATACTCTAGACTGAGGACTTAAAGACATGCGATCCTTATTTGAGACATCAGACCGAAGACACCAAGTGATTGCAATTAACCAGCTGGTGGACATTAAACTAGGATTACTCAGGAGTCCTGAGGAGCAAAACCGAGAACGTCTGATCTCGACTCAGTGGCTACTCAACACAGCCTCACCTTGGAATGCCTTTGTCTGCTTGCAAGTGGTGTGATTTATTTATCTCTTTTTACCTCACTTTGGACTTCTTTTAGTGATGATCTTATCACTATTTTTTTTTCTTTCTTTGCTCAGAAATAAAAGAGTGTGTCCATGCTGCAGGTCTGCAGGAGTTGCACTGGGCCTATCAGTGGAGTTTCTGTGCCTCGCTGTGGTTTGCGGTTAGCTTTATGGTCTGGATTGAGCTGGATTTCACTTCAGCTTTAATGAGGTGACACTGAATGCTCTCCTCCTTCCCTCATTGGCCCTAAAAAACCCTTTTAAGGACTTATGGAGAACTGTCTGTGAGGATGTTAAAATGTCACTTAACAAATCAATGCGCTCATTTGCATGCCAACGGTGATGCGAGTGTACGTGCATGTGCCCGCGCCCGTGTCACTGTTGGTGTGTAATCGAATGCACATGTTGCATGCAGAGTGTTGTCAGCGGCAGACTGTTTTCTTTTGTATCGATTACGGATGAATAAAGCAAACACTTGTCAGGTCTGTATATACTAAAATGACTGTTTAAGAACAAGCTGATCAAAACATCCTGAAAACCACATTCAGTGTGTGTGACAGTGAAACATCATGTATTTTCAAATGAAAAACATTATGCTGCTCAACCACAGAATCAGTAGTTCAATCAAGTTTTGTTTAGACAAATTGTATTCTTATTGTGCGTTTTATTAAATCAAACTATGAAATCTCATCAAATCTGTGTGTTCCCAAGTACACCAAACATCCTCCTCCTTAGCAGAAGCCACTATTCTTCTTACCTTAATACAAGTTTATTATCTCTCTTGTTTCGATTCTATTTTCTTCCTCCAAGTTCAACAGCCCCCTCTCATTTTCCTACTTATTCTCTCACTCTTACCGCTACTCCCTTTTTCCCTCCTGCTCTTTCTTCCAGTCATCTGATCCTTTGGATCAACTGCTCTGGAGTTGCCTTGCCCTGAGGTTGACAAGCACTCTGATTAAAGGGCTTATTAGCTCGCTGTAAATGAGAAGCCGATTGTCATTTTGAAGCAGGCAGAGGAAGCCTGTTGCGAGCCAGGGGAGAGGGGGGCCCCCCAACATGGACGAGGAAAGAAAAAAAGCAATGGGTGACGTAAGGAATGAGAGCCTTGGAGCAGCCGCACAGCTAACAAACCATTTCCTTTATTCTCATATTCACACACACCAAGAGAAACCCAGATGGGTTGTGTGTGTTACTTCATGTCCCCCCCTCCTTCCTGCTCTACTAATTAGATAGGTCACAACTGTGAGAGTTCTGGCTATGGGTCAACGGAGGCACTCGCTGGCAAGTGGAACCTGAAACTCTAACCCTGACTCTCTCCCGCTCACTCCTCCCATCTCTCTTATTTTCCCTCACCCACTTGAAAAGCAAGAATATCATGTTATGGGGTGAAAAGAAGCAGAATGAGCAGTGATTGGGAAAGTATCTCCCCAAAACAAACATGTCATGGTGGATTTGGTCTTAGTCAGACAAACGGCATAGAGTAGACTGCTGAAGAGCACTAAGTGGTCCAATTTACAGCACAGACAACGGAGTAAACAATACTGACTGAGACGTAAATGGATGAAGCATATGGTGCTGACTCAAAGGCAATAATGCTGTGGTTGTTGTCTTCTCTTTTTAGCTTTTAATTAATGCTTGATAATGACAATCAATATGATGCACCATAACTATTAATGATAATCTGTAAAAGCAGAAATCAAGCCTGGTTACAGGGGGTTTAATACATTTTATCTTAAAATATATATTTTTTATATTTTGAAAAAATATTTCGACTGGCAAGAATCAAGAGAAAACAACTACAACAAGAAAACAGCTATTTCACAACTGTCTACCACAGCTAACAAGCACCTGCAGAGAATCTAACCATCCGTCCGCCTCCATACAGAACGCCTAACAAGCTAGCAAATATATCACCAGTGCCATAAGACACATCCACAATAGGATCAAGTGAGCAAAAGCTAAGTCAACAGTCAGAGCTGATTAAACACAGGGCCACTGAGGAGGGCTGAGCGTGCTGAATGAGAGAATATTTGGATAGCTGTTGAGAGGAGCATTGTTGTCTCAGATGATTATAGAGTTGACTGGAAGACTGGAAGGCCTCTCCATCTGTCTGAAGGTGTGGAGGCCTCTCAGTAAAGAGTGAAGATGATTAGGATGAATGACTCAACTGATCAGCTTGGGTGTAGTTAGACTTCAAGGAGAGGTTAGTGGGGTGTTTGAGTATGTGGACCTGCAGCTTGTTAGCGTGTGTTTCTGTTTGTGTATGTATGTGTGTGTGTGTGTGTGTGTGTGTGTGTACATGTATGGAACAAAGGGAAAAAGGAAGTACACCTGACCCCTTTAAAGGCAAATGCATCCCAAATAAATCAGCACAACATCGTGATGGCTGAAGGTATATTACAGTAAATTCAATATTTTGAAGGGGGAGGGTTGAGACTAGTCATCAAAAACTGAAAAAAAAAAAAAGTTTTTGATTGTCACTTTATCCTGATATGCGTTTTTTCTTTTCATTTTTTCAATTAATTGAAGAAAAAAAAATCAATGATGAAAATAATTTATAGTCGCAGCCGTGGTAATATTACAAATTATAGTATAACATGCATTTAATTACAAATATAGACTTAAGTTAATACACAACAGAATACTGCTCTTATTAAGTTAATATGACCTCTTGTAGGGCTGGGCAATAACAATTTATCAACTATCTGAATCATATTGTGATATGATCATATCATCTTATTGTACAAATGTATTCTTAACAAGCTGTAAGTAAAATTAGTTTGTGAAGTTTTTGTTTCAAGTATACAGAATGAAGAGTTTGATGTCATGTAATGCACAGAAGAACTTGTTTTATTACTTTCCCATCAGTTTATCAGCATCTGTCATATTTTGATATATATCAATATCAGAAAATATCTTTACGGCTTTTAATAGAGGATTATACATTGTGTGTGTTTCTGTGTCTGCTTGCAAATATTTATACTGTTTATAATAATGCCGTTAATGCACGGGGGAGAGGCAAAGACAACTGTTCCTTTAAATAAAGCAAAGATGACAACATAGATGTCCAGGAGTCTGAGAGGCAAAGAGACACAAAGTGTCTGAAAGGAGTCTGAAAACAGACTAATGCTGCAAAAAAGCATCTCAGTAGACTTTGGCAGAAGTAAAAATGAGAGTGTGGAGGAGTGCAGGAAAAGGGAGAAGGACAACATTAGTGAGTGACTATGTCAGCAGCAGTAGATCATCCAATTTCTCAGGCTCTCATCGGCCTCCTCCATTACGTCATTGAAGAGGAGGACGAAGAGGAGGAGTGGGAGAAGGACAGGGAAGAGGGGGAGGCAGAGAAGAAGGGGGGACAGCTCGTAAAACACTGAGCACACAGTAAACATGTCTGCCCTTATGCATGACAATACCCCTAGAGTGAGCGCTGCCTGACATTAGCCAGATAACCCCCCTCTACCCCACGTGCTAGTTCCCATCCAACAACAAGGCTTTCAGTGGAGACACCAGGGGAATAGATTAGCGCTAGGCTAACATGGTAAACTGTGTTGTGTTACACGAGGCCATACTGGGCCAGACGACGTGAAGATTTTCACTCACTCAGTCATTCACAAGTGCATAAGTATATCTTAGTGGTTAGTGACTGGTCCTCGCAGTGGTTTACCTCATCTCACACATGAATTCCCATGAGGTTCCTGTGAGGATAAGATGTGGAGGCTGGTGGGAACGGCATTATGTACGTCCCAGCGGCTGTCTGATCAGAGAGTGCGGTGCGGATGAGAGGTGAATGTAAACAGCCATGATCTTTGACTTTGTGTAGCTGGTGGTCTGAGCTGGGGAGCGATCATGTCTGGCTATCTGTCTTGTGGGAAAAAAAAAGTGAGGCACGCTTTCGTCTCCTGTACCCAGCTCTCCCACAGATTCTGTACACACAGCCTCTGGATAATTCTGCATAACGACACACAGTATTTCAAAATGTTTAACATTGACCACAAAACTTCTTGCAAATTATCCTATCAGATGGCAAAAATAGCACCCAAAGCACCCCCTTCCCCTTACTTGATCATAAACTGGTAGGATAATGGAGCTGTCTGCCGTGATGACATAGTTTTTGTGTGAAGGGGCTGTCAGCATATAAAACTGACAAACTTCAGAAAAGGACTTTCAAAGGTGCTGATAGTGTGAGTATATGGAGTTGGGGGGGGTAAAGGTGATTTAGCTCATATTAATATGACATTTGTCTTTTAGCACTGAGCAGCCATGTAGATGTTTACCTCTGCAGGCAAGATTACTGTGGGGTGACCACATTAACAGCTGTGAGATCAAGTGAGAGGCTCTATGAAACAGAGCATGGTTCAAAGTGAAAATTAGCAGACTGAATTCAGAGAGATCTTTCATTTTAAGTTTAAAGCTGCATTAGGCAAATTTGCTTGTTTGGCTGCCTGGCAAATCCCAGTTTGGTTCGCTAACTCCTGAAAAATCTACCTGGGTCTGGTGGGCCTTTTAGATGTTAAACCTCCTTAACCAGTAACTTGTTAACTTCAGATCTCCACCATTTCTTGCTGAGCATTTTCAATACAGCAGCTTGTGTGTTTGCTAGAAATGGCTGCCCATTCCATGATTCCATGACTTTACATTTTAGGGGTGAGGATGGTTTGACCAGTACAGGGATTAAAAAATATACTTGTGAAGCAAAACAATGAGCAGAAAGTCGCAGTGAGATGCTTAGACTCAGTAGGATCGGTAGTGATTCACATTACAGGGAGTGTTTGAGTCACTGTTTATTCAATGAGTCATTTGATTCAAATATAATTTAATAGAGCTTTACTTGAAATCTGGGTTTCAGAATTACATCTGACAAACAATGACATAAGAAACTATGGGAGAGCTCCATCTGAGGAACCAGAGGAATATAGTTCTGAATTAGTTACTGACTGATCGCCAAATCATTGTTTAATGAAAAGGTTATACATTTGTACATCCACTGCCCTCATGTAAGAGGATCCTTTTCCATTTTTGTAATGGAGGAATGGTAAAGAACAAAATGATTAGACAAAAGGCTATTCTCTATACATAATACACTGAATAGCATAATGGTAAAAAATGATTACTCTTAAGTTACTTTGGTGTCCAACATCCATAGAGCAGAGATGTGTTGGGTACTTACAGTGAGGGTTTACCACATGTGGCGGTGACCTGTGGTCAACCCTCTCAGTATCAACTTCTGACCCATCACTCAGTTGGCTTTGCCCATTCAACTAGAGGAGAGTCTTTCACTCGTTCTGGGGGCAGTTTAGCTGATGTCTCTGTCACTGCTTTGAGTGAGCAGATGCTTTATAAGGGGAAAAAGGCCGAAAGTAATGTGCTGCCCGTCTCTCCCATGTGTGTGGTTTGCAGGTCCGTCAGCAGCATCACAAGAGCACAGATGACTGAAAGGAACCAAACATGTGAACTATGGAGCAGCAAATGGGCCCTGTAGAGTTCAAATGGGTTAGATGGTGATTGCACTCGACCTTTCATAGAAAGAAATATGGGCAATCTTTCTTGTCAGTTATGATTGGACAAATCAGTGTTTGGAATAAAAAGATACCTGAAGCCAGAACCAGTCTTGTTTGATTAAGAATATCTAATTCTTGGTGTTATATCAAATTAATGAAAAGGTTAGATATGTTGAACGTTTGGGGGATTCTGTCTGGCGCTTTAATGTGTAAATCATTACCCTCCAAAATCTTGACTCTGTCTACCCTTAGACTATTCACAGTAGGACATGGCTACTATAACAGACTGTGGTTTAGGCTGCTCCATACCAGTAGCTCCAGTGAAGCCTGGACACATAACAGCACAGGTAAACATCAATGTGCACACAAATACACACACAAATTTACAAACACCATATACACACGATCACCTGCTAACGCGCTAATGGTTAGCAGACCTGAGAAGTGAGATGTGGTAATATATAGTGGAATGTCAGAGAGGCTGACAGTGCCCAGAGACATGTAGTTATCTGGTGGAGGAGAGATCAAGTTCTTAACCTCTCCTTCGACCTTCTGGTAAAAACAACAAGCAGCTCCTGATCTCTGTGGCATGCCGCCTCAAGACCCTGGTGTCTCTGCGTGTGTGTGTGGATGTGTGATGGACCAAGAAAAAGGGAGTGTGCCTTTACAAGCAAGCATTTAAGTATACTGTAAGCACTTCAGTATAGTGAAGGTGCATGCTTGGCTTAAGGCGCTGAGGTGCTTTGTCTCCAGTAAGTCTGCCTAAAATCCAACCATTCCTCAACACATCAAACCCACTGAAGCCTTTGAGCCTTCAGTGTTGTGTAAGCCGGAGGTTAAACAACAATCTGTGTAGGCGGCGCACACTTGCACTTCATCTGTTGCCATGCAACACCCTTTTTACTAAACATTAGTGATTAACTATGACACTTCCAACATCAGAGCAACATAAACCAGGCTACAGTTTGATGTAATGTTTATATCTTCTGCTGGATTTTCTTTATTACCAGCCCTGCAACTCTCACTCACAAAAACAAAAACAAGCTGCTGTTTTGCACAGCAGCACAATCCTTTACTGTGAGAGGATTTTAATGGCCTTTCCAGATTGGGCCCTAATTAGCTGTTAATCATCTAGGGCTCATAACCAGAGTGGAGACAGCAGGCGTGTGTGTATTTGTAAGCGTGTGTGCGCATTTGCGTGTGTTTGCGTGTTCTCTCCTGCTGTCTATCCTTGTGTTGCGTGGCCATTAGCAGCAGACAAGCTAAAGAGAGCCAAACAGCCCATTAACTCTTTCACTCTTCGTCTCTCTTCTCCAGCATGCTCATCTCTCTCCCAACAGTACCACAGTTGCCAGCTGACACCCTCTAATGCCAGCTATCTGTCATGACCAGAGACCTGTCCACCCACACATCCCTCCCTCTACCTCGTCCTCGGCCCATTCTTTCCTTTATTCTTCCTGTCCACCCTCCTTTACTCTCCCAGATTCTGTCCATATGTTTTGTAGTACAGTACGACTAGGTCGCTTAAAATCGTCTTAAAATTCTGTAAGATAAAATATAATCCTATACTGACGATGTTGAGTTGACAAATTATCACTACATAAATCAATATATTAATATCTGACTACCATTTACATGTGAAACCAATATCTTGCAGGAATGGATCAATCTCACTTCTTCTACCTGAGGTTCATGGATTAACAATGTTACAAATGTACAGTATGTTTCTATTGTATGTGGTTATGAAGGAAATATTTACAATCCCCTTATGAAACCTCAGAAAGCTCCTTTTTTTTTTTACTGAGCTTGTTGTGTGCACCTACACCTGCCCGCTGGGCTCGGCTGCACACTGGATCAATATCTCAATTTGCAAACGGTAGAGAAAGAAACCGCAGACTGAAATTTCATCTGTCTGAAAGCTGTAACTAGCAGGTAGCTGTGAATGAGTGTAGACCATTTGGATAAATCCAAATTGCCTCTGCCGTACTAAATTGGGCACATAGGAAAGGACCAGAGGAAATTGCGGGAGCAGAGGTAGATGAGACTGCCGCACTTAAACTGGCAATGAAAAGCTACTTTGTGCTTACAGGAGCACGAAGCACATTAACACACAGATGCTAACAAGTTGGTTTCTTTAATGTTACTGTTTTCACTGATTGAGTGTATACAATAATATTACCCAAATTACAAATATTTTAAAGTTGAGTATGTAGTTCTGTATATAAAACCAGATTTACTCAGGAGAGCAGTATTAACGATTGAAAATTAGATAGTGATAAAAAATAAAAACATGACAGAGCTGCAACTGATGATTATTGTCATTATCAATTAATCTGTTCATCATTTTTCCAATTAATTGATTCATTTAGTCTATTAAATGTCTGAAAATTGTGACAGATGCCAATCACAAGTTATGAGATCCCAATGCAATATTCTCAGGTTACTTGTTTTGTCTGACCAGCAGTCCAAAACACACAGGTATTCAATTTACAATGATATCAAACAGAGAAAAGCAGCAAATCCTCATATTTTAGAAGGTGTATACAGTGTTTGTATGGTATTTTTTAAAGTAAATGACTTGACCAACTAATTGTCTCAGCACTACATGACAGCAGTCATGTCTCCCAGTTTCTGATGATTAAAAATTCATCAAGCATATTCCTTCTTTAGCGCAAATAAACACGATGCAAAACAGCAAGTCGCCGCCACCACAACAAGCTTCCCCCGACACATCCACCTCAGCCTCGACCATGCTGACAGCCAAAGACAGAGAAGTGTGTGATTAATGATAGGGGCCTGGTCATATCAGCAGGATGGTTAACAGAACCCACCACAAGACTACACAGGTCACAGAGCACACCCAGCCTCATCAGTACCCATTACTACTGTGGGCACACATCACACAGGAAGCTACATCTGATTTTACACCCAAAAAACATTTTACTAAAAGGGAATGTGGCCAGTGAACAAATTACGATTCAAACAGACTGAGCACTTGTAATTAACAAAAACACAAACATAATTATTTGCATTATAACCCATGATTTGGTTTTGTATATTAGTTTTATTTTTAGCCTATTTATCTGGAAAACATAATGTATTTTTCAAGGACAGCCTGGCTTTGAGTATCAGTAAAACTAAGTTTTTGAAGTACAAGGACTAAAAGTACCAATGACAAGCCACTCCAGGAACAAACAACAGAAACAGTAAATCTATCTGGAGCTTTTTGACCTTCTAGCGCAAAGCAAGGTAATCTGATCTAAAGAGTTACCTTAGTTTTCTAGCCTAATGTGTGTGTGTGTGTGTGTGTGTGTGTGTGTGTATGTGTGTGGAAGAGGAGAGAACAATGAAAATATGACGGCTAGTCTGACAACATCCGACATGCATATACACAAAATATTACTGCTTTGGGCTGAGCGGGCAGGAAGGGGAGATCAGAAACAGGATACTGCATCATTTCTCTGCGAGAGATGTTGAGGTGGACAGGGACAGGAGGTGCGGTGATGTTAGATCACATTGCCAACACAGCAATCGGAGGTCTGGGGCATGTCGGAGGAGCGGGAGGCTCAGGTAACAGGAAGAGCTGTGAGACGATCAGGAAATAACACTGTCTCTTTGAATTAGCATTTCCAGCTAAAATAGGAGGATCAGAAACCTCTGGCCAGACTTCAGTTGGTCTGGATCATGTGACATATGAGGCAGAGATAGAAAGGTGCATGTATGTTTACAATGTGTGTCAGGGCTTGTAGACACAATAAAAAGGTAAGAATTGGTTGAATTGCTCAAGGACACTTCAGCAGAGATACTAATGGACTTCAACTTGAGTCATCTAGTTAAAGGGTGACCCTCCTGCTTATTACACACAAATTTGTGAGTGTCTGTCCATGTTTCTTACCAGGCGATTGATGCGTACAAACTCCTCTGGGCTCTTGGCCCAAGGTGGCAGCTCCACATGAGAGACTACAGTACCATCCTCCATCACTCCAAGGTTGTAACTGTTGGCGTTGACAAACATCTCGGGGAGGTAGTAGAACTCTGGGATCAGCTCCTGCAAGGAAACAGCACAGAGACGCATTTAAACTCACATAGTGGTTAATTACAACACTGCAAGCAAAAAGTAATCATATTAACATTTTCTAAACAGTGTTACCATTTGCGGCAGTTAAAAGTTCACCTAAATAGCTGACACAGGCTTAGTTTTGGGTATGGTGATAATGCTAAATGAAGGAAGCAAAGATGTTTCTGAAGGAGGCTCGGTGAAATTACCTATTAGCCCTACTAGAGGGGTCAGATTTGGAAGTTGTGAATGGTAGATCTGGATATGTCTAAGGAGTATTAAGGCAAGCTGACTGCTTTGTGTGAGTCTGTTACTACAGTTAGACGGTGGTGTTTTCTAAATTGTACAATTATTCATGAAAATTACATTTCCTTTGGCCACTACAGAATATGTCAAAAACCTCTGAGAGGGCACTCAGCTGTGGTTTTTCACTTTTCAGATGTACTCATTTGCTTTGTCTGTATCTAAGCAGTCCAAAAAAGTTTCCCCCCCTCTTCCACAACAACAGAAAAAGACAGTCAGCCAAATTCCTTCCTAACTATGATGATTTTATTTGGCTGTCCTAAACAACACAAAGTATTTTCAAATTGGCCGATGACAAGTGAAGAGAAATGTAGTTATGGCAGGAGATGTAACCCCATATGTTTAGCCATTCGTCATTCTTAACAAAGCAGAACTTGCCACAATGAGTGTAAACATTAAGATTGAGTTTGAGCTTAAAAACATGTAGATAAATCCATACCACCCTCCAGGCCTAAACTGTAATGTTATTGTTGTGTGTATGTCTCAATGATTATGACACACAAGGATGGACCAGTCTCAATTCTTGGCTGCTTCATGTAAATAGATAAAAGAGTACAGCGTGAAATGCATATTGCGTTGTAAACAGTTAGCAATAAAATTGATAATATAGTATACCATGTTTTCCTACTGTCTTAATATGTTCTCTATGATAAAGAGTATGGCTTCATTCCTCACTTCATTGGGGAACATTTGGGCATAGACAAAGTACATGAATATATGGGAGGCTTGTCTATGTTAGCATTGTAGTTTTCAATCAAATAAATATATTGTATTTCATGGCACGATTAGTGTTTCAAAATACAGACTAATAGACAGCATTTGTTTCAGGGATGCGATGGTAACCCTGCTGTCTGTGAATAAAGCTTGTGTGACTACAAATGCTGACTGGTCCTCTCGAGAAGGATCCAAAGATACAAACATGTTGACAGTCTGACATCAGAGACGAACAGCCGACACCAAGCTGACAGACCCTCGTGTGTCAGGCGAAGATTACGCCCTTTCAGCATGTAAATACTCCATGTTAAAACTTGAGCCTGATGAGCAGTTTTAGCAGTTTTATAAAACAGATTTTCAAGAGCCTGGTCAAATGCAACATGATCTCTAAAAAATACAAATAATAACATGATTCTTTTTTCAGATTAGCTGCACCTCTCATCAATGGGGTGAAGACATCCAATCAAATGAGCAAGCAAACACACAGGTTTAAAACAACACAGCACTTCCTCACTTCTGAAATCTCTTCACTCCACAAAACCTGACCTAAAACTAAAGGTCAACCTCTTAACGAGGCCTTCAGCTCACCCAGTTTCACTGGCTGCAGCCTGCTGTAAATTGAAGCAGGAGGTGGCAGGATGCATGCACACACACACACACACACACCAAGAAAACGTTGAGGGCTTAACTCCCCAACACTCAAGCCTGCCTTGCATGGACCATTATGTGCAGTGGCCCCTTTGCTCCGGCCTGGTCAGAGGCCAGCCCCTCTGATCCCCAATCCTGTCCTGTCATGGGTCACTGGAAGGGGCTCTGGCCTCTGGGCTCCTCGGCTACACTTCCACTGTTGCTACTTCTAACCCCTCTACTCTTCTCTCTCCCCCTCTGATGCCTTTGGGCTTAAGCTAGAGGTCAAGGGATTGGGGACTGGGGGTCATGCTAGCGTCACCCAGGCTAGAGACGCATTGAATCTTGGTGTTGTAACCTATTATCACCCCTTCTTTACCAGTGGGGTAAGAAAACACTGGGGCTTTTTGCCCTCTGGCAGGGACAGAGGGTTGCTGTGAATGGCTCCAATGCAAAAGCTAAATGCTGTACTTAGCATACTAAATTGATACATCTCGTCCCTAATTCCTCTTTTGCCTAGAACATGAATATGTGCGTCCGAGTGGATAAAGTCGACGGACTCTCATTCAAAATATGCTAAAAATTCAAACTGAATAAGGAAACAAAGTGATGTGGTCCAGATTTCCCCTTTATTTTGATCTGAAGTTGAGCTCTCACAGTTTGATCCACATTGACAGGTCTAGACTGAGAGAGCAAACGAGGGCTCTTGTTGAGCTTTCGCAATCAAGCATGGGCCAGCTACGTAGTAACACAATCCATATGTTTTATCGGCGGGATGTGAGGGGGGTGGTAAACGCAATCAAGCGTCAAAACCCCCAACACCACCGCTGTTCCCCCATCCAGTGACCCAGTGCCAGGAGACCAAGCAAAACCCAGCTTTGACATAGAATGTCTGACTGTAGTCGTAAATGTTTTAGGAGTGCAGTTAAAGTGTGCACTGGGAGTTCGAAGGCCCTCAGTATGAGAATGACCTGTGCTGTTGCAGGGCAGATCCAACAGCTCAGCAGAGTTTGGGGGCCCAATGAGCAGGGATTCAAGTCCAGGTTATAGCTGGCTGAATCTGAGACAGACGGCTGGGACAGATGAGGATTAGTCCAACGCTTTGATCAGAAGACCAGGAAGCTTTCATTGCATAGGGACAATGATTGGTAGTGACTGGACATTACTCTTTTGAAACCTTTTCTTCTTTGTCCTGTAAGGATGCTGGATGGGGATTTATTCTCCTGTAGTGCTCAGTCCTTTATCTCTTCTAACTTCTAAGCTTCTTACAAGTCAGCCATCTTAAAAGGGAAAGAAGGTAACTTTTCTGGAAAGTATTTTCACGTCACGTGTGAACATGCATCAGCGTCTAGAGTACCTTAACATCGGATGTGTCTCTCTGGCAGTTCCTCCAGGCCCGGGACACTGAGGAGAAGGTGCGGTCAGCATGGTCAAACTTCCCTCCTTGGAAGTTGAGGAAAAACGTGGTGAAGGGTTCCTGTTGATTAGAGAATAAAAGGGCTTAAATCTGAGCTCAGTATTCTGCTGCTGTAATTGGCAACATCTATTGTGATTGCTAAAATAGAATCCCTTGTTGTGCAATAAAAACATTCAAGAAAAGTCTGTGTTTCTTGCGGTTCAATACAGCACTATGTCAACAGATTTCAACCAAAATCTAGTCTTTTTACACACCCTCTAACAACCTGGACAGCAAAAATGAACAAGTGAAATAACAATAATCCCAGTGAGCTACTAAAGCCAATACACTCGTGCTACTGATGCATTTCTAATCATGTATAATCTTGTTAGGACTGATCAATAGCTGTCTGTCTGATGCAATAGCTCCCTAGTGACATGGACACAATATGCTGGGCCACAGCTACAAACCAGTACTGTAGGTAGCTAATTAAGTTCAGCCTGAAATGATGTAAGCCTCATATGTTTAAAAAGTGAGTTTAATCACATTGTACCTCAACATGCAGTTAAAACAAAAGAACAGGATTAAACACACTGTAAAATCTCACAAATAAACACAAAACAGTTTTCAGTTACTCTCTGATGTTAAGTTTGATCTTTAAGTGAGAGTTATAAGTGAGGGTTTCTGGTAAAGTGGCTTTAGAGTAAGCCCGCTAATGATGTGCAGGGATCAATGAGGTAACTCTACTGGGAGTCACTGAGACAGTGAGCTACTGGGACAATAACAGGAGAAAACTGCACGTTGGAGAAACTTAGTAACCTCCCTCTCCCTTGAGTGCAGTATGGAAAGATTGATGGCATCCATTCAACAAAAGGTACCAAAAGAGAGCACTCCAGTGCACAATGTGCTCTGCATATACCCTTCAAAACCAGATCTAATCACACTCAAAAAATGTTTTCATGGCAGACATTTAATTGCAGTTTTCTGTTATTACATGGAAACTTCATATAGTAAAACAAATTCTATGCAACAACAAACGAGGCACAACATGCATGTGATGCAATATTCAGCATACATATACTCTTAGTTTGATATAAATACATTTGTCATTAAGAATGAATGAATGACAATATGAAATTCTTTATACTTTTTTTTGGATGTGTATCATTATCTTTCACACTTTCTACAACACTTGAAAATCACAAAAGCTTTTTAAATTACCGTTAATTTAAAATGAGGCATATCTTTTATATACATTGCACTTACGATACGCAGTAGCCACATTAGAGTGAAGCTGGAGGTGGAATAGTGGGTGCCATAGTGGAACTTCGGCACCTGATCATCCTCCCAAGACTCATATCGCTCTGAAAAGAAGGCTGCCCTCTTGGGGTTCAGAGCACCAATGGGCTGTGGAGAAAATATATGTTAAAAAGGGGAAAATATAACCTCTTTTAATTGCTGCTTGGTGTGAAAATAGAGATAAAAACACATGGGTGTGATAGCAAAGGGAAAGCAGGGAGGCATTACTAAATTTTACTGTGAACACATTCAGGGACCACTCTGTGCAGCATAACAGTTGCAAGGCAAATGAAGCTGGTAACCTTTGTGCAATCTCAAATGAATATTAGATGATGTTTCCCTTCAGACAGAGATCAATCCTTTCCCACAGAGTGCTTTTTAGAGGCTGTGAAACTGAGCCCCTGCAGCTGTAGTCTGTCAGAGAAAACTAATGTTCTCCAATGAAAGAGTGCCTACAAGGAATATCAATAGCAAGGGCTGCGGGTTCCTTTAATTTCTACTTTTATTAATCTGTAACTAATATACTGGTCACCAGCACTATTTGTAGTCTAGAAAAATGGTTAAGTTGCATTAATTTTCCATCGCTCTACAAAACCAATAACCCTGTTCGGCCTGGCTATTATTTAAATACTCATTTATAGAAATCACTTTCAGGCTGGTTCAATTTTTATTAGTCTTCTGCTGGCTGTGCCTCATTCCCTCAAGCCCCCCTTCATCCCTCACACACACACACACACACACACACACACACACACACACACACACACACACACACACACACACACACACACACACACACACACACACACACACACACACACACACACACACACACACACACACACACACACACACACACACACACACACTCACACACACTCACACACACACAGAGCAGATCAATGGTAATGGAATGATGGCCTTTTGAGGGGCTAGTAGGGCGTGGATCAATTGGATCTCTTTCATATCATAGGGTGCCTGTCACAGCAAGACTCATCCAGGGCCAGGCATTGATATCGATCCGTGCTACGGCTACTGTTTTGTGTGGGTGTAATAGGCCATGCTTGTGTACATGTATCTGTGTGTAGCGGGAGTGATGCACGCAGGATTCACGCAGGATTCGCGCAGAAGTGGTTGCTGTTTTCGGTTTGGCGTGTGCATATATTTTGTAATTTTGTAAATAGTGTTCCTGAGTGTGTGTGGATTTACACGGCAAAATTCCTCGCGCCACCACACTGTGGCTCTGCGTTGACAGTGATACACTGTGGGCTTCCTCAGGGCCACTGGGGGTGGGTGAGTACACAGAGTGAATTATACATCAAGCCCATTGGTCTGATTTATAGCTCTAATAACAGTCGGCTCATTAAAAAAAGAAAAGGGAGAGGAGGCATATAAAATAAAAAAAGACTGAAAGTGCCACAGTGACAGAGAGAGGGGGAGAATTGTGTGAGTGCATGTGGGGGCTGTTGGTTTGCGCGAGCCCGACATTGTTTACTGCTGTAAATTACTGTGGGGCTGGCGCTCTCAGCTTACAGTAGCTACAACAGAGAGCGGCGGTGACGGCGCCGTACATCAGAGCAGAGCACCCGGCAGCGAGCTGATGGAGCGCCTGCTGCCGCCCAACCACAGATTGGCCTAATATGTCGTGGCAAAGGATAGCGGCTCTGATGAGGACTCAGATAAATGAACCAATCTTGTAGTTTTAATTAGACTAGAGAGTAAGCTACAGAACAAAGATGTGCTGGCGCTTTGAAGAGGTAAACATCAGAGAATTAATCTTGGATTAGTCCTAATCAGTTCTTCATCAGGCAGGTGGTGTTACAGAGCTACTGTGAGAAAAAAAATCACGTGAAATGACTAAAACTCAAGGGGAGGTGTCTCAAAACTATTTTGTACACAATTTTTGATCAGATCACCTACTGCATGTGAAGACAAGAGAAGTCACTTTACTGCAAAGCCAATTCTGCATCAGGAACTGAGTGTGTGTCACAAAAACATTAAACAGATAATTGAGATTACACATAATGTTACCTGTATGCCAACCAACCTGAAATGCCCTCCATAGTGAATTCGTTCAGTGAGTAAACTTGTCAAATTATTCTCAGGCTGAGAACAAAATTTTAAAACAAAATGTATACCCAGAGGAAAAACACCTTAAGGAACAACAAGGATCTTTCTGAGAACTATTATAAGAACATTATCCAGTGCTACTCTGCTTTGAAAACAATAATGGGTCACCGGTGATGAAGTATAATGGCTTACCGACGATTTGAGCATCACTTGGGCTTTGAGTCATAAATCAAAAGAGCCTTTTGAAAGGAGTGTTTATGTATAATGTCCTATTTAAACAGTGAAAATGGTGTGGAGGGCCTGGGGGATAAACATATGGGGCGCGTATGGTGAAATCAATACACCATTAGCTGATGTGGCTGTGAGTAGTAGGTTATAGCACAAAGGTACAGCGAATACTCAATAAATCCTCACTATTTCTGTTGCTATGTAAATGTAGACTACCTAATCTTTGGTGAGGGGGCTAACAATTCTTTTAATTGTTTGTTGTGCTTCATTAAAAGCTGTGCAACAACAGGAATGACCATGCTTATGCCTTCAGTGGAATTGTATGGCCCCAGTGACCAATTATGTTCATCCTACACATATCTATATGTAGGACAAGTGCATTTCTGTTGGGAAATGTGTGACAGCGTGCAGAACTGGAGTGTATGAAAGGGTAAAGGAGTAAAAAATCAGTTACAACTCTCGCAGTCAGTTCGAGTGTGTGCTTATCGTGACTACAATGTTATCTCGGGGGTCGGCGTTTGATGTCAGGTTGAGGTTAGAGTTTATGATAAGAAAGTCCCTGGGGTCAGAATGGCTCTGGCGGCAGGGAACATAAATTCTGTGTGGCCTCTGTTGTGCTGGGGATGATGACAGTGTGTGACACACACACACGCGTTCATGGCAATTTGGCTTCTCAATGTCACTGGAGGCTTCTCAGATGACCTGTTTCTATAAGAGACAGCCACCAACGTGACATAAAGGGGGGATAAGAGAGATGTGGATGGTGAGAACGAGAGACAGAGTGAGAGGCAAACTGAAACAATAAAGAGGAAACAAAGCAGGAGGTGGTGAATGATGCAGAGACAGACATACAGTAAAAAAAACTAACCATGAAGGTCAGAAAACATTAGGATGCAAAGAAAAGAAACACAGAGCACAAATGATCGCGAGTGCAGAATTGGAGGTGGGGGTTGATTTGGGGGGCTGTGCAGTGCTGCTTGCCCTTTTCCAGACACTGCATTCTGCCACGGTCCAGTGGTCATACACTGATATCACACGTGTGTCAACAACATGAATAAAACAGATGTAATAAAGATTGGCCTCCCTCCCCTCCTTCTCTCTCTCTCTGCTGCTCTGAGGAGAAAAAGAATCGCAAAGGATGGCAAATGATGTTGTTCTTCTTCTCTTACACTCACTCCTCCTCATTCTTTTGCTCTCAGACTGTCTTTCTGTTTCTCCTCCTTTCCCCCATCTCCCCTTCATTGACTTGGTCCCCGGGGCTGCGAGGCTTGACTGAGCACAGAGGCTGAGCTGTCCAAACTCCAAGGCAGTGCAAAGGAGAAGAGCAGGAGGCAGAAATGAGCTAAGAAACTGAGGGAGGGCTGCATGTTTGTGTGTATGTGTGAGTCTGTGTGTGTGTTTGTACAACTGTCACATTTCAGCCTACTGGGCAACATGAAGCCAGATAAACAGAGAAATTACGCAGCTTCATACAGTGTGGAAAGCTACACTGGGAGGGATAAAAACAGGACAGACACACAGTGGAGCAGATCGGAAGTGAAAGCAGGACTGGGGAGAACCTAAGGGACAAGGTGTTGACTGTTGGGGTGTTCGAATCTGTATGACAGGGCAGTGTGAAAGAATGGAAGTGTGAGTGGATGGTTCACGTGTTTGTAGTAAATGTGCACGGCAACTGTATTGCATTGGATTATATTGTGGAGGTGTTTTTTATTTTCCAACACACTATTTCCGAGGCTTAATGTATTTTCATGAATATGAATAGCTGAGGGCTCAGTCACACATACATTTGCATTGTGCTTTGGTGGAGGGTTCAACTTTGGTGACATTCTCACCTTTGACCAATTGCAAACTCTAAACTGTAATCTCTAATTTTATGGAAACATATACAGTTGAATGAGAAGTAACGGCATTAATCAGTAGATAATCAAGCTTCCAGCAGCATCTATTTCGCAAGGTTGTGGAACCATGTACCATTTCCTGGTGTGACAGGGGGCTATGGCGATGTTCAGACTGACAATAGCATTGCATCAAAAAAGAAAAAAAGGGAAGCAACATAACAACAGGGGTGCCCCGGCAGAAAAGAAATTGTATTTTTCTGTCAAAAAAGTTGGACAAAACACAGTGCAACAACATTAGGCAATGCACTGTATTTGATTGTTGGCCAATAAAATACATGCAAGCATACATTCCCATTGGGTTACTTGGTAACATGAAGATAAAGCTACGGTTCATCTCACATTCATCAAGATGAAGGATAAAATTAGTTCTGCAGTGCTAAATCTAAAATCCTGTCTCATAGTATCATAAACCGCTGCGAAGCATTTTGCCATTCAATAAACCTTAAAACTCATGGATGTTTTACACAACTGGACTTCGGGATCATATTTTATTGTCCCAAACCTACAGCAATTCCCCCACACCAGCACAGCCCCTTGTTTTTGTTTAACGCAATGCCATTTTTGTTTTGAACACAGCCTAACTGTATATGTTCCATTCTGTACCATTAGATGAGTAACCCTGCATGAACATGGGATGCTCCCAGGACCTGAACAAAAGCCCTCAAGTGTAACTCTGAAATGCATTTCCTCCAACGTATCCCCTGTCCATTAACACATGCCTTTTTGTTTCCACGGCTGATTTATTCAGTCATTTTGGTTTCAGCAGCAAGACAGTCGCTCAATCATCTCACTCTAAAACTAATCCTCTGTCCTCCCACCACCGGACAACATTACGCACAACTGATGTTCCATCCGACGAGGGGAGCTGGCAAGTTAAGGATGATGTTTTTTAGCCTTTTTCTCTGTGTGTGGAAAAGACAGGGAGTTCATGCGAGTAAATAATTGCATGTCTACTTACAACATGGGGGGAGAATCTTTTAAGCAGTTTCAGCTGCGTGAGTGCATTTATGTGCCAGGGAGCATCTTAGGGCAGGTCTCATTGTTTTAAGCCCAATCACTTGATGCCTGGAGCTACCAGGGAGTATTACTTCACTTCCTGGGGTGTTGCGGAAGGTCAAACTTGAAAGAATTCAATTATGAACTTTGAATTATGGACAGAAAACGGCAGCTAAACCAGAAAATGGGAGTCACAAGGAGAGAACATGAGCACTTTAAATCTGCTTTGACTGCTGCAAGGCAGGGGTGCCTCAACTAACACAAGTCAACAACTAATCATACAGATTACCTGTAATGTATATCACCTGCAGTTTGGGGAAATCTGTCACAGTATTACCTCAACTTCATATATTTGCACTTACATGAAACGGAGGAAAACACTGGATTTTGATTAGATTTGCCAACACACAGTAGATTAAGAGTAATACGTGCACATTGCTTTTAAACTTTGCAGCAAGTTTTAGTTTTTTAAGGTCCAAACAACCACATATTTGAGTAACTGAATGAGAAGGACAGAGCTACACCTGCGTAAAGATAGCAATCAGCCACCATTGACTAAAGAGCTAAACTATGATCAATGGCAATTACATGGCAACTAAATGGACTTTACGAACTGCACACACACACACACACACACACACACACACATACCCCAAATAGTTCCTCTATCTTAACTGCCCTCCCTCTCTTTGGGATCAAGAAAAAAAGCTGAGAAAAGGATGAGAGGAAGAGAGGATCTGCCTTAAGTGTCTTACCTTGGACAGATCTCTAAAGTTGCTTGGCAGAGTGAGGTCAAGTTCCTCTGAGTCGTAGTTGGTGATAACCCAGGGGAAGACCGGGTACTGGTTTAGGTCATTAAAGGTCCGACCTGGTTGAAGGAAAGAAAGTGAGAAAACACATGGTATCAAGGACTAACAACACCAGCTCAAAATGAAACTTTTGTGTTCGTGTACATTTCCTCTTTTGACATGTCTGTGGCACAATGTGCAATAACATCACAGGAGTTGGGTGGTGTCCTCACCGGAGATGGTGTTCAGAAAAATGAGGTACTCAAAGTTGGATATCTCGCGGCGTTGCCAGCGCTGGGTCATGTTGGATGCCTTGAATAGCTGCTTTGGTGTGGCCAGAGAGATACGTCTACAAAGAGAAAGAAAGAGAAACCGATATAAAACATTTGTAGCCACTCAATTGTTTCTTGCCCTGGTGACAGAGGACAAATAGTGTGAAGTAGAACTGAGCCAGTCACAAGATCACAAGAACAGCACTTAGCAGACTGGAGAAAAAAAAAGCCTCAGGCTAGATTATACTTTTGCAGTACAAATGTCAATATATGACAAATCTATTGAACTAACAGTCTTGCTAATTAAGAAGACAAATATGCAATAAATTGGAATGAATACACATATTTGTGTGCATGTGTGCGTATGCAGTAGGACAAAAATAAATGACCCCCAATCCAATTAAAACAAAGGAAAATGATGGAATTAATCACTGTCAGTTTGTGTGATTATAGTCATTAGGCCTCTCAAAGGGGAAAATACGACTTTTCAAATACGAGTGTACTACAAGACACACCATTTCTTATATTCTGTATTGTCACGAAGCAATAATGTGCATTAAAATACTTTCTATGTAGGCTTCTGTATTTTCTTTTAACCTCCCGTAGATCACAATTAAAATTAAACATTTAGAGGAGAAAAGACAGAAGGTGCTTGAAATTGGCAAAATGCTTTAAAAGCAGTAAGATTATATCCAATTATGAGCAATAATATTAAATGGATAATGAAGCGTGGTTGTGCAATTATTGTTGTTTCACTCTGGAAATGATATCATTTGTGCTATGCTGGCTGTATTTAGCTGGTGTGTGTGTGCGCTGAGCTGCCCTGTACAGCTGTCCTCAGGTCAAAGAGGCAAGGTGTCCCTGGCCTGCAAACTAGCTTGATTAATGAACCCGACACAAACACACACACATTCTCTCACCCTAACTCTCCTTGTGTGTGTGCATGTGCGTATGTTATACATACACACGCTGTCCTATATCCACACTGACTCATTACTGGACACACTTTCTTGCTCAGCCTGATTACATAGCCTTCAGAGTTCACTGTTGCTACGTGGAGCATTTTTTGTTTCCTAATACTGAGAAAATATTTCCCATAGATCCTAAATCTTGCTGTCTCACACACTTTACGTCCCCGAATTATTCACATATCTCACCAGACAACAACTGTCTCAGATTTATGATGACAAAAATTTCACAATATATAATGTGAAACTGAAAGAAATCCCTGTTGTATACGGAAAGATTTATACTTCACCGTGTCTTCAGATTTGGTTTGTACTCTTCAGTCTTGCTAGTGTTTTGCTTAAACTGTATTTGTACTCCCAAAAAATATTTTCAAACTTTTGAAATTCAACTTACAGAAACCTGCAGTTCATGTGTACTATGTGCAACTTTTACCCAAAACAAATGTTTTACTCTTCATGAGGTTTCTTTCTTTTGGTTCTTTTTTTCTTATCCAAATCAAGGACAGAGTCATATGCTGGATGTATTATATGTATTATATGTAAGTCCTTTGAGGAAAATAGGTGATTTGTAATTTTGGGTTATATAAATAAAACTGACTTGATAATTACACCTTTACCACCATATAATAATAATAAAAACTAAACAAATTTATATAGCACCTTTCAAAGCACAGTTACAAAGTGCTTTACAATTAAAACAGAACACATTAAAAACAATGTATTTACTCAAAGCTGGTTGCATCCCATGATTAAAATATGCCATTAAAAGGCACCACACAGTATGACTTCCTCCTTTCATTTCTCTTCATTTCCACAGGGCATACTGGGACCACACATGCCAGCAGCTGGGTTGGGCTTGGGTTCGGCACTGCCCGGACACAGAGCAGACATGATGTGAGGGAGGGTGGGGGAGGGGGTGTGCCCTGCAGGCTTACAAGCAACTATTTGCTTCACACTGATGGAAATAAATAAATGAACTGGACTGTGTTTGTGTGAAGCCAATTATGTTTGGGAGGTGAAGAGAGAGGGAGGGAGGGATGCACAAATCAGTGACCACACCCCTGTGTGCACATGACGGCAAGAAAGGGAGGGGGGAAATTCAGTTTGGAGGTCTATGGAGAACAGTGTGAATGTTCTCTAATCCAACTTCACTACCTCTAACTACCACCACCTTTCCATAACTTTAATATTATGATTTGTTCAAATCTGTTTGGTTACCTGCAGAGAATATTTAATTTAATAGTGTATTTCTGTGTTCAGCTGTGTCTCACCTGGTCTGTGGAAGACCAAAGTTCGTGCCCACCCCAACACGTGGAAGACTGTGGACCACCTTCTTGACTGTGGCTGCATCTGGGAAGTTCAACATGACTGCCGCTGTAGAGAGGAACAGAAAAACATCTAGTTATAGCTTTATATTCCACCACACTGCCACTTAACCCTTGATAAGCATGTCTCCAGTATTATTCCATAAAAAGCATATCATTATCATTATCGGGTGCAGTCTTACTTCTGTTGGCCATGAAGATTTCCAGAGCAGTATTCTGCAGTAGGTAGCGTCTGGAAAAGACAGCACGGATCTCTGTGAACAGCCATTTTCCATGCAGACCCTCTGTATAGGCTAGAATCTGGAAGACAGAACAGGAAAAGAGAAACCGAAGGAAAGGGTGTTAATGAATTAAGAGGGGATAATGAAAATGGAATAAGGAGAGGACATTTTTAAAAAGAAAGAAACCAGAGAAGGACAGTAGAGATCAGAGGAAAGGAAAGGAGGGGAAGGGAAGGCTAAGGTAAGTTCATTTTTCACACAGTGATGGCACGACGGCCTGAACAGCACGATTAATGTCTTATATTGATCAGCCTCAATGAAAAAGAGATTCCTTCAGCAAGAGAATGGGCGCTATTCAGCTGGAAGGAGTGAAGGAAATGTTTAGTTCACTAAAAGATAATCCATATTACAGCATACAGGTGACTAGGAATATCAAAAAATTACAATACATATATAAAAAAAAAGATATTGTTTTGATATATTGTGATGGTTTGATGTGACATGGGCAAGGTTAAGAGCCTATTTTATGCTAAACATCAGATTAGACAATTTTCTGTATTTCCATGGAGGTAACTGACACAGGGGTCGAACAATACAATGTTGGCTAGCTCCAGATTTTAAAATGCTTCAATGAGCTGAGCTTAATCTGTCCCCATGGAGATTGCGGTAGCTGTCAGAGTAACTTGTTATGATGGCTGCCTCAGTGCCCGACAGACCCAGATGCTTGGCCCTGCCCCTGTGATTCGTACCCCTACTAATCCAGCATTTAGATTTGCTACTAACCTACTTAGCACTGCTTTGTTAACTAGGCTTTGGTTTCAACCTCTGCTTTTAGTTTCAAAAGCGTCTTCTGACATGGGGGGGAGGTGTACAGGGACATGGTAGAAAGGTAAAGGGGACACTTTAGGCTGTCACAGCATGGTTCATAGGCTGTGTTATTAATCAGAAATATTAAAATGTGAGCTAGCAAGCTAGGCCTAGTGTTAAGTTAAAGGAGCTCATTAAAGGCAGGGGACAGCAGAGGGGACCAGCTGAGGCCTTTGCAAACCAGCTGAGGACAGCCTCTCCCTCGCTGTCTCTATGAAGAATAAGATCTGCCTGCATCACAGAATCACTTCAAAGTCTCTGGAGTTCAATTAAATGTGGATTAGTGGCTCGGAGAAGCTGGCTGGGGCGGCATCCGTCAGCTTCCTATCGTCCTTAACAGGGGTTCAAGATGACTATACCAGTAACCGCCAGCCTGTAGCCAACCCTGTCACAAAATATTTTTCACCATCAAGGAAAAGGTATTTCTTAAGGAAAACTAATATATTAGCAAGAAGTGAAAAAACATCTTTAAGCAAAGTTGTTAATTTCAGATATCACATTCATCATATTCACTCACTCACATTAAACTTAGACTGCAAGTATAAATGGCACAATGCAAGTAACTCATGCCTGTACAGTAAATATAAAGCTACAGCCAGCAGTGGGCTAAACTAGGCTAGACTGGAAATTTCCAGTCTTTATGTTAAACTACGTTAGCTGGCTGCTGGCGGTAGCGTCATACTTAGTGTACAGACAAGAGAGAGGTATTAATCTTCTTATGTAACAAGGAAGCAAATAAATGGATTTCCCAAAATGTTGAATTTTTCTTTTAAATTACACCAAATTGAGGTTTAGGCGTTAGGGTTAATTTTTCCCCATATTATAGGATTGGATGTCTACATAAACAGACAGCTAGGGACACAAAGCACAGCTTCTCACCCTCCCAACAGTCTTATTGCAAGTTGAAACAATTTAATTTTGATGACAAACAAGCTAAGACACCTGATTCGTTTGCTCTACTGACAGACATGATGTCGATCAGATTCCCATTTCACGGAAATCCCAGTATATGTCATCCCCGACCAAAGAAATTTTAATTCTATTTCTTTTTCAATTTAAAAAAAAAAAAAACACTTTCTGCTTCTATCTGATCAAAAATGAAACTCCTGTTTTCAGGTGTATGATGAGTGAGTGTAACCTTTCACCTCCAAAAAGGGAGTGGTTGACTCATTTCATCCCCAGGAATACACTCACAGACCTCCTGACAGATGTCAAGAAGATGCCCAGGGCTGATGTGATAAAGTTGCAGTCTCTGATTCCACAGATAGATATGACAGTAGAGGAGGCAGCCAGATATCATATTTTTCCCTGGACCAATGAATCTTCTGAAACGCTGTAAATAGCACTCTATGTTCCCAAGATCATTGTCCCTATCGGCAGCGCCCTTTCCCTTGCAGATGAAAAAGCAGAGCGGGTGACAAGGAGCGTGACAAACTATCCGTGCTGTAATGCTCTAGCCGTTCTGACCAAGTCTGGACAAATTACAATGGTGTGGAGGTTATTGTCCGAGCTGGAATTATGGCTGCGCCAGCTTCTCCTGTGATAAATAGTAATGGTGGAACTGAATCAGTCAGGCTCAAAGAGATAAAAACGCTACAGAGGCAGAGGAGGAATTAAAAAAAAAAAAAAAACCACCAAACCCAGACTGTGCTAGGTCTCGCGTCACATTTACATTTTACCATCCGAACAAAAAAGGGTTGTTAAATTTAAAAATGAAATGATTGAGGTTGAGAAGAGGACAGAAGATCCCATACAGGAAACATAAAAATGATCAGGAGCTTATATGTCAACATGATTGGTTGAGTATAGAGAGCAGTTTTATTGATGTTTCATTTCACGTGGAACATTATCCATGGATTCAGGTCTGGTGCGTCCCGAGATCAATTTCAAAAGCGTCATGCGGGAGGACACAGCCAAACAGAAAACAAAGGAACTAGTCTTGATTGCAATGCTTTCTCTCCCTCTCCATCTCTCCCTCCTCCTCTTTCAACCTGTTTGTGCGCCGGGCTGCTGCTCATTTCTGAAGCACTGTCGTTTGTCTTTGTCAGATGCCCAAAAGACTGCGGAATGAAGAGGGACACATGAAGAGGGGCCGGGTGACTGTGGCTACGGTGTGTAAACACACACACACACACACACACACACACACACACACACACACACACACACACACACACACACACACACACACACACACACACACACACACACACACACACACACACACACACACACACACACACACACACACACACACACACAACGGTCATCACTGAATCTCGCAGACAGTCCTTGCCAGTGAGTCCTCTCCATCACCCTTTCCTTCGCAAACCCAGTCTCCTTTACCAACCACTGGCTCTTTAGAAACATAGGTAAAGTCAGGTGGAGGAACATGGTGACACAGATGAGATTTAATTGAAACTGCACTGAATTAGGGGAGAGTTAGGGGAGCAACAGACCAACTATCAGCAGCTGAAGATAGATGGGGCTCTCAACTGCGTTCGCCGTCGCCAGGCTGAGCATGTGTGTGTTTTGGGGCTGATAAGACCCTCGAGTTGAAGACGACGGAAGCCAGTGGCAATTCCTAGTAAACCCTTATTTGTCATGAAATATAAAAAAGAAAGTCTGGTTTTAAAAGCAATAGTGTTGTTTGAATGCTTGAAATTGCTCACAAACAGTGTTTGATAAGTGGTATATGCATATTTGCTCGTTCAGTTTAACGTGCTGTGCATCCTTGACAGAAAATGAGGTGATTGAAGTTCAATTTGTTGCCTGTTATTAAGTATTTCCGCATGGCTGCCTCAGTTAAAGGATAATGGATGAGGGATTTATTATTACCTTTTGGTCAAATGAAGTGGTGTGGGAGATAAGGTGATGAAATTAATGAGCGGGAGGAAGAGAGGTGATCCATCAACATCAAAACGGAGACGAGGGACAAGCGGTATTGGGAGAACTTGATAGAATTCATAATAAAAAAAACCTGTGGACTTATCAGCATGTAGAGTTGCTTATTGCTTTCATTTCCCAAAAGCTGTCTACCTCCCACTCTTCCACACATCATAAAATTACTTTTACAGAGGTTGCAAAATTCCAAAGACTTGTACTAATTAAACGGGATTCCCCCTTTTCTTACTCAAAAGTCACAAACACAAAGTAAACCACTGCACATAGGTAAATCAGAGCCATGTGGTTTGTGACTTTTTCTCACTTGACTGACCACAGAAAGAAGCCATCTACAATAACCAGAGTTTCAGTGGACCGAGACGCTGGCAGCGCTTTTACTGCAGCAGCAAATGAGAATGAAAGCGCAGACAAACACAAGCTGACGTTTAAGGGCTTTTTGACACTCTCATCTGCTGCATCCACAAAGATACTGCTGTTCACAACTCTTATAATCCTACTCTCACTGTTCCTTACCCTCTTGTTCACTCTTGTTCACCTCCTCCCCCCTCGCCTTTACCCCCACCATCCTCTGTTCCACACTGGTAAACGAGGCCTTGTCACCCCCCATCAGTAAATGAGTTCATCGGACTAACGAGCAAGCAAAGGGCCCCGACACACTAACAAGGGTCTGTTGGCTGCCTGTGCCTCTGGACCAATCAGGACCTGCATCACCATTGACACAAAGCCTCCCCGAGCCCTCTGGAGCCAATTAAGACAGATTTTGCTTTTGAGATTGAGTGATAGCCTGAAAAAAAGATAGGAGGAGGGAGTAGGAAGGACAGAGCACTGTGCTGGAAAGAGACACAGAAAGATATATTTTCATTGAAAAGATTTCTTGAAAGAGGTATGTGTTTGAATCAATACCCATTACAGGCAGATGGTTGGTAAGTAGTTGTTTGGAGGCTGTGCTCCGGGTGAAATAGGCAAGTCATTCAAGAGGAAAACAATGCTCCCTCACCGTAAGAACCTGGAATCATATGATCTTAAGACAGTGCAGCCACATGACTCTACTTTCACGCTCCAGCAGTTATCCGGTAGCCTTTGTGCAAGAGTATGATTTAACCAACTGGCCATGACACCATCTCTGACTAGCCATGTTCTCCGTGATTGTTGAACTATGCGAGTAGTGTAGCTGAGAAAGCAGTGAAAATATAAATATATATAAACAGCATAAAAGTGAATTACATGACTGTAGACCAATCAACAGCAAGGTTACCAAAGTTAGATGAGACCATTGATACCACTCTCAGATCTATTCCTGAGTTTCCTGGCAACCTTAGGGTGACAACAAAACTCTCCACTGTGCCCAGCCAAGAAATTGTCCTGCACACAACCCCCCAGTAAAACCACAAATTGGCATTTTTACACCTCACTTTTTAATATGGATTGAACAAGATATAATGGTTAATTAGTGAGTTTTAGAGGTGTTGGTGGGCGTGTAATGTTACCTTTGAACAGAGCCAGCCTAGCGGTTTCCCTGTTTCCAGTCTTTATGCTAAGCAAAGCTAACCGGCTGCTGGCCGTAGCTTCATACTGAATAGGCAGATATGTGAGTGGTATCAATCTTCTCATCTAACGCTTGGCAAGAAAGTGAATAAGCCCAAAATACTAAACCATCTCTTTAACACAGCACTAACTAACCAAATTCAACAGGTACAAATATCTATTAATAAGCAGCCAAAATATATTATCCATTATACCTTGAGTTTATGTATAAGACAGAACGGACAATGCTGGTAGAATATTGGACACACTGTCAACAGGCTTCAATGTAAGTTGTCCAGAGCATTTGTGTCCACCGATGATTGATAGGCACAATTGTTCTACCATCATGTAACTAAATTCAAGATGTAATCACTGTTCACACATAAAGGTCTATTTGCCTTGAGGGAAGTAAAACAAACTACAAGGTCAAAAAAAATAAACAAAACTATGAAGCTGCGCTGGAGTGTGAGAGAATTAAAGAAAAATAAACAAGCCCAGCTTGCAGCAAGTGTGAGCATATGAAGGCTAAAGGCTCAAAGCATTCAGTCCTAAACGTCACCCAGTAAGAGTTCGCACTCCCTGAAGAAAGTCCCCTTTGAAAGGATCTTTGGGGCCACTTAGTCTGAATTTAGCCTAATAAGGATTAAACCCCTTTCTGGCCCTTTTCACTGTTTGCCAACAGGTTAGCCTTTTCTCCTTCCCTTTCCTTTGCTGCTTAGCCTTTTTGAAGTGGGAACAAAAAAAAGGTCTTGTGTGGATTTAGGGAAATGCTGCAGTGGTCTCAGGGTTAATTGGTAGAGAAGTGAAGACTTCAGTGCATTAACTCATTAAACATTCAGCCTTTGGCCGTAGGCTATGGGGACGAAAGCCTCAGAAGGGCCTTGAAACATAATAAGATACTAAAGCGACGATACTAAACACTAATGGTGGCAGTAGTGGGGATATACATAAACATAGAACTCATAATCAACTCATAGCGTCAGTAAATAAGAATGTACCAACACCAAAGTGTTACGTATTTTGGCAAATTACACAGAGATAGCACTCAGGGAAGCCCAAGTATATAATATGGCCCCAATTTTATTTTTAAATATTAAAGATCAGCGCTTCCTTTTTTATCGCATCACAGCTTAGAGTGGGGCCGCAAAGGACAGAGTTAGTGGCTCAAAGGTGATGGGGAACAAAGGATGGATAAGGCTACATAAGTGAGGGGAAGAGGGGTATGAAATGCAGCAGACATCCACAAATTGAGAAGATCCTCTCTGCTGTCTTTGCATTATCACGATGCACATTTAAAACCTTTATCATTAAGATTCTACATTCAAAATTGATTCAAGTTTGAATCTAACTTGATTTTGGACAGTGCAATAAGGAAAAGTCATGGCACACAGAACTAGAGTTAACTTAGTTAACTTTAACAGTCTTTAATTGGACAACAATACAGCAGTAACAAAAATGAGCCGTGAAAACAAAGATCAGCTTTGCACTAGGATATAGTGTTTGTAAAATGCACACCTAAGATACCAGCAGCTACATATAAGACCTTAATAGTATTGCGGGGCACTTGTTGAGATTGTACTGAAAGGGCTTAAATAAGTTCCTTGATTTGTCAAGCTCATCAGTAAACACTTGCACATCAGGAAAAAGGCGGAAAAGAATGTACATGCTTTTCACCAATATTCAGAAAATCAAGGAGACAGCCCAGAGCCACCACTGAAGCACAGGAGCCGTTTTAGACTCAATGCTATTGGCCCCCCACTCCCCTATAAGCTGCCATGGCAAACATCAGACAGGTTACGATCGCTGACCGGCTCCTATCGCATTCTCCCCGCTTTTCTTCAATCTCTCATTTTGCCATTTAGTGATGGATAGGCCTTTTTCGAGGTTGGTGCGAGGCTTCGCTGAAGTAAATTCTTTTCTAATCCGGCTATTGTCACCAGCTTAAGTGGGTGTGGGGTGAAAAGTACACCCCTCTTGGGGAATTCGGGGTTGGTTGTCCAAAGCGAAAGAAGAGGGAGAGAATAGGACTTGTGTTTTCAGAATTTGAAGGTGACTCAATTGGAGCTACAGGTTTATCAGTGACAAGCATTTTGAATTACAACTTTAATAGAGTGAATTAAATTAGTAAGCATCCTCAATTATGAACTAACTAAAATATAAATTAAGTACAACAAGACTCATTTAAATGTGCTATTAGTACATGCCTGTCTACTATCTACGCCTCATCTGGTTTCTTGTTAAACATTTTTTGGGGGGGAGTTCATCCAATCGGGGGTCTTAAGATAGAGGGTGTCACATGCTGTACGAACTGCAAAAGAATTGTGATTTGTTTGAGCTATAAAAATAAAACTGATTGAGTTTTTAGGCAGAACAAGTTGTACAAACTGATGTATCAGTTGTTAAAACACACATTAGCAAAGGTTATTTTACATTTTACATCCAGCAAACACGGAGCAACACTAGCATTCATTTGGAGTTATGCTTTGGCCACCTGACAAATGCAAGTTCAATATTCGCTCTCCTTGTAGCTCATTTTCACTCCTAAGGGAAACATCTGGCTCTAAAACTGCTAAATGTTACACTACGTTCACCAGCTAGTCTCTAACTGTGTCTGCAGTTTAGTGCTGGGCAGGCAGTGTACAGTGCGTTTATAAGAGAATTATTTGCTGCAAATTTGCTGCTGCATTCGGAAAGGAGGCTGATGAGAGAGGTGAGAGTGAACCAAAACAGTAAAGTTGTGAGTTACAAAAGCAAAACAATGAGCTGAAAGAAGCTAAAACGCTCCTTAGACCTGAGGGGAACTGCAGAGTTGGTGATAATTATCTGTGGGTTTTCACATTACACGTGTCATTTGATCCATTGTCAATCTAGAAACTTTAATTAGTGCAGCTTTAAAGATAATAAAACAAGTATTGCTAGTGGTTCTGACATTTCACTAGCCAATTTAACTTGGACTCTGCATTTAATTTTACTATACAAATTGAATGACTGAGATTGCTGGTGTGAAACAAATTTGATGTGCATCATCTTTTGTTACTGAGATGTTAGGTTAACAAGATGGGCAACTAATGGTTTAGAGAAGTCACTACAACAAAAATGTTACATTTGCTTCTACAGAGCAGAAGTAAAGCTCTGTTGTGCTGATGTCTGCTAGAAAGGAGTCTTGGATGAGTAAGTAATCTGCAGAATGTCTCTATGGATGTGCTATTTTAGCCAGACTGGATGGGTCATTAACCCTAATGGCAATGGAGGCACCAGAATTCAGCAATGTAACATTCTGCTCTCTGGCACGAGATGTCTTTACACAGAGTACACATCAATGCCGTCAGCTTAGAAATACATCTGGTTAGAATTACTCGATTTCTTTTAGGAATTAACAGCTAAAATGAATATTATGTTCTAGTCATTTTGCCTTTGTATTTATGAGGCATTCTAAGATTAGATATACAGATACGAGGAAGCTCAACAACACACATATTTACTCAAATTTTACGACATATGGATCTAGTTTTATCATCTGAAATGCAGCACAGACCTTTCTCGCAAAACAAGACCACATTTACAATTCCAATTTCCAATATGCTGGGCTGGACATCGATCTTTCAATTGGAGCCCGGTGTCTCTGACCTCAGCTGAATAACACAGGCTTGTGTGAACAGCAGGTACACAGGTGCTGATTGTAATATCAGTAGCCTACCAGGCAGACTGGCATCCATAAACAGGCCTATCCATCAGGCTGGTGTGTTGCCTTTGACACGTGTGTCAGAGGGAGCCGAAGAGAATAAATGATGGAGAGAGGGGATCAATCAAAGGAAGGGAGGGGAGGCACCTGCCCCTGACTGGCCCAGTCAAGCCCAGAGATGGAACATGATGGAGGGGCTAGGCTCAGGTGCAAAGAGGGGGTGGCAGCTCTTTGTCTGGAGGTGCTTGGTTAAGTGTGAGCCAGGTCTCGGCCACAGTGGTCTGTGGCTGTGTTAAGGTCCCAAGTCAGGTCACAAACAGAGTGACAGAGAGAGACCAAGCATGTTTATTAGTGAAAAGAGATGGGGTAGTTGTTTGTGAGTGTGCGTGTGTGTGTTAGAGAGAAGAGCAATTGGAAGGGAGACATTAGTCATCATTAGGTGCCGAGATGACACTGTGTCTAATGGTTCTTTATGTGATTGCCAATGTGGCAATCCTTTTCTTGATCTGTCCTACCTGGTTACCACTCGCTGCAGAGATTCATCAGCAAGCTTTGCACAAGAGTCACAGTTTACATTTAATCAAGGGCAAAAAAGAAAACAATCAAATATCTCCTGACTGAACTGAAACTGTCTGATTAGAACTGCAATTAAAGAGTCTACAGACATGCTACCACTGACTAAGTACCACTGTACTTAGCCTCAGTGGTGCTTTGAGCTGAATGCTGTCGTCAGCATGCTAACCTACTCAAAGTGACAAAGCTACGTTTTGCATTGATCAATACTTTGGTCAAAGAACCAACTGAATAAATTAGAACATTTCACTCAAACCCACAAATGTCAAACTCATAGTGGCACTGTGGGAAACTGAGGGATCACAAAAGTTCACTAGGATTCATTATCTGGGAACCACGAATGTCTGTAGAACATTTTGTGCCAATTCATGTGACAAACAATACTTTGCTGGATAAGTAAAGCTTCGACCTGCTGGTGGCCCTAAAGGAATATTCAGGGGATCATCAAAATCAGTAGGATTCATCCTCTGGGGACCATGAATGTCTGTATGAAATGTCATGTCAATCCATTCCATAGCTGTTGAGATATTTCACTAAAAACCAAAAGTGTCAACCTCATGTCGGTGCTAGAGGAAAAGTCAGGGAATCACGAATATTAGTAGGGTTCATCTTCTGAGGAACACAAATACCTGAACAAAATTTCATGGCAATCAATCCAATATTTCAGTCTGAGCCCAAGTGGTGGACTGTTCAACGGACAGACCGACATTGCCCTCCCTAGAGCCATGCTGCAAGCATTTTGAATTTTCCCCATATATTTCACTTGATCTCATGACAATGGTCAAAAGTACAACAGATATGGTCCATAAGCTAAAGGAGGGGCCAGCATCTTGGGTTCTCCAAAGCTTTGAAGCCCATCATTAACAAGTCTTTCTCCGTCACTCTTAAACACTCCACATCTGGCCAGAGGACCGCTGACCTCATCCCTACAGAATGAGTTCATCATCGCTGATATAACCTCACTCACACAACTGGAGTGAAACACGAGAGACTATATCACAACCATCAATGTGGCTTGAGACTCAAAAGGGAAAACAGAGGTGCGGTGCCTATGCATTTCGTGTGAGTGGGACAGAGAGAGAGATAAAGGACAGAAAAGAAGGTAACAAGACTTTACTGCTCTACTGGGGAACAGAAATTCACTTCAGGAAGCTTTAAACCTTTATTTGGCCTTATCTCCTCTAATTGGCTTAAATCATTCCTAATTGTTTGCACATGTTGTTATGTTGAGTAGCTCCCAAAGCCTGGACCATGACTTGACATAAGCAGTGAGGCAAAACCAAAAAAGAGAAGCAGTATGATAATAATTGGGTTTCCTGATGACTGGATGAGCCAAAGTGGGCCGCAAGGGAATGATGCTTGAGATTAAACTGACCCGCGATGTCGGTGATGCTAACAAGTCTGCCTCTGGTAAGGAAACATTTCATGTACCTGGAAAGCAGGGAGGAGCAGCCAGTGAAAAGAGTGAAGGAAAGAGGGGAAAGAAAGAGAAAGAAGGTCATCCCGACCCATCACTCCACCAGTTGTTGTCGTGGTGTGGCTGAGCGATTTATTGACCATCTCAGGACGCACTCTGTCAGAGCTGACGAGGTGGTGGAACGGCATGAAGGAGAGACGGAGGGAGGGAACGAGGGAGGGAAGGAAGCCAATATGAATGAGTGAGAGTGAGGGGATCCGTTTCCTTGGCCTCATTGATAATGACATACCTGCTTGGGCTGTCCGTTAGTCCTATAGCACACACTACTTAGGCTCTAACTGGAAAATCAATACGCTCCTCTCTCAGAGACCTCTTGCTGCCATGGCTCTTTGTGATTGGCAGCTGCAGCCGAAGGTCGTCCCTGGCGACCATGAGAGTTTGGCGGAGCGAGCAGGAGGAGGGGGGAGAGGGTGCGGTCCCAGCAGTTTGACACTTTAGGGACAGCTTAACGATATGGGACCGGTCGCTACATAACACCAGGGTGGTTTTCTTTGACTGAGTGACCATCCATTCAGCCACTCCAGCTAACCCAGAGGAGCCGTCACCACCCCACTAATTAGAGTTACCAATGACTTCTCAATGGGGGTTTTATCATTGCATAGTCCAAGGTTGGACACTGACCTTTAGGAAAAATTAACTGGTATTCTTTCAAAAATATTTTTCTAACTGGACTTGTGCTAAAACTTTCTGGAAACACATTGTGGACTTCCACAGGATTCAGGAAAAAGCAGCACAGTTAAACTTGTATCAGCTGTGTTCTTGTGAACTAAGAGACTACAGTGAGCATTTTCATGAGGCAAAAAACACTATTTCAAGTCTTATATTCTAATATTACGTGATATTTGGTTGTAAACTGTATATTTTCTAGTCCAATAAAAATGATCTGTTGACATTAGGATGTAATTTTAAGTAAATTACTTTTTTTTCTGTGATTTTAGTTTTTTACATTGTTGTGCGGCCCAGTGAGTGATAATTTCATGTCTGTATAAAAGCTCACTAAATGCATACTGTGTTTTAGTAGCACACTATATGCCAATAGTGTAAATACTAATAAAGCATAAGGTAACTGACAGGACAAGTTGGTAGCCAACCTCAATCTGTGGCTTTAAAATTCAAATGACGATTTCAAATTTGAAAAATTCCTAAATAACAAGAAAATATGTTTTCTAAAATACTCACAAACTAACAAACTTACTGTATTTTTCTATCCATTGCTGGAGTTGTCCAACCATCCTCCTCAATAGTTGTACTTTTTTTTGCAGCTTTTTCATTTCTGGTGTGTGACGGATTGTGAGACAGTGTCCATCAAAAGCACACTCAAAAAGAAAACGACTTTAATGTGCATTCAAGCATTTTTAAGTATAAATTTGTTATTTTGCCACTGTGAACATACTCCATACTCAAACCACAGTTAGAATGAGTAAATTGAATGCTATCAGGACACAGGAATGGTCTGTAATACACTCAGATTGCAATAGGGATGTAAGGGAAGCTTCCTCCAATCAGGTTTTTGCTGGTATTTCCTTTGACCAATCAGCTGGAAGTAGAGCAAATTTCACTTCCTCATTCATGCAATATTAGTAGTCTCCAAGAGTGGCTCTGCAACAATAACTCCACATGCAATATTGATGGCTTGTGTCTAAACACATGGGGGGTGCTGCTAAACACACACACATACGTACACGGGCAAATGCACATCTGCTCCGTGACTTCATCAGTTCTGCTCTCTGCCGAGCAGATGCAGAGGCCTGCCAGGCAATTAGTTGCCTGCGATGATTTTCTTTGAGCCCTCTACGGAGGGAGCAGCTGGGTCCATCCGGGTTTGGGAGACAGAAACAAAATGTGTGAACAAGAGCATCCAAAATGTACTCGCTCACGGTTGCCGATGTCTGTCTCCGTGCACATGTGTGTGTTCTTAGACAGTGAGCCACTTTCCCTGCACCTATCATGTTTCCAGAGAAAGGAAAAGGGAAAAAAAGAGCATTACCTAAAAATGCCAAGCCTTGACATCCCCCTCCCTTATCACTTGGAATTACAAAGCACACTAACTCAAGCAGACACAGGGGGGAAACTGTTGCACATTCTGTTGCAAAACAAACCGATTTTTTCTATTACCTTCTTAGGCAATCTCTAATGTATCTCTAATGCCATGCCATAAATTGTAGTCATAACATTCAGAGATGTATTGCAAAGACCAAGGTCATTGTTAATGTGACTGTAAGCCATCCTGCTGCAAATTACTTTAGGAGACTTTTACTTTGCATTTGTTGCAGGTACAGTATATAGTGGCAAATCAGTCTGAAGATTCAACAAGTGTATGAACCAGAGTGACCAAATTATCACTGAAATTCTATTTTATTCATTTTATGACATGCATGATCCTCATACAAAAAGGGACCAAATATGTTTCGCATATGTTTAAAAGACATATTATGCGTCTGAGGTTGTTTTACTAATTGTCAACTCTGTTATGAAAACAGAGTAGTATACACATGGTACTCAGCCACCTGGGGGTACTCAGTGTAATCTGGTAGGAGATGAGAGGGAAAAGAAGAATGGAACTGAGACAGGAGGGAAGACAGAGCAAGAGCAGAAGAAGAGAAGAGAAAAAAAGAGAAGCAGTGAGGTTACTCATCAGCTGGCAGAGATTTGCACAGGCATGGACACTGTTTTGTGCTCGTGAGGGGATCACTGTGGAGTCGTCACACAGACTCAGATCAAAGAGCTCTCTGACAGGCCCCTGATCTTTTCTCCAGCCAATATAAACCAGGGGGAAACTCTTTAGGAACCACAGATAATTCTGAATGTTTTCGGGAGATAAAGGGCACAAAGAAGTAGCAAGAATGGATGAATGAGTGATGTGGCCTCTTAGATATATATGATCTTTCTATATGGGAGAAAAGAGGGAAAATAGGAGAGAGAAAAAATAAAAGTAGATTCGATAAACTAAAAACTATCCCAAATGCTCCCAAAGTTGCTCCCAGCTGGCCCAGCAGTGCATGTGCGGACCCTACTTCTGTTTTCCACCTAAGACCGTAAATGTACAAACACACAAGGTAAAGGTTCAAACAGTTTTCTGAGATGTGGCTGATCTTTCACATTCCAACTGGCAAAATAGACAGATTTAATTAAATGCAATCCACTGCATCCACTCCATTCTACATCGCAATAAAAAATGAACACAGTTGCTCAGAAACATGTGGTTTGATAAGTGGGCCAAAAACGGATTCACAATGTCTTTATAAAAGCCTTTGTCGCCATATATTTCATTAAGCTGCAGTTAGCGTGTCCTTCATAATATTTGGACACTTGCTCTCCAAGTAGTGTCGATTAATCTCTGGAGCTGTGAGCTTGATAATAAACAGTCATCCTGAAATCAAACAGCCACACGTTTTTTCTCATTTATTTCATTGCTATCTTTTTCTTAATTACAAATATTGCTGTAACTATCGCTTCACTCGAGTATGAGGATGCTGAGGAAAGGAATGCAAAACCTCAGATTAAAATTTATTTTAAATTTCACAATGAATCAAGGCTGCCAAGTCAACTGTTGCTTGTGTTGCCACAGCTACTCTAGATACTCTAGTAGTTCTAGGCAGAACATCCAAACGGCTAAAAGATGTTCTTAGCGGCCCGTGCATCAAATTCAAATGCAATGACACATCAGCAAACGCTAATGTTTCCCCATCAGTGAAAACCGAATATTCATCAACAAATTGTCTAATTAAAATACTTAATATAATACAGTATATAGTTACTGCCTTTGACCCAGATAAAACAAACGTGATCCCATGTTAATTTGAATTGAATAACAACTTGTGCATTTTGAAGATGAAAGTTATTTGTTACATTGACATGAGCTCAAATATTAAGCGGGTCTTTCACATTGAACTAAATAATACATTCTGCAAATTTAATCGTAAGTTACTTTACACTCCCTAAAGCCTCATCAGCACTTGCAAAAAGGCAACATGATGAAGTCCAGAAGATGTGGCAACAATGAAGGGGGGCTCATTAATCCTTGCCTTTTCTGAAAGATTTGTGGCTTATTTCAGAATCCCTTGCATAGTTGGCTACTTCATATCAGTGAAATGGTTTCTGGATATCATTGTTGAAGCAATATTCTGCATTATGTAAAATCATTTCTGTGATAAGTGACATGAAGTTCACGCATACTTCTAACATTTTAGTTGCACAAAAATAGCAGCATGCTTGCTTTTTATGGCCTTTGAAATAAGGTTTGGCAACAGGCAGCTTAACGCCGGATGCAGAGAAAAATCATACCGACATTTTCCATAATGTAGCTACGCACGCAGCCACAGTCGGCCTTAGTGTCTCTGATCAACATCTCAAGCACGCCATTCAAGATATTACAACATATAGACTGACTGTGGTCTCTGATTATTCCTGTAGGCCTAATTAATTCGCAGAAATTACAGAAATGCTTGAACTATATAGAACAGTTGTAATGTCGCTGTCATGTGCCTTGACAGACGGGGAGACTTGTCCAATTACCTCCATATGATTTTACGCCAGACACCTACACAATGGCCGCGACCTCAGAAACTGCAGTGGCGGACACGTGCAACAAAACTTCGCCAAAATATTTCATATGACTCTCACGGCGGGGTTTTTTATTTATTTTTTTTCCCAGCATGCTTACATGTCTAAATGTGTCTCGCGCCGCAGCCCCTTGTCTGTGGGAGAAAGTAATGGCTTCTTCAGTCCTCCAACATGAAGTCTGGGTGACAAGGGGACTTCAATTACAACCTCGGAGAGACCCCCGGTTAAATTATTCAGTATGGACAAGGTTCACAGCGATAAACCCACGGGCAAATTAACGCGCTTGTGTGTGTGTGTGTGTGTGTGTGCGTGTGTGTGCGTGCGTGCGTGCGTGCGAGAGAGAGAGACACACACATGCCAGTTATTTGACTCAATCCAAAATATCGACTGTGTACACGACACTAAATATTCAATAAAATGTAAATCAATTGATCAGGTGGATATCAGTTTCACTACTCGTCCGATCAGTTTGTAGTTTAGGCCACTCTAGTTCAAGCTGATCATAAGCTGCAGGTGCACTCGACACATTCACTATTTTAAACGCGCATTAACAAAATGATCAACAATAATAAACGGCGTAAATTATTGATATTTTATATTAAAAAAATATATACACATGAATGTGATAAAAACAGAATAAATGGTATTTTGAACTGACCTTAAATGAAGACAGTAAGTAAAACGAATGACATAAATAGGCTGTTTTGTTTATCAAGGTTTAATTTAATGTACAAATAATGTGACCAACTGACCATGCCTCGTGTTAGACGTCTAATTCGAAAATCACACTTAAATCCGTAAAACAGATACGTTTTCGAGATTTAGCCAACAATTGCAATTACTGAGCCTTTCAAACACGAAATACACCCTTTCAATTAAACACGCAGAGAAAGAGAGAGACTGAGAATACAAGCAGGTCTAAAGTTAAAGGCTGTCACTCACACTACACTCCAAATCCTCTGAACGCACCGGGAGAAATTACGCGCAAAGAGAAACACTTTTCCTGGAAAAAAAAACATTGTTTTACTGCTGGCTTGGAGAGTATACGCTGGTGTTTGCCCGTTTAAACCTAAAGGGTTTGTGTTTTCCTGTGTCGACCTGAGAGCAGCGGACAGCTCCGTGCGCCCAGATGCTGCTGAGGCGGACTGAAGCTCTTCTGCTCTGATTGGCTGCCCGCACTGACAGCTCTGCACATGATTGCAGGAAGAGAAGCCCGACCCCCTTTCACTCTTGCTAAAGGAACCATTCATAAACTACACAAGTCCAGCTCACAGCTGAGTGTGGACGAAAAGTGAGCGGGGACACGGAGGAGAGAATATCAGCAAGAGGAGATGAGTGGTCACAGACGATGCTTTAGCCTTTAGCGTCTGCAGCCCAGGACACGGATGGTGACCCACAACCTGAATATGAATCTACCTAGCGGTGCTGGAAGTGCTCATGACTTGGACTGATATTTAGCACGCTATTACGTTGCATCCCTATCCGTTTCCTCCTCCTCACACTGACGTCCATCCGCTGCAAAAAGCAAAAAAAAAAAACTTTGATTACACACTTTTCCTGCACGGGGAAGCATTTGCCTCTGGCTTTACCGGTCAGCATTGGATCCGTCAACTTACTGCGACTCCCCGGTGTACAGCCCGGACCTCTGCCCAAACATGATCGCGACGCAGGCAAAGCTGGTTTACCAGCTAAACAAATACTACAACGAGAGATGCCAAGCTCGCAAAGCGGCCATTGCGAAGACTATAAGGGAGGTTTGTAAAGTGGTGTCGGATGTCCTGAAGGAGGTGGAGGTGCAGGAGCCCCGGTTTATCAGCTCCCTCAGTGAGATAGATGCGCGCTATGAGGGGATGGAGGTCATCTCCCCCAATGAGTTTGAGGTGGTGCTTTACCTCAACCAAATGGGGGTGTTCAACTTTGTGGATGACGGCTCCTTGCCCGGCTGCGCGGTGCTGAAGCTGAGTGATGGCCGTAAAAGGAGCATGTCGCTGTGGGTCGAGTTCATCACCGCCTCGGGCTACCTGTCAGCCAGAAAGATCCGCTCCAGGTTTCAGACTCTGGTGGCACAGGCCGTGGATAAGTGCAGCTACCGCGACGTGGTGAAGATGGTGGCGGACACCAGCGAGGTCAAACTGCGGATCAGGGAGAGGTATGTGGTGCAGATCACCCCCGCGTTCAAGTGCACTGGAATTTGGCCTAGAAGTGCAGCTCAGTGGCCCATGCCCCACATCCCCTGGCCCGGTCCTAACCGGGTAGCAGAAGTCAAAGCCGAAGGTTTTAACCTCCTCTCCAAAGAGTGCTACTCGTTAACGGGGAAGCAGAGCTCTGCAGAGAGCGACGCCTGGGTTCTGCAGTTTAGCGAGGCCGAGAACAGGCTGCTGATGGCCGGCTGCAGGAAGAAGTGTCTGTCCGTCCTGAAGACTTTGAGGGACCGTCACCTGGAGCTACCGGGACAGCCGCTCAACAACTACCACATGAAGACCCTGCTGCTGTACGAGTGTGAGAAACACCCGAGAGAGACCGACTGGGACGAGTCTTGCCTCGGAGACCGACTGAATGGCATCCTGCTGCAGCTCATATCCTGTCTGCAGTGCCGCAGATGCCCCCACTACTTCTTGCCAAACTTGGACTTGTTTCAGGGAAAGCCTCACTCAGCCCTGGAGGCTGCTGCTAAGCAGACGTGGAGACTAGCGAGGGAAATCCTCACCAATGCTAAAAGTTTGGACAAACTATAAAGTGATTGTAGAGACAGAGCCGAGAGACATTTTGGGATAAAACTTCAGAGAAGGACAAAGATGATTCTGCAACTGATTCTCCAAGCAATGTGAAAAAAAAAAAAATCAGTAACAAAATAATGCAGCGAGGAAACCACAAACCCCCCTTTTTAAAATGGAGCAATTGGGCCACTGCCAGAGAGAAAGTGAAGGTACATTTTCAGATAAATGTAATAACTTTCAGTTGTCTTCTTTAAATGTTTTCACAAAGTGAAGAACCTTTTATTTAAATATATGCACAAAATCGTTAAGTGAAAGAATAAAATGTAGCGTGCCAAGTTCGATTTTTTTCATTATGTGACTTAAAAAAAAAAGAAATGTTAATAAAATGTTGCAAATTAAATTACAACTTGGCCTCGTGTCTTGACGTGTTTTGGCAGCTGATATGACAGGCTGTTGCATTTTGCTTTGCTATTGTCTGATGAACAGAACCATTCAATTATTCATTTCCACGAGAGAAAGTTAACCCGTGATCAACACCGGGAAAAAGAAAAAGGAAAAACCGCTTTTGCGAAATTTAAAGATGGAATGTGCACAGCCGACTTCAGGCCATTAGTTATTTTTACAGCGCGTCACAGGCTCAAAAGGATTTTCGAATGAATGTAAATCAACGGGCTCATGTTAATATACAGGCCTGGGAGCATCTGTGCTCTCTGTTTTAACAGCAGCACAAGCAGAAGTTCTGCAGCAAAACTCCAGCTTTAGTCTGACTAATGCGGTTGATTTTAGATAATGCAGTGTGGCTTATATGTGGCCCTTATTGTCAGGGTTATTATTAAGAATATCTGATAGAAAAATCACATTCAAATAAATGGGGATATTATTTAAAAGCAGCATCTGTAAATACACAGCTGCACACATTTAAAAACAAAAACGACAATTTCAGGGAGTTAAACTGCAGCGACTGAACAAACACAACCACCTGTGGGTCAGCACGTATTCTGTATGAAGCTGGTACTAATCTAACTACTAAATTACTAGTATCAGTCCAAATGTGACTGTTTATTTTTTTATGAAAACGCTGTTTCCGTGCAATTGGAATTGTAAAAAAATAAACCTGCTTACCAGGAAAAAAAATATATGCTGCAGTCCTAAAAAAAGGGGACGATCATTGCTAATGTGAAGGCCTGATTTATGTGCCGTTATAAGTCAGTTTGATCATTTATTTATTTATTACAAAAACACGGAGTTTATCCCCACTAAACTGGTGTTAAATTTACTTTACAAAATATTCATTAAGAAAAAAGAGACAGAGTCGTTTTATATTCAAACCCAAAAATATTGCAGAGTAAAAAAACAAATGACAGCACGCGGTAAATTACATTTTCCCCATTTCAGTTGAAATATTGTAACTTCAACGACAGACTGACATGACACGAATACAACATTATCAGATAAAAACATGGAAACACACTTGGAGTATCTTTTTGCTTATTTAAAAGAATACACTTGAGATATGAAACACACTGTATTCAGTCAGTCTTCCATTCAAATGTAAAGCCTGCATGTAGCATTATAGACTTTCGAGCCTGGCTTCAATAAGTGACCATTTTAGACGTGATCAATGGGGCTCCAGTCTCTTACCTTTGGATCGATGGCCTTGAAGCCCGGCTCGTCTTCATCCACCTCGAAGTAGAGCTCGGAGGCGGTGATGGACAGCGTGCCTTTCACCACCACAGCCGGAGCCACCAGCTGCGCACTGGTGCTCAAGTTGACTGGGCCTGCAGGGAGAGACACACGCCGGTCAGGACACAAGCGGCGTGTCCTCCCTCTCCAAGTGGGGACATTTAAAAAATAAAAGCCACCAACGGTAAAAGGTAAACGTATAAAACTCAACAGGGGATTGCACCGAGCTGAAACACACTGTGGGCCTTCAATCCTGGATTAGGGAAGTTGATGAGTGGTAAAGATAAACACGCGAAAGATAATTTCAGTCTATTTTATAAGTTGAGGCCGTGTCTCCCACGAATCATGTTTATATCAAACTGCTTTGCATTGGAGTTACTATATAAAAGTATATTAAAACATATACGAGGCTAAAGGCTGCGGCTACTTCAAACAGTCTGTAGTTTTCCTCCTGTAATCGGTCATCTGCAGTAACTCGAGGAGTTCAAGAGAAGCTGAGAAACATGCAACACTCCAGTCTGCCTACTGTATCATACATGCGGACAGATCCTAAAATAAAATACTGCAGTATCCTAACCTCGCACTAATAACAGTGTAAAACTTTGCTGTTAACATTGAGTTAACTGTCAGAAAATCGACTGTCAGTCAGAACCCATTGATTGCGGGCGTTTGGGTGAAGCTCTGTTTAATCTCTCATCAATCTTAATTTATGCCAGTATGACAATGGGAGCCGGCTCAGGGGAGCTGTGGGTGGAAGCCCTGCCCGGCTCTGCGCATATGAGCCATTGTATTTGCAGATGTGCGCCGCGGAGAGAGGAGGCTCGGAGCCCGGCTTGATTTCCCTGAGCACCCTCACACTCGTGCACACGGATGGAATAAACAGATATATATTCATCCCTCTGCCTCTCGTGAACCCCGTGAGTACTGACATGTTATCCGTGGGTTGAAATAACATTTTTTTATTTTTTTTTTTGTTCCATTCAGTCAAAGACATTCAATTACACCTGAAGCAGACAGCTGCTTAAGAGAAGAAGCTGAACCTCTCCCGACAATCTCCACTCAGTTCTCGCAGTATACACATCACTTTATTAGACAGGATTCAACGTTTAATCCTATTGTGATCCAGTTGCCTTATTTTAATAGCGCTGTGAGCCCCATTAATGCAGCTTAGTCTGGTGGGCGCTGTAGCTGCACATACAAATGCGGATTACACTGCAATCCGATTAGCGGCTATATTATATTTAATTAAGATTATTTAAATAGCACATGTATCAAAAGCAACAAAGAACTGACAACATCGTGAGTTGGATTACATTTAACATAAAGCTGTGCTGGGGTCGTTTGATCAGGCTAATAGGCTCATGCAGGGGAGGTTTTATTTCTGTAATGCTGCTTTTCTTGAATCAGATAATGTCCCATTTCTGGGTAAGCAGTATCCTGGGATAAACTCGGCTACTGCTTGGATTTAAAAAAAAAAATGTTTAGAGTGTTGCTACTCAGGCCTGTGTGTATGTTTGTGAAGCAGACCTCCAGTGGCAGACAGAAAACTGCAGATACTGTGTTTTCACCAGCCCTCTCTAGGATAGTGGTGCTATAATAAAAGATTGTCCAGAGGTATCATGCTGGCTAAGGCTTTCATTAAAAGCCTGTTTTCCTTGTACGTTCGCACAATTAATGCCGAGATATCTTTAAAAAAAAAAAAAGTGTGATATCAAAGCAAAACAGCAACGTCATATGAGAAAATCAGTGAAATCCTATGATGGGAGATGACCTTATTTCTTTATTTTGTCTGGGCTGCAGGACAAACAACGCAGCAGGACTGGGAGGGGTGAGAATGAGATGAAGAGGATGACTCGTTCCTTTACCTGTTAAGTTCTCCAGGTCCTTCTCCTCTAAGGATGACAGAGTGTCATCGTCTCCGTCAAGTAATGTCTCACTCTCCGCGTTTTGATTTCCCAGAGCCTGACTCCTGATGGACTGCTTGCCTTTGAGAACATCCTCCTCAGACGCTGGAGGGGGGGAAAAGGGGCTTTTTATTTTACCTTTAATACATTACAGTTATGAGGTCATACAGTGTTACGCATGAAGTAACATTTATTTCATATTGTACTGTAGGTTAACACAATAAATCTGTTTAACTTTATTCAGTGAGGAGTTTAATGGCTTTCAAACTTTAAATGATCACGTTTGAGCAGATTTTATTTTTAACTGCAACAAAACATCTGACTCGGACGTCTTTTCAGTGTAAAAACAGCAATTATACAGTAAGCAACCATAACAAACGGTAAAAAAAATGACAAAGGAGGAGTCATTTTTACGTCACATCACAGATTCAGTACGAGCTTTTTCCTCACTGCCTTAGTTGAAGCTGCAGCCGCTAATGGTGAAGTGGTAAATAAAAAGAAGGCTTTCCATTCAAATGTGATTATCATTACAACCTCACATAAAATCAAAATGTAAGTATAATCTACAATTTTATTCCCACACATTGATTTGAAACTACTTAATACTTATGTTATGTATTTTTAAGACATTATCTTTATGGTATCTTGTTTTTGTGGAATTCCAAAGATGGGTGTAAACTTTGTTTAGCCAACAGAAAAAAGACCTTCTGTAAAGTGTAGTGGATTTACCCTCCAATAACACAATTTGCAAAGTCGATCAGCACTGATGTTTAACCTTGATTCATTGGTTAGGAGCAATGCTGACTTGCGTTGCATTTTCAGACTTGCAGAACAACATGCAGACAGGCAAACCGAAAACCAGGAGAACGAGACAGACATAAGACAAAATCTTAACCCTGAATGCATTTTGCCCTTAAAACATACATCAAAACAAAACATCATTTCACACAAAGATTATTCAAACATTATTCAAAATTGAGGGTCGCACACTGTCCATTTTGATTTCAACTGAAAATGACAAGAGGTTCCAAATGGATTATTTAAGAAAAATGGTAATCTGCAAACATTTACAGAACCCTGCATTCCCCAGTGGTGCATGGGAAGGATCCACAGTACAAAGGCTAGCTGGCAAGTCTTCCCTCTTTGTAAACATAGCTGGCGATATAGTGAGAGCTTTCGCTGCTTCTGTGCACATTTTCTAATCCAGCATTCTGATAAACACAACACAGTTTTCATCCAGGGAGCCGGTGAACACATACCGAGTGGATTTATTTCAACAACACCTGAGGGGAGATCAATTGCACTTCCTAAAAATGCACAGCCATGTGGCCATATACTTTTAAACTGCTACAAGAGCTGGGATAAAAAATCTCTTGTCATGGAAAATATGCAGCTCACTGATATTTAGAATGGTCTTCCTGTAATTAAGCCTCCCTGGAGGATTCTTTAGTTAGCAGCACTGAAATTACTACCAGCTCCTCTAATACGTACCACATGCCATTGTATTCACACCAAGCAAGTGGACAGGGGACTTATCAAGAGCTTAAAGAACAGAGGTGCATTTGAACTTCTTTGCATTTCACTGTAAACATGCTCAGTAACTCTCACCCCAATATGCAAGTACTACAAACATAAACTGTCAAGCCCTACAAATACACAGTCTGATGCAACTAAACCTCGTGACTGCGCTGATCCAAAACAACGCTCCCTCTATTACCCTCAAGTACAAGTTATTAATAGTTACTCAGTACAATATACACAGAAGAAGTGCAACAAAAATAATGACCATAATGCTGACTTATTGTTTGGCCGAGTCTGTCAGAACAACAAGAAAAGTTATTTTGACCAGAGTTATGTCACTTATCACCAGGCAGACATGAAAGAAATGGGCACATAAGTGACAGGCTACATGCTTATATCCCAGTCTTTCTGTTGCTGAAGTAGATGCTGTTTGTTTTTTTATTCTTTTAATTTGACAACTTTGAGGTTTTAATGTGTGTGTGTGTGTGTGTGTCTGGGGATTTATGTGGAACATGCAAACTCATGAAACAAACTTTTATCAGTGGGACTTTAACCATCAAAGTGTGTGAGTGAATTAACTAAAATTAACTAAAAGTGTTAATGAGTAATATTAATAGCAATGACAAAGAAAAAAGAAATAGATTTTTTTAGATGTAAACTCACAATCAAATAAATAAAATTCAGGGTGTCATTTAAATTAAAGCATAAGTCAAAAAGATTACGACGATAAACAATCCATGCAAAGAGCAGGCGTGCCACATTAACAAAAAAATCTGCCAGGGAACTTCAACCTCATCACTCATCATGCAGCGAGCAGAAAACGTGCATAAATCCCAACAGGTTATACTTTTTCCAAGACCCCATTTCCCAACTGAGAGGTTCAACTACCTGCTTATACAACTCAAGGCTTGCATGGTCACAGCAATTAAATTGTCAAAATTAACAAATTTGTTTTTAACGGGAGCGTAGCCAGGAGTGTGGTCATGAGGCGAGTATTGATTACCAGAACAGAGACATTAGTCTTCAGGTATTTACTCTGCCACCTCTGGTACACGGGCCCTGGACCAGACCAAATCAATCCCCAGAAAAGATGGTTCTTTCCAGCCATAAATACATAACAGCCTACTCAAGCCTACTGGCAGCCACACACTCTCCTGTGGAAATCATCTTGGCGCAGTATGAATGATAACAGTTGTCCATGTCCTTAATGCAGAAATGCAAATTTCTCTCCATGTTTAAAGGAGAGGACATACATTCTAAAAAAGGAAAAATACGACTTTGTTACTATAGATCACTCAGTAAAAAATGCTAAATATTTTCCATTGCTTCTAATTTTATGATCATGCGTGACATTTGAACAGTGCAGCCACAAGTAGCTAGAAAATTAGGGTAAATTCAGGCTTGATCTTATACTAAATATTTTCTTAGGGAGTGAGACTGCATTTGCCCCTCTGCATCTGATGAATATAATTACAGCCAGATATGACCTTTGTGCTCCGTTTGAAAACTCAGCCCTGCATTCTCATCTTGAGCTGCACTTCCGTAACAAATGTCGGGTCGACTAAAACAAGACGAAAGGTTACATCAGAAAATGGATGCCGTCAGGCTTCAATGTCAGAGAGTTATTTTAATGATATATTCCCATACTTCAGCCAGGCGGTATATGCTCTCTTGAGGTAGCATACCCTTGCCACGACTGGCTGCTGGCTATTTTTACACAGACTTGACTTTGAAACCAAATGTTGTTTGCAGGAATTTGTCTTTTTTTCCCCCAGTGATGAATATATGCAGCACATAAGCTGAAGTAGTTTAGAATAAAATTGAATACCAGACCAAATACCTGAATAACCATCTCACAGAACGCCTTCGACACATTTGATCAGCTAAAAGAAGTTAATGACAGAACAGAAGTGATGTGTCTGTTCTCTGTCAGGAGCTAGCTGAGGGGAAAACGAGGAGGAATTAAGATGGAAACCAAGCGAAATTCAGGGGCTTGCTGCAGAAGAACAGCGACCAGCTGGACTCGGGCCTCGGTCTCCAGCTGCCGCCACGCTGCAGCCATTACTGCAGACCAGAAGTCTCCCAGGATCCTGGGATCCCCAACACTTATTGCTTTTAGATCACATTCTTATTGACTCCTGTCACACCTGCCATTTGTCTTTGGGAATGATGTCACATTTAAGCGGACTTTTGCAGGTGACACATTGAGGACATTTTTGGTCCACAAATGGCCATTTATTGGTCAGAGTAATTGATTGAGCTGGTAAATGTAGGCCCAGCATGACGATGATTGCAAACCCTGGTGTGTGCTGGACCTTTGCAGAAATGAGGGATTACATGCACTCTAGGAGAGAAATGCGACTCCTGGTGTTAATGCAGGGACATGTGTCATTTAGATATTGTGGTTATAAGTGACTGCTGGGAATGTTAAATCGTTCTCAGACAAGGTTTATTGGAAATCGGCACCTGTCTCCACAGAAACAATAAAATATTGATCTGACCTGTTCCAATACTAAAGAAAAACTAATCAATGTCGGTAGTTTTAATGACAAATCTGTACTTTGGGTTATAGCATCCTAAGAGGCTTTGAGTGGATTCTTTCTTCAACAAAAATCTTTGGTAGACTGCAATTTGCGTTTCGCTAGCATAATATTTATCCAGGGGGACCAATATAACTTATTACTGTCTAAAATTAAATCAAATTCACAGTAATTATACACCTCAAAATATCTGAAACTTTGACTACAAACGGTGTATATTTTAATGTGTTTACCTCTAATCTAGCAAATGATCCTGCAAAAGAAAGCATCAAAGACATGAATCCCAAAATTCATTCAAACACAAAAATCTCAATAAGGGGGAAAAAAATAGAGGGAGCATGAATGTTACTTACCACTGATATCAGCCACTGTTATGCAGCGAAGAAAAAAGGATGAAGAACATTTCATATTTCATCTCATTCATAGCCACTCAGTTAAAAACTGAATTTCTGAGTAAAGCATGCTAAGACTCGGGTTGATTATTAGTCAGCTTTGCATAATGGCTGGCAGGGTCTGAAATTACCTTTGTGAAATTCAAATGAGGGTGCTATTTTACTGCGTCTTGTGGTACAATAAATCTTTTATTGCAACGGGAAGACTAATTTTTATTACCTTGTACCTGGTGCTACCACCAAGAGAGTAAGAAAGGGAGGGCAAACAACAGGCAGGGGCTTGGTAGATGGGACTGACCGTGTTCGGCCGCGGCTTTGAGAGTAGCCTCTGAGTGAGTGGATCCGGAGGGGTTCCTGATGAAGCGGCGTCGCCGCCTTAAATCGTCCTCCCAGTAGTCCAGGCGCCAGAACTCCCTCGGCCGGCTGCAACGAGACAGAGGTAGCACATGTGTTAGCAATTACCAGCCAGCATGGTATAGCAGCCCAGCATTAGCACTCTGTCCAAGCAAGCATGCATAAAGCCAGCATTGTGTTTGGTGGTTTTTTTTAACCCTTAGAGTCACTCTTTAAAAACAGTCACTGTGGCACAAGCTTAGACCCCAAATCATTGTATCCCTGTCCTTGACAATGACAGTATCTCCATCTCAGAGGATAAGGTGTTCCCTTCTTTTGCTTTCTTTTTCCTCCTCCTCTCTTTGAGAAGGTGAACTGCGCACTGAGTACATCACAGTGGAATGAGCAAACGACAACAATATTTTCCTCACACTTTTGAGGCACGTGCTTCCATTCTCGGCTCATTTCAAGCCCAGCAGGATACCTCTTGTCAGGACTCATGGCTAGCAGGATAAGGAGAAGGCCATTACAAACACAGAGGAGGAGGTGGATAGCATTACCAATATTAATCAATGTCTACAGCACCCATTTTTCTTTGCAATTTACATCTCCCTTTAGCAGTAAATCATCTTGCTCTCTGGAAAAGAAAGTGTTAACTTTTAATGAGGAGTCACTGCCACACAGCATTGTGAATGTACACTGAACCTGTCAATAATGAACTATCACTTCTATTTTTGAAAGTGATTTAATTAAAATATAATCTAAAATATTCATTGCCCATGGCTTGGAGGCTCAACAAAGTGTAAGAAAATCATTTTCCACTTAACATAAGAAATGTTCTTCTTTTCCAGTTTAAACGGTTTTTAATTTGAAAAACATTTTAGTCCACAACAAAGTTCATGTGTCAATTAGTCAGCAAGACAGTCCACTTTTTAAAATGTAAAAAGAGCTCATGTGTTTATGTAATGTTATGATTGAATGGTTAACAACTCAGGTGGGGAGGGAAAAACAACACGTACTTGGGTCTTCAGTGAGACGAAATCCCGACTGTCTGACTCAAGTCAAATAGTAATTTTGCATGGACTAAATGTGCTCATAGACAGACACATGTAGGAAGTAAGGAAATCCTTGTCTAGGCTTGCCCTGGAGTTACTTTTCTTGGTTTTTGGGTCACCATTACATGTTCCTGAGACCCACTGCAGCTATTTAACATGGTCCATGAAATACTGTAATTGTCTATAATTCTGCTGTACTGTGTGAAAAGTGAATATAAGACCAGTGGGATTTACGCTCTCATGAAATATACAGTAAATTTAAATATATGCTACCTACAAACCATATATGAGCCCTATTTCACAGACTAACCTTTTTTGAGAGGATTAAAACCAAAACGAGGCAAAACTAATGTGGCAGGAACCACATACCAAGGTTTACCAACAATACGAAACATTTCTAAAATAATAAAAACAAAACAATGATCAGGTTATTCACACGTGGCTGCAGTGTATCCTGTGAAGGTGTAGGAAGACACAGTTTATGGTTTCAGTGGCAGAAGCTATGACGGGAGAACCCCAGCATACTTTATGGGATCTACTCTTGAACGCTGCTCTGGCCGGGGGCTCCTCACAAATCTTCAGTCCAACACCAATGATCACACAGGGGCCTCTAAAAGGGAAAGGAGCTTTGCGCAAGAAAATAAATACAATTTCCAAGCGAGTCCTTTAAAACCCTGCATGTCCTGGCTAATGAAAACCATTGATTATTTGATTTATCTGGACAAAAAAAAAACTTTCTCAAAAGGCTGGATTACTGCTGCTCATATCTTAAGTCTGCATGTAAAGCACTCTGCAGAGTGCATTCAAGTCTGTGTACAGAAGACGGCCATAGAATACAACTACGGTATGAGAAGACATTTATAAAATGACATAAATTGGAATATAGATTTTGTATATTCAGAGCAGTGAATCAAGAGAAAGAGTGTGTGTGTGTGTGTGTGTGTGTGTGTGTGTGTGTGTGTGTGTGTGTGTGTGTGTGTGTGTGTGTGATGTGTGTAGAATGCAAGTTGGAAAGACACAAGGGAAGCAGGTCTGTGCAGGACCAGATTTCTCGCCAGCGACAAAGACCCTGCTCCATGTTTGCATGTGATAGTCTCTGAACGCAAATGGCCACTTCATCATCCTGCCTGCAATGGTATTCATCTATGAAAATAATTATCAAGGTTGTGCATGGCGCACAGCTCCGAATCAGGACACACTCGTCTCTCATCTCATGGAAGAGGGGGGTCTGTCCGATTCACACAATACACATTAATCCATCAAGAGGGGAACCATTGGCTGGAGTAATTAGTCACGGCATGGGGGGGACCACCTCTGCCAGTCATATTCATCCAGCACACCATGAACAGGCGACAATGGAAGTCCTAATGATGGGGTGCTAGAAGAGGTGGACGCACGATGAAAGATACCTCGTCATCAATCCGCAATGAGAGTGCCGCCGTAACAAGAATGGAGATGTACAGCGCTATGCAACCCCCATACCACACACCGAGTGTGTTTCCACAAAGATGATAAATTATTCAGAGCTCATCCATCCTCCTAGGGCATCCTTGGCAGAATTTACTGAAGCACCATTCTTCAAAATAACAACAATTAAAATAACAAAGGGCCAGCGTTGTGCTGTGGCTCACGCCAACCACTTGTGTAATTAGTAATTAGTTCGGTCATAAAAGGTGTCTGGAAGGCCCGCTCGTTAAGCCTGAAGTGACTGTTGTCTGATGATGAAAGTGGGGGAGAGACAATCTGACAGAGGGAGTGTGTGTTCTTTAAAATCTGAGCAAGATTTAAATATATATCACTGCAAGCCTTCCATGCAAGCTCTGAGTTTGGGTGCATTGTTGAGCCATACCAAGCCTTTCTAATGTAGACCACATTGGCTACTGATGAAACAGGGTCCAGAAAAGCTTTATGTGAGGTAGTAAAGAGTAATTACCTTTTTTTTCTCCGTCTTTTTTAAACATCATTTGGATGCTCTTCAGGAGTTGTAAATTTGAGGAAGTTTACCAACACAGGACAAATGGGGGAGCTCAGGTTTCTGCTTTTATGTGGCCCTGATGCTCCTTTCTCCCTGATCAGTTAACAAAACAGTTATGCCTTCAATTGAATAAACTCAACACAAACCATCAACACGCTGCTAGGAGATATTTTACTGGTGGGCTCTTTAACATTTCAATTGCGCTACTAAATTGTCCATTTACATCAAAACAGAGCAGGCGTCCAAGTAGATCTGGCATGGTTAGGTGACATACACAACAAATGTTCAGTATGAGAGCTGGTTCAGGATTAATGAAATGCTTGTTTGGAAAGAACAGCGTTTAGAAAAGCAGAGGACCAAGTGAACTATGTCCTCTACAATTAACTATTCCCTGAAACATGGGCGCTGTCGAGAAGCACAAGCAAGAAGCACATTTATTTACAAGAATGTGTAAATGGCCGTATGATACGACAGCTGATGACTGAAATCCCATTATTTGAACATAACAATATACGTTGTATAGTATCGATAGTTAGCCAAAATGCTATTGTTACAATTTCAACCAAATTAAAAAGACTTCACTTTTTTTTTTTTTATACATTAATCTTTGACATGAGTCTCAATATTTTTTTCTTTCCTTTGCTGTATTGTGTTACAGCTGCACCAACCCAATTTCCCTAGGGGGGTACTAAAGTTTAATCTCATCTTAAATATAATACTAATCTAGCAAACCCTAAAATAAAGAAGACCCAATCCAAGTCACCGTATATTTGTGTGATTAGTGGGTTTCTAAGTAGTTGTGTATGAGGGCCACCACTGCTTATCATTATCAGTTTAAACATGTTAATAGATTCTCCCTGCAGGTCCTAAAAGTTTGATAGCGCTGCCATTTCTATGGCACAATTGTTCGTTTGCTGACATGGACAAATGACTGCCATCCATCAATATTCAATCAGACAGGATTGTCCAGAGACAGATGCATCACAGGGTTTTCTCCATTTTCAGAAAATAAAAAGTTGTTGTTTTTTTGTTTTTTTTTAAACCGACATTAGACGCTGATATTAAAATAAGAAAAGCATCTGATTTCCTTCCAGATTATTTTATATTATTTTATTTGAATTCAGCTTTTATGGAAAGGTAGAATTTACCTTGAGTGAATATGGAGAGGTAAAAAAAATACTACTTTTTTTGCACGAGTGCATCTTCAAAGCATTTGATATTATGTAAATAACAACATGACCTTTATCATAGCAAGCAGGACATGCAGAGTGAATATGCTTTCATATATCACCACAAGCGACTACACTTTGGCAGAAACAGTCATTCATAACCTTTCTGCTAAATTAATTTGGGTACAGTCAATGAGACCTGCATATGCAGAAGAGATTTCTCTCCTTGCTTATTTTATATTAATGCCAGTTCCTATTGGTGGCCCTCAAATTGCTCAAACATTGCTGCTATCCACAAGATCATTTTGCTTTGATTTGCATAAACCATGTGTTTAGAAGAAACGGGAGGGCAGAAATAGATTGAGGATTTGTCATGTTGAGGACTGGTTGCTTGAGCCTGGCTCTTTGTCAAACGGTGGCAGCGATCACCTCGATGGTATCTCCAGACTCAAATTAAAATGAAACAGGACCAAATACCTTCCCACTGAAATTGTTTGGCATGATTAAGTCTTGCCGAAGTGATTTTCTACATGTGCATTAATGCTTATCCTTCCCACTCCAATGAGGGTTACAGGAGACCATCTACATGTGTGTATGTTAATTCACCTCAGCTAATGTTGTTTACAAGATTTACCAGAGGTAATGTTAGGGTCACAGACCCCGCAACATTTCCATCTTATCCCCTTAAATGACAGTCTACATGTAATTTTGCCCCTCCTTATTATTAATCACAGGATCAAGTCATTTAATTTATCAATTTAAATATGGTGCAATAAGTGATTCAACACCATCAGATCTGAGGTGAAGAATTTGTAAAAAACAACAACAAAAAAAACATATCTAATAAAAGAGTATACACTTGATTGAAGAGAAAGAAAATTCTAAATCTTGGCTTACATATGAGCCAAGGAATTCACACACACTGAACCAAAGTCCATGTACATTTACATCCTTTTCTTTCGTCACACTCTTGTTAAGTCCCTTTTCACTGAATTTGCTGCTAGCACACACGAGTGCACACACTCTCATTACCAAGACAACATAAGCACCTACCACTCCTCCCAATTAACTCCAATTTATCCAAGAGCTTTCAAAAAGCGATCTGAAAAAAAAAAAAGAGGGAGTGATATTGCATCTCTGCAACATCACCGGCTTGTGAGGATCAAAGTACTCCCATGGGTGGGAGGCAAAAGGCTCCGACTCCCCACAATGCAGTGCAGCCAAATGAAATAATGCAAATCGAGCCCTAATTACCACCAGCTTAGTGTGCAGCTACCAATTAGCAGCAATTACACTCAATGTAAATTCACCAACAAAAAGCCAGACAATTACACAATGATTATATCAGATTTCATGGGAGGTAAAAGGAAAAGTGTTGTGTTTAGTACGGTAGTAAATATTGACCAAAGACAGGAATGTTTAACATGCTGTGAAAAAGCTTTTTCCAAATCAAATGAAAAATGTTGCAGGACTTCTACTTCATTTTATTGTTTAATGTTAAAATAGCATCATGGCTTGCCTTGTTAAAATGATCTAAGCATCAACTACATAATAAATAGTATATACAGACTTCCTCTGCTGCATCGTGAAGTGGTACCATCTGTATTTTTGATGAAGAGTCACATTTTTCCTGTGATTTTGACAACATGCATTTAAGGCCATTTATCACCACTACTGCGAGGTAATGAGGGCATCCACTGGACCGGAGTTGCATAATTCTGCCATTACTGGCCCATTGTAATAATCTTCTGACCTCTAGCTTTCAGAGCTGATCTTGAATGGTATGACAAATCTGAACACATACCCACGTTTCCAACACACTGCAAAAGAAAAACAGTGGAGAAGCTCAAGGTCAGCAGTGATTGTGGAGATTGAGAAGAAGTTCACATTTCTGACACAAGCATTAGCTCATGTTTAACCTTGCAACTCAAAAGCCAAAACCAGTGAGGGGTCTCGCATAAAAACTCACAAAAATACTAATTTTGAAACAGTACAATTTTTAAACTTTTTCAAAAGCAAAAAATCATAAATGTGATTTTGAAACTACACAAAATTGGTCAAAATTAAATTGATCTTGCTTGGTAGACTAAGGAGTTTACCGATAATTTAACAACAAGCAAATAAGCATCGTCTCCTCTCCCTTCTGTAAACTGTCTGTTGTCTGTCCTGCTTCACCGTGAAGCTATAAGGCTCTGCAATCTCATCTAGCGAAGCTGTCTGCTATTCATGAGCACCTCCTCCCCTCTCTCCATCATATGGCTGTGCCCATTATACAGCACTTATAGCACAGTGTGTGTGTGTGTGTGTCTGTCTGTGTCAAGTGCAGCAATTCCATTGCAAGGTGATTGAGACGATCATATAAACAGAAGTCTGACTAACTATAATGGCCATGTAGTTATCGCTTCATTCGAGAAAATAATCTAAAAGAATAAACAAAAAAACATCACCCCTGATAAATGTCTTCAATTTAAATAAAACATTTTTATTTTGGTGATTATGTTGTTCATATTGGAAGTTTTGTATAGTTTAATATTGCTTCTCATCTCATGACATCGGACATTATACCAGAACATTAGCTTGATCATACAGTTTTATGCTGCTTATAGCATAATTAGACTTTCTATAGTAATAGCTCGTATACTGTATGTAATACATTTCGAAGTCCGTTTTTTGTTCTCATTCTAATTCTGTTTTCTGTTGCTAAAATCTGCAAAATTTCAACTAACACAAAATCCCTCCAGAATGAATACAACGCTCTATCTGTCCATCTATTCTCAATATCACTTCTTAGCATCACAGAGCTTGCACACATCGAAAACTCCCCTGGTCTTGTCCTCTTAGGGTGGTGCTGAACTTGAACTCAGACACAGGGATGGGGGTGTAAAGTAAATCTTGAGCAGGAATACAAGCTGAAGATCTATGAGTACAGGATGATCCTCCGTCTTCCACCCTCTATGCCGGGGACACTGGTATTTTATGTGGCCTTTTTCCTGCTTTGGTTGCACAAGAAAGTGCTGGATTCTAAAGATAAAGGCGCTTTTTTGGCAAATGGTGAAAGTAGCAAAATAAATGACCCGCTGGTCCCATGGTGTAATTACAGTGGCTGGAAGCATACCAATCTATCACCAGAGAGGGGAGGGGGGGCTGACACGCTGCAAAGGGGTTAGTCAAAGGAGATAGCCTTTGACTAACTACTGGCCCCGGACAATCGATACTGTGCAGATATTGCATCCAGGGAGAAAGGAGGGGAAAAAAGCCCTAAAAACTTCCCAAATGGTTTTTCATTCAGATATTGATCAGCACCCTTTTATCATGACCTTGCTCCACCAAGGCCATATACTTTCTTAAGGGTATATGAAACTCATAAATCTGAGAGTTGCTACAGAATCACACTGGGCTGTGAGCAGCGAGGCAGCGGCGCAGGGAGGTAGGATGGTGTAATTGGTCTTTCTGGGATGGCGGCCTTCTTTCATTCTTCATAACAAGGATTCCATTACATTTCTGAGCTGCCAGGAAGGGACGGACAAAACTGATGGTGTAAAAACAAAGAGGAGGATCTAAAAGATGTAAATGGGTTATAGGATAAATTGGTGAAACTGGAAACCTCTTGTCGATTCTCACCTCTAGTTTCTGTGACACACGAAAGCAACCTATCACTGTACATTTCTATGTAGCCCAGTTCACAACCGTGGATACTTGGACCCCAGGTTAGTTCTGCGGCTGCTAAGGTTACGAGGAAAGTTTTCAGAGCAACTCAGCTCATTTGGAAAACAAGAAATTATCTGGTAAAAAACGTATTTCACGTTTGTGTTTAATGAGGAAAATAAACACACAAATGGGATTACAACTGAGACTCTTTAGTGTATTTATTGTCACAATAACCAATAAATTAGCAGCTATGATCGGTTGACCGCACAGCACACAAGATAGCTAAAGGCTACATTGGTCCACCTTCTGTCACTACAAGTGGTGGAAGTGAACATGCAAACAAGCAAAAAAAGTCCAAAAGAGATCCACTATTAAATAATAAATTGTAAACATCCAGTTTAAAATGAATTCAAATGAACATGTTTGCTACACGACAAGAGGTACCAAAACTAAATGTAAAATTTAGGGGGGGAAAATTAATTTAATAATTGCCACAACAATGATTAAAAGTACCAGTTTTAACTTAACCACTTTTTGTAGTCATTTTAAATGATCCACCGAGTGTAATTATTTGAGTCTACACTGCAACACTTAACCATGCTAACATATGGACATCATCAGCTGTTAATATGTTCCACCATGACACTTTGTTACTATTCCTTACAGCCCCAGCCACTGTACTGTATATACAGTCGAGGTAAATGTTATCATTAAGGCTATATTCTAATTCATATCCATGAGCCAGACTGCACGGTAGGGCCTTCGTGGCACGTTATTTTATGTAACTGATGGAACGCAAGTCTGTCAAACTTGAAACAGGCTCCGCAGAGATTTAAAGAACGTCCTTTTTGTCCTCGTCACAACTTTTCTGTCCCAGACACATGTCACTGCGCATGATTAACGAGGTGGAGGGTTTCACGTTAAACCCGTGTAAGGACTTTGGTGTTGGAGATCCCAGCGTGATACAAAGAGTCGTTTACAAAGATGAACATAACTGAAGGCAGGCTCGCATTGCTTCGTGCAGTATGTTTACGCTATATGTTTACGACTGCATCGAGGCAGATGGATGACCAGAACTCGAGCCCCAGCTAATTGGTTTTGAAGTAGTCGGGACCTGGACGAAAGGAAACAACTGTCTCTGCCTCGTATGAGACTGGAGCTGCTGACTGCTACAGCTGCCACTGCACAGTACATCGGGTCACGTTTGTGTTTAGACTGCAAGTATTTATAAGCAAACCAAAAGCCATTATCAGTTAAAATGACCAGTTAAGTACTGTACAAAGTAATGGACTATGTAAAGAAGGGTTCATTTCAGAGATGATCTACTGTAAATGCAATTTAACAGCCATCCTGGCTTAATTTTGGTGATTAGAATACAAATAATAATCAAGTGCTCTGTAGAAAGGTAAACAGTGGAAATAATTCCAATTGGAAAATCTGGTGTAGAAATCAGAATCACGAAAGATTGGGGATCCAGCTGTTTATTCTATTCCCAAATACAACAAAGGCAATCTGATGGTCAGATAAACCAGCAGCTGCAGAGTTTTCCATCCAGCAAACAAGACACACTCTCAACCTTTTACATACAGATTTGTGCAATCACTCATCTCTATGGTTTAGTATATACTGTAGCTAGAGGAAAGGATGTGGGGGGAAAAATGCCCGTCTTGTCTTTGTCGCCATCTCAACTTTTGATGCTTCAGTAACAAATATCTTTCTCATCCTTTGTTCCATCCATCTGCCTCTCTCTTTCTCCGTCTTCCTGCGCCTCTCGACTCGTGCATTTCCGAGAGTCAATGTACTCTAAACAGTTATGTTCTTGTTTCCTATGGTTATAATCTCCACTGACGTGCTGGAGTCCCATTTCCTTTTTCAGCTCTGCATGCACAGTACCAGCGCAGTCGTAACGTAGAGTGTGTCCATAAAACACACACACGCAAGGCAGCGCAGACATTGTGCAGACCTCAGCTTTAACACATGCATTACATTCAGTATTATGTATCATAATTGTGATTTAAGTCTGGAATGAAAGCATACAAGTAGAGATGAATTTGGCTGCCGCAGTTTCTCATGCAATCCTTTTTTTTTTTTTTTTTTTTATAAATACTATGTGAACATGAAGGTCCTCACTGTAGTAAGCACAAGTCCACGATATGTTCAGAGCATAATTAATTGATTACTTGGGAGGGTGATACAGTGGCAATATAGAAGAAGGGGCTCAAAACTAACAAGGCCTGTTTTGAGTACAGTGCAATGAGCAGTAGTGCTGCTACTATAAGGTTGATTTTTGTCTGTGGAAAAGTTGATGTCAGATATTTCAGGGCATCAACCAGAATTAGGAATATCTTGATGCGACTGTCATCAACACAGTCTTAATGAGGTCGATTAGCTGGGATTTTGCGCTTTAAAGTCGTAATAAATAAGACCTAACTTGAACTTTGATAGTAGCTTATTAAGAAAGGAATATTTACTTTCATAGAAAAATGACCAAGATACGTTTTTAGGGGCTTTAACAACAAATGTGAAAATCGATTAATTGTTTATAAAAGGAAAAATGCCAAACATTTGCTGGTTCCAGGTTCTTAAAACGTGAGGATTTGCTGCCTCTCTATACCAAAAATTTAACATCTTTGGCCATTGTACTGTCCGACATAACAAGCGGTTTGAAGATGTTGGGCAGAGTTGGGCCGTAGACAATTGTGATAGGCATTGAGAATTATTAATTAACAATAAAAGGATAAATCCTTCATCATAAGATATAAAGTGATAATGAAAACAATTCTAACATTTTACAGCCTGAACAAAAAAATCAATTAATCATAAAAAATTATCACAAGAGTAACTTATAATGAAAGCAATCGTTAGTTGCAGCTCTCGTGAGCAACAGAAAATGAACACACAGTAGTAGCTTCTCTGCACTTACTCTGTTTATGCGTCACATACAATGCTGTATATCTAATGGAGATATTGTGTAAAGGAAATAATATTTCTTTTATTAAAAGAGAACCAAAAAAACAAAAACCTCAAGTGGTATGACAAACCCTCCTCAGTATATTGTGCAGACACCATTTCAAACCATCTTTTGTGTCATTAGAGGATAGGAAGGAAAAACCTTTTATAACTGTGAACGTTCTGCTCCGGCTTCTTTCCCTCAATAGTGCGCTGGCAAAATGACATCACACAAGATAAAATAGTAATGCTAATATCAATAGTTTGTCCATTACAGGTCAGCTAACTGTCCAGCAGAACAGTTACAAAGCTGTTCGTTTTCGATCTCACAAGGCCGATCAATACGGGGGCATACTGTTTCAATTTTGCCGGCATTGATTTTCTCTATAACACTCCAACCCTAAAGCATTCGTCTTTCTGAAGGAAGGATGATTTGATTTACTGAAGAAAAATTGGAGTGCACATCACAAAGATTTTTTGCCGGGCGGGAGTGTGACATGCCAAAAGATGGATGTCCCTTGGCTGGGAAGCCTCTAGCCTAAGGGCGTCCATTAGAGCAGTGGAGCTGCAGAAAATGAGCTGCTTATATGAGGGAGGAGGAGCAGAGGGAGAGGAGTTGGTGCTCGAGGTGTGTGTGTGTTTTGGGGGGACTAGCTGTAGGTGAGGATTGTTGGAATAAACCAGGAATAAAAAGGATGCTGATGCAGCTTTAAAAAGAAAAAAGTAAGACAAAGTAGGAGAAGAGCAAATGCGAAGGAGTGTACCTAAACCTCTGCGTGTTGAATAATGTTTCCATTTGCCTCAAACAGACTGGCTACATCAGTAGATTGTCAACAGCAGCTCTGGATAAAAAAGCGTTAACACAGCTTCTTCATCCCACCTCAACCGTTTTTTTAGCTCTAGCCACCTTCCTTTTACTTCCCTTGCTTCCTGCATCCAGAGTGAATTTCCATGGTACATTAGTCAGCCTATTAGAATGCAATAAAGAGAAGGTATGAGAGGGGAAAAACAGGAGAGTAGAGTGTGTCCCCGGGGACAGTGAGTTGGCGTTCTCCATCATCTGCCCTCATCTCCCCTCTCTGTCCGTCGACTTTGTCTAGGTGTCATATACATGAAAGATGATTCCTGACCCAAATAAACACAGCAGCAGTCTGGATGCTCAGTGGACCCGAGCTCAAAGAAAGGAAGAAAGAAAAAACTGAAGAGATTTGGAGAGAAAAAAAATGACATCTGCCAGTTGTTTCATTTGTGGCTATCTTGCTTGCTGTTCATTTACTTTTTTTCTTCTCTTAAAAAGACAGCAGGCTGGCATGTTGTACACCTGAGTCTCAAGGCACTGGGACACAAATGTATGGATGAACAGGTTGTCGACCTATCTGTCTGGCTGTGGATCTGTCTATGCCTTGTCACGCGATGACAGGCAAGGGCACAAAAACGATAGATACTGCCTCTGTCTGGTGGAAGGAATCATCCCTGGACGCCCGGTGATACAACTGAAGTAGATAGTGAAACAAGAAAGAGCAAAGGACAAGGAGTGAGAGAAAAGGAATAAATAAATTGTATGTTGTGATGAAGAGAAAGGAGGAGAGAGAGAGAACATCAGACAGAGGAAAGAAGAAGCAGGGGAATGGAAAAGGGAAAATCACCTAACACCTCTTTTCTCCAGAGGCCAGGGCCGCTGTAAGCTGGATATTAAGACACAAATTGCATTCAGGCGGGTCACACTATGTCAGAAGATATTAGATGCCTGCCGTGAGGAAACAACAATTCCCATCAGCTTGTGAGAAAATAATATTTTCATTTTCAGACTCTTTATTGAATGGAAACTTTGGGGAATACGTTTTTATGGCGTGTGAGCGGGCGGGCTTGGATTTTACACACAAGCAACAAAAGGTCGTAATCATAGCTGCGCATTGTCTTTGTGTTCCTGGATTTCATTTCACAGCTGGAAAAAGGTTTGCACGTTTCATTGTGTGTATCCGCCCCCCGCCCCCCGCCCCCCCATTCGTATTTACAGGCAGCACACGTTGCTGCACCACACATTTTGTGTGGAATTAGGGAAAGAACACATTTCATATTAGGGCGCCTGCAGGTATGCAGGTGTGCTTGTGACTTTTTTTTTTTCTGTGTCCATCTTTTCCTTTTACTTGTTCTTTTTCAGGGGTTTGCAGCACCAGATGTTTCCCCCTATGCCCGCATACCATGAGCTCTGATGCGAAGCTGCACCACCTGACCTTCACAGTAATTGACCAAAAATATTGATGTAATGGCACAGGACTGATTGTGATTTATTAAAAGAGCGCTGCACTCCAAGGCCCAGTGCCAATGGCTCCCTGCGCCCATCGGCAGCCATTAGGAAAACCATCAATAGCACAACGGCATAAAGGGCCAGTAATGGGGGACTTTTCTGGCCAGGGCTCGTAGAACACAATCTCCATAGTAAATAGAATAGCCTTGTGTGAGTACACATCGAGACTAATAGAAAGGAAGCAGGAGCGAAGGGAGGGAGATGGGATCAAGGAAAGAAAAATAGGACAAATAATACACCACATCCTGATATAAAACAAAAAAAGGAAAACAAAGGCAGCCAGAGATAGACTCCTGATCCAATAGCAAACTAACCCTCGCCAGACGAGTCTCTGGAGAGTTGGTTCAGCCTAACAAGCGTGAGCCAGCGGCCGTCTCTCCAGCTCACCATTACACACTACCTGCACAAACAGCCATCATTAGGGAATAGCTGCATTGGATTCTGCTGCCTATTTGGCGAAATAAACACAGTGGATAGGGTTCCCTCTGTTCTTAATGGGAGCGGAGCTGTTTAAATGGCTTTCATCTCCCTTCCGAGTCAATGCATCATTCAACCCACAGCTGACATTTTCACCTTTGCAAATCTAATTTAATCAAAGTCAGGAGTATTGGGGGATGAGAAAGATTATGATGAGATTAAAACCATTACAGTGGTTTGAATATTTTTCAAGGCTGAGAAAATGACATGCTATGAACACGGTTCATAAAAAAACAAAACAGGTGCATCATCTTGATTAAAGGCTTTTCTATAAAATGCTTCTCTTGAGTAACACTGTCACTAACTGCCTCCCTAAAATATCCTGACATATGGGGAACGAAACATAATTGTGATAAAATATAGAATCAAAGGATTATTTGTCGGTTTTTACGTTTAAAAAAAAATATACGCAAACATCTGCCATGTACAAAGAATGGATTAAACGTGTACACAATGTAAAATGCATGTGTGACCTCAACAGCAAGAATTTCCCCCCGATTACGATAAATTCTAAAATATTTGTCTAATAACCACTTGAAAGTAAATGACAACTTGATAATGTAAAAACGACCAGAATGAGGACGTTTAGCAAGTTCTGTTTTAGTCTTATTTTTAGACACAGGTTTTGTTTTACCTCATGGAGGAGCTTCCCCAGGCTCCATGTTTGTCAGTCAGGATGTTGACTATCTTCTGGATGAGCTGTGTGGCTGTCACATGGTCGCGGTACTTGGCTGCTCGGATCAGGTGGTCGCACATTTTCTCCTCATCTCGCTTCTCCGCTGCGTACTGTGCACAGTTAGACTGAGGAGGAAAGAAAAAAACAGACACATCACACATTCCGCAAGTGAAGGCATCACATTGCAAACACATGTACAAATGTGCCAAGAGAATGAATTAGACAGTATATAAATTATAAAATGTGTTCTTGTAATGCATCTTGCAAATAATAACATATATACAAACAGGTCTATAGAATATAATAATACAGACACGAGCACAACTGTGTTTCACAGAAACTCTACTCTGAGTAGAACCAAATGAAAAGCATACGGTCATTTTTGTCCTCATGTCATGTTGATTAATAACAGTGGACACATATTTACTAATGCCCTCCGGCGCACCAAATCACACGATACCCACAATGCACAGGGAGGACATTTTTCTCTGTCGGAATTTGTTATCAGAATGGGCCTTTGAACTCTGCAGCGATGGTAAAAGTAAAACACCTTCTGAAAATAACAGCTATAATTCAAAACAGTGTTTTGATTTCAAATCTCCGTTTCAGAATCAATTTCAATTGCAAACTTGTGTTGCACTCAGGGCTTACTTTGAAGGAATTGTTTCAAAGTTATATTCTTATTGAAGGTGAGCACAAGGAAAGGGAGGGGGAAGAACACATGTGCTATGTATAGAACATCTAGTCATACAGATCATCAGGCTTGCAATGGTGCGTTTATATTTTCTTCAGCATGCTCTAAAGCAAATGGCTGTGGTATTAAAAACAAAAGCTCATTCAATTATTAATGCTGCCTCAGTTGTATATTACTCTCCTTATCAAATTAACCTTAAACCAACCCCTTTGATACAACAGTCATACAGTAAGTATTAACCCAGATGCATGGCTGAACGAATGCAACCTGCTTTCCAAAAGTTACCAGTAAAGCGCTTTATAATGGTCCTCCTCTTCAATTTGAACGACAACATTTCATATCTGACAGAAAATCTATAGGTATAAATCACATTAGAGGGGCTTTTCTGCAGGCTGCTGGGCCTTAATTATCAATCTGTGTCTCTTTGTGTGGCATTAAAGTGGGCCTTGACCTTCCAGCACGATGACCCAGGAAACAGCAAAATAAAGGGAGCACGGAAAAGGAATTTCTGAGTAAGTGTTTCAAATTTAGAACCAGAGAATGCTTTGCTTTGCTGTGTGTGTGTGTGTGTGTGTGTGTGTGTGTGTGTGTGTGTGTGTGTGTGTGTGTTGCATGTCCATTAATCTTGATCAATGGCACTGAAGGCAAACTGGGATTGGGACAAGCAAAAAGCAAAATGCTACAATTCTACAGTTACACTCAGCATCAAATTATTGCACAAGACACTGTAGGTTATATTTTGAAAAACAATATGTTAGTCTGGTACGACAAACACTTCCCAAAAAAAGTTATACACGATTATAGAATTGATCCATTTTCCCCAAATTAATGGTTTTGTGGATTTCCGTCCTTTAAAACAGATATAAGTAGCACACCTATAAAAGAGTCCATTTCCATCTGCCCCTGCATGAGACTTGTAAAGTCTGCAGTACTAATCAACAGTGCTGGGTTCAAACTCATAACCATAAACAAACACTTCATCACCTGCGTGTTGAGCCTGCCCAAACACCCAAACCCTCCATGCTGTAATGGGCTTTTCTCATATCTGAAGCCAAAGTCGACTACAGGAGAAAAGGCCAAATTCACAGACTCACCCCTAAAATAACAACCAAAAAAGCTGAACACATAAGTAGTCCCATTAAAACCCAAAGTTGGGTTTGCTTGTAAGTGGAAAAGACAAGTCACTGTTAATTCTGGGGGTCATTCCATTGATGTGAAGTCAGAGAATATGCCGCGGTATTAAGAAGGGCTTATTATGTTATGTTATTATGAAAGTTAAAGCGAATAACTAAATCTCCACTTGGCACCATCCTGCTTTCACTTCCATCCAGGTCCACAGACAGGATAAAGGGAAACTAAAAAGGAGCATTTTGGGTATTTTCAAACAAAATGTTCTTTTTCCTTTTCAAGGAATGTTGAGGTAACATAAGAAGTAAATTAAAAGTATCTGTTCCCATTTGCAATTAGAAACATGCCTCTTTTGGAGTGACTGAAGCAGTCAGTGTGTATATTTTGACAAGAAAACAACCACAAAAAAAACATGCACAGAGTCGAGCACTTCCATTCACCAAGTTAAAAGAGTGCAGCTGAAGAAAAAGGGACGGCAGACTATGCTCTGCTACCCAGACAGCCACCAGGGCACCACTTGCTGGCAGTAAGACCGTTATGACTTGCGACACTGTAATCATGGCCAGCACCTTCCATTACATGGGCTGGCTGACAGGGTCGGTCGGCGTGAGCGGCCTGCTCTGCCGGAGGAGACAGCTTGCTGAAGACGAAATGATAATGGCTGGCATTAATCGAGTCAATTACACTGAGTCGTGTCTCCCACAATTCTTCAACAGTTCAAATAAATAACTATGGATGTGTGTTGGAGTTTGGGGAGGAAATGGGCTGCTAGGGAAAAGACTGGGGAGTGGTATGAACAGTAATCATCTCTAAAATCCCATAATGGCAGAAAATGGCAACACGCACATACAGAGACAAAGCTTTGAAACACATGCATTTTAACAACATTACTGAACCTCTTCTCGAACTAGAGAATAACACACACATCAGCTTTGTGTTGCCAAAAATTGTTGTTGTGGTTATCACTAACACGAGCGTTGTTGCCATGCTGATCGTAAAAAATAATAAGCAGGGGAAACGAGGAGATGAGTTTCACAGTGGTGGTGTTGTTACAGTGTCAGCCTTATCTAAATGCTGTAGTTGTTGTCAGATGATGCCTTGGCTCCCCTCCTCCTCTCCCTCACTGGGTTGAGAGGGTTAACCAGTATAATAGGCTGGAGAATGGAGGCTCATTACAAGATATCAGCCCTATGTTTATCAATTAGAGTGACAGAGAAAGGTCTTGCGGTGTTGCTGTGCCACAGTGAGCCTTCAACACCCCGACTGACAAAACCAGGGTCTCAGGGTTCTGTTGGAGAACAGGAGGAAGAAACAAAACCAGCAGAGATGTTATTAAAGCGCTTGATTTGCAATCTCTTGACATTGGTGGCACATCAGGGCTACACACTCTCCAAGGCTGAGCTATCGCTCTGCGAGAGTCTCCAATTTCTCACATCCGTCGACAAGCACTCCCAGAGGGTTTCATTTACAAACGGGCAGAGAAACTGTCCAGAAGAAGGCGAGACATCAGGCTTGTCCTTGTCTGGTATCAGAGAATGCAAATATACTACAAATAAATTCCTCCTGGAACACAATAGAGGTCTAGGGAGACAAGAGGATGAAATGAGAAAGGAGGATGGGGTCTCTAAACAAAAGTAGATGCTGAACCAGTCCACCAATTGGTTCCAAAGAGATTCTCTTGCACTTGATCTCTTGCCCTCGAGTTTTCAAATTGCAACATAAAATGTCACCAAGGGAATTCGGACAATGGGCTAGGGAAGAAACGAGTGAAAGGAAGAGGAGGGGGAGAAAAATGAGGGCTCAAAAGTACAATGGCGAACAAAAGTCACCAAATGACAATGCCTGACAGCCACTTCAATTCTGAAATGATGCTCCTGTCATGCCGTGTTCCCAAGTATTGATTTTTTTTTCTTCTTCTCCTGGAGCACAGAAGGGAAAAAAATAATCTAATCCAGTTGAAAGAGATCCCTGCTGCTGGCACCGGCCCATTGCTAGCGGCCATCAAGGTTAACGCAGGCGCAACACTTATCAAAGTATCTCCTCCTACTCCTCCTCCTCCTCCTCCTACTGTCTGTGGCTGATCTTTAATGGACTGGTCACCATGCTCAGCTGGCAGCCTCTTCATCTCTTCTCCCCCAGAAACCTGTTTTCTCTGCAAAACCGCGTCCTCCTCTCGCTACATCAGTCTGCATTGCTGCCATCTTTTTATGATGACTCCAACTCAGCTTCAAGGTCATGCCACGTGAAAAATCATATGTGTTAAACTGTCGTCTGGAGGTGAAAAATAGTCAAATGAAGGAAGGACGCGACAAGATGAAAAATATATGTCCTCTGGATTGGCTGTTGCCTGAAATCACAGATACAGGGTAGTGGCACTAAGCTCAGGTTGAATTTGAAAACACATTTCTATCAATAATATTAAATTTAAGCTGCACGTTCTCCTAAATAAAATGTGTAAAAAGCCACATCACACAACACACTGCCACAGCTCTGCCCTGCATTAGCTAGAAACATCATTGTAACATTGAGTCTTTTACCTTCAGCTGCTCAAAGAAAAAAAGAAACCAAGAGAACATTATCTCGCTGACTAAAGAGACTGTGTCAAAGGAAACTGTGGAGTAAAGTCGTATTTCGGGGTTAGCTGGTCACACATAATGATGGCAGCGGAGGAGGAGGTACCTGGGGACTTAATTACGCGGACAAGTCAGTGGGTTTGAGACTACTGTTCCCCAACCAGCTTCTCTCATTCAATCTCCTGGTGTCTTGAGTGAAACAGTCCATGATGTACAGTAAGAAAATAAGTACCTACCAAGAAAGCAATGCAGAAAGATGACAGCTTGCTATACATTTTGACAATAAAGTCAGCATCATGTATTATGAGACCTACTGCTGTCCAGTCTTGAGGAGTTTTGTGTGTGTTGTGCACAAATGCCATCACAAATACAGACATGTCCCTGTTTCTTTCTCTCATTCTCTTGACATTCTCTGCTGACATACTACATTACCGTTGCGACAACTACATGACAACAGGCTACAGTTGGTGGCAGCTATCAGTCTGAGTGCTGCGAACGATGTGGTGTAAATAGCCTTAGGGAGTCGTGGTCCTCTGGCTCTTCATGTGTGTGTTTGAGTAACCTTTGTTCAGCAGATTGTTTCTGTTTTAACAATAAAAATTATTATTACAAAAACAGGTTTTTGTGGAAAGCGGCTCTCTCTGTGATGCACAGGTTTCTAGAGACCAGTGCTATGATAATGGGGCACTATGAGCATCAGTTCAATGTTAATGTCATTAACGTCGGGAGGAGGACCAGACCGTTTTACAAGCTCAGCAGAGGGAAGACAATGACGCCAAGCACTAATTAGCTGCTATCGTCTGGCTTTCACAGGATCTCTCAGACAGTCAATTCAATTACTCCATATAACAGCAGAGGATGAATCAAGGGGGTATATAAAAAAAAAAAAGAAAAAGATTGAGCAGAAGGGCAGGGTAAGAAAGAATAGAAATGACTTGGGTCTTGCTCACTCTTCCCTATCTGGACCTTCTTATCTGCCCTTGTGCCCCTGAGCCCTCCACATTTCATTCCTAATGAACAGCCCCATGAAAAGAGGGAGTTCGATTTCTCTCTCCTCCTTTCTATCTCTTGGGCTCCCTCTGCTTCCCAGTCCTCTTGAAGATATCAGAGTCTATCATTTGCTGTGCTGGGCAGCAGCATCCGATCTGCAGATCTCCTTCACATTAAGGATCCTTTTAGATAGAGAACCCTAAAAGGTAATTGGATTTCCCCCTAGTTATCTTCATCTGTTTCACCCTAAGCCCACTGTAATAACTTACTCTCAGGGCCAGAGATAACTCAATTCTGTCCCACAGAGAGCCAGCGAGAGTGTGAGAGAGAGAGAGAGAGTGTGAGAGACTGAGACGGCGAGAGAGAGAGAGAGAAAGCATACGTCTCTGAGGCAAGCGGGTATCTAAATCCTCTATCGCTGCCTTCACAAGGATATGAACTCTGACAAGGAGCAAACATAAATTTGTTTTTATGTATTGAATAATTCTCTTTTCTGGTGCCTTGGTTGACATTTGCTGCTGTTTTTGTTAACTAAAACAAGAGCTCTTAAATGCAGAATATTATAGTGAGGGAGGAAGCAGATTATGTTCTGGCAATTGATGCAGCATGACTTAGCAAACCTCACTTCCAGTGTAACACAATGACATCCAAAATGAGTCACTTTGGAGGCATTTTTTGAGGTTTATTTCCTACAAAACAATAACCAACCTATAGTGTCACTGCAACACAATACAGAGGAACAATGCTTTAAAAAACTGGGACATAGCTAAAATTATTTCAAAACACTCCACCCCCGCCCTCAGGGGGGATGTTTCATTGGCCTGTTATTTTTATTGTGGCAGTGCAAAATGAAACCGTTGGCTCGAGCAGGCTCAAGCAGAGCTCGTATGGAGGCAAAAATCAATACAGCAATATCAGAGCAAGACTTATCAGGGGTTCACTTCTTCTCAGAGGTCACTGAGGAGCAACTGCATTTAAGTGGGGAATTCAATTGTGAAACATAGTTTGGGACGAGCTATGGTGGTTATCTGATTAAGGACAGCTGGAAGATTGCAATGGTAGAGGAAGTTTCACGAAATGACAACACGAAAATACAACTAATGGAAAGTAATAGCTTTCCATTAGTTGTATTCTTGTAGTCAATTGAGTGACTGTTCATGTGACTGATTGTGCTGCTTCATTTGGAAATGTAACAAACCCTGACCCTATTAATTGCATACAGTATTGTACTAATATAGGCACACAATGCATTATATATATTACAGATATGACTGTAGAAACCATGGTGGATAAGGAGAGCTTGCAGAACAGAAACAAAAACAGCGGATGTCTCATCCTTGGTTACCTGTCATTTTCACTTTCTTACCCACCATGCATCAAAGGCTATTCATGTCATGTTTTCATGCACGCTGATAATCAGACAAATAACTGTATGATACAAAAAGCTTAATTAAGAATAGGACTTCAATTCTGTCAGTTAAATAGCTCATTCTTATGGGAAAAAAAACACAAAACAGGACTTACAAAAAAGCAAAGCAATCAATTTGGAGAGCTTGGGACAGTCTGTCTGTTATGTGGAATGCCAAACTACTGTATGCCAGGTTAGGAATCAGGGAATTTGAGAAATCGAGAAGGAGTAGGGACATGGTGACACAGAGAGCGTGTGGCCTGCAGCCACAGCAAGAGGCCGAGCAGGATCATTTGGGGCTGTCGTGTGCAGTCTGGCTGCCAAGTCTGTCTGGCTGCCAGTCAGGCAACATACGCTGAGCCATTTTTACTTGTGCTGCTCTTGTGTCAGATGAAGACGGCTGTCTAACCTGACATACAGCACAAACACTGATACTGAACACCTTTTCAAAAAGTGGGGATGCAGTAGGATAAAGAATCTGATACATCAACCTAGTATGACTAAATCATGCTGCACCAGTCTGTCTTGATAATGATAAGGTCAGATCATGTCAGATAATACAGTGCGAATGACTGACACTCAGCGCAGGGCAGAGTGAGTAATAAGAGTTCACAAGAAGAGGATGCCAATTGCACAGAAAGGCAATCTACCCAAGAAGGAGACCCATAACATAGCAATCACAGACAAAACTTTGATGTGCAAGGCTTGTGCCCCCACCCCTCTGATTGACTTTCAACGCTCTTGAGGGATTTTTCCTTTCCCCAAGTGTAAGAGACCCTTCCTTGAACCTTAAAAAAAAAGAATCACATTTTACTGCAAAGTGGGGGCTGAGGGGCCGAGGCTTGGGGGGGGTGGAGGTGGTGGGGTTACACACAGTCAGCCCTTCAGGCCAGCACCTCTCAGGTCTGTCTGCAGCTTTTAGTGCTGGCAGGTTCCTGAGAAATGAGGGGAGGGAGGGATGGAAGAGAGGGGAGAATGCCATATTCCTGTCACTGGCAAAATACACCCCCAGCGGGAGTATAATGGACAGGATCTCAGCAGGACAGGAAATGATTTTGGTGAGATCTAGAAAGCAGAGGGGAGTTCAGCAGACTTGGACTGGGAAAGGGGCAAGGAAGGGTGCCCATGGGTCAGGATAGAGTTGGCCCGACAGCTACGCGTGAATAGCAACATTTGTGCTGAGAACTGGAAGGAAGAGGAGGGGGAGAAGTTATGTTTCAGGGGCAAGCCTGCAGTTAAACGGAGAGGCACAGGGATAAATTAACACCACACAATGTTTGGTTAGTGATATGTGCCAAGCATGATCTCCAGCTTCAAACTACTTCAGTGTGTACGTACGTCTGTGTGTTTTTGCGTGTGTGTTCACGATTAGCGCAGGGTTATGTTTGAAAAGTAAACATTTACCCTCTAGGTTTACTGTGACAGATCTTAAAAACTTGATGGACACGTTTTAAGTAGTCATTGGACCAGCTCCTCTATGCTCTCACTGACTGGAATATCAAACTATTAAACATTTCTATCAAAGGAGTCTTAGTGCGATGGGCCTAAAGCTACAAATGGACTTTATTGTCAGAGCTTAGCAAGCATCAAGTTCCTGTGGATCTCACAGGAGGAAATAAGACATATTATGCTTGATTAACATGTTTTCTTGGTACAGAAAAAAGTCTATACTGGAGTCCTTCACTAGCTTGATCTTATAATCTTCCCTCATTCTTCCTTGGCTACAATTGAAATCTTTAGTAATGTATCTGTGTGGTACAGTGTGGCAAAACACATTTGAGACACTCCTCTATTGAGAAATGCTGATCACATTCGTCAGGGCACGCAGAATATCCTTTTTTATGCAATCTGGTCAGCAGATACACACTTTGATTGCATACCACCAACAATAGGATATAGTAAAACAACTTCACCACAGCAACACTTAAGGCTTAGATCTTTTTGCAGTTAGAAATCTCACACCTGCCAGAACAATACATTTTGGATATACTTTAATACTATCCTATGTATAAAGAAATATGTCAATGGTCATTTTGTACTCATATTTGCCAAAACTGAGCGGCATCTTACCTCAAACTCTGCATGTTTGTGGATGTCTTCAGCCCTCTGTCGGCTGAGGATAAATTCAGCTTCATTAGCCACACGAACCAGGTGGTCCTTCATGGTGTGACTCAGCAGCCTAGGGAGAGGGCAGATGGACATCAGCCTGCTGGAATACTGCGTAAATGTATTTACAATTGTTGTTTACATTTTTTATTACGTGTGTGGATGTCAATGTATTTCAGTCACAGAGGGGAAACTGTCAGACAGATGCTTAGCAATATGATCAAATCTTCAGCTCCAGAGTATTTAAAACATCTGTTTAACACTGTGATATCTGGTAACTTAGAGAAGGAACAGCCATGTAATATCCATAAAATGCTGAAAAAGAACCGTGCAAAATAAGCAGAAAATCTAATTTGGAAACAAAACCAAACCAGACAGATCCTTTAACTGGGGTGCAGGTGCTAATTGATTTGTTAATGATATGCATCTGACAAGAGGGAGGATCTTTGCCCTTGTTGCTACATATGTAGTCTACCTCCCTCTTCTTATCAGGGTTGAGGAAACATGCATGTTATTTGTGCGTGTGTGTGTGTGTGTGTGTGCTGGTCGAAGAAACCTCTCTACAGCCCTAAAGGTCAGGACTGTGCAAAGTGGAACAATAACAGACTAGGGGCCAGAGTGGAGGGATGGAGCAGGCTGGGACTGACTGTGGGGTGGGGGTTTAGGGGCCAGGGGATGACTGTAACCTAAGCCTGCTGTTTCAGCACAGGGCAGCAGGGGAGCGGAGGTGCTGGGGCCTCAGCAGCCTGTATGGCCCTGTCGAGGCCCCGCTATCAATAACCGAACCACTGCCCTTCTTTATGGTGCTCTGTGCTCAAGACTGTACATATGGACAAAACAGACTTATGGTGTTTTTAAAAGAGCATATTCTTTTGCACATGTATCCAAATCCTCTCTTAAAGATATTGTGGAAGAGGGAACGTAAAATACCTTGTAATAAATGATATAATAAAGGGTTCCTGCAGGGTTCACCACGTTACCTTTGAGACTTTTTAAGACCTTTTTAATACCACATTGAATGCAATTTAATACCTGTTCCTCGAAAGTATGAAGAAAAACAAGTAGGGATGATAAGGCCTAGAACTATTTTATTCACTTTTTATTCAGTACTTAAATTAATTACATAATTAATTAAATTAATTTGACCTGGACCAAGATAAGCAGAAGGAAATGGATGGATGGATTAAACACTTCACTTCTTCACTGCACATCTTCACTTGAAATGAGATGATGAGCTTCTTAGCCACTGGAGCTAGCAGTAGTGACAGTGCTTGCTATAGGTCTGCTTTAGGTCCCCTGTCGAACCACTTTGTGATTTATACATGTATAAGGTCTCAGAATAGCCCACAATCGCACACAGAAACATTTTAGCAGTACTGTTGTTGGCTATGGCAAGAAAAAATATTTAAGACCATTAACGAAATTTAGACGTATATTTGCATACACATGTATGACCCCAACTGGAGTTATGGTTGTGTAAGATTAGCCTTTTCAAAGTGAATCACAAATCCTGTCCTCCACAAAGAACTCATAGAACTACGTTGCTAGTCTCATTAGCATTAGCCTCTGCCAATTCTAAAAGTTGATGATCAATAATGGAAATTGTGGCCCTCTAAATCTGAAATTGATAAGACTAAGAGGAACTGATTGAGTCTCATTAGGAAGAGATGGAGAGGCTTATATGTCAGGATAATTGAAAAACACAGACAAAAAACAAAAGACCGTGGCAGACAGAGGGGAGGATTACAAGCAGATAAAGGCTCAACCAGAAAGGCATAAACTGACAGAGGGACGGTGGGAAATCAAGAGCGATTTCCCAAGTGTCACAGAGGAACCAGCGATCAGAGCCCCTGTCACATTCTACCTAACCTCTCCCCTTTTCTCAAATCCCTCTGGGATGAGCAGGTATTGAATGGAGCCTTGAACTCAAGGATCTTCCATCCTCACTCTCACAAGCCCCTCTTTACCCCCCCGATCATTGATTGTTGTCCAGAAACTTGAATAGCCACCCCATCACGAGGGCCTTGGGGATCTCGAGGGCTCGGGGGCTGTGATGTGATCCAGGAATGGTGAAATTGGAAAGTGGCTGATGGGTAGAGGTTGGAAAGATAATGAAGAAGTGCTGCTGCAAGGAGAGAGGTCGGCACTTCTGTTACATACCTGCCTTCGTTGACCAACTCGATAAAGGCTAGACCTGCGTTCTTCTGGATGGAGTTCTGCCATTCCTGCAAGCGACACACACAATATCAATGACTGCTGAAATAACTTTGCAGAGTTGTAGAAAGTACATTTTACACATCTGCTACATGTTGACATTAAAAACAATTAAGGTAGTGCAAATATATTCCTCACCACCCTTAAAAAGGTAAATAGCTGGTTGTGATGTTAACCTATAGTCGAAAAGGTACTAAAAAGTGACCCAAGTTTAACGATGAAGGAGTCAAATATCTATCCCAGAGTTTGAGTACAATGATCACAAACGATTATTTTTTGTCATCAACTAATCAGTCAATTATTTTTTCAAATAATCGATCAATAATTTATACTTGGTCTACAAAATGTTACAAAACCCTGTAAACTACCATCCAGGAAACTCATTCAACTAATTTTTTCAGCTCCAGTAAAATCCTTTTTGAATTCTAACCTATTCCTAAATGGATCCTGTATAAAGCTATTTTTGGGTACACTCTGGCGACTCTGACTGTCTATAAGCTTTCCTGGCACTATAGGCCTATAACATCCAATGAAACGTCATATACAAAAGTATTCTGGCTGCTTTGGTCAGCACAGGCTACATAATCAGCTGGCAGACTGGTGGAAAGAAGTGAAAGAGCTGTGTTGAGAGTGCATTTATCACAAGTAAATACACAAATTTCCTCCTCTTTGACTAACGTTATGGTTCAAGGTGTCAGTCTAAACAATCCAGCCACAGCCGTGTGTGACTTTAAATCCTCAACTTCGAAGGGACATCGAGAGAAAGGAAACTCAGCGGTTCATCATCTCTCATGTTCTGTTCAATATTTCAACACCTTCAACACAACCGTCAAAAGAATAATAAAGCAACAAGGTCATGGGGCCTGTCTGAACCTCACAGCGCTTTTTTCCCCTTCTTCCTCTCAGGGGAGATGGAGAAATATGCGCCGAACACCACAGCTTAGAGACTGAAACTACCAAACTACTCTTAAAAAAAATCATTAATCACAGCTTGAAGTCACCATACATTCCACATTATTCAGCTTTTATTAAAATGTGTCATTTGTTGACAAATGTGTAATAGTAAATAGTAAATCAGTAGTGGTGAAAATAAGCTTGATACACATTTTAGTCAAGCGGATAGAAATTCTCATTTCAACAAAGTGCCCAAAACAACTGATTTTAATTGAGTTAGCAATTCAATTGAGTTGCAAAAACAACTATGAAGTGAAAGACACACAATGTGTATGTGTATCCAAGCATAAACTTTTTAAACTCTGCTGTCATCCCTTAAGCTGATAGAGGAAACTGTGTGTTTATGTAGAGACTGGCCTTTCAGTAAACCTAGAGAGCCCACAGGGACGAGGATATCAGTGCTGCAAAGAGGAAGGAAAAAGATCAATTTACAAGAATTTCTAATAAACATCCAAACCTACTCGTACATACGTGATGATTTTCAAAACCATACATTGTTTCCCTTTCAGCACAACAAATGTAAAACCATCAGAACCAATCATGGATCAAGCCAAGAGAAACCACTCTTTTAAAATGCCTGCGCACCATCACTCTGTACTCTGCACGTCATACAGACAACAACCTAACACTTAACCTCAGTTCATAACTGCTTCTTGTCCTGAAGGACCATATTGGCATTGACCGTGTTTACAATACATTCCAAATAAAGAGGGCACAGAGGGAATAAAAGTCTGGGCTTGGGAGTGGAAACAGTGTTTTGGAGTTGAGTACTGGCAGAGGGTTTTGCGGCTGAGGCTTGCTTTAGAGGAAGTGTGTGAGAGTAGCCTTGGGGCCTTCTAGTTTAAGCATAGAGCATAGTTGAAGGACATTAAACATGAGTGTTAGCCTGTGGCTGTGGGGATATTCCAGACCGGGCCAGACTGTGCTAGCTGGATTTCAAATAAACACCACAGGAAGTGAGGCTGTAAATAGAGTCGCACTCTCTGGAGCACCAGAAAAACAGTGACACTAAATTTCCTTTATGTGATGTCTTTAAAATACTTGGATGCAGGAGTCTAAGAATTTAATGTAAAACTAAAAGCTCCTTCAGCAGAAATAAAAAGATTATTGCAAAACTGCAGCTCGGAGAGGCTTTAGCTCTAAATTAGGTTTGACGAACGTCGTAGAGGCCATTGGCATTTGGTGGACACAGACAAAGGTGATAGCAAGACTAATGGTGTCATTATGGGCTAAGAAATGGCTCTTCTAGTTGAATTAAAAAAGCAATGACCCTGATCTGAGGGACATCTCCCGGTGACAAAAAGGAAACAGGGACAGGTCAGTGATAGGATATTGGATTTTGGCTGCCCTGGTCAGCGGTGTCACAGCTTTTATGGCCGCAATAGGGGCCATGACCACAGCACTCCTGATGAGTAGATACAAGCAGCCATTTGTGACCTCTCACCTTTAACCTGACCTCCTAACTGATGATTGGACGGAGAGAGGGGGCTGCCCTTTGATCTTGATCGGAAATTTTCCCAATATTTAATATAACTAGTAAGGGCTACGTTTGGTTAGTTTTGTCTTTTTTGCGTGTGAGGGTGTGTATGAATAAAAGTTTGAATCTATTCGTGGAAATGCCCGTCTCAATCTGAAGTCAATAAGACAGCTCTGTTTGGTCTCTGTTCCATGATGATGGCATTGAGTCTAAACACACATGCCATGCACTTCCGTCATTACAGCTGATTATCCATAATCAACATCTAAATATACCACTACCACTAGTGAGAAAACGCAGACGTCCTGAGCAAAATCGCCTTTCAAACATCAGGCTCGCCACAACACAAGGAAAACATTTTCCAATACTGAAGAAAGAAATGTCTCGGCTCTCCCGAAATAACAAATAAGTCAGTTGTGCTTTTCAGTGGCATCACTCATAATCACAAGTATTTGTTGATTTGAAAGGGTATGGCAATACAGCTTTAGATGAGACGACAAAAGCATAAATCCTCATGTCAAATGTGGCAGCACAGCAGAAGCTAAATAGAAGAGGCTGAGAGCTACTGATTTTTTTTTCTTTTTTTGAAGTACAACAGTGACATATACAGGAGTTTGATTACAAGATGACACAGAATAAGACTGCAAAAAGACAAAGCAGATGGAAACTATATGCACGTTTTTCAATGAATTCAAATAATACTGAATAAACTTTGACTGCTAAGAAGTAAGTCCCACTGACATATCAATAACAGGTGGTGGTATCTTGACATTTTGAATGAAACCTTTGTGTGTGTTGACGACCACAAAAAAGAACAAACAAGGAAACAGTTTTGTGTAGCTGTGTGACCCAAATGTTTATGAGCAGCGATCTCACATTAACAATGATCAAAAAAGGAGCCCATGTGTGCGGATGAGTAAGACAAAGACAAAACAAAAAAATGACTTCTACCATAAACTATCAAATATGTTAGTCATCATTGTCCTTTTGACTGATTAATGCAGAAGTTGAGTAGTTTGATGCTTATTCATGTCTGGAAAAATGTGTGTGTGTGTGTGTGAATATCTACTCAAGCTCTCGACAATCCTCATGTGCGTGTTCAGATGGTATCTGCTTAAAGAAAAACAGACACTCATATTGGTGTTTGCGTGATCAAATTCACAACTGAGGGAATATTTACTGATGTCCAAATATTTACACTGCAGGGTCTCCAGCAGCTTCATGGACTCACACTTTCATAGCTACACTAACACAGAGTGAAAAAGCAGGACCTGAACACCCTCATACACCAAACAGACAAACCAAAATCATGTTAGAACACTTCAGCTGTGCATGAAAAGTATGTTTAAGTGGAATACAGTACATTTAAGGGGCAGTAGATCATAAAAAACTGACTCCTTTTCAAAGAGTTGAGTTTTTATCTTGTAACAAATCTGGTATTTGGTTCATTCAGGGTTTTCATGTCAGTGGGTTCTAATGATGTAGGAGCATAAGAATATTTAAACACTGTGCAGCTGTTTCAGTCCCAAATGAGAAATGAAATCATCACCTCATCCAATGTTATTTTCATGACTGGATTTTTCTTTTGTTGCAATTTATTTATTTTTACTGTAGGTCTTGAGTTTTCAGTTCAGTTTACTACAAGAGAGTATTTTGTATTGTTTTGCTATAATTCAACAGCATTAAAACATTTTATGTAGGACAAACATTCAGACATTATAGCACATACTGTATGTTTGGCCTTTTTACTTGTGTTAGCTTTCAGGTCAAGTGGCATATGGCTGATGATTATCTTGTGTGTACCAAGTTTGTTTTATGTAGTGTAATCCTTATATTGATTTTTTTGTCGAATCATATAATTTCCTCACAGCGAATGGGCCAGAGGTAGGCATCCCAGATCTTGATTGGGCCTCTGAAATATGATTGGGAATGACAAGATAGAAATGTTCCTACTAGATCAAAAACACAGGGAAGTGAATTCTCACCCCAGATCCGAAGCTAAGAAGCCAGGATATGATTTTATCAGCAGAATAGCGGAGAGAGGATAGCAGGGGGAGAAACATAAGAATACATTCCTAAGTCTTATAACGTGGGACCTGTCAGGTAAAAAAAACATTACATTAACAGTGCCTGTCAGGGGGAGAGGGCTCTGTCAGGGAAATTCATTTATTTGAAACACAGTTATACGTTGTGTATAAATGACCAACCATTCATGCCACTTGAGGCCCTCCAGTCCAGAGCCACTTGAAGCCAGCTCACAGTAAAACCGGCTGGGAGCCAAATTAAAAGCCACTCAAATTTTTTTTTGAGAGTCTCCCGTCTGATTCTCCCCTCTCAGCTAGACTTCACTTCCTGTCAGGAAGCCCCCCTTGACCCCCACCTCCTCCAACACAACACACCCCACTGCCCCCTCTCTGGCTGCATACTGGCAACGATAGGGAGCCTGCAGAATTAAGTGCCAGTTGGTGTTACTGTGTTTTCACTACGTCTCACAGGAGAGTACCTTTTCAAAGAATGAACAGCATGATATTATCCTCTGAACTATAGAGCGATGGCAGGGACACTGAGCCGCGTGGCATGGCTGTAAAGGGGCACTGGAGCAGAGCACAGGGCGAGGGCGAGCAGGGAGGGAGGGAAAAATAACACTTTGATTTGCACCGATCTTGAACCTTGTGTGCCTGTTTAACTGCACGGCGGGGTGTGGGTCTGACTGTGAGGAAAATGATGGGGAAAGTATTTTTGTCCCCTGGTTTCATCACATTCCTCGCCACTTCTCTCACCTCTCTCGGCTCCCCAAGTGGTTCATACAACACGGTCTGCTCTTGATCCATCAAAGCCTCACTTACAGGGGAGAAGAAGAAATACGTCCTCTGACAGATATAAATGACTATTTAGCAATTCAAACATCAGACTTCACTTTCACCAACATAACTTTCAAAATAAGCAACTAACAAAGTAACTTGTGAATACTTGAAACATACAAAAGCAAATTGTGCCTATGGTTCAACTTGCTGGTTGTTTTTCTTATTTTATGGGCCACTAAGCTTCCAACTGGTTCCCTCGTTTCTCAGATTATGCTATTGATTGTGTGGAGCATGGCGACCGTGCACTCGCGACCTGTTCCCTGACTGCAGGGGTTTAAACTTATATGCCTCCGCCCCTTTTAGTTCTAACCTGGAGGTCAGAGGGTCAAGGGTCACGAGGAGCCAAGTGTTTGGGGAAGTCAATGTCTTTCTCCCCGCTGACTGGGAGAGAGAGGAGCCCATCTGTTAAACAGGTTAACTTTGGTGAGACTGGCTGGGAACATATGATAATGTGTGGTCACTGGATTAGCGGGTTAACGCTGATGTTACTGAATTAGTATTAAAAGATTATCTGCATCAATGGTCCCAACACATTGTTATTTGCTTAAAACAGACAGTGTATGTGCCATCTACTGAAATTTAATAAACCATTTAGTCCAAAATAATAACTTTTAACAACATTTAACAGTAAATGTGTACTTCCTGACTACAGTAAGTTAAAGGGTTGATTCGCGCAAATTACAAAACCAACCAACTAAAAACAAATTCTCACTTACCCCTAGTTCTATATAACAATGTAGCTAGTTGTGGTTTTATTTGCTCAGGTTTTGAGATATCAGTCTCAGAGTTTTCCGCTTCTGCCCCAATACAGTGGGGGCAAGAAGGTTAAAACGATGACTTAAGAGTCAACTGCCATGCTAGTGAGGCTGTACTTAGGCAGTGGTGCTTTGAGCTAAATGCTGTCGTCAGCATGCTATCATGCTCACAACAGCAATGCTCACATGCTGATGTTTAGCATGTAATGTTTACCATGTTTACGACTTTGGTTTAGTGTGTTAGCATGCTAACATTTGCTAATTAGTACTAAACACAAAGTACAGTTCAGGCTGATGAGAATGTCATTTGTTTTGCCGGTATTTGGTTTTAGACAAATTAAAATTATGACCTGCTGGTGGAGCAAGAGAAAAAGTAAGGGGATCACCAAAGTAGGATTCATCCTCCAGGGACCATGAATGTCTGTACAAAATGTGAGGGAAATCCATCTTATCGATGTTGAGATATTTCAGCCTGGACCAAAGTGCTGGATATAAAAAGAAAATGATCGGCATTGCTAGATACCATTTGAGGTAAGTGAAAAAATGTGGATTTCAGGGAGAATACTTTATGTATAATTACACTACATTGAATGTCAAAACAGTCTAAAACATGTTCAGAATGAGGTTTCGTGTATTTGTCGTTGTGTGAGGAAGAGCTTGTCTTTCCTATCTGGGCTTGACCATCATGAAACCAGCGCCCCTCCACCCCACAACTCTTTTTCTCTCCCTCTCCCTTCCTTCCACTCCATGTACAGGATGCATTTCTGATAAATGGCAGAAGGATGGATGGGCTGACAGAGGGGCCGGACAATAATGGCTGATCTACAGGACACAAATGCAGCTACTGAGAAGATTTATGGGCCTCTGCTCATCGTAGACTGTCCAGTAACCGATGAGATGATTTCTCAAAGCTCTGGACGGACGGCAGCGAGTGCAAGGGAAAGCTCTTTCTCTTGTACATAATAGCACATAATTTATTAATCAGATGTTTTGGGTGGAAGCCACTTCAAGAAGTGGACCCGGGAAACAACATGCTGGCCGTAAACACGACACAGACGGGTAGAAAACAAGTGTGAGAGGGAGAGTGAACCTGTCAAGGCAAATCAGGGGCATGGGAGAGTGGCTCTTTACATGCAAGACCCTCAGTGAACGTGGTTCACTAGAGAAAACTTGGATGATATTCATGTAATATGCAAGAGCTACTTTGAGGAAGCAGTCACATTCAATAACCTAGAAGGGCTATGACGTCTTGATATTAACCTTACAAAAATCTCTTTTACTTGAAATCATCTAATTAGCACCCAAGATTCGCATATTAATCTGAGTTGGTCAAAGGACGGACCAAATCGGCTGCTGTTCAACTCGACATGGGAATGAAACGCCCCTTTATGTTTGTGTTTATAATTCTTGCATTCTAATTACTGTTATCCAACACCATGTGTGCATTATAATAACATAATTTTGATAATGTAAATTGGCTATGAGTGTTTATATTCATAAATTGAGCAGAACTGAAACCAGTAGGCAATTAGTCGACTGATAGAAAAGTAATCTGCAACAACTTTGATAAAGGATTCAGATATTAAAAAATGTTCAAAAAAACAAAACAAAATTCACTGGTTCCAGCTTCTCAAATGTAAAAAAGGAAATTGTAATGGTGTTTCACTATTCTGACATTTTATAGACCAAACTATTAATCAAGAAACTAATCAGTTGAACAATTGATTATGTCAATGATGTCAAAGTTATTGTCTGCTCTTAAACGTAGTAAATCTTGAATTGACAACAATGCCAGGCGCAGATACAGAAAGTGGCGTTTCTTTCTACTGTTTTGAGCGGTACTCTGTTGCAGCTATAGTATATGATCATTAATCCTCATTTTGTATATTCAGCAGTCATCGAGGATCAATATTACAGCGGAGAACAAGGCAGCATGCCACCCCAACAGTTAATGTCTGATCAAAATGGTCCTTTAATTGGGAGCACTGGTGTAGTTGTTTAGAAATGGGGCACTATCAAACAGCGGTTTACAATCCCCTCCTCAATGCCAAGCTGATGTGGCCGCCAATGCAACTTTCATAGGAACCCTGATTAAAAACTGCTCTGCAGTCCCTAGCCTCCTGACCCCTCACCCTGGCTCCACTCCATCTCAAAGCTTGGGAAATTAATTAAAATTTCAGAGAGATGGTATCGCATCGCTCTCCGATGAATGGGTGGGGGGTGGGGGGGTGAAAAATCAATCAAAATCATCTCCATCTACTCCCTCCGCTGGTTGGCTTGAAGGCAGGAAGGAGTCACAAGATGGCCACAGAGGCACTTCCTGTGAGAGAATTGAGCGCTTCCTGTGCCAGAGGGCCCAGCAAACTTTCCTAAATAATGTCATCAATCATGGCACTGGCTCACTCTCACTGCCCCACAAGGTGAACAAACACACAAATAATTATACGTTATAATTTAGCCCAGAGGAAAGTCTGTCCCTGTTTTCCCCTTTTCCCCAGTGAAAAGCAGCATATCGCTCCTACCTTCCTCCCCCCTCCTTTCCCCCTTTACACAACAATAAAATTACATTTGCATTAGCTGTGAGAGAATTTGGTTGGATGATTTATTGAAGCAATCAACACCACGCTGGCCAATCCCTGGTCCTCTCACTGAGAGAGAGAGAGAGTGTGTGTGTGTGTGTGTGTGTGTGTGTGTGTGTGTGTGTGTGTGTGTGTGTGTGTGTGTGTGTGTGTTGAGGAGATTGGGTGGGGTAGCTTGGAGCTTAGAGAAAGGAAGAAATAGCTTGGGCTGGGGACCAAAGGGGGAAGCGAGGTATGAGCTGTGCAGCGGAGCAATCACCAAGATTCTGCCTTTGATTAGATTAGCATTAAACAACACCCTGACAGATATGACAAATAGGTGCATTAGAGCCTGTCATTCTTCTCTCTTTGGTTTTCTATCTAGCTTTCACTCCTGCTATTCCTTCGTCTCTGGCCATTATAGGGCTCACATTCCCTCCATGTGTCCCGCGAGCACAAATCTATGCGCGGCCACTGACATCCAAACAGATGTGTAATCTGACTGTATTACCTTTTTAGAGAAGACGCGAAGTGAATAATGGGAACCAAACAGGGTAGGGGTTAAAAGGGTGGAGGAAAGAAAGCCAGATGACAGGCACTATTTCTTTAGGAAATAAAGCTGATAAAAAAGCAGAGTGCAGTAGTGAGAGACGTGTCATTAATCAGATGTGTTTTTGTATTATTGGAGATCTTTTTTCATGAGGTGTTTTAAATAGTAAAGACGCAAACAAACAGGGCCAGAGGGGAGTTATTATCTGTTGTCCTTGTCTCTGTATGTGTGTATATGTTTGTGTGCGTTACACTACGAAAATGAGTGCCTCTACGCTGAATTGTTGATCTGTTCATAATGTGAGGTACATTGTGCACTGTGTTTTGGTCCACACACAGTAACTAAACAGCCATTTGCAGCTTTGTGTCTGTTAATGCTAATCAGCCATCCTGGAGTGATCTATTGACATCCCCGATCATTGATCTGCCCACTCCTGCTTATGATCCCTGAATTAGTATTCATGAATCCGGCAGCAGCTAAATAAACTTGGCAACAAAACACCCACAAGACAACAGAGAAGAGAGGGATAATCAATGCAAAGCACCATCAAATCTACATTATCCCTCCTCATCAGTTTGGCCAGGCCACAAGGGCCGGCGCTCGGGTCAAAGGTGACACGGGCAGGTCGGCCACCCTTGACCCTCAAACCAATATTTGCGGCCAGAGATGCCTTCTCTCTCCGGTTTCTCTGCCCTCACTCTGGGACGGGGTGAATGTGGAAAGGCAGACAAGGTAGTGTGGAGGAAAGATAAGGTGTTGGATGGCTTACTGTCCGCTTGGGCTGTGGATTTACTGCACTCAAGGTGAGCCTGATAAATCAGATCTGTGGAAAAGCGGAGGACAGGGGTAAGAAAAGATAGATATAGATTTGGCTAGACTTGCCTGTGAACACAGTAGCATGACGAGCTCCACCACTGAGCTGCTGGACTTCATACACACCAGGCCTGGTGAAAAATGAAAGACAGAGAGTCAGAAAGAAGAGCACATTTGACAATAAATAATTACTTTTTGTTCTTTTTATTTCATGAACCTTCCTCTGTACTTGTGGAAACACATTCATGCACTACACACAAACAGACACAGATTACCCAACCTTGTGCCATCTGCAAGGGAGCAGATAGTATTGATGGGCCTAATGAGCCGACATGATGTTACTGTAAACTAATACATATTTGGGCCTTGTATTACAGGCCTTACTTGGCCAACATATGTCCCATTGATCCCTAATGGCGAGCCCTGGGCTTTTAGAGGGCAGGGGGCCACTAGAGTGTCCAGACTCTGATTCACAGGCACAGACGGGAAGAAGGCAGAGTAGCCTTTGGTCTTTCAGTTGCTCTTCATGTGACACAGAGACACATGCACCATCACACATGCAGACAAACAGACATGCATGCGAGGACACACACACACACACACACACACACACACACACACACACACACACACACCTCCCCCTGCCTTCTCTTCAGGCCCCCCTGCAGCTATCAATCAACTTTCCATTTTGTTTGGTGGCAGCAGACATCCCAAACACTGCTATTAGTGGCCTGGCCTCTGACCTGGCCCCCTAGAAACCTTCAGCACAACTACCAGCTCTTGGCTCAATGCACACTCATCACATTATTAGATTAACAACAGACTGGAGATGTTATTGCATTTAAATGAGGACAGCAGTTGCCGTAAGATGCACCTTCCTTGAAAAAAAAAAAAACTGTACTCTGTAATGCGTCTCTATGATGTTGTACTTACTCGTGCCCTCAATAAGGAGCTCTTGTCCGTGGCTGCCCAGCAGAGTCCGAGAGAGGAAGGGGGCAAAGTCCACAAAGATCTCCCTCAGTAGAGGAGCTGCCTTCTCCAGAGCATGCTCCAGACGCTCGGAGATACTGGAGATGTGGGGACGTAATTCAAACAGCACATAAACACAAACAGTACATGACAAGTAAACTGAAACACAGTAGAAGTAAATTGGCATGCAACTCCAAAATACCAAAAAACATCAGTAAAATATTGGTTTTTAATGTGAAGGGGAAAAAATGAAATTAGGACAAAGCAACAATCAGTGGATCTGCATTAATAACTGATTGTGTGTGCATAAAAAGCTGATTGTGCATGCGCTTGAGTGTGTGTATGTGAGAGAGAAAAGAAGATGAATCACCTCATATTGGGGGCTGTGTTCTGGGTCACAGGGGAGAGTGGGGGGACAGATGGCAGGCTAGCGCTGGCTGGAACCTGGCCGCCTGCTGCAGGGAGAAACCAAAGAACACTGTTATTAGTCTGGATGTTGGACAAGAATAAGACGCTACACACACACACACACACACGCAGACACACACACACACACACACACAGACAGACACACAGACACACACACACACACACACACACACAAAGCAATACATTATACGACCAGGGTAGCACCATAAACCTGTGTGGAAACATGCCTCTTATGAAATAATACAATGGTCTTCATTCAAATGTATAGAATTGGGGGATTTATGGTCAAATAGGGCAAGTGGGGGTACACGTATAATTTTATGGTTAGATAGTGGATGATGTACTCCGGGCACAATATGTCTTCCTTATCAATTTACAATTCAGAGGTTTTCATGATAGAAACCTCTAAATTGTGCACTGAAAGGCTGGGAACATTTCACTGTCAGCTGCAGTCATACTTTAAACAGTGTGATCATTTTTGGATTGTGGTTCAAACCATATATCAAAACACGTGCACAATATCAAGTATTTTTTATACGCAAGTAATATTTTCAGTGTTACACCTGTGTGAACGTGAGACGTAAAAAAAAAAATGCCTACTGTTTTTTCAAATTGTTTTTACTCATTAAGTCATTACATACCAATTTACCCCTCTGGGCTGTTTTTGTGACTGTTTCATTATACAACTAAAAGGTGCTTTACGACTTCAATCTGGAGACAGAGGCACACAAGGTACAAAGTCCGTGTTTGATTGATCTGGCAGTAAATTCACTTCCCTGTGGCTCATAAATAAGCTAATGCCCAGCTGAATATGGAGGAGGGAGATTCCTCTGGTGTTTCAGCGGGCTTGTTTTTCCAGCCAGGACGGTCTCCAAGCAGGGATAACTCTTAAGGAATGACAGACAGTGTAATGTGCGCTGGAATGTGTGTGTGTGTATGTGTGTGTGCATGTAAGGTGTTAAGCAGCGCCATGTGGGCCTGGTGAGAGTATCCCTCTCGAGCTGAAGTAGCTCCTTCAAACAAAGAGGAGTAAATGAACGTCTCCATTAGTCCTCCCACTGCCCCCCTAAAGCAGACTCACACACTCACAAAGCATATTTACTCAACACTGCTCACTGACACAAAGCCCCCTATGCATACAGCTTTAACAGTTATCATTATTCACATGCACACACACACACAGCCCAACCTGATTTTACAGTAAATGCACAATCTCCTAAAACACTCACACACACGGAAAGGTGAGAAAAAAAACAGAAGGCCTTCCGATCACTATTTACTGTCACTGCTGAATCAGTGAATATAAGAGAGTTGCTGTGCGCAATAAAAAAAATGACTTCAATATGTTATTTTATTAATTCACCTTAACTTATCCTTGTATCAGAAATCACTATTATATAAAATTCCTAACACTAGGAAAATAAAGTACTTTTATTTTCAACTTTGTTTGCATTTATATTTACACAAATAATACTTATTTAAAATGTATTATTATTATTTATCATATTTTTTATGTATGTACAGTTTTATTTTGAAAATTTTACTTTCATTTTTACGTTTACTCAATAAAACCAAGACTATTGCTGCTATGGTAATTACAACTGAATTAGTGTAACTCTCATGTTTCATGCTGTCTTCTCAAGCCTTTGGATTACATTGTGCAAACTCAGCAATATCATTCTGCCAGACTTACAGAGGATCGAAATCTCTAAATAAATACTGACTTTTTCATAGTAGGCTCATCCAGGCTATGACTTATCTGCCCTCGGCAAAACACTGCCCTTCCAATATTTGAGCGTGTGTGTGTGTGTACTCACTAGCTGCAGAGTCTGCAGAGGTGCTCTGGGAGGCGTCACCAGAAGATACTACGGCGACGCTGTCGATAGGCGTCCCACCAGACACAGACGCAGCAGTGGCTGCTGGGACGGGAGTGGAAGTGCCTGGAGATGGTATCATGCCCGCTTTCTTGGGTGCAACGATGACACTTCTGTAGAGAGACCAGATAAAATATTGATTTAATTGTCATCTTGCCTCAAAAGACTTTTATGTACACAGTATGGCTGGAACAACACTACCTCCATCATCAATCCATTAGACTGGAAGAGTATTACAGGGCCACTTTACTTGCACAAAGTAATTTAAAGTAGTTACATTCATCAGGCCACCAACCAAGCAGCTACCTGCTGCAGTCTTTCATACCTAATTGCAATAGAATACATCAGCCTTGAGCAGAATGAATGCATTCCATCTTGCTTTTTTATACAAAGTCTTGGGCAGTACAGCCTGTACTGTATGGACAAAGTGCATACTATATTTCTGTACAAAAGAAAACTGAAGCCCATTTTTGGTGTTTGTTTTCCACTTCTACAGCACAAACTAAAACTTTTTATAATTAAAAGCAAGTAGACAGTAGGGCCGATATTGTTTGCGATCTTTCACTACCGGTGAATATGATATGATACCTGGGTTATGGTATGCATACCATAAACAATTGTTTTTTGCATTACCTTCCTTTGAGGAATAGTCTTCAACAAAACCCTTTTTTCTTTTGTACAAAATATGCCGAACTTCTCAAGGCATCAGTGTTTAATGTTATCTTGACGCAAGGAGCCATACAATAACTTTGCCTGAATTAAATAGTAAACTTAGGTTTCCTGAATTCACAATCTAGATCAGAAAATATCAGATTAAAGAATAAGTAAGAAAATATAGATATATTCTCAGAATCTGAGACACATTTAATTCCAGCTTTCAATGCTTGAGTCATCTCAGTACTTAATTCTACACACATTTCCTCTGGTATTCAAAAAGTATTAAGGTTTGATATCCAGTTTTACATTCACTAAAATTACTGAAACAACTTTATCTGTTGAGCACAAATCCCTGATCATTGACAGCTATCTTAAATTTTGAAACACTTGTCTATGCAATGATAATGCTGCTTCTTTAGATGTCCCTGCTGTAAAGTAACAGGAAGCGTTTCTTGTAGTGATGTGGTACGACTGAGTGGAGTTCAATTCCCATCCGGCGAACAGCAGATGGGAGGAGAGCAGCATGCAGATAAGCTGTCAGTGTGGACCAGGGCTCTGACAGACCACTGGCCATATCAAAGAGAGCCTGGCCCTGCTTATCAGTGCTGACACACGGGAAGCAGGGTCTAATCACTGGCTACTGCTCCCTCAAACACAAACCAATGCAGGCTTACAAAGATATGCAAGCATACATCAAAAGCACAAAATCTGAATATGGAAAGAAAAGAACGGGAGCATACAGACAAAAGAGCTAACACACATTCCTGCACGTTCCCAGAGTCAGTATGTGTGTATTCATGCACACACACAAGAGGATAGTTGGTCTGACTCCCTGTGGTGCAGACAGTTACCTGGCTGCAGTATCAAAGGCTGCTCTCAGTTGACTTAAGGCAGCTGATCAGATCTATTAAAAGTTACTGTGAATGTTAAACCCTGACAGTTGACCTTTGCTTCCAGTGATCTATGATTTGAGAATAATAGAGCTACATACTGATCCCAGTGGCTTGACAGTTGCGTACAAACGCACACTGAGAAGGTCCAGAGTGATACATATAAACTGAAGTACTGATAGAACAGGATTAACTCAGTATTGATAGCCAAGAAGGGTGAAGGTACGCTTCTGGTAACTTTTTTTCTGTTTTGATAGTGAGTGGGCTGGATGGTGGTATCAGGGAACAAGGGCGGCAGTGACGTGAAGCACCCCAGGTGTCAACAGCAGGAGAGAGAGCCGGGGAGACAGAGGACCCCTGGTGTGTGGAGGCTTCGAGTGTGTGTGTGAGTGTGTCCAAAAATATTTGAATATATGCATATGAGTGTACGAATAAATGCATGAGCGCACAAGTGTGTACGAGTCTGCCAGCGAACATGTCCGTGTATGTGTTTGGCCTTCCATCTGTTCCCCAGCAAAGGCCCAGTGAATTATTCAGCAGGTCATTAGCCACACTTATCATGAGTGGGCCGCCCCAGTCGATTAATCAGCCGTCAGCGGCCCCACTCAACCCACAAACAGGAGCCCAGGGCAGTGTGTGTGTGTGAGTGTGTGTATGCTGGGCTGAGGCTGAATTATTTAAAGGTTTTAACCTACAATGGATAAGTGCAGTAAACACTGTGATTCCAGTAATCTCTGCTATTTCAGGTAAAACAAGTGCGAGAATGAGTAAAGAAGTGTCACTGGGGTGTGTGTGTGTAAAAATACCCTCTCTAGAGTGTTAACCTCAGAGCCAACTCATGTGAGGGAGGGGAAAATACACCCCAGCAGAGCTCTGATCTCCCCTTTCACCCTCGTTTCATGCAACCCTGTGCGTGTGAATGTTCAAAATGTTACTCACTGACCCTACACACAGGCACATTTGCATGTACAGACAATTTTCAAATCAACTCTAATAAAGTCCACGGCATCTGACAGTTTCCTGATCTGTGATTGGATGATGATGGCAGGTGTGGGAGGGGCAATACCGCAATGACATCAGTGATTAACGAGTGGAGCAAATGGGACCTAAGGGCCTACAAAGTATGAGAATAGTAAAATCTCAATGTTTTTCATATGTGTTTGTGAGTGTGTGTGCACAAGGTTATTGCACTGAATGAAAGTATACATGCACTGAATGAAAGTATACATGCACTGAATGAAAGTATACATGCACTGGTTGGATATATTTAGAAGACGGGGCAGCCAGAAAACATGGGGCAAAGGCAGAAAATGTTGAAATTGTCCCAAAAAAAGTTATTTTGTTAATTATATACCTCATGAAATGTGTGGATATGTTTGTGTATATATGTAGATACTTATATGTATATGCAGATGTATATATTTATGTATGTATATACTGTAGGCAATGAGTGCAGCTCTTATCTTGTAACCTAGGGAGGTATTTTGTCATCTCTCTGTATGTGAATTCTGTGTGTTTATGTCTTGTGTTGCTTGTTAATAAAAAAAGGGAGATATAGTAAGTAAGTAGTGAAATTAATGACAAAAAAGTTTATGTAAGTGTTCATCATCCACAAAAAATAACATACTGATTTGGCTCTAATATGAAACTTAAGTAACTTGAAGCAACCTATAAAGTCTGTTTTTAGCTTGTAACATTAATCTACATATACAAATGCCTGATTTTTATAGCCAACAGCAGCAGGTTACAAAAATGCAAATTCTTTGACGCAGGATCACTCGTGAGCTTGTTTCTGGTGTCATAGAAGGTGAACTTGCTGATTACTCCACTTTTCAAAAGAGTGATGTAGTAATTGAAAAGGGAGGAAAATGGCCTTCGCTCTGTCAGTTGTGTTTGTGTCCGACATGCTTACCCTCTTCCTAAGCAGTACATTAACAACACTTCACCATCAACAAAACTCATCTGTACATCAACTCTCACATGCATGCAGAGTCTGCTGCCAGGAATGCAAACAACTGCACCATGTATATCCCAATGTCTAACACACGCACATTCAGCTGAACCATGCAGTCTAAATCACCGGCTTGTACAATGACACTGTTTAGTTCTGGTTAGTGTCAGCAAATATTTGCAGACTGGCTGTCATAACAGGGGCATGGCTGAGAAATGGATGGGAGAAATCCAGCAGGTCTCCACTAGTAAATAAATCAGTAGGGATACTTCACCCCTGACCAACCCACAGTTTTTATCTGGGAGATCCCAGCTTCTTTCATGCATTGGTCTCGTAAATCCAGCCTTCTGGGTAAGTGGAAAGTTGCCATGTTTTGGCAAGAGATGTCAGTATAGAATGTCAGCTCTGGCTTGTACTGGTGTCACTGGGAGACTTACTGGTTAGTGAGAGATGCTGAACAGTGATAGAGTCACTACAACAAGATAATAAACACAGAACATGTCTACATGCATGGTAGGTAGACTGGGTAAGGACTAGAAACAGCAGGCTGATAAAGAGCGGTAAACTAAGGAGATAAGAGAATAAATATAAACATAAATCTCGTGAATGACATGGTAGTTTTGACCAAGAGACATCAAAATAATTTGGCACCTCTGCAGAGAGGTCTGAAAATGAGGGAATATAGGGAATCTGGGTAGACTTGCATGTGTGCAGGTGTTAAGTACTGAAACAATCAAGTGAATTTATCACTTAGTTGCCAAAAATGGACATAGTTTGATAATTATTTAATATTTTAAGTGAGTGATCGAGCAAAAATGCTGAATATTTGCTTATTTTCTCAGTGGTATATATATGTAATGCTATTGCCTTTAGGTTTTGGACTGTTGGTCGGACAAAAGAAGCAATTTTAAGATCTGGGAAAAAGATTAAAGGATAAGGTTGGTGATATTCTATATATTGTTGTAAACAAATATCATGAAAAAGACCAAATCCAACAATGAATTTACCTACTAACGAGTATTGCCTGTGTATCCAAAGCCTGATATGGCTTATTCCTCTGTGCCATAGACCTCCATTATCAACCAAAAACTGTTAAAAACACATCAATGAGCCACACCTTTACGCTGGGTGACATGTTCATTCAATACCATGAATATGGGCAGTAGTAGTAGTTTATTTTTAGTTAATCTCACGTATGCTGTCCTGCTCCTGCCAATCGTGCACCAAATATGTATTAATCCGTAGATGACAATATTCCCTAAAATGCATTATTTACTCCTGTTTGAGTGATGTTTTCTAAAAACTGTTTTAGGAAATTATTTAGCCTTTTTTAAAAATGTGTTTGTATTTGTGACCCCCTTTTGAAGATTTACTTCCTCAGTATGAACCAAAGACAAGGTTGGGAAGTCAGAATTTATTGAAAAAATTGACTTATGCACTGTTGGTTTTTGGTATTTGTTGGTATTTATATTTTAACTGATAATAAAATAATCATTAGCTAAAGCCCTACAATGTGTTAATGTGTGAACATTGTCAGAGTGGTTTTTATTTCCTCTTAAAAAGGAGCTAGGGTAAAGTTTGCCATCTGTGCCTGGGCTGTATACCTTGCAGGGAAGAGGCTCCCATAGGCAGCAAGTGAGCTGTTAGTCTATGCTCTCCAGCTCTCCTGACGTCCTCTCTTCCTACTGAGTGTGCTCAGCGGACAGGAGCCAGTCTAATCCCCCTGATATGAGGAGCGCCCTGAGACCTGACAAAGCATTCCTCAGATAAAGACACGCGATCACAGAGATGCCGTGGAATTCCCACAGTTGGGGGTAGGCGGACTGACTAAGTGTGTTTGTGAGAGAGAGAAACGGAGAAATGTTTTCTTCAGTACATGAGAACCTTGACTTGACAACACCCCCATGGAGACTTCTCTCTCCCCCCTACTCCCATCTCTCTGTCTCTCTGTCTCTACCACCACCCCGCCGTTTGTGAACGTCTGTCTCAGAATCAACGCTCCAAATGCAAACCAGACATCGGTGACCATCCTCTCTCACCTGGGCCCGTCTGCGGCTTCAGTACCCGGCTCTGCTTTTGAAGCCTTACTCCTGACTGTTCACCCCTGCACCTCCAAGGGTAATGCAAATTGTACAGCTTTTATGCCAGATAAAGGACAGGGAGAGACGAGCAGCAGGAGAGATGAAAAACAAAGTCGTTAAATATCAGTGACGCTGTGAAAAGAAACAGCTTCCTGCCAGCTTTGTCTCTCTGTCTCTTCATCCCAGACATGACTCCTGTTTTCCTTAAGACATGTTCTTTGTAAGGCAGTTTGCTTGGGATGAGGACCTACATCGACAGCTAAAAGAAAGAACAATGGGTATAAGGGGGAAAGAGTCTGAGATTCCCCGGTTCAAAAGGGTTTCTGTTGCAGAATGTTTTTCAAGATCCACCAAAGCCTCCTCTGAGGATACCAAGCTGGGATGTCTTCAAGGTCTGACTTTCAAAAGTCCCCTGCAGTTATGTTGGGATAAATGGTATGAAACTGTCAACTGTGAAGCTTGAGAATCACAAGCGTATATACACCATATGGGCTCTTGAGAAACTGATGAAGCTGTCAGGTCTGCACCCATGTCAACACCAGAGGAATTTTCAGATTCTTTCCCCACAATGACCAATGTGCAGAGCAGAACATATGATTTTCTATAAATAGTTTGGTAGTGTATGTATATGTCAAGCCCTCACCTATCAAATGACCGGAACTGTAGTGATGATTCTCTCGCCGCATCGCCCACACTTCCTAGAAATGCTGGTGGCAGACTTGGGTCCACCATGATATCATCAGCTGGAGTGCTCACTAGGCTGCGCAGAATGTCCTTCACATTCTTGCCCTTTGACTCAGCGGGCAGAGAAGGTCTGACCTCACAAGACAGTGTAGACAAGGCCTCTGAGATGGCGTCTGGACCATGAGTCACGCCAGAGGATGACAGGTCTGCCTCGCTTGCGGCAGTTGAGGTGTGGTCATCACCGATGCCAGAATCATACCGCCGGAGTGAGACACCATTCTCCACTTCTAATCCACCAGAAATGGCACCGCTATCTAAGAGGACAGAAATAATAATGAAGAAATGTGAGTAATACAGCCACGCCACATGAGATTAATTACTTCACCAAAAAATATGAATAATAGGGACGAAAACAAGACAAAACTAAATTCTTTTAGATTCTTCAGTTGAATAAAAAAAGTTGATTTCAGAAAAGTCAAAAAAAAAAAAAAAAGGACAAGAAGTGATATGATGGCAAGAGGTCGGAAGTACTCAGGGCTTTGTACTTAGGTGTTGAAAACAGAAAAGGATTGGGAGCCACTGCATTACAGACTGCAGTTTTATCTTCTATCTAGATAAATATTTCAGATGATATTTTCTCTGGAGCTGCTGTATACCTGTGCTCCTGGCAGACTGCGATCGTTGAGGGTGTTTCTTGTCATTGTGGGGCTCCAGGATGTCACGGTACTTCGACACCATGAGGACTGAGACGAAGTAGACAACAGCAAGAGCCAGAAACTGAGCCTGCTTACTGTCCTCCTGAAACAAACAACATACACTAAACGATCTGTGTCTTCCTCAGAAAAAAGTGAATATTTTCATGGGTGTTATGCACACTGTGCTGTGACTGTATGTTACGTGAATGTGTTGTCTGTATAACTCACAATATCTCTGAAGACGACAGCCCTGAGGCGGTTGATGTCCATGTCCTGAAGAAGGCGGTCCAGGTCGCTGATTGGAGACATTCCACCTGTCACTGCATCAACAGGACTCTGCATGCATGCATGAAAATCAAACCATTACCAGATCAAATGTATTATTGCCTCCAAGTGAAGAGCAAGCAGCACATCCATAGCACACACCAATCAGGAAGTGTATTAATCCATGTGTACTTCATGGAGTAGGGTAAGGTTTCACAGCTTAGGGAAGCTATCCCTCCTGGGATCATGTCCTTAACATAATGGCTTTTCTATGGAGCCACTGCATTATAAATGAGCTTTAACACCCGGTTCAGGGAAGAACAACATGACTTTACTGGAAGCCCCTGTATCAAATCAAAGGGGCAATGACAAAAGACCTCGTCTAGTGTCACAAATAGCAACCAGTGTGGTAATATAATAAGATATGAGCTAATGCAATAACACTTGGTTGCTGTTGGTGAGCAGGACAAAGGACAGAGCTCCTTCTGGTTTACTATTGAGTATGGGACAAGGGCAAAGGATGATGCGGAAGGAAGATGCAGCTATTTTCAAGTGTAAAAAAACCCTCCAAGGATGACCAGTACAAGAGTGAGAGTGGATTACTGAGATTTACAATGTTATTGTGTATTTTGGGGCAAACAATTGTAAACAAAAACAGCAGAGGAAGTGTAGAAAATGTGTAAGATAATGAAGGCAGGAGATGATTTGGGTTACTTGCCTGTGCGGCTGCAGACTTGGCTGTTCCAAGCACAGTGCTGGGCATGGCTGGGTAGCTGCGTGTTGAGCCTTCTGTGCCATGCTTAAACTGGGCTTGCTGACACTCCAGACAGTTTCTCACTGCCATAGCACACACTAGGGAGGGATGGAGAAATAGATATTGTGTGACATCATATGAATAAAGTCATTGTCAAAGAAATATGAAGCGGCAGGAAGTCCCTAAAAAGATGGATAACCCAATGGATAAAAAAAATAGAGAAATCCCGCTAAAGCTCCTGTTGTGGTTTTCATCTAAACTAAGAAAATCACAACAGGAGCAGCTGAGAGAGACAAAAACAAAGGAGAAAAAGTGGGGCCACGACAAGGTCAGTGCTCTGGCCAACTCTGGCAGCATCGTTCACTCTTCCCTGCTCCACCTCTCCACCCAAGGTCACAGTGCAAGGGTGTGCTCTTGAATCACAGCCACTGTGTGCAGCTCCCATAACAAATGACGCTGCTAGGGTGCACACATGCTGAGTAGGCAGCAAGATGCGTCCTTTGTCGCAAAAAAAAAATATCTTGCAGTCCGCCAAGTTTAGGTGGGTTCAAAACTGGCACACTTACCATTTGTAATCTAATGTGCTGCTCCTCTGTTGGAGCCCCTCCCAACCCCCGCTGTTCTGTACTTGACAACTGACAAATGCTAACTCTGAGCCATTTAGATTACGACGGAGGGAATTATTCCTTCTGGAAATGGGCTCGCTTTTTCCATTAGGACTACTCTTTCATACGGCCATTTATAAAAAAAAAGAGGGGGGGGTGGGGGGAGATGCTGAAACCTTGTTACAGTCTTCCAAAATCAGATTAGGTGCCAGCAATGGGGAGCGCATACCTCATCAAATATTCATTTCATAACGGCTGCTTTCTAAAACTGGACCTGTAGTACGGTGGCATACTCCAGCAGCAGCAACAATAGTTGGATAATATCTGAGAGAAGAAGTGGTCTTTGTATAACAAGTTTGCATTTTGAAAGCCTTTTTGTTTCTAATCTCCACTGTAATGACTACCTAAAAGCAAAAACTGATATGCACCTGGATATGCACCATTACATATATGGAGCCAAGCATGAAGAAATAATTTAAATTAGTGTAGAAAGTATTGGACCACTTCTATACTGAGTGAGTGTGTGCATACTGTGTTGATCTGCTGAAAAGGTGCACCACATAAAATGAATAATGTAGGAATTTCAATATATTTTATTCAGCTCGAGTGTGGCTTGGCTTTTGATGCTGTCAGAGGAAACTGTAATAGCCTGGAACAGAAGGCAGAAAAGGGCCTGAGGGCTACGCTGCAGTACAGTATAGCCAAGGCCATTATGTAGAACTCACTATATCATGATAGCAGCCATTTTAGAGTGTTGCCATGCAGTGGGGTTATAATAACAAGATAAGAGAGTGCTGATATGAGCAGAGTGAAAGAGGCGAGGGAATGAGAGCAGCGACTGGAGATGGAGACGAAGACGGTAGAAAAGAAAGAGAGAACACAGAGGGTCAAAAAGGCTACAGGGAGCCATGACTGAGGCTAATACAAGAGGCTACTGCCGGCTGATATGAGGTGGATCGATGAACAGGGGAGGACAGAGGGCTTGGCAAAAAGGAGGAGATAAGAGACGGAAATTCAGAGAGGGGACACAGATGAGTAGAAAGACAGCTGAACAAAATAAATTGCAGGGTTCAAGAAATAAGAAAAAGGACAGACAAGGGAAAGACTGCATTAGATTAAAAGTAAATGAGCGGTTTTAGGAATAATGAGTCTATTAAAATAAAAGAGATAGACCAAGCGATGGGGAAAGGGAGCAAAACAAAAACATCAGGGTGCGTACCGAGGCGAAGGCACTGCCGGAGGATGCCTCCTGATGACATGTTTTTCTCAGCTTCTATCTCAGTGAAGTTGAGGGAGCTGGCAAAAATGAGAACATCGACGAGGTTGATGAGGCGCTGTAAGAAGGTGATCGAAGCCTCCACGGCCAAACCTTGGGATGGTTCAATGTTCTCCAGTTCATGCTGGTAGTAGAGAGAGGCAGATTTACACAGTAATTAATGTTTAAGTAGAGGTAAAAAAACAAAAAAAACATCCATGAACTGTTCATTCAATATAAAGTACAGGTTGATTAGCTATATAGTAACTATAAGAATAATGTATTTGTTATTTTTTATAGTTTTTTTTATAAATAACACAAATACAGAAAAAGAGAAGGTGTCTCTATTTTAAAGTAAAGAATGTAAAAGCAAAGGAAATTTTGCTTGTACACTTTAAGAAAACTCCAACAGATGACTCAAAGAACAAAAGAAACATTGAGCGTAAAAGTTCATTCTTGACCTTTAGTTTAAGAAAGAAAACTGAACTCAAGATCATAAACTGACATTTAAAATCACTTTACAATTACTACTTCATAACCACTTGCCATAGAAGTTTGAAAAACATTGACATTATACAGGACTCAAAACAGCAACATCAGAACAGAGCTTCAAATGAAGCAATCAAAAGTACTGGAGAAAAATGTGAATCTGTGAATGTATTTCCTTTATTTTTATTACGGCTTATATTTAATGTTGAATTTATCTTGCCAATCAAGACTTAAGCAGGAAAACAAGAATTCTACTTAAAAATTTAATTCATATATGGAATATATGCGACAACTATACTGATAAAACATTTTTAAACCAGTTTTAAATTTGGTTACAGACCACACGAAACTAAATGGAATTGAATTATAATGGAATTGACCATCAACCTGTTTCTTGGACAGGCCAGTAAAGTCATTGACAGAGTCAAAGCGTCATGTAAGAGAGCCGCAGTCAGACAACACAAAAACAAAATAACAATGTTAGGAAGCAGCTAAACGTAGTCTAATGTAATTGGGAAAGGTCAATGTGGATGGATAACTTCCTGCGATTGGAGCCATCAACTACATATGCAGCCACAGTTAAGTACGTGTACACACACACACACACACACAGAGACTCACAGAGGAAGAGGTGGCAGCAGAGAGCAGAGGTAAAATGCCTCCACAAGCCATGATGAGGTTGTCCACCACCTGGGAGATGAGGTGTATGCTGTTGTGGACAAACACGACGTTCTCACTGCTGTTCACAAAGTCCAAAACTGTCTTTGTGGAGTGACTGAAAGGCAAAGGACAAACAGATTGCTTTGTTAACAAAATGTAGAATATAACCTCTTACAAATAAGAGTGTTTTTTGACAAACTTAAAATGAGAGCATGTTTTTGGCTCTAAATAACACAGCGTCTTGCCTACAGATCAGACTGTTCTACCCAGCTGCCTTTAACTGCTAACAGTCAAGAATAAAAATATCCAACATATCTTTACAAAAAACATTTCCTGTGCTTTGGTCTACATCTCATCAAGTGTCCTCAGTGGGGCATGAATTTCAAAGCATCCATACAGACCTGATTTTTGGTTTAATGTAGCCTGAAGTACTGCTTCGTGCAAAGATTGTGGCTACGACAAATATTTCTGGCCAATATCTTTTTTGCGTTTAAATTAGTAAATATGCAAAGAGAAATTCCTCATTTTGAAACATGGCAAATAATAAAAGTTCATAATGTGAAGTACTTCCTGTAAGCACAGAAAAATACACTGCATTTACAAACAAAAATCAGAAGTGAAATCTTCCCAGTAACAAAACATGTGACTTGTGAAGGACACATGTACCCCTTGATTAGGAGAAGGCTTGTGAGATGAAATCTTCTGTTTGCTCCTCGGAGGAATGAAAAGCCAATAAATCTCTATTCCATTAATCAATTAACAAAACTTTGTAAAGTCAGAGTCAGCTGATTGTTACCCTACCTCCTCCACATCTGGACATCAGTCTCAATAGAGAAGAGCAGGTCAGTGAGGAGGCGTTGGTGCATGTGGGACCAGCGGAACTCTGGGATACGAAACATGGTGGAGCGTGGGGCTGAAGTGCTGCTCTCTCTCTGCTGACCCGAGGACCCTCCTGCTGCTGCTGGCTGGCCCTGACTTGTTTCCTACAGAGAGACACCAGTAACACACAATTAGCTTTAACATAAGGGTTTAGAACTGAAACTGAAAATCATCAATTCTATGTAACATAATTTAGTGAAAGAATAAACGTTAAAAAGATGCGTACTGTTGTAGAAGTCTCCTTCAATTCAAGTCTCTCTGTGTCTAAGGCCACATTGGACACGTCCAGTCTGGCAATTTTGATCTCTTTGGTCTTGCTGACAGAGTCTGCACTCTTCTGGGTGCCTGAGTTGGAGGCGGCGGTGCTGCTACTGTCTGGGGGACTTGACAGAGTTTCCTCTTCAGTGGTGGTGGTGGTCTCTGAAGGCTGGCTAGGTGAGGTGTCTGATGCTGCTGCAACCTCTTGGGCTATCGAGGGCAGTGTGGTATCTGAGGGCTGCTGGTCTGCAGGAGCGGTTTCAGTTGTGGAGGAAGACTGTTCATCTTTAACTTCTTCTTCGGGTGGTTCTGTCACACTTTGTTCAGGTGTTTCAGCCGGAGGAGTCTGACTCTCCAAACCAGACACCTGTTTCTCTTCATTTTTTTCTTGTATTCTAACCTCCTGCATCTCATCCTTTTCTTCTTCTGTCTTCATCTCATGTCCTTCCTGATCATTTCCCTTGACTTCATCATCTTCATGTTTATCTTGCTCCTTTTTTCCTACCTTCACTTCCTCCCCGGCAACAGCAGAAGCAAAAGAGGACTCCTCTTGGCTGTCATCAACATCACCAGGGGGTACCTGGTCACTAACAGATGACACGTCAACCAGGTCCTCGTTGAAGATGGAGGCTCCGCCCAGCACACTGTTCTCTAGACAGGCCGCAGTCCCAGGGGACGTGTGGTCAGTCTTACCCTCTTGTTGTGAAACCACTTGCAGTTCACTATCGGTTTCGTTCAAAGAGTCTTCTGTCATAGAGTTTGATGATTCACCTTTGTTATGTTCACTCTCAGATTTTTCATCATCTGTTACAGGTGTTTGTGTATCATCACTCGCAGATGATGTAGCAGAGTCTCTAACCACTTCGATTGCTTTCGTGTCATCCGTTTCAACCTGGTCATGGTCGCAAACTGATGTTTGTAGATTGTCAGTGGGAGTCTCAGCCACTGGTTCCTGCCCGTTAGTGTCTTTGCTCTGTTCTTCTTCGTTGTTTTTTTGTGTCACAGTGGCTTCAGTCTCTTTTCCATCACCTGAGATATCCTTAGAAGACTCCTGAACCAACTTCTGCTCTTCTTCTTCTTCTGCCCTGGCCAGGATGTTGGACACAGTGATGGATGCGTGTCCCCTTTCGTTAGCAGTCTCTGTTGGGCTGGAGGTGATGGTGGAACTGGATGCTGAGTCAGGGGACTTCTGGGACAGCTCGTCCACTGTGAGCTCAATGACAGTGGAAGGGGCCGTCTCCTCAGCAGGTGGCCCATTCACACACCCCACGGTCTCTGAGCTTTGGCTGACACCAGAGATGGTTCGGATTGTGCTCATAGAGGCTGCAGACCCCTGACGCTGGTACTGAGTGAACATACGGGACAGGTTCTCTTTGTGTTGCTCAAAGGTTACCTGCAAACACAAAAGAGAATATGTTCACTACTAGTCACCACCAATCTACTCAATTGGTCTATCCTTATCAAAGGATAATTCCAATTTATTACAACTTTGGTCTTACTATTGTAGATATATTCTCAAAATGCTCTTTAGTGGTGAGCTTATTACTACACCTAACCACTGGGACTATTTGTGGCTAAACGTGCCATTTCTAAAACTTTTCTGTTCTCTTATGTGTGGCTGCCCACAGCCTATTAACCTCCATCAGTCTTCTTACATCTGATATGGGTAGACTAGACTGCTAGTCTATAACGACAATGGTCTGCAGTGGCATTTGAGGAAAAGCCCATCCATGTAAGCAGTCATAGATTAGCAGTAGATACTATTAGTGTGTGTCTGCTAGCTGTGCTGAGTGCGTGTCCAGCATCGGCAAATCCTCCCACGCCTAATTTAAGACCCTGCATTAATCACTGGGCTTGGAGGACAGAAAGTCAAAGATGGGTTGGTGGTGGAGGGGGGATGAAACTAGACCCACTTTGCTGGTTTTTCACCTGAGGCTATTTGGACAGAAGGGGAGAGAGAGCGAGAGAAAGAAACAAAGAAAACGAGAAAGCCAGAGATCAAAAGGAAGAAAAAAAATAAGAAATTGCAAAGGAGGAAGAGAAAGAAAGTGAGTCATTGAGAGTGGAAGAAAGGAAAGGGAGAGAAAGAAGCTGATTATTTGTAATTAATTAGGCGTTATTGTTCTAAATTAGCCTGCTACACGGGTGCTCATTAATCTTCTGTAGTGGGAAGCAGTGATTGGTAATCCATAGCTGTTTTCTGAGAGCACAGCCTGTTCTAAATGCGCCAGTAGTCTGTCTCTTCCTCTTTCCCTCTTTCCCAGTGATCACACAGCAAGACCTTCTACCCCATTAGTTTGAGCTTAATTTGACATTTAGCATTTTTAGCAATTAAAAGGCTGCATTCAGAGTGCACTGCTATGGAAATTATGCAGGAGAGCAGTGCAGAACATAACGTCATAGATTCAGGATGCAGTCTGTACATTAAGATGATGTATGTTGGCCTTAAATGGGGCTCTGTAACAGATCCAGTTACCATTAGACAGAGGTAGTATATGTCTGTGGTTTTTAAAAGAGCATTTAGCCTTGCTACAATATATAGAAACTGCCTTGGGTGGCTAAGACATCAGCGCTGATCTAATCTAATTTAATTCTACTCCATGACTCGGCCTGGCCTCAGTGGGGTATGGAAAAATGTTATGGTAATGTACAAAAACATGGTGGGCTTTTCTAATATGACAGGTAACATGGTATTACCTGGGCGCAGCATAGCCAGATCATACAAAAAACCTGACATGCTTTGCTATCATAAACAAAAAACACATTGCAATACATCAATACGGCAAGTTTTGGTAGTTTCACTTCCCACAATCTTCTTGAAAAATGAAATATATCACAGACAAAAATAAAAAATTCCACTTTCCTGCAGTCAAACAAAACCTGCGACCTCATTTCCAAAACAAAGTAAATCTATAGAGGACCTAGAACTTCCATTGTCCCCATGTCTGTGCTGTATAACTGATCTGGAATGAGCAGAAGCCCCACACCACAGCCTGTTAGGTGAGGGTCAGGGTGGCAGAGCGCTGATCTTGGGAGACCCCCACAGTAGGAGCCTGGGAGTCCCCATTTAGATAAATAGATAGAGACCAACCACAAAACAAAGGGGAAATGGGGAGGGCAGCATGGCTCTAATCCGATTAGCTAAATGCAATTCCTCCTACAAAATCAATGTCATCTGCTACTGCTGTGCTGGCTGTGCGGTTTCGCTTCTAGTTCACAATATCTTCCTTTCTCACTCCTTATAAAAACATTTTTCTTCATGGTTTTCTCCTGCCCATCTGATCCAGTGATATGCATATAGTCTTTATCTGTAATTTCTATCACAACCGTAGGAAGACAAGCTCGACCCATCGGGATACTGTACACTAAAATAGTTTTAAGCCAACCAGTCAAAATCATGCGGTTTCCATTGGCTGATTATTATACATTTTTATACATTACAAGATAAAAGATCAAACACATGGATAGTAGTACTGGCAATCCGCTTTCTACTGGATAGTATAGACAACACTTGATGCATGGCTATTATCTAGCATTGGCTTTTCAATGTGTTCACTTTCTCTCTTCCTTTTTTCACTTGTCAATACATCAATCTGAAAGTCTTTGCCAAAAACCAGCTTGATTCGTGTGTGTGTAATGTCTCAATAACCCCAGAGGTCAAAAGCTGCACGGCTAAACTATTCTTCATCTCACCATAAACTGAAAAGGGGTGATTAGCTACAATTAAACTAAATGCTTTCAAATGTGCTCAACTTCTATACATAATTGTAAAATTACCAGCTCATAATGTATATTATATTTTTGCCAAAGATCTGTGGGCTCATTTCTGCTGATATTTATCTTGTGGTAAAACATCTGACAGGTATAATGAAGTTAGCGGACAGTGGGAGTCTGAAGGACGGAAGGACCTTCATGCCCCAATCTTTCTCTTTTGGAGATCTTGTTCTCAAACTGATTTGTGTGCAGAGATGGACGAGGGGCACCTTGGGTGGGTGAGTGGGCTGAGAGTGGGAGGGCTGTCGTGTCAGCATGCCCACCTGCAGGAACATCTGTCTATTCACAAAGACGCATATGCAAATACACTTACTTCCCAAATGACTGACATAGAAGGATATACCCGTACACACACACACACACACACACGCACGCACGCACGCACGCACGCACGCACGCGCACACGCATTTCTTTTAATCTCACAAATGTAACTTCTCAACAAATCATAACCAGGTTATTAGTTCCTCTTGCTGGTCTATGCTTTGCCAGTAGACAATAAAAAGTCTCTGGGTGATCACTAAACCATCTCAGATCATGTCAACAAGAGCTGTTTGAGCTCCCTATGAAGTTGCAATGACAAAGCTATTGGAGCCAATCACAATGCACAAATCAAGCCTGCTCTTTCACAGGTTTCAGTGAATAAGGAGTTGAATATACAGAGTTTTGCATAGCCAATAATATCAAGTCAAGGGTCTGAACTCGGGGCCGAAAGAGGAAACTCTTCTTTTTCTTTTCAACTACGTTACAAAACCTGTGCCTTGAATGTGGGAAAATGAAAAGGATAAGATGCAACACATAATAATGTATCAACAGAAAATGCGGTACAAAGTCTCAACTAGAAAAGGTGTCTCTCTTAGCAATGAGGTGAAAACGTGCATTCAACATGAGGCACATTATCTCAATACATGCCAAACTGACAACTTTACCACAGCTGACACGAGGCAAACTAAATTACAAAGTCTATGTAGAGGAGAAGTGCGCAAATATGTATTTGTGAATGCATATATGCACTTATCAAGAGGCTCCCAGTGGGCTGGTTGTATTTATGAGGCCTTGTTTCTCTGATTGTTCTCGCACGGTTCCGATGAATATTCAATGGGCTCGGAGAGGAGGGCTTCCTAGAGCCCAAGAGAAAAGGAGGGCAAAGAGAAAATGTGCCTAGTACCTCACATTCACACCAACACAGAGACACACACGTGCGTGTGCGCGCATACACACACACACACACACACACACACACAATCATGCACAAACACACAGCCCTGCAGCAGTGGGAGGAGAGAGCAACAGTGACAAACAGCTTTGGTCCTACAAAGGTGGCAGGAAATCTATCAAACGGGACAATAAAATTGCAATTGAGTTTCTTTAGCTTTTTTTATAGCAGATGCATGTATCTTGGTGGCTAACACCCACTGCAACTATCCAAGTCCCTGCACTGTGCATGCATTTGTGTGTGTGTGTGTGTGTGTGTGTGCGCGTGTCTCACATCTCACAAGTGCATGGGTTTAATCACACACCCTGTGTGTGAAATTCTGTTGTTAGACGAGTGCTGGGCATTGTAACTAGGGCCAAGAAGAAACAGCATTAATCTTGTGCAATTACAGCAAAAAAGGCAATTACAGCCCGTCATGTACAAAGAACAATAAACAATTTCTGCACAACACCAAACCAGACATTTTGCTACGTTACAAAGTGAGATCCCTACATACTGCAGCTATATGAACAGATGAAACAAGAACAAAAGCTTCGGTTGAAACTAAATCCTACATGGATAAAATGTATATCATAAAAAGCCCAAATCTATGAATAATATTATATATACACCAATATACCAGAAATATTACAACGCAATGGAATTGTTATTTAAGATCAGATGTGTATTAAACATAGGGATAATAAAAATATTTTTCCAATATTTTAACAGTGATGTAATGACAGAACAATACAGTAAAGTATGCAGACCTCTGCTGTTATACATTGAAGTGTTTTATTTTCACTGTATCACAATGTGCCCTCATCTTTGTGACCACCTTCAAATCAAATACCGTCCTTGACTGCCGATGTGGTAAAGTCTAAATTTCCTTAGACCTTCATTTGTACATGTTTTGTTTGTTTGTTTTCACTGCAGGTTAGTTCTGCGGCGTTCAGAGGTGTGGGGAGACATTGAAGGTTCAGAGCATCAAGCATACAACACACACCATCCTGCTAACTGCTGCCTTCACACTGATCCTCTCCAGGCAGTCTGTCTGTGCCCCCTACTGGACGCCAACACTCACAGCACCCCACGCTGCAGTGAAGCGTCTCATATCACAAGCACTTCTTTAACTCAACCTTCAATCTGCCAGGCTTAAAAACCCCCCAGACCACAATCTGACACCAACCTCAATTACTTCACTGCTTTGGAACAGAGGAGCGTAATATGATATCAACAGTGAATTTCTAAGGCAGTATTTTGAATTCAGCTTTTGGAAATAAGAAGTGCCAGAAGTTTATTTTTATCTGTGCAACGTGAAAGAAAGAGACTCTATACATAAATAAAGAGTGGAAGGGCTGGTGGACTCATTCCCATTGGTTTATACTGCAACTAGCTTTTAAATTAAAATCACTGTATGGCTTCCATAGCTTAATCTGATGGGCACTGAGAGGCAAGGTTCAATTACTGTGCTAGTCTACGCTGCGAGTCAGAGGGTCAGACGATAATGTTCTCTAATTTCTGATTTGATGAATTGCATTATGTCAGATTCAAACTAAACACATGGGTGACAGAGCTGATGGCTTTGACTGAATACTGCTGTCACTTTGGCTGGAATCAAACTGAGGACGAGGGTTACGGTTACAGTCATGTGGTGAATGTTTAGGCTGACAATACTGAAGCAAGATGTGTGTGTGCGTGTGTGTGTGTGTGTGTATGCAAAAGTGTGTGTGTCCTTGTGTTTACTACAGAGAGATAAAGAGTGTGTGAAGTAAAAGGAAGAGAAACGTACTGTAACACAAAAAAAATAAAAATGAAACAGATGAGGAGATAGAAGATCCACAGAGAAAGATAAACAAAGCTGTGTCCAACCTCTGTGTGTGTGTGTGTGTGTGTGTGTGTGTGTGTGTGTGTGTGTGTGTGTGTGTGTGTGTGTGTGTGTGTGTGTGTGTGTGTGTGTGTGTGCGTGTGTGTGTGTGCGTGTGTGTGTGTGTGTGCGTGTGTGTGTGTGTGCGTGCGTGTGCATCGTGCATGGATATAATGAGCGCTCTGACCTTGGAGTGGGTGATGGACAGGGTGTCCACCCAGACCCGCCAGCCGCCCCACTCATATTTGATGGCGTGATAGAGCAGGATGCGGAAGATGGCGTATACCATCTCTGTGATTTTCTGCTCCTCGCTGTTTCGCGGGTTGATGAAGCACAGAGAGAGCATCCATTCCTGCCACACCGAGCACTGCAGCAGGCTCCTGAAACAAACAAAAAAAAGCACACGGCCGTGTAGTGCTGAATGTGAATCCCACTGGCATGTAAACACTGTGTGGACTAGTGTGTGATGTACTGTAGTTGTCTATCCACTGAAGTGGTCAAAGTCTTACCTGCGGTTCTCTCTGCTGTTATTGAACAGTTTGATCATGTCTGACAGAAAGACCCTTCGCACCTCCATGCTCTCGGGAGACGGGGGAGAGTTCTTGAGCAAAGAAGCTATAACCTTCAGAATTTCTAGAAATATTAACAAAAACAGTATGTTTAAGGATTGAGGTAAAAAACTTTTTTTTTTTGCAGAAATTAATGCAAGAGAGCCCAAAAATATAAAAATACTTCTTCATCTGTTCAGATGTAATACATTATACTGTAGCAAGTTGTATTTTTAAGGATTATAGTAAAAGAAAAAAGCTTGGATTTGGAAACATCCAGCAATCTGCTTGGAAATAAAACTTGCTTTGTGGCACAGAGGGAGAAACTGCACAAATCAACAACTAAATCATACATTGGTCTCAACATGTGCAAATCATTGTGTCACAAACTATCTCAACTCCCGGCTATACACACCTGAAAATCTGTGCCTGTGGTAAGAAAAACAGAACAGAGGGGGAATAAAAAAAAAGTTCAAGCCATTGATCTTTATCATACTGTAATGGTTTTGGTATTGTTTCAAATGAGAGAGCCAGAGTCGCAGGCCCTTCTGGAAGACTTGGCTTCGGTTAAACCAAAGAGACTGACTGTTTAGATGAATTATCTAGACAATGTCAGTGTCCATTTGCTTTGAGTAGAGAGACGGCGGGGCTTGGATTTCACTTGTCTCTTCAGACCTTGGCGCTAACCGATGCCCCCTTGCCCCCGCAGACGGTTGTGTTGTTTCTACGCCTTAGTCACTCAAATTATGAGTCGCTGAACCTTTACCGCCAGAAAATTACCCCAGCATGTACCGGGAATGAGGATGGAGGGATGGCGTATTCCCTTCTTTTTTCCATTTGCTCTTGGTTCCTTTCCCTTGAGTTAATTTGAGGGAAACGGTACTTCCTCGGTTTGTTTGATTGGCTCTGACGTTACTAAAGACTGCAATCAGGGGGCCATTTTGGGAGTTTGTCGCAGATTAAATCAAGAGAATGCACGGCAAAGGAGAAACAGACCACCGCTCTATGTTCCATAGAATGTGCTCACATGTACAAACCCATACAAGGTCTCTATGATATATACCGCCTGTCTAGGATGGTTGGGTAGGAGAGTTTTTAACACAATAAAGGCTTAAGATAATCAATGTGTGACTACAGCAGGACCTTGTCAGATTAAGGCTGGTTGGAAGTAAACCTTGGTTGTGATTATACCAAGTACTTGGATTTCAAACTGATTAAAGCTGTTTTGCAAGTGTGTGCACAAAGGTGCATGTATGTGTGGAAACGCCGGTATAAAAGAGGGAGGGATGTTTTCTTTTCTTAGTTGAAATGAATACTTAAGATTTCAACATGTGAAAAGATTTTGTGAGCTGACGAGAAATTGTAGGTATATAACAGCCTGAAAATATAAGATGGGATCACTGATCAAAGCCTGGAGTCGCTGTTTCAGCTTGTTAAGTTGTCACATATAAAAAATGAGCATGTGCTTTCTACAAGTAATGATGTACGTGTGCGAGTGTGTAGCAATACAGTACATACACAGATATATGCACAGTATATGTGCATTTAAATATACTTTTTACATTAAGTCATAATGTTATTTAAATCTGTTTAATTATTGTTACAATCGATACAAATATTTAAATCCTATTAATTATTGAATAAATAATCTAGACTACTAACATGATACACTAAGTTTGAGGTAAAATGTAAATACATTTAGATAATAACATAAAATCAAACATACTGTAAACATTATATGATTCAAGCAAATGCATTTAAACAACAAACTCTAAATTAAAAAGTGTTTTTCACACACTGAATTAAGTGCACTGTCATCAATTTATCATTCCTTTATATGCAAATGAATCCTGACAAAACATGATACCGACTTCCAATAAAACCAGCAGATGTGTGTACATTTGTCACACAAAGTGTTTGCACCATCCTCATGCTAGGTTTACATCTGACGTTCAATTGTATGAAAAAACCCTCTGGCTGCAAACTTTATGTCGTTCATTTGTTTGACTGTATACAGCGATTGCACAGCTCCATGGGGAATATCCTCTAGTGCCGTATGGAGCAATAGGTATGTAGAGGGTATGCTGCAGGGGATGATTTAGGAGAGTAGTGTGGCGCAGAGGAGGCACTTACGCGGGTTGAGAATCTTCACAGTGGAGTCGGGGTCCGGATGCTGTTTATGGATCACTTGAGTGCAGATCTGCTCTGTAAGAATCTACCAGGGGACAGAGCGGGGATTCAAGTCATAAATATCCACACTGGCCTTAACAATAACAGAGAAACAAACCACACTATGGATACACAGACCTATGTATATGTTTCACCATCACGTCGTATATGGCTGAATAATTGTCAAGTCAAGTTTCTGCAGCTGGTTGGCCGTACAATTTATTATTTTTACTAATTCAATTGCCATGTTGAATAATAAAGGGAAAAAATGAAAATTAGACAAAGACAAGGTCAGTTAAAAAGACAAAGAAATTATAACAAACAATAATAAATATTGGCATGCAAATGTACACTGAGGTTATTGCTGTATGTCACTGTTGCCTATGGAGATAATTTCAATCCTCTAAGCACAGGCCTGCAGTGTGTACGTATGCAGAGGACTGACCTCGAAGAGCACATTGTAGGCTGTCATGCTGAACTGGCTGGAGTGGAGCATCAGGCGCTCAGTGAGCAGGGAGAAGAGGCCATGACTCAGCATGACCTCAGATTTCCTCCTGATCAGGATATTAGGAGGTCAAAAGGTCAGTCAGTAAACATCAGGATATTAGGAGGTCAAAAGGTCAGTCAGTAAACATCAGCATTTGCCAGACCCATGTTGTATCAGAAAGCACATGCAGCACCTCGTCTAAACTCGAACACGATATATACAAATGCACTGCAATACCGCAACTCTAATCTTTATTTGAAAAGTACCATATTGAAAATGTCCTGTAATATCATCCATTTTGAGAAATGAGAAGGGCAAAATCTGGAGTTTCTGATGAGTCAAATAACTGCAGCAGTTGAAATTTGTATTGGTATAAATCAGTGGAGCTCCAGCTGACATTTGACATGGAGGAAATGAAAAATAGAATCCCTGCTGACTAAGTAAGAGCAGTTCATCACAGAAAAGTCTTTGTCGCTTTCATCTCTGATCGTGGATCAACTCCAATTTTAGCATTGTAGCTCAGCTAAAAAAAAAAACTGTGGACTGTTCGCAGATAGTCTCACAGTCAGCCTTACATCTGGATCACAAGGCTTAAAAACTGTTGCCAAGACAGGGATAGAATTGTTTCTTCTACTCCTATTTCAGCATAGTGTGCAGACACTATAATTGGTGGTAATTAGAGAAAATTAAGTAATGAACAATTAAGCAATTAATATGGCCTGAATCTCATCATGCGTTACCACCCAAAATAACACCGGTCATTAGAGTAACCTCACATCGATGTTAGACAGCACGCAAGTGGCAGGTATACATCAAAAGAGTGTTCAAAATGACGATAAAGAAGGGGTGGTTAAATGCATGATAATTCATTTCATTTTAGTTTACTTTGACAGTGAGGCCTGCAGCTGCACAGAACCCGTTCTGTTTGAGTTATTTAAATGCAGCTGTACGATGAGATTTTTTGGCACACTTCAATATTTTGAATCTGACCTTGCCTTTTAAAAATGATAACAACTACATAAAAATGTACAACTAGCATAAACAACTATATAAAGATTTTAGAATGAAAACTATGGATTCAATAATCAATGTCAGAGCAATTTCAGACACTTACCAAATTTTATTCCCTTTCAGTTATCAATGATTTTATTACTATTAGAAGTATGCACTTCTATATATAATTTTACATTTCCAATACAGACTGAACTACATGCAAATCTACACTCTGGGGATGCAGTGCAAAGGATTTAAGCTTTGTGAGTGTACTTACTTTGGTGACAAGTATTTCACAAAGTAGCCCATTACTTTGAGTGCCTGTACCCTTATTCCTTCACTTTTTGAAGCCAAAAGCTTGTAAATCACGCTGTGAAAAAAAGCACAAAAAAGTTACATTATATTTTAAGTAACAATGAAAAAAGCAAAACTATCATGTTCTTGCCAAAAATACATTCTCAAAATTTGTTTTTTAATTAAACAAAAAACAGAATCCACAATCTAAAACGTTGCATAAAACTACAGTGACACAAGACTGAAGCTATGAAATGTAAAATAATCAGCAATTTTACTTTGAGCAAAAACATACTTACAAAAGTACAAGCACATCTGCAGATAATATAAACAGTGATCATTACCGAATCCCATTGCGCTGGTCAAAGGCCTGGACCATTGACCCAGGATGTTCAGACATCAGAGCCACCAGCAACTGCAGTACATCCATGAGATTGTCATCCTGAGGGACAGAGAAGAAGGGGTTTGAGATTATTGTGGTGCTTTCGTTGGGATATCTTAAATTAGGAATTTGTCAGCTGTACTTGTCAATACAATATAAAGACAAATGTATGGACATTATTCAAATGCTATTTATTCTTGTGATGTTTGATAGTGGCAGTTGCAGCAGTAATGGGAGAAGGAAAGGTTGTAAAAATTCAGTAGAAATAATGGAATACATCACAAGCATCTGAATTACAATATGTGCTCTATAAAATGAAGGGCTGCTACATGTCAGTGGCTTTTCCAGGCAATGTTATAATCACTCTTTAGTCTTACAAGGTTCACTGCGTCACTGACTGATCTGACTGCTTCATTTGTTATGCATCACTCCACTGTAAACAAAACCACTTCTGTCAGGGCCTCTAACTGGCAGACAATAAGAAAAATAACATGGAACAGTGATGCTGCCTTTAGCAACAGGAATTGCTCTTGCTCTGCATATCAGATGGTGGGAGGACAAAAGTACAGTGCAGTAGTGATATGTTGCCATCTGGTGGTGAAGCCTCTGCTGCTCAGTGCTGCATGAATAACAGTACGCATGCCTACCTCATGCATGGTAAGGAGGTAGTTGAGGATACTCTGTAGCTCATCCTCCTTCACTCCATGATCCTAGAATATAATTGCACAAATCATTTCACAATTGTGAAGGGTTTATCATTTTTTAACTCCCTACATACCCCTACCCCAGACAGATATGTTCCAAATATGACCAGATATCTTGATATTAATAATGTGACTGTATTTTTGGGGTATTTTGGGGTTTCACAAAAAAGAAACAATCCTAAGTGATGTGAATATTATTACAAAGGAGGGATGCTCATTTCACTCTAAGATGGAGGAGATGAGGACATGACAATATCAAGCTATACAAGAGCCCCAGGTGATATCAATTCTCACATTACAATATCAATATCCCATCAATAGATATCCTGGCTTTATGTGGTTCTATATAGATGAAAAGCACTGTTAAAGCAAGAAATTGTCAGATATATTACCATTTAGATCCATTCAATAAAATCCTGTCTTCCCACAATGTAAATACATACTTTTTTGTACTAACTAGTTTAAATGATCTTTTGATGAAGGTTAAAGGCTTTAATCACCCAGCTGACATCTAAAGGAGAATCACGCGTTAACTACACTTGCTGTTGTATAAAGGGGTTGAGGCATGTCTGGCTTACCTTCATGATGAGCTGCTTGACAAACAACAACAGAAAGGCTCGCAAAGACAGGATCTCTTTCTGGTTTGGCCTTGGACCATCTGCAAACACAAACAGCAAACAACAGCACGTGTAAGATGCACTTTTCAGACAGGGGTTCTGAAGTGCTGCTGCAAGGTTTGTGTACTTCTCTTTTTTTCGGATCAATCACAATGGTACCATTAGGAAGGGGATAGGAGGCTTCATGCAGAGCTGGGTTATTAGCTAATAAATGAGAAACGGAGCATGGTCCAGAAGGATAAGGCTATAACTTATAAGATGATCAAGTTCTGCACCCAATTTATCATTTGAAGGACATACCGTGATAAAGTGTGAGTGTTGGTGCAGTGTGTGTTTATATGTGTGTGTCCATATTTCTGTGTACAAACATATGTGTGCATGTGAAATCTACCTTTGCATGTATGATCTGTGCAGAGAGCCAGAAGAGGAATGGAAACACCATACATCAGTAGTGTGCCATTACGGCATTACATTATATATACAGTAGATTTCAGCATTTTGTGTGCGCCCTCACCTAGGCCTTTGGGCATGACTCCACTGCGGTCCTGGGGGTTGATAACCCAGTAGTAGTATTTCAGTGTATGCATGACCTGAAGTACAGTGCCCACCCTGCGAATGGTGTTGTAGATGGTCACTGTGCTGATGAACTCTGTTGCCAGGTAAGTGTAGAGTGTCAGTTGCACCTGCAAAAGATAAAGCTCATATGAAAACACACACATACACACACGCGTGATAGTTTGAGTGGAATAATCCAGTTTTAGTGTGTCCTAGCTTTTTGTTCCTATGAAAAGAAAGTGGAGGCTTCTAAGCCCCTAAGGGTTGTAGGCAAGCCATTCTCATATAAATAGCAGTCACTGAGTCACAGGTGGGGGGATAACCTTGAACTCTGAGCTGAACTCCTGAACACTGAAAATAAAAAGTAGGGCAAGACCATACAGAGCAACAGAGGGTGATTATGACTGCGCAGGTCTATGTGAGTGTACACGACTGTATGTAGTAAATTATATGTGTGTGTCCTATCTACATGTGTACTCCATCTTTACAAATGCAACCAAATGCAAAAGAATGTGCTGCTGTGTATGTGTGTATTCATGTTACCTTGGCAGGGGCATGGATCCAGATGGCAGGGTTGAACAGAATGTGGTCACACAGCTGCTTGAGCAGCAAGATGCCATTCTGCAAGTTGCTAAGGTATCTGGAAAAGGCCAGCACAATGTCCAGGACGGGCCGCGTCACATGCACCTTGGAAGACTGGAGCCAGACAGGGAGACAGAAAGTGCCACAATGGGAGGTGAAAAAAAAGGAGGGGATGATATGTCAGTGAAAGGAGTCAAAGACGTGGAAAGCAAAAAGGGGTGGAAGAGGTACAACACAGAAAGAGGAGGGAAAGGACGCATGCAGAGAAAGATGAGGAGGAGCTCCTCTTCTGCCTAACAAGCACACAAGCCAGCTGTGACCTCCAAATACAGCTGAGGGAAAACAAAGTCTGTCTCATATTAAGTGTTGGTGTTGGTGTGTGCTTGTGTTAGTGTGTTTGTGGCGTTAAGGGAATCAAGATCAGCCTTATTACTGCACTGGGTTCATTATGTGCAGCTACTGGTACCAGAGGAGGGCTCTCTCGTGTATTTCTTTGCCAGCTGAGCCAATTTGTGTTTGTCTCACCTTCTCCAAAGTGTAGCCAATGACGAGAAAGCCTTTGCAGGCCAGGACCTGCTCTTGCATAGCCACTGAGTTCTTCAAGAGCTCCATCACAAAGGATAGCAAAGTGCAGCTAAGAGGCCCACAAACAGACAGACAGCGACAAAGAGAGAGAGTTAGACAGTGACAATAATCTATGTAAGCTGCTGACAAAGCCTTGACTGTGAAGGGCATATCCTACATGAAATGTGATTGAATGAGGGTGTCGTGTCATTGTGTTAGGAGGACAGATTCTAGTTAGCATCACCTTGAGGGCAGCAGATACAACGACGTTGCAATTTCTACGTGAGATGGCCTCCTCAGCTTTCAAGCTTAGCTTACATCAAAAGTTTAGAATATAAAATCAACTGCTATTAAAAACTGTGGGTCTCTTTTTGACAGTGGTATCGCTAAATGTTATAGGAAGGCATAAACACTTGTTAATAGACAGCAGTGTTACCTGTAAAGCCAGTGGTAATGGACTGAAAATAATTGACTGTGTGGGTTATCTGTGTTATTTCAGATCAGTACATTTTAAGTTCACCATTAAGATCCAACTACTCATTTAACTGAGCATACAGCTCATAGACAGTAATCAGAGGGGAAACGCTGGGTCCAATAACACCTTAAAAATAAATACCATTTATTATTGTACCTTAAAGTCTGTGGACTCGTGAGAGCCTAAATAAAAAAAGAAAGTGCAAAAGCAGCAGAGGCCAAGATATCCTAAATTCTGCCTGCCCACATCTTTCAAACTCTACAGTTTGTAATGCAGGCTTTCCTTTAAAGATTTGTCGTCCAAAGCCCAAGCTTAAACCACCCTGATGACATCACTGTGACATGTCTTGGGTTATATTCTCAGACTTCACAAACACAGACAATATACAACTGTTTTGTACATCATGGGAAGTACAAAACAATATACAACTGTTTTGTACTTCCCATGATGAGTAAACTGATCTTGATGTGTAAAATTAGTGGATTCCCTCTTTAATAAATATAATTTCCTCCAAAATCAAGGAGTTAGCTGTTAAAAGTTGTAATGCAATAAAACTGAACACTGCCAGCAGTGTTCCATTAAAGTGTGTGTGTGTGTGTGTGTGTGTGTGTGTGTGTGTGTGTGTGTGTGTGTGTGTGTGTGTGTGTGTGTGTGTGTGTGTGTTGTTACCAGACAGAGGTGTCCAGCTCGTGGCTGGAGGGCTGGCAATAATCCAGCTGTGCAAACAGAGGGAAGAGGACCTGCACACCTCCGATAGAGTGTATGCCACTCTGGACTGAGTGAGTCACCACGGCCTTCACATCCTATCAAAAGAAACACTCATTTAACATGGCAAACATTTGCATATGGGTCACAGAGATATTTGTTCTGATGATCATAGTGATGTGCACTAAATCAGCTCTATGTGTTGACATATTTGGAAGGATGAGGCAAAAAGTGAGCTGGTGTCCTGTGTTGTTCATTGTGACACCAACGGTGGCTTTACAAGACTTTTTCCTCTCTATAGGATTGGAATTTTTGAACTAGGCATAGTAAAGCAGAATATATAGGTCACATATTAATTTATTTTTCACACTGTGTGTATGTGTGTGCGTGTGTGTGAGTGTGAGTAAAGGGAGCATATGTTTGTGTGGCTCCAAAAGCCTCCCACACAAAGGAAACAAAGCATTTTCTTTGATGAGAGGGCATGAGAGGAAACTCAATTAGTGCTTGAGAAAAGAAAACATGAGTGAAGAATCAGTACTGTGTGTATTAGTGTATGTTTGTGTGTGAATCTGCATTTGTAAGCAGCATATGGAAATCTTCAACAAAGTTCACCACCTACTTCTAATAGGAAAAACTCACAATTACTTGAATGCAATTTCAAACTAAATCTCAGTCCCAAAGAAGGCTAATAATATTAGAGCACCAGGATGGCATTTTTCAGCACCTGTAGTGGCCTGGCTAGCTCAACACATTTGCACCTCTGCCCTAATGAGCCTATTACAATGAAAAGATGCCAACTGGGCCACTTTCATTATAGCAGAAGAAAGAAGAAGGAAAGAAAGAGTAAAGAGTGATACATATGGAAGAGTGGGAGGCAAGGAGCAGGTGTACAGGTGGTGAATGAATTTGTACCGACATTGCTTTAATGTCGATGCAGCATGGTGACTTCAGGTTACATTCAAATAATGGCAATCCAAGAGATATCAACTCCAAGGGGAATGGCTTTCACCGGCTATACAGCAGAAGCAAAATGTTACATTTAAAAGCATAATTACCTGCAGCATGAGTGCATGGGGTGAGTGGACAAAAATAGAGGCGTTGTCCTTGGGAGAGGACTCAAGGCAGAGCTGGGCATCTGTGGCGCGGGGGTTATAAGTGAAGGCAATACTAGAGGACAGCTTGCCATCATACAGTAAGGTCTTATGATGCTCCGCAAACAGCAAGTCACTCTCAGCCTTGTACTTGAATGTGCCCTGAGGAGAAGGAAGTAGAAGGGAGAGACATTTAGTGGAAGAGAGTGTAATACAGTCATGGAACAATAAAGAGACAGGCAAAAAAAAATTCTGTGTCTAAATTACAAAATAGCAATGTATAATTTCCCCCCGGGGATCAATAAAGTATTTCTGATTCTTATCAACCAAAAAATATATAATATGATAATTCATATAGTTTAATATACCTTTTTTGTTTTTTAGACTGCTCCACAATATATGAAAAGGGTACAGATTTCAACTTTTTAGAAGCAATTTAAATCATTATAATGCATCATTTGCCTGTAAGTCTGACAGACTTCTCAGGTTGTATGCCTTCTAACCTGGTAACCTGGACCCAGCTGATAGATGGCCAGGATCTGAGCAGCGCTGAGAGCCTCTCCAAACAGGTAAACTGCCCCCATCTGTCCACAGAACACGCGGTTGGCATCTGCTGTCTCCGACGATCCCAAGAAACACTTGTCAAATGTCTGCAGCAGGAGGGAGGCAGGCAGAAGACGATAGGTAGGATTTGAGGGAGCAAAAAGGGGGGGGGGGGGACACAGACATAGACAATTAAAGATGGAATGAATGAAGGGAGGGAATGGGGAAGGAAATAAGGAATTAAGACAGGAAGGAAAGATAAACAAGACCAAAAATAGCCAGAAAGAACAGAGGGAGACAGAGGGAAAAGGCATATTCATGTTAACACCAGCATGCTGTAGCTAACATGATAATGATAATCATGGTCGCTGAAGCATTAGTGTTGAGAATGATGTGGTGACATCTCAATCAAGTTTCTAATTTGTTTTCTGACATGCTGACACATCTAGTGGATTATACTACACTGTGGAGGCATTTTCATTCATAACAAAATTTGATTTAAGAATCTCATATCTCAGCGTGACAGAAAGCAATCCTGGGGACTGTGACAGAGTTCATACAGTAATGTATGAGAGGTGCAGGATGTGTATATGTATGTGTATATATATATATATATATATATATATATATGTCATTTTCCACTGTACTATCCATGTTAAAAGATGGAGAGAATGGTTTCACCCCCTGAGCCCTCTGAAAGCAAAGGCTGAGATTAGATATATCTGTGAGCGAAGGGGGCATGAGAGTGGGGTTTGCTTTTCAGTTTTTGGTACACACTCCTGTAGCCATATGTGATTCTGAAATTGATATTTGACAGAAAATCTGTTAGGTGCAACCACATGTCTACCCTCATGTAGACATATACAAGCCAGAAGGTGGATTTGTAAATATAAAATCTTGCATGAGGGTTCATGCCGCAATATTTGTGGTTTGCAAATGCACACAGAACACGCTCAGCCATAGAAATGGCCTACATTAAGGAATAGTTTGTGGAAATATGCTCATTCGCTTTCTTGCCAGGTGTTGGATGAGAAGATCGATACTACTCTTATACCTATATGGTAAATATGAAGCTACAGGCAGCAGCCAATTAGCTTAGCTTAGCATAAAGACTGGGGGAGACTGGTAGCCTGACTCTGTGCAAAGGTAACAAAAAACAGCATCTCTAAAGCTCATTAATTAACTCATTATATGTTGTTTGTTTAATCAGTACAAAATCCAAAGTAAGTAAAAATGACAATTTGTGAGTTTTTTGGGGGGATAAGTGCTTAAATAGCTTAACATTTACTGTATAGACATTGTTTCAAATCTCTCATCAAATTCTCGGAAAGAAAAGCAAAATGTCAAACTATGCATGAGAATTTGTTCAGACATTCAGACACAAAAAAAGGGAAATTGTAGTGCCCCCAACTGGGTGATTTACAAACAGCAAACATTTTTTAAATTGTTGCTACTTACGTCGCTGGTGTTGACAAACCAAGCGATGTCTCCAAAGGAAGCCAGTTCTCCGTTCACAAAGCAGCTAATTTCACTGTTTTTCCAGCGGTTGTAGATGTGAACAAGAGTCACCATGTACCACTGCAACAACAAAAACACACAGACTCTCACAATGGAAAACTCTTACTGTATAACTCGAGTACCAATCACACACAACAAAATATCAATAAGTCAGCACATGGTGAGAAGCTTCTCGCTTACTCAATTAGCCTGATTCCATCATGTTTCAGGACTCCATCCCCTCCAGCTACAATCCCACCTACTTAGATTTCTGGTTTTCTACGCAGCCTTACCACCAGATAAATAGGTTACCAGTGTTACCACAGTGAAATAGGTTATTATGGTTTCCTCCAGACAAGAACAGGCATTAAAATAGAGTGAAAAATCAACTAAAATGAGTTCTGTGTCCTCATGAGGTTTATTGAGGTGAGGTGGTGCCTTCATGCCCAGGGGAAAGAGGAGGATGTTTCAATTTGTCCACAGGCAAAGCATCTTTCTGACTGCAATGGTCTTCAGTGTGTGCTGTGCCTGGAAGGGACTGAGAGTATTGGATAATCCTTCTCTCCCATCGCCCTCATTCCTGCTCCTTCTAGTTTTGCTTCTCCCCAGAGTCAGGTAAGGCGTGACAGTTCTCTCTTACAGCAAGGTCTAGATTTATTGTGTGCGCACGTGTGTGTGCATGTGATTGATTATGTGTGTGCTGACATATGATTTCTGTGATCTATTTACAGAGACATTTCAAGGATTTGTCGTTTCATGTGCATGAATATCTGGTTTGCTTGTGTTGCCCAACCAGTACCGGTATTCTGCTTTGGTTTTGCTCCTTTCGTACCTTCTGTGGTTTGAAGTCGTACTTTACACAGTGCTGAAATCCTTTCCCCTTGGATTTTAATGAGGTCACTATCAAACAGCCGCCCACAAAGTGTGCAGAGTAACCCAGGCCTTTACTAGTGCGGAAGCTGAAAAGAAATGAAGGGAGAATACAAACACACAGCTTTAGTTTCTGAGTGAGATTGCACACTTTCATGTTGACTACATTCAAGGGCAACATGTCCAATATATCATATAAACACTTTAAAATGTTCTCAAAGGGATAAAGATAGCAAACAATCATTTCTCAACTTCAGAGACTCTTCCCATCACTCTCCATGTCCCAGCGAGATGGGGCCCCTGCGTGTGATTTAGTGAATTAATCTCTTTTTGAAAAGGGCACAGGGCTGAAGAGAAGCTTTTATTAAAGATTCTCTCAAGCAGCTTGTCGGCCACCCGGCTTGGTTATGATTTTCACAGAAGCCCAAACAGATCCTTGTTGTATAAATTAGATTTTTGACAGAAATTAATTATTGGTTGAAAAGATGAAGATCAGAAGGCTTGATTTACTCGCTCCTCAGAGAGGAAGCAAAGGATGAGGAGACAGGAAAGATGGAGGGAGAACTGTTTTTCATCTGGGAGGCTGCCTTTCTGCAGCACATTTTTGGGATTTTCACATGCATATAAGATACATCTTGGTTATACTGGGGACATGTACACGTGGATATGTTCACACTTACACAACCCAAATTCAATGATCTTGTGTAACACCCCTCTCTTTACATCATTTACACTACAAATGTATTACTGCCTTGAGCAGCAGTTTAGGTTTACTGGTCAAAAAACAGTATTGTTACTTACCAGTACAGGTAAGGCTTGTCTTTGTCTACATTGATATTGTTGAGAGGATCCATGCGGAGCCATGTGTGGAATGTAAACCCATTCTGGTATGGCCATTTTGCTATAGGAGGCAGAGCTATAGCCTGTTAAAAAACAGAAGAAAACAAAACATGGCATCAGATGGGTCCTAGTCAGCTGTATAATTAAAGGGACAAATTGATTATTTTAAAATGAACAAAAAAACAGTTTTCTTGTACAATAGATCAGTCTGAAAGCAGACAGTTTCATGTCACAAGGCCACAAAAGGTGTTTGGGCAAAGAAATATCAAAGCAAACATGTTCTCTGCAGAAAAGTTAGAAACCCATTGGTCTAAATAACGTTTCTGTGTGTGTGTGTGTAGGCCTTTCTGTCTCATTAGCAGGGCAACACAAGAAGGTACACATGCACTTTTCAAAAACAGTGTGCTGACAAACAGACAAGTACTAAAAGAGTTCAGATCAACCAAATCAGACCCAAATGCACAAGGCAGACTCAGAAAAGCACCATCACCATGGCGATGGAGGGTTACATACAGCAGCTGGCAACCCCACACACACACATACTATGTAAAGGGCCTAACATGGACTAATGCAGCAGTCAGTGGGGCAAAGATTTACACACAGGGAGGGACAACTTCCTATAAGATTCATGCTTAATGTAATGAAAAGTTAATTCATCTTTATTCTACAACGGTTCATTTGTCCTTTACTCATACACATAGAAAAATCCTGAAGACATTAAACACATTTTGAACGCTTTAGTTTCAAAGACTTAATTAGTTTACAAGTAATGAATGATCAAAGAGGCATTGTGATGTATTAAGGTATGAGAAAATCATCCTGAAATGAACATACAGGCATGCCACACCATTCCCTGCTGCAGGAAGAGGAAAAACAGTGCACCTTTCAATGAATGTGTTAAATGATGACTTTGTAAAGTTTCATTGCAGTGAGCACTAAAACTGGAGAAATCTATATACTTAAAAAACAGTAGTCGCAAAGAAACTTCAAATTGTGAGTTAAGCTTTTTGATACATAAAGTAATATAGATAAGCTCTTATACTGTGATGTATTTTATTGTGTTTCATCCAAACACTGGTCATGTGACAAGAAAGGTTGTTTGGTACTTAAATTAACACATGCATATGCCTGTACAGAAAGACAAGAAAAAAATGGGTGGTTTGAATAAACTAATGTTCAGGGAAGGTACCAACAAAATTCTAAAAGGCATGATTTGAATAGTCTGAAGCTGAATAGCAACAGCCACAACATGATAAATGTACTCAGACACGCTTTAAATATGTAGAAATCATTCACTTAGACACAGCGCCATTTCTGGATACTTAACAACATTTTAGCGAGAGCAAAGTAGCCTTTCAGACTTGACAAGGGTCTGAATTTTAATGGCAGACTAGAAAATAACTAAGAGAATGTGTAAAGCTTATCAATTAGAGAAAAACTGCATGGGTCAGTGAATGGCTGGCTCACAGGAAATCAGCTTAGAAAGCACTTACTATGAAAGGCTTCAGGAGGGATCATCATGTAATATCTGTAGTGCTCTTGTTCTCGCTTTCATTAATATTCTTTATAAGATGAAGGAAGATAGGACTTATTGTAAAGTTTGGGAGGCAGTCATGGTGGGCTTCCAAATTCAGGTAGCTCACCATTTCTTGCATTAAATATCTTTTTTATTTAATTCTTTTTTTTGTTGGCATTTTGTCTTTATTGACAGAGACAGTAGGGAGACAGAAGAGGACCAGGAAGAGAGAGGGGATGACACGCAGCAAAGGGTCCGGGCCAGACTCGAACCCAGTGAAATCTTGCTGCTCAGTCAGCTCATCATCTATGTGTAAACACACTTTTTTTTTTATTCTGCCGTGTTCAACATTATGTAATATACTCACAGCTGCATTTTTCCCTGGAAAGCTGAAGAAGGAGTCAGGGCCATTCCTGTGAGCCATGTACTTCAGAACTGACAAAAGCTTCACTGCATGACGAGGCTGAGGAAAGAACACAAAAGCACACAGGGATCATTTTAGACAACTGTTAGTGATGATGTCCAAACAGGCACACACATGCACACAAAAGCACAAGAACCCTAGTTACACACTTACAGTAGCATGCAGCCACAAATGATTAAAAGCTTTGGTTCTGCTTGTTCTAAATTTACCTCTCAGCCTTATCAGACTTTGACATCCAGAGAGACTTTACTTCATAATCTGCTGATTATTGTGTACAAGCAGTGTGCACTGCCAAGTACACCCATCAAAAATATGTTTATATATAACACACAACATTCAGATATTGGAGCTGGATCAGTGAGAGTGATAAAAAGTCCTATACATTTTTACAATTTTCAACAAGGTTGTAGTTCATAATGTTCAGTGCTATAGCACTTGATAGTTAAATCCCATCCACCCTGTCTCCCTGGATATTCAACAAAAAACAAAATAAATAGACGAGGGGTGGCAAGAGTTGCTTGAAAAAGGGAGAGTGAGGTGAAATTCAGAAGCAAGACAGCAACTTGCCCTATTTCCTTGACAACTTGATTAGTGTCAGTGATCAATGGGTTACTCTCCTTCTCTTCCTCGCTTCATCTGTCTCCCCTTCTGTGCCACTGGTTCTGCCTGAATGTAGTAACTTGTCTTCTGTACACATATCATACATCTTAAGTTCACTGTGGCTACTCCATTATAGCCTCACACACACACACGTCAGTGAAGGCAAGTCTATTTTAGAAAACTGTGTCTTTCTCACCCTGTTTTAATGTTGTAGTTAATATAGAACGAAAAAAGTAACCTAAATTCAGAACTTGCGTAATCTCATGAACTACCTAATATGAATAATGTACTGCTGTTTTGGATCCAAGAGTCCTGTAGAGTAGTAGTCTGGTTTCACGTGATTTATCTTGTCTATGTGACGAGAGCATTGGCCTGTGGGATGGCAGCAGTTGAAGTGTTGCTAGCACATTCCTCACGCTGGTCCCAGACAACCAAGACAGATCACCGTGGCATGACTCTGACTCACCCACTGGCCTTTCTCCCCTTGCAGTTTGCTGAAGAAAAGCTTCAGCTCTTTTACTGTGATGCTGTAGCTGGCGAGCACGCCCAACATGTCCACAAGTAGGTCTGCAAGACACACACACACAGCAGCGGAAAGGAGGTTAGACACAGAATCATACGAGGGTTAAACATTGTGTGTTAAAACAGAAATACTGACCAGATATAATATCTATATCTACTATAAAGGTGAGAGGAAGCTCTGACTGCAGTTAAACAAACAAACTTCAGGGATATAATCACTCATGAGGTGGTCCCTGAGTTTTACTTGGGTTACTCTGGGAAAAAAAATAAAAAATTAAACCTCAGAATTATTACCATCTTCATTGGCATTTTCATTATTAATGTAAATATTACAGTGATGCCACAGCTACCAGAAACTAAGCAGCTAACACGTATTTAAAGGAAAAGTATGGTGAGCAAGACCCAAGTTAAAAAACAGGAGACTTAAAATAGAGAGGACACTCTGGGAGTCCCAGCCACTGTGCAGCCTCTTTCATTAGCTATTAATGACTAATGATGAGGCATGGTATGACAGATCTCTGACTGGTGTGCCCATATACTACCCTTGGTCTAATCCCCCAAATATAAGGATGAGTGGCAGTCACACGTGGTGGGGTTTTAAAGTTCTTAAAGTATTAAAGCTCAGCTCTCTTATGTGAAGAGAGAAAGAGACGTCTGAAAATCTACTAAATAGTAAGAGGAAATAGGATCAAGTCATTGACCTTAAAAATAAAAGAGCTTAGTGTATGAGGCATTTTAAACTGTAAATGTCAATCAATAACAAAAATATTACAATAGTTGTTTGAGACTACTTTTAAAAGAGACTTAATAAACAAGAACAGACAAGGATTTGTAGTGTAGTGAAAATTACTGTAACCATTACTTTCAGCTGCCTAGTTACTGCTGGGCTATATCACCCTTGCTTGACTGCACAAACCCTCTAGGCCAGCACTGTTCTGGCTGGCAAAAGTTCACTGAGCCGAACACTGTAGGATTAATTCATACTAATTTGCAGATGGGCAACAGACTAGACTGAGACTCAGGGGAGACTGTACAGGATGATTGTGTTAGCCTCCACTGCAATACATCACAGTGTATGCAACAATGGAGGATGAAACGATAAGGTAATTGTATACAAGAAGAGTTGGTAGGAAAGTTTAGAGTTGGTTTCTTTATTTGTAACACTCCATTGATTCCTGAACTTGGAGTTGCTCCCCCTCCTCACGGAGGTCAAAGCAAAGGCTTGGCAACCAAAGATCTCTTCTGGAGGTGGTAAGGATTCAATATCTTGGTCAAGCACAGTTCAGCAATAAACGGCTTGAGATGAGTTTGATTATACTGCAGTAATGTTGTGTCCGATGCCTCCAATGGAGAGCAATAGATACAAGAAATAAAGAGAACACTTTTTCCTCAAGGTGCTGTTCTCAGTACCTGCGATCATGCTGTCAGTGGTGGATATACGCTGCAGCACCTGCTGGATGAGCCCCATATCAGTGCACGCCTGCAGGTTGCGGACGCTCTTCTTGAGGATGGCGGTGAAGATGCTCCAGACCTCGGCCTGACAGGTGGGCTCACACTTGTCCAGCAGCTCCACCATGCACACGATGCTCTCGGGTTCTTGGATGATGAAGTTCATCTCAAGGTCAAACTGGCCGCCGACCAGCTGGAGGAGAGATGCAAAGATAGAGGTGAAGAAGGGAGTGAGGGAGAGAGAGAGAGATGGGGGGAGATGAGGAATGAGAGAGAAAGCGTTCAGTTTCAGTCAGAGTAAATAGAACAAAGTAATCAAAAAAAAAAACTTCCTCTTTTATCACTAGCAAAACATAACCAAGAGCTTCAAAAAGGCAAACATATGTGTCACATTAGTATGTGTGCGCACACTCCTAAACAGATGATTAATCATGCATCAGAGCTGCTGCTAGCCAAGCGGATTAAAGGTCAGGGGAGAAACACAGGTCTCCGTCAGTCTATCTGTATGTCTGTTTGTTCTGACAGTAGATTCAACTGTTTACAGATAGCCTTAAGACACCATGATGAACCCAGAGCAAAAAAATAGCAAACAAGACGCCATGTCAGGGAAACTAACCGAGACATCCAGCCAGACACAAACAGTGAGAAGTGTATTTAGAGGTCTTTTGTTCCTGTAGGAGGCCCTGGAATACTAACAGCATCTGACACAGCCTGGCAGACACAGACCTGGGTGGAAATTAGTTTCCACTTATGACACACAAGAGAACACACAGTGATAGAGTATGGTGATGTGAACCTCATCCTAACATCTATGTTAAACAACAGTGGCTACTAGTATGCACTGTTTTACACTGAAGAATGTGTTTCATTGTGTGTTAGGAGAACAGAGGTAACACATTTTCTACAAGAAAATGCACCCCACAATGCCAGCCAGCCTTAGCAGTGATCTCTAGCTAAAGCTTGTTCAGGAGCATGCTTGTCTTATTACACAGGAGTAATGTTCTTTGTCTGTAGAAATAAATTGTATGAGCCATAAATGTCATAATTTGTCACTTCTTAATAGTTGTGATGACATTTTTATTATTGAACACTGCCTAATAGAAAAAGATAAGGAAAATAACAATGTTGATGTCAAATTAATATTGCGAGTGAGGCTGTCATGTTTAGAATCAAGGAGGTGTGACTGGACAAAAAAAAAAATGAATGTGCGATAGTCATACTCGGCCATTAGACAGACTGGATGTGAAAACAATATGATTTGGTGCAGGGAATGGAAACTGTCCCATTAAAATGAGTGAGGTCGGATTAAGGCTGTGCGTGTGTGTGTGTGTGTGTTGAGTACAAGATAGGGAAGGAGGGGAAACTGCGGTAATGCTGTTGCAACATCCCTAAAGACAGGAGGTAAATGGACGATAACACTGACACACACCTCACCTATTGTCCCTTTAACCTCTTCACAGATATCTATTTATTTTTTTCAACATTTGAACAATGGTGCTATCCATCACCTTTATTCAAAATGTATACACCAGTGTATGCACGAGGCCTATTTCCTTTATCCCTCACCATACAGTCTTGTTTTTTAAGATGTAAAATATTTCATGCTAGCATACATTACTATAATATTTACAACTAATACACATCATTTAAAAATATATCCATCGCAAGTTCCCCAGAGCCCAACGTAATGTTTGAATGTTTGCTTACTATGACCGCCAAATAGTCCAGATATTTCTCACACAAAGAAATCTAGACATTTATATTTTGATATAGATATAAAAGCTGTAAACACTAAGATTGAAGAAAGTGAAACCACAATTATTCAATTACCAGAACTAAACTACCAGTATGTGACAGCAAATGCATTTCGAGGCTCTAAGAGGTTTGTTTACATTCTACAGCGTAAAACACAAGCCTTTACTTTGATTTGAGAAGAATCACAAGAGTTGGTTCACCCAAATTACCATAAAACATGTTTTCTCCCTTACCCCTACTGGTAGCCATGTAGAGGGTTTTGCTTGCAGCAATGTCCTGGTTACTCAGGATAAGAAAGCAGTTCCAATGAAAACTTTTGCTGCTGTCTTTTTTAAATGTCATTTTTCAATGCTATGAACACCACAAATTAAATTTCACTAATTTCAGTTGTACAGATATGGATATCTCTAACCTAAATTACACCAGAACTATCTGCATGGATTGATACAGATAGAAGTAAGCGAAAAAATATGCTTTTTCATAATTTTCATAACAATGACTCAGCCCTTTAATAAAGTCATCTACTGCAGCCAATTTATACAGTACAAATGCAGTACACAGTATAAGTACAAGTTCAATATACATGTGGATGGTCAAACAAATACCAACCCGTCTTTTAGGGGGAAGTTAACAAAATACTTTCAGCCAAAATATCCACAAGCCATCTGTGAGGGCAACAAGCCAGTGTTGAAGTGAAACACTTCTAATAACACATGCACCAATTAATACCCCACTGGCAACCTGGCTTCTTCCGTTTTTTTATCTCTTAGCAAGTCATTGATAAATCACAAAGCTCTCTACAGAGTAACGTGTATTAACTTGGGGGGGTAGATGAGTCCGATTGCAGCCAGGTCTGCTATTAATGGATGTCGGGTGCCGTTTTGCCACAGTAACAGTTGATTTATGAGCCTGACACTTTGTGCGAGTCATCCATCCATCAGAGTCAGTTGACCAAAGGGACGGAGAACAAATATGAGGATAGTGACATACACCTGGCAAAACATGCAAGGATAATAGGAGTGATTTTGGACCTAATTTGTCACTCCTTACAATCAGAAAGGTTTAAGACATATTGAATAATACCTTGCCATATTATCTCATGGTGTGTGGTACTGTTTGTAGAGAGTCAACCTTAACCCCCCCCCAGCTCTACTTACAAGTCTCTTGTGGGCATCCTAATTTCAAATAATGATAAACTTATGAGATTCTGTCAATAGAACAGAAAATAAAATACCAAATGTTTGATTCTCAAGTTTGAGGTTTAGTTAAAACCCAAACATTAATGACTCAAAATTCTGCAGCGTGAGAAAGAAAACACATCTCTCTCACATGCAATTTTGACTTCATGTGTGAAGGACTGATAGCCGAGCTGACTAGAGAGGAGGAATTCATCAACACAACACTGACTGTAATCTGCTTGCATGTGTGTTATTTAATGACTAAAAGACAAATGAAGACCTGTGAAGTCTGGCGTTATCTGTCATTACAGAATGTGCTGGCTCTTTCTTTCAATATCAGCGGACTAAAAGTTCTGTGTGACAAGCGTTATAATCTATAATTCACATGATCGTTTTAAGAGGTGAATGAAAGTTTATCTAAAGACCCCAATATGTGACTGCACCTGCTCGAGTTTCTTCAGTTGTGTATTTTATGATGAGAAATTAATCTCTGGACATAAAAATTAACTGTCATATTCAAATGTGTCTCAGGCAGCATTCTGCTCTAAACCTGGAAACTATGTACCGCGTGCCACCTTTACCAACTGTGCCAGCTGAATCAAAATACAAGCATACTACTGGTATGACACCTCACAGCAGCTGGTTATCTCTATGTTGTTACTGGGTACAAAGTATAGCAAACAACAACCAGTATCCCTTACATTATAAACAGACTGAATCATGCTGCCATTAATCAACTGTGATACTTTGACTCTTGATGTAAACTTCAAAACAAAATGCAATTTCCTATAGCGGAGAGAGAACATTTAATGTGTCTATTGGTGCATGGCAAAGAGGTTTACAATATTTCAATTTCTGAAATTGTTCAATTAATTTACATTGTTCTATTTCTGGAACAGGTGTGAAAGGTTGCCAGCTCCAGCCTCAGCTCCAGCCAAGGAGAGCTCTGCAGCTAAAGCTGCCATAAAGCCAGTGTCTTTATGGCAACTAGACACCAGATCCCTGGCTGGGTAACCCAGCCTGGCTGTTCTCCCCTGAGGCCTGCCTGAATTAATCATGGCTGAGCAGCCAAGCAGCCACTGGGCCGTAACACAAAGCACAAACAGGCTTCTATGGTCTCCATGGAAAACAACATTGGAGGATGGCAGGGCTAAATGGTACGCCACAACCACAATTCATATCTAATGCCTGAGCTAAACTTGTATTTCAGGTTACTTGATAGCCAGACCAATGATGGCATTAGGATTCTTAAAATCTGAGATTTGAAATCCAATGTCAACAATGACAATATCTGTAATGCTGTCTACCAGATGTAAACAACCTAATTAGGATTTTTTTTAAAAAGGGTCAGCCATATGCATGGCCGGTATAATGGAGCTTTTAAGTAAAATTGTTGATCCATATTTTTCATGCACATTTTCAATTTACACTTAAAAAACTGAATGGAAATGCAAGAAAGAAAAAAACAACTAACATTTTTCAGACACACCTTGATGTCGCTGCACTCATTTCTGCTTATTCTGAACCAAGTATTCAAGTCTTGCTGTTACTCATCATTTAATCCCTCCATTAAACTATAAATCCCTAAAAAGTTGAGAATAAAAAGAGAGCAGGTACTGAGGGCATATGTAACAATTTAATGGAAACAAAACTTACAATTCCAAATGTACATTATTAAAAAGGCATATATTTAAAGCATGTATTTATATAAAGATTATGAGTGCTGTGTAAATCATTTCCAGTCTTATTACAAACCAGAGACCACACGTTTTGGCAGTGAGCAAGAAACGGAGACTGAGAATAGAACAAGTAAAGGTTTACTAAAAGAACAGAGCTATTTGAGGTCTGAGCTAAAAAAAAAAAAAAAACAGACCTCTAATCATTACAGACAGCCATGTGATGCTGGAGATGAGAGAAAGCAACAAATAATGGCCATTTTGTACCACCAAAGGGGAGGAAATTACCCAGCTAAAAGTAACAGGCAGAAACAGTGATGCTGCCAAGCCACGACTGCAGGGTGATGAGACCCTCTATCCATTGTGTACGTGTGTGTGTGTTCGTGTGGATGTTCGTCCTTCAGTTCTCTCCCTAATGAAACTGCAATTAATTCTATGAGTGAAATCATTTGAATATAAAGTCATTTGCCTGCAGGAGACGACAGCAGACATGGACAATAGAAGAATGGCCGTGACAAATCTGTGCTCATGTCTCGCATGTCTCTAGTTTGTCAGGTGGCTTATATCAGGCTTTGAATTGCTCTGACCCATCAGACTACATGACATCTATCACTTTATATGTTAGTTTGTGAGTGTTAGACGTGAGAACAAGTGTAGGGGGAGATCTGAATGGTTCAACGATTTCATTAAAGTGTCACCAATAAGGATTTTTATGATACCTCAGTGTTGAAAACAATATGTAAATGTCATTTTAAGGTTAAATTAGCCTTTTACAAGAGGACTTTAAATGTCAGCTTATGTGTTATAAAAACACTGCTCGACTACGGTTTTCAATCCATTTTAAAATAAATAAATTCAACAAATGGGCTGTCAAGAGTGACCATGCATTCACCACACACCACTGGCCTACTTTTTCAACAGCTCTTCTAACTGTATCTCTTTTAACGAGCTATCTTGTCAAACCAAAGGCAGTTAGGCTTATTCCTCCACGAGAGCCCCCCTCCACAACACCCAAAGCAAACCCATCCATCACAGTGACCCAAAACATGATTCGTGATATGACAACATCTTATAATCCCGCGCTCTTCACTGCTGATGACATTCACATTTCCAACAGACTGATGTGAGATGTTGAAATGGCTCCAGCAGATAGGGAGGTCAACCAAATAATCTGTCCTACTCAAATCCCTCTAGTGCTAGCGCTGATACGGGGGAATGAGCTTCTGATGGAGTAGATGAGGGGACATAGTGATGCGGAATACATGCAATGTATCATGCTGTGTTTATAATACATTCATAATGTTCTTAAAATGAGCAACCCTTCAGATGAAGTGGTACCAACATTTAGAATATATGTATGCAAAATGACACAGATTTGGGCAAATCTTTCCAAATGTAATGGAGGTTATTTCCTGTGAACATTTCCGTTGATCAGTAATGCACAACCGACTTCCAACAAATGAATTTCAAAAATGATATCAGTTGATCGTGAAGCTTCTGTGAGCTAATGTTCATTTATGGTTCTGTACTATGAAAAACAAACAGGCTTAAATTATACAAATATAAAAGGAATGATTTATACTAACACTGGGCTATGGAACAACATACATATTGTTTCTTGAAATATGATCAAATATAATCAAGTGCTAAACAAGTCAAATTCAAAAAGGAATACAAATACCTGACACACAATTTGACTGGTGGTATCTCCTTCCACTGGCCAATTATGTGTCAGCAGGAAACGGGAAGTCCACCAACTTCCAGTGTAAACAAACACATAACCGAGTAGAGGAGGGCAAAGACTGCAAGCTAAATGTGGGATGACAGCTGACTTGTAGAAGGTAGCAAGCTAGTGACAATTCCACTTTAGCTGATGACAATGTTACTGCTTGTTGGTAGAGCCTTGACAGTCTTGAAAAGAGCAATAGTGTGCTACAAAATAGAGCTTTGACACTGAGAGGTGCAGTAAAATTGAAGGATCCATTTATTGTTTGATACTGAAATGTTCTGCATCGTATTTCGTATATCTTCAGATATGAGATCAGTTTTTCAAACAATCATGAAGTCATATCTACCTAGTCATATTTGCACAGGCATATATCATGATAATTTTTTATCACATGATAACAATTTTCTGCCAGCAACTCCCTGGATACTACCTGAAATACACAACCAAACCACAGAACTGAAGAATACTTGTGGATTACTACTAGTTTTACTGTCTTGTAATATGGCTTGTTACTCTAGCTTCTGTTGTTGAAAATATTCACAGAACATCAAACCGACATCCTGTCTGGTGGATGAGCCGGCCACTCTACATTTGTCATAGCAGGGGTAGAAGGTAAAGTGGTGACAAGTACGCATGCAGTGACCATGGAATACACTGGTTCAATGTTTTTGTGTGTTTATCTGACTCACTCACTGCATGTATAACAAGTTGTTATTCCAAATACTCTTTCTGTATTGGGAGCTAACATTGAGATTAATGAACAAATGGTGATTGATCAGCCCAAATTGCTAAATTATTCTTGGGTTTTTACATCACTGTTAAATTAATTGATTTTTAATTAAAAGATTGATCAGCTGACACTGTTGAGTACAATCTTTCTCTCATCAGTGCCACAATGCTGCCTTCCTCACACTAAGAGACAAACAATGAGAGACAGAGAGGCGAGGTACAGTAGGTGGAGAGAGGTATTTTAATAGCTGGATTTCTAAGAATATCTTCAGAGGGGCAACCTGCCAAGCTTTTGTTTTAAACAATGGCTAGCAGTCGTTTTGACAATATCTTAACAGTGATAATGCCACGGCAATACTCTGATCAACACATCATTGCGTTTGTTGTTCCATTCATTTGCCTAAAAACACAGGTTCGGCCTGCATAAGCCTATGCCGTTTTAGATTAAATTAAATTGAACTCTTTTATGCAATCACACATCATTTATCCTGCATTATGCCATCTGCATGGTGTGATGGGAGAAACACGACCCAAAACAAGAAAAAGGGAACACAAGTACATAATTAGGACCTACAGTACATTTCGTCCAAATGGAAAAGAGAGGATTTAGATTGCATCAAAAATGGTACCATCCATCCTTCTATAGCCATGCTGTTCCATCCCTCTATTTCACTTGTTGACAGTGTAATGTGTGATGGCTTTACAAGTATGTCAGCATTCCTGTGTAAGCTCCCAACTTATTATGCTACCAAATTCTCTTCCACATTCCAATGCACTTCCCAAAGCATCAAGTGGTTCAGCAAACACATACACAAACATAAATACATGCACTTGAATGACTTTTTGAACCAAAGCGAGAAGCTGCTTTTTGACCATTTTCAACATTAAGTAAATAAAGTACTAGGGAAGCATTACATAAGGAGGTGTATAACAGACCGCTTTAAAACATGCATGTCTTATCTGGCAATCTAGTTTAAGTTGCAGGGTGGCTGCTATTGTCAACAAAAGGAAAAGGCTTGTCAGGAAATGGTCTTCATTAGACATCAGAGTCCAGGCAATCTTGTACTTGTCCAGAACAACTTTGACTGCTTCTGGAATGAAATGTTCAAAATGAAAATACTCAAATATGATCTATTGACTGCAAGGCTTTCTACTTCAAAAAATCTTTAAGTGGTCTCCGTCTGGAATAAAATGTCCAGTATTAACAAAATTCATGCTGATGAATATGTTTTCTCTATTACTGTGAGGCAACTGCCAGATAGCAGACATGGAGAGAGGTGATTTAATCATGAGGTAAACAAAGAATTTCATTGTTTGACACAGTATCACCTACAATTTTAGTTTGCATAGTGACAGTAAATACGAAGGTTGGCTCTGGTGCAACATATTAAAAATAGCTGCTTGATACCAGGGAGGTGAAGAACTTGAATGTAAAGGTAGCCTGTGAAGTTTTCGATGTAAACAAACAGTTTTTGTTAACATTGAACAATTTGTACCAGAATTAATGGTATGTACCCTTAAAGGATGGGTTCATAATTTCTCAAGTGTCTTAAAACAATAGTCAGTTGCCCACATGAACATTGAAAGAGGTTTTGCTTGCTGTGCTTTCCATGTAAGTGATTTGGAACAAAAATTCTGAAGTTTATCTGAAGACAAATCTTCCAAAATTAAAGTATTTTTTAGTATAAAATTCCCTCCTCATTTCCTCAGACAGTGTTTCCCTGTTGAGCTACAGTGAAGGGATAAAAACTAAACAAGACTAAAAAGACTGTACCAATGTACCAAGCCAATGTTAGCCATAAGCCTAAAACATCCAATCTGATTTGCTAAAAAAGACATGGCAGGTTTTCTAGTTTTCTAGTTTCTGTTTTATTGTTGAAGTGGGCTTCCGCACCTGAACCACTAACATAATGAAAAATAAGTATACACTTTTATGATATAAAGCATTAACCCTCGGGGAAAAGGGTCCATTGTTTAGGTCATTATCCACCAATTGATGTTATCTAGAGACGAGACGATGTGTCAGGATCTGGACAGCCTATCACCTTAGCTAAACAATTTCCTAAACCCTGAATGGGGAACCTGGAAACGGTCTGCGGCATATCCTAACACGGTTGTTCCACTCCAACCGGCTTCCTGTGGTTTGTACATTTGTTTGTCACAGTAGCTTCCCCTGTCCATCCATCCAAGTTCTGGCGAACAAAGGCTATTCTCTAAAGCTATTGAATATAGCACTTGTTTGTTGAATACCTGCCAGTGAATCCATTTGAGCACACAAGTGTGATTTGGTACTTCCATTGTGATGTGGAGGCAATCACTTGGAGTAAAACATGCTTGAACTAGATAACCCATATATCTTTTGCCTGTCTCTAAAAGTTAATTTCATACTATAATACTAAAATGAACTGAAACCAATGGCAGCCTAAAGGGGAAGACAGTGTGCACCAATCTGTATGTAGTATTCTGTATATGTTTATTTAGCGTATACTGAATGAGTACGAGTAAAGTATGAGTGACTTGTAGGGTTAAAACATGCAAAAGCTCCTGTTTGCTCTTTTAAAAAGCAGCAAGACACAAAGCCATGTTTTTGGACGTTTCCAATATGGAGACAGTTGCCTCTGGGACAATAAAACTTCCTGCTGAACCTTGATGACTTGGGAATAATTCAAGGAAACATCCGTGATGCAAGATGCCAAATTGATCACCCCAGTGATGTTCCAGCATGAACACACTCGACCTTTTAACATTTACTTTGAACGGCATGTGACCAGGTGCTGCCTGTCTGATGGTCCCGTAGATGTATGATGACATCGCCTGATCTTGCGACAGGCACTGTTCATGGGTTACTGCATCATTGTTTTGACATCTAAAAAATGACTTCTGGATGTATGTTTGACTTGGATTATGGCAGGATGAGCAATATCATATACTGTATAATAGGATGCAATGTTAGTTTACCCAGTTGTGACACAGTACACCAGTAACAAAGTAAATTTCGCTGGTTTGCTATTCTGCTTCTCAGTTCAATATTATGATAAAGTGAATCATTTTTGCCCACCAAAATAAACAACTCAAAATAATTATTTTTGGCTGTGGTAATGTGCCCTAAGGGAATGGGTCAGTAAATCTATTATCTTAACATTCCTCTAGTATTTTGTAAGTGTCAAGAGGTCTTATCAAATATTGTCAGATTAAATATCCTGATATGTGGTTGCTCATCCTACCAAAATCTTTGAAGTCGATATCTGGGTGTCATTAAAAATGCAAATGGTCTTGAGAAGTTTCAGTTTGTGGTTTTAATCAAAGACAGCCTCAACAAAACAGCTATTCCCTTCTCTATGTGTCACTCACAAGTCATGCAATTAATAAACTAAATCTCTACTTACTGCCTACAGTGCGAGGAGCCAAATCACTCAGCCAGAATTAAAAAGGGATAGATGTCGTAATACACGTACACCTGCTGAAAGGTTTTAGATAATGCTTTTATATGTTAACTGCGTTTCCATTTAACAGCATGCATTAAATTTGTAAACTTATAAACATACAGAAAACATACATGTTATGATCATCTTTTACCTTAACCGCTAACTTCACATCACCAAGAACAACTTTACCATGACAGCTACTAGACACAGGCATAAAGAATTGTGGAAATGGTTTCCCCGTGGACATGGTCAAGAGACAGTACACCTGATTATGTAGCGCAACGTCCTTGAAATACCACAACTATTCAGTACCTGATACAGTGAGAAAACAAATCTAGTTCAGATCTCTAGGTCATAAGAATAAACAGCTATTTGATAGTTATCATGCACTTATACAAACATGTTCTCTAAAATACTGAAAAACTCCACGTTCATTTTCCTTCCTCTTCATTACCAGAAGAGCGAGAAATGCCTAAGCTGTGATGGCACATGATCAAATATCTGGCTGTGGATTGCATGGCCTTCAACTCACTGCTATACCCAAACAAGTTCATTAATTTCCTTCCACAACCTTTCCTCATCCTCCCCCTTCTTCTCCTGAAGCAGAGCCTGGTACTTCAAGAACATGCAAACACACCAATAGATAGATTTTATAGATAATCTTTCAATTCATTACAGCAATCCAAACTCACTTATATCTTTATGTAAATAAATATGCCTGAAGAAGACATTGTTTAAATATTGTACTAGAAGAATCTGAAATGGCTTCAAACATATTCAATAATTTTTTACCATTTTATCAAAATAATATTTTCAAAACACCATGTTGGAAAAGCATTTGGCTTTTTTCTTAATTTGTGTTTGAAATAGCTCAGTTCAGCTGATACTACGAGAAAAATCGATGTGACCTGGTCAGATTACAAATTACAATGTGGCTAACGCATTTAACTAAACTCCAGGTAGGCACAGTTTCGGAACTTGATTGATGCCACAGAGTTATTTTGACATCAATTATGGTTTTATTGGCTGACATTACAGCAATATCTTGGCACTCACTAGCTCATAAACCTTAACAGGAAATTCTCCACCTCCTGAGATGTTGCAATATAGCCGTTAGTAGTTACAGGTGCAAGGCACAGATTATAAGAAAGTTTTATTTGTAGAAAAAAATCTTGAATTGAAAATGAAACTTGCAATGTGCAACCATATGACATAAACAGCAGTTTATGCTAGAGAGCTAGGCCACACTGACTGTCCATGTCTGAGACACTTAGAGAGGAAAGTTATTACTTCAAGTCTTTGTTTAAAATCCTTGTTGGTTTGACAAGAAAAATCCTCTCCAAGCTGCTGAGACAGAACCTATAAAATGTTTAACAGTAAATAGTGGGTTAGATTTGATTGCACGGTATTTATTTATAGCCTGCATCGCTTATGTGTTGCCTGTATTCCCTACAGGTTGCATGCCAGACCTTGGCAACTGATGAGTTGCTGATGCAGAGTGTGTGAAAGCAGGTCAAGGGTAAAGGAACCATCTAGGGGTCGGCAGTCAGGTTCGGCCAATTTTTCAGCACTGTTCAGTGGAGAGGCAACACAGACTTACAGGTGCAGTGAGGGTGCAGGCCTCTATGTTCATTTGTTTGAGTATTATATTCATTTATTTTGAAATAAAACGTATTTATAAAAAGTGTCTGATTAATGTTTGAATTCTTCTTGCCATAGCTTCAGTGCAACTACGGGTCTGTACAGCAGCTTTGCCTACCCCTATAGCCCTGTAATATATCTAGACTTACAGACGTACATATGTCTCATTAGCTTGATCAATTAATATATTGTGCAGTTAATCTTTTTTTATCTCAATATTATTAGACCTAATTTCAGCATCCTGCACTGTCCATGGTATGACCTATTAAATAGCTCCACACATAGCACACAGCAAGGCACAGTAATAATTTGCTAGACTTTATATTCACATTACATTTCTGAAACATGCCTAAAAGTTTTGATGTAGCACACTAAGGAAAATTTCAGATTACATGGGGGCCAAATAAATTTGGTAGAGGGCCAGATTTGGCTCACAGCCCTCTTTCTGCAGACACCTAATCTAAGCAATCAATCAATAAGCCCTGTTCTATCTTTGCCATTCAAACTCATACAAGCTTACACAGTCTCACCACTAATTTTCCAGTAAGGGCAGAAGTTTGGATTGTTGTGCCATCTGGTCTTAGAGACACACATTTGCACGTAAAGCCACATGCATGCAATCAAAAGGGTACAGTTTCTCTGCCAATGTGAGTCTCACACAGAACCCAATTTCAACAGTTCTACCACACACAGTAATATGCATGGACAAACTAAATTAACAAACAACTAAGGGCTGGGGGATCATCCCTTAAGAAGAGCACAATCATGCAGTCTATCCCACGACTAATACACAGGAATATGCCACAGGCTGGGCTGCAACTAGAGCATTTGCTTACAAGCAGGGAGGGGGGAAAAACTCCTAAATGGTCACCATTGTGTCACTATTCAGCAACAGTCCTGTTAGACAAAGGTTGATTTGTTTGCAGTAAAAAATAGTTGGATACCGTCACCACTCCACAAAATCATAAAGCTAAGAGCAAGGCAGAGTGTCGAGAGTATAGTGGGCCATGACTACATCTGCACTGTCTCTGTGAAACCTACTGCACATTATGGACTAAACAATGTATTAACTACAAACAACAGCATGGATTGCCAAATACTAGCAAGAACAAATACAGAATCACCTAAAAAACTCTTTACGCCTAATATCCTTCCCAGAAGTTGACAATTTGTAAAGTATAAGAGTATTTTGCACAGCCAAAAGCTCACTGCAAACAGTGTTTTTGTGTGCAAATGGATCTTAAGGCATCTACAGTAATTACTCAATAGGTCCTCGTAGTTCCTGTTAAATGCTTGTAAAGATTTGCTAAAAGCACAACAAAATCAAATGAATTTTAGTAAAGGGTACAGGGATCGAGAAAGGTCTGGCATCAAGCCCTGCACTGAAATAAAGTAGTTTAAATCTCTTGTGACACTCATATTGAAAAAGAATGATTATGGCAATATAATGGAATTTCATTGGAAACAAAAAGAACAACATTTTGAGCCATGCTGCATCATACAAAGACAATGTACCATTTGCCAGTTTCCCAATTCTATCACCTTGAGTCTCAAAAAGCCATTTCATCATCACAAGAAACAAAGTACACCTTCAGGTAATATTTACAGATGTGTTTAATCATAAAGTGTATATATACTACTAATTAATATGCCAAAAAAACAGGAAAATGGTAGAAGCTTGTGCTACAAATCAAAAAGAGGAAAACATGTTGGGATTTAGGCATTCTGCATTAAACCTGTTAGAAGCTTGATCTCACTTTTACTATTATTTTGTGTTTTTGAGAAATCTCCCCCACAGGGGCTAAAGGTGAGTTAACACCTTAAGCCTTCAATGTAATATTTCTTTTACAAAGGAACAGCTTATCATATTATGTTTTAATATTCACACCTTTTTCAGCATCCAACACTGAAACTTGGCCAGCAGGCAAGCACTATTAGCATATCATTACACCCCCTACTGTGAAGAGACGATAGCAGGCCAGGAGGTTAATATTGCCTCCTGCTTAGCCAAAAGCTCTGCTATACTGTTCCAACATGTCAATTTAACCGTCGTGCAAGCACATTAAGGTATAGTGTTTGCATGGTGTGTGCATGTGTGTAACCAGTATGTATTAGTCAATGGGAATTTAAAACCCCAGGTTCATTTCATTTTCAGTGAATACACATCATCTTTACTTCAAAAAAATGGCATTGACTTCGAAGGTAAAATGTGAAGTTATGCACTCTAGTTGTAGTGCTATAATGACTAAATATCTTGGGTGTCGTAGAAGTATAGTAACCACTAAGCAACATACTGTCTTTGTACCGAACTGTTCAATGCAAATTGCAGGTCTGCACGCCATATGAAAAAAAAATATCAGCAGGTCATGTCTTATCACATGAGGAACCGAAATTTAAAAGCGTGAACAATGAGTCAGTTAGCCAAACCTTGCTAGTCAAGGAGGACTACATAGGATAGCACAGCCTACATAGCTAGCATCATTACAATGATTGAAATTATAAGAACTCTAGACAAAGAGTAATGAAGTAAGATGAAAACTGCGATGGCGTTTGAGAAAAATCTTAACTCAAACGTTTTGCAGAGCTTTGTTGCTGGTATTGTTCAACCAAGGTCGGGTTTGTGTATGAAAAAACATCAAACATGCCAGCTCACTGGTGACAGCATGACACCCGAGTGTATTGGTGTGTATCACCTGTTACACCTAAAAAGATATACAGATATGTTGTATGTGACTGGCTTACAAAGTCAAGCACCAATATTCCAGGCAGTCAGTTAAGGCAGTTATGGCAGAACGTAAGGATGTGCCCTGAGTATTGGTTGGGAGGAGACTCTGGGACAAACTCTTCACAGGCCTACTATAGATTCTAAGGAAAGTTGTCAGGGGAAATAAATTCAGCATGACTCAGATGTCCCTGTTGCCACTGCCACCTTGACTTGAATAAGCAGCTACAAAAGCCCAGTGAAGAACTTGTTCATGTGTGTGTATGTGTTAAAGTACATAAAGCAAAAGCTGTACCAGGCAAGATTATGTCAAAACAAAAAGTCGAAATGGGGCTGCAGCAGAGAAGGCCATTCAGTCTCTGACACACTGCAGGTTTGCTCTTTTTGTAGGACATGGTCACTGGTGGGAAATTTTCTCTCTGCACAGCAGGCAAAAAAAAAGCAAAACTGGCTGATCAAAAACCACGAGAAATTGCTCTTTCAAGAGAAAGCTCTACTCCACAAACATGGCTGAAACAGCTAAAAAAAACAAAAACATTTTTCACCCCCTCCACTGACAGCCAGTAAGCAAAAGCACACAGAGCACAAGCAAAATTAATTTAATCTCAATGTCATGTTGCTGCCAACATGTGACATATTTTGGCTGAAGTTGTCATCTTTTAAGGAACAATAAAAAATGTTAATTTAAAATACATTGAAAGACAATGAGAATCTATCTCTTAACTATTATTCTGCATGACATTACTAAAGGGATGGTTTAACCCCATTATAAAAAACACATTTTCTTACTTTACTTAGGTGGTATCTAGATATAGTTTTGTTTTGTTTGCCCAGTTTTTGAGATCAATCTTCCATACAATAAACACCTTCCAAAATTACTCTGGATAATCCACAGATCTCACACTCAACAGTTTTATAGGGAGTATTTCCAAAATAGAAGTAGTTATACCAAACTATATGCTACTACTATGTCAAAATATATGTTGTTGTTTTTCTAATTTGAGTGAACTGACCCTAGCTATTCTGTGGATGATACATTATTAGTCTACATACAAAAAAATACAAGAGAGTAGTTTCTCATTGCCCCTGTGGCCGGTTCTGGTGCACAGCCTAATTAATAGACTTTTGGTCTTTGAGAGTCTCCATCAACATTTCCTGTTCCCAGCTTCCTCCAAGATAACCAGTAGCATTCTGCTAAGATGCCTTTGTGAGTTGGCACTGTTTATAGAAGAAACAATAAGAGAGACGTAGGCCAAGAAGTAGACTACATTATGGCCCTGTCTCCTGGCAGCGTCACTGCAGCAATCACAGCGGCAGAGAAATTATTTGTGACTAGTTAATCTTTCACTTAACACTCAGAAATTTAACCATGCTTAAGTTAACTTGAATTTCAATGCTATGAATGGAGAATTGGGTCTGCTGATGGTTGAGAGACACTACTCACCAAGAAATGGCTTCATTGATTTATTGAAAGCCAATGATGAGGAATACCAAGCCAGAGATATAAAAACATCATAATAGCACAAGTTGCAGTCTTTTTCAAAGGATTGTCCCCTCAGAATAGTTGGTATTTATCCTGAGAACCTTAAAACCAAACTTTCAAGTAAACAACAGATGACACTTTACACAAAACTTTGGAGAACAAAATGTCTGGTAGAAAACGTCTTCTGTTTCCCCACACAAACCAATTAGCCTACAAATAAGTGCAAAAAATAATTAGTCTACAAATAAGTGCAAAAAATAGTCTACAAATAAGTGCACCAAATTCGAGCAAATAAATAATTGGAATCGTGCTCATTGGGCTGAAACGTATAAACAATGAAGCTAATTGATTAAAAAAAAACGACTTTCCATATGTCTTACTGAAATTAGGAGGAAAAGACAAAACACTCCTTTGAGCTTAGTTAAGCACCAAACTGCCATATGGAACAAGTTTTCATAACCACTATGTCCAAAAATAGATGTAAAACAAACGTACTGTGATAAGGGCTGTTCACGACACTGCTGACAATCAAATCCAATTTCTGTTGAATTAGAAACAAATACCATCCCAGAGATATTTCAGACTACTACAAAGCTCCAAGATACTGTATCTCAATCATTACAGCCTCTTAAATGACACACATCTCTTTCAAACATTGTTGAATCCCGAGGCCATATGCCTGTTTGTCAGCACACAGCAGGTGATGAGGCATGGTGGGTACATTATCTGATCTGCTTGGGGGCTAAGTAAGACAAACCATACAGGTAAGCAGAAAACAGACATCCCAGCAGTGGCTATTTAGAACCAGTTTCAGCTAAAATGTATGCTGGCTAGTCAAATCTGTGTGGTCACCCTCAAGATTCCCATTGTGTTGATTTCACAGCTATAACTATCAATAAGATGTTACAGCAAGAATAGTGGAATGGTCACAAAAATTGCCCTCTGTTGTTAAGGGAAATAAAAAGGTCAATACAGACACAACGAGCATTGAAGGTAATGTTGAAAATAAAACAAATCTCACACTGTAAACAGAGTCCGGTCATGCTTATTTAGACAACAGCCCTCAAGGGCATCATACTGCTTTCAGTGGAGAAATGGGAAAAAGGTGTGACTGTGGAATTAGGCTGATGCGACAGTTAACTGAGAGAAGCAGATAGGGTTTCATTCATGTGTCAGATTAGAGGGTTCTTTGTTACGGCCAGAGAGGGCAAAGCATGCCTGGAGGGAGGACAAGGATCGCCCTCGCTGACCATACCACTTGTGTAATTGTGTAAAACTGAAGGGATTGTGTGTATGTGTGTTTGTTGCATTCCTGTCTACATCATATGCACATAAGCGGCTAATTAAAAGAAGCTGCCATCTTGATCCTTGATCCATAACTCCAATGTTATTGCAGTGATTATTGATTTGAATGGCCACAATTTTAACTAAATCACCTAGTATTCCTACTTTCCTAATGCATTCTTGTTATGGAGGAAGTAAGTGTTTAAATGGGAAAATGTGATTTTTAAAAGGTCTTTAAAGTCTTCAAAACTGGCAAAAATGACTAAAGTGGTTAATATTAAAACTTGTCTGATACCTTGGGGCTTAGTTCCTGGTTAGTAAAGGCAAAAAATAGCCTCCATCTGCAGATACCAAAAGTAAAGCCAGTGAAATCAATTTCACGATTTTAAAACCTGATACATTATAAATTCCAGAGCACAGCTACTTTGCATGATTCTTCCCTGCAGTGGTGTTGCAGGAAAGGTACTAAGTAGACTATTTAAAGAAGGGTAGGGAAGATGCAGTTTATAACAATTCATTTCACTTATGACAGCCTATCTCAAAGGAGGATCCTCTGTGTCAGTACATCAGTACAGGAGATGATAGTGTGGGCAACAACGCACCATCAAACCGACATAATGAATAATACTGAACAAATATAATAAAACTGATTTTTCTCATTGACACAAGTAGAGGTACAGAAACCCTGAAATTCAGAACAAAACAAGGTGTCCACTTTTTCTGCAGTTGCCCCTCACAAAGGAAACTAAATATCGGCCCATAACATGAAATATTTACAGACCTGAAACATAAGAGGACTTTTAAGCTATAGCTACAGTCCAATTATAGATTTAATAAATTGTATTTAGACTGGCAGGACAATATATGCTCAGTAGAAATGAGAACATAAGAATAAACATTTAGACATTTAACATTTGAAAATATCAAGCCAGTCCTAACAAAACCTGGGTCATGGATAGATTAACTTTTAGACCCCAAAATGGACATCAAATGAGAAATATATACACATTGGCACTCTTTGCAATATACATTAAAAAGGAAACAGATATTACCTTAATGTAATGTTTCAAATTTGTAAGGAAAATAAATATGTGAACCGATAGCTTTGGTTTCCACTAGCTGTCCACAAAGCTAGCAGCCAACCCAATGACCTTGTCTTCAGGTAAAGCCAAAGTTACATTCCACATCACAAACTCACCCATCTCCTGTGTCACCTAACAGAGGAGTCATGAGCCAGGCAGTCAGGCCGCTTTACATTAGTCAATGGTTTACAGAGTCCTGGAAGAGTCTATGCTCTATTCAGTGGAGGGCAGCACACTTTAATGTTCAAGAGTGACAATTAAAGTGATATTGTAGCGTACATGGTTGGTGTTTGTTTTTTTAAAAGGGGTCAACTGATACAACGGAGGCCCAATAGTGTCAGCCCATATTAGATGCTCACAGAAATATCACTATAATAGCATATACAGTACACACACAATTTATATGGCACACTCCACTGTTTTATAACACTATTTAGCACATGAGATGACAGTGAAACAGATCCCAGTTCAGTAGAAGACAGTGCAGTCTGTTAAGAATACTTTTATTGTCCAATAAGTGACCTTTCAGCTAATGTTTATTTTCTTCTATTACCATTCCATAGTTACAGGATTATCATAAGGACCCTAATGCCCTAATATTTGCACTGCCTTTTGTTTCTGTGGCAACTGTTCATGTTTTAACATTGGTATTTCCCTTTTGAAATAACACAGAAAAACGATGAACCTGGTGCAGGGAACACTACATAAGGAGATGTCATTATGTGTTATAATGTCTTAAAATCAGCAAATTGTCTTTGCATAAACATGTACTTTCAATATCAATTGCCTGCTAATTGTTCCCTAGCTAACCCCGCCTCAGTGTCGACTGAAAATTACATCAGAGTAGACGGATGAATCAGTCAGTAGCGTTTGTAACTGAAAATTAACACCCCTCTTTGCAGCTCCTTGCAGCTTTCAGCATATTGTTTTGATTAGCCAGACCAAGAAAACCAAAACAATTCTGCTTCCTGTAAAACTGTGGGCTGCCACTTACAGCACAGGAGCTCACACAAACTGTCTGTGTGCTTCCGGCAAAAAGAAAAAGAAGTAAACAATTGACTGGTGAAGAAAGTCAAACATTTACCAAGAGTCCCAGATATTTTTCTCAAGAGTTGGCAGGCCAAACTAGGGGTAAAACACCAGTGACCATTGGACTTCAAATTTGACAGGTAGCCAGAAATAGGTCTCCAGTGGTTTCTCTGGCTTGCTATATGTTCAACTTTGTTCACCTTTTTGCAGTGCAAAAGCAAGAAGCATACTGTGAAATCATGATGATCTTTGTGGGCTGGGAGCTGCTGCCCAGTGTTTTATCCGAACCAGAATGGTTTTGGTTTTTGTTTTGCTTCAAACTAAACAGTGAAATGACAGTGATAAAAAGCGGCATAGGGCTATGAAGTGGGGCATTGGTTCTCAGTGGAATTGGAAGTAGCCCTTTCACATTATTATTAGTCCTTCGAGTCAATGTAGAATATATTGAATTAATTTATCTATACAGCACATTTCATACCCAAAGGCAACCCAAAGTGTTTTACAGGTTACATAGGCAAAAGCACAAGAAACAAAATAATAAAAACAAACTAACAAATAATTAAAAGTAATGGTAAACAGTTGGGTTAAAGGGCTAAAAGGGCACAAATATATGTGTTTAAATAAGCTTTTTACTACCTAATCATTGCAGCCATATGTTAATGTTTTGAAGAATAGTGTTTTCATTGAAACATTTTTCTGACAATAAACAAAAACTGTGATAAATACTGTAAGGAATAAAACCTTATGGGCTTTGCAAAACTACACAGTTACGCTGGCTGACGTTTACACAGGTTGAAGGTGGATGTAACTATGCTTTGTTGTTTATACACGCCCACACAGACATGAGAAGAGGTCTAATCAGGTAACATAAGTGACGACATGTGTGGGTGGACTAACATAGATGTCTAGGGGCTTTAATAATAAACAACTAAAAGCCAATGTAAAGAAAGTCAGAATAAAGCTGAACTCCGCACATTCTATCTTCTGCAAAGATGGCGGATTTACTGAGAGAGGAAAACATGCAATATCTTTTAGTGTGATACTAATGCGCTTATGCTTAGTTTGTTGCGTTCATTGCCTTCGGTGCACTAGCTCTGCTTTAAAAATTTGTTGAGATTGTCAATCAAGACAAGTATGATCCAACGAGCCATGACGAGGCAACCAACATTTCTCAGTAGCAGAATATGAGAGTCTCTAACTACAGTTAATGTGTGGCTGTGTGTAAATAAAAACATTATGGATACCAGTTTTAATATAACTGTTAAATATTAGAAAGAGGGGGCTTAAAAGGGTTTCAATTCCTCGTTCTCTCACTTTCAACTGAAACACCTTAAATCGATATTCAGCTAGAGTGGACCAAGACATAAGTGAGAGGGAAAAGAGTAAAACCCACAGAATAGTGTGATGTACAGCTCCTTTGATTAAATGAGACTATGAGATGTACTCTTCTCCCCCCTTTGTGAAACAAAGTCAGTATAATGAGCTGCTTATTTAAAAAACAAGAGAGTCCTGGTGTTAATAATCCCAAACCATGTGTCACGAGTCATCACACACGGGTCACATTATTCATTTTTTAGATAGTTCTCTTGAGAAATCTATGTTGCATTTAACCAAATACAGGGTAGGACTCAGTGCAGTGAGAAGGCTGCAAATGAGATACTACTAAACAGAAGACTCTGGTCTATATGGTAAATCATCACCCACGTGGAGGGTGAGCAGAGGATGTGGAGGGCATGAGCGAAATAATGCATGGGCCATCTCTCATCACTGATCGTGCTAAACGTGGAGTCCTAGGGACATAGGCAGAGCAGCTGCACACTGATATTTCTGTCTAAACATATGCCTTGCTGTCTCTCCAGCTCAGCTTTTTGTGCCATATTAATGACTTTCCAGATAAAAGAATATGCAAAAAAACATAGTAATTTTAGCTATCTCTCTTTGGACTGTGCAACTGAAAACAATACCTCCCTGTGATATTTCTATCTTATCTGCTGCCTCAATGGCACGCACATGCTTTTCTTATTTTCCGATTTGTAACCAAGGATGCAAGAAATCCTACTATTCCAGTCAACATTTAGCTCCGATTAACACACAAAGTATACATTTTTACAAATATCACTTTAACAAACATGAGCCACTCACACAGTTGGCACTCTGCCCTTACAGCCGAAATTCCTTACCTTATTTTCAAATAAGCACCATCTTGTTCATTAGTATGTAATCAAGTTAACAGTTTTTCACTGAAACTCTTCTGAAGAACCAAGTGATTGTGAAACAGCTCAGTGCTGGAGCTGAAATGATTAGTTGATTAATACATTTGTCAATAGACAGAAATCTGATCTGCAACTATTTTCATAATTGGTTCAATGTTTGCTGGTTCCATCTTGATACTGCTCCGGGAACTTGTGATGGCCATTTTTCAACAATTTCTTTTATAGACTGAATTAATGTATAAAAACAAATATTTCAGTTTACATGGAAGTGTATGATGGAAGAGCTTTATGTTTAGCAGTGCTACAGCCTCGTGAGGAGAAGTGTCTCTACTACAATTCATTTACCTCCACTGTGTTGGAGCAAACTTTGTGACAACAGACATGAAGGATGAGCCTCCCTTTTCCAAAACGACTCTATTGTGTTGCTACAGTGACAAAGCAGTTTCGCAGGTTCCACCTTCACCTCTCCTTCCTCCCACCTAACCAGCCAAACTCGAGTTGAGCATGCTCTCTCCTTCACGCTAAACTTCCTTGTTAACGGTAGTTTCATTCATTCTCATGCAGGTACTGCAGAGTCATTTCATAACTCTGGCAGCCAGGGGGCTATCAGTGCTGCAGACAGACAAAGCTGGATAAGGACTTTGGGGTGGCCAACAGGTAGTAAACTGATAAGGCACACACACTCTGCCTGACCTGGATGTGTCACAAAAAGCATCAACTTATTTACTTCAGCAGCTTTTCTGCCATGTTGATTCCGCTGACATCGGTCGTCATGTCGTATTTAATTAAAAACTGAGGAACAGTGCGTTTGTTCTTTGATGAAACCTAATAATTACATGTTATATATAGTGACCCAATAAAACAATAAAATCATAATGTATATATATACATATATATCTATATATATATATATACACACACACACACACACATACATACACACATGTACATATCATCATTGTCAAATACGAATCCAAGCATGCAGTATGTACTGTATATAATGTGTACACATATTTGGCCTATAAAGCTGATTCTGATTCAAAAAGCAGTATAAAATTGCAATAGGTATATGAAATTAGACAAATAAGAAATATACCAAAGAGAACTGTAATACAACATGTAAGCCTAAATGTGGCCATGGAATTGTTTTTGCTGTAACACGCTGTAAACGCTATAGACCAATCTATTTTGTATAGCCTACTATTTGAAAAAAGGTCAACAGGGACAATCAGGGTAAGCAGGGAAAAAGTAAATTAGCATATGACTCATGACGGTCTCCAATGTGGGCTGCCCGCCGTAAAGTCACAGTAACTCAATTGGTGTTAAAGTATTTCACTTAATTTTGTGTGGCAAAATCATTAACGCCTTTTTATGCAGATGAGGATGATGTCAGACTTTTCCAAACGTTTTGATGTCACTGTGAGTACTACAGCGTGACAGTGCTATCTAAGGCCTATCCTGAGCTCTCTTAATCAGCTTACCAGGTTGAACACCGTCTCCACAATGTCTCGGTTGGAAACTTCCCCAACTTCCACCAGGCCAGCAAGCACGGCAAATTTCATCCTTATCCCCCTGATAGGCACTCCGGGGTTGAGCGCCATGGCGCTTGATCTCCCGTCCTTTTCATCACCTGGCTGCGCAGCGCCCGCTGTCTCCTCGCTAGCCATTGCTAAGGAAGGACGGGACAGGTGGCGTTCACAGGTAAGGCACCTGTTCACCTCCAATGGTGACAATGCAGCCGATGTCGGAGGAGAAAGAGGGGTCAATATCCCCTAAAGCTGAGTTGTTGACAGTCTACAGGCAAACAAACAAAACGTTTTCCTCCCCATCCAAACCAGTTTAGCGAATGAGCCTCGAAAGTGGGCAAAAAAGGCGCACAGAGAATGTGTTAACCGTTGACACAGCGAGACTGGAAATGTCACCGCTTCACTCCACAGTGAACTACTCCTCTCCCCTGGTCCGTAACTTGATAGCAGACGGATGGATTAATGCTGTTAAAAGCCGCGAGGAAGTGAGTTGCAGGTAACAAGGGGAGAAGCACGTGAAGCAGAGCTCGCCCTTCACCTGTTTTCTCCTCTGCTCGGTCAAACGGCAAACGAGGATACGGTGACTTTAATATCTCCGTACAGCAGTGGAAGTTGCTATTGTCACCGAGTCCTCACACTTGACAGGTAGCGCGCTTGGCAGAAGCGAAAACTCACAAACTGGAAGGGGGGACAAGTCCGCCAGCAGCTCCGGTGGAAGTCGACAGAGGTCCGCTCGGTCCTCCCCGGCAAACTCCTCAGACTTGCCTAAATGTCAACGTTAACCCAGCTGCGCTGCATTCTCTTCCTGATTTACCCCGGTAGCTTCAGCTCGTCACCGCCATGACAGTGTAGCCCTTGAGTGAGTGGAGCATGCGCAGTGGGGAGCTGAGTCTATTCAGCACTATGGCAGGTGTGCCGCTCAGGTGGCTTTCTAGCACGACACACTGGGATTCAGTTAAAATCAACAGCGCTTCCATATGTATTCAGTCACAGCGACTTAACGTTTCATCATCCTGCCAGGGATATACAGGCAGTGGTGGCAAATAACTCAGTATTTACAGTATAAATTAGAGGTACTTGTACTTTACTCGAGTATTGACATTTAATGCTACTTTACATCAATAGTCCACAACATTTCAGAGAAAAATATTGTACTTTTTACTCCACTACATTTATCTCATTGCTATAGTTGCTTTTTACTTACTACTAAAAAATTACTAAAAAAATAGGTGTTAATATAATCTGATGTATCGTTCTGAACCACACAACTGTGCATAAGATAAGATCAACTTCATTGATCCGCAGCAGCTGAAGTACAAGAACAGATGCACAGAAGGCTATAGATAGGCTAAGTAATTAAAAAGATACGATAGAATATTATATACAATATGAACATCTTGAGCAGCTGCAACATTAAAATGCTGTTCATACATCAATGCAACAGTAATGATAATCCAATTATGTAATGTAACGCTCATTATTACGCTCATTATACGCTGCATTATTACTACTTTTGATATTCTAAGTACATTTTCTTGATAACTCTTGTACTTAAACTTGGAATTGATCATTGTTACATTGTATATCTGCTTGTACTCATGTAAACACTTCATCCACGTAAAATTTCTTCTCTTTTAGACCAACCCACTTATGTCATAATTAACAGCCATAAATTAAGCAAGTTAAACTAGGAGTACTGCTTTCTGGCACAAATCTAAATTACATTTATTGGAATCATTTCAATATTATATATTATTATATTATATATGATATTTTCTGAAAGCAAATTTGTTTTTGATGTTAAGCATTTGGTGATAGCTGGCTGTGACTAAAATAATAGTTCTATGTTTAGAACTCATGAGGTCACTGAAGACATTTGTATAGAGACTTTATATTGTATTGATTTAATCACCTGTAGCATCACTGCAATAAGGCCCTTCAGAAACTCAACAGGGTAGTAGGTTTACCTGCTCCTACATTACAAAACCCAGAAATTCAGGAAGATGTTAATGTTGGCTGTGATACATGTAGTAGTCTAATTTTTTTTAATACATTTTCACAGGATACTAAAAAAGAAATTAGATCAATCAGCAGCTATAGATAATAATCACACCTCAGAATGCAACAGATGAAAAAAAAAACATAAATTATACATTAATGCATTACTGTGCCATACTATGAGCCCCCAGAGGGAAACGTGTATCTTTTGCTTAAGGTCTAATATGTTGAACAAACAAAGCTTTGAGCTGTGAAAACTAAAACAGAAAGGGGGTTGAAATGTATTTAGAACTTGGTTTTTCTGCAGCACAACAGCACACTGACAGATGTCTGCATCCTGAGGCAGTGGAAACCAAACATTAAAGCAAAGTGACAGCTCTGCTTTGCTTGCCCTTTCAAATCACCACCAACAGCCCATGCCATGTGAGATGTTTACATAGCTCAATATAAAGAGAGGCCCCAGTTTCATCCATGTCTATTATTGCATGAAAGAAAATCCTAATCAAACCCAATCTGGAAAGTTATAATACGTACTCCATACGTATAAAACAATCCCCATCTTGTCTTCTCCTTTCTCTGCTCATACTGGTGATTCCATATTTGCTCTGCAGCAGGATGTCTGAGCAACTATGAATGTTGTTGCCACAGAGACAGCTGGCGTCACTGTCACCACTGACCTCCCAGGACAGTGTACCTGAGCCCTCAGGGACCCTGGGACCACCCATGAGACGCAGGCCTCCTCTCTGATGTAATGCCCTGAAATCAGCAGACTTGTTCACTGTGGCCCAAAGGTAGACCTTCTTAAATAAGGCCTTGAAAAGCTTCTACTGACCTTTGAATTGAACGTGAACCATGCTTTATTATTTTTCTAACTGGGCTCTTTTGAGATAATGAGACTCCAAGTATGAGACATTCAGTGCCATATCAAAGATTCACTGTAATCATCTTTTGCTCTCTTCCTGCCGTTCTCTTCAAAAGTCTTCCTATCCGAACAGAAGTCATATCTGCAAATGATTTAGTGTCAAAGACAACTGTTAAATCAATTAACACTAGGACTAATGCTCAAAAGCAGAGAAAAGTACATTAATTATGAGAAAAGAAAATTCCAAACAGATTAAACATGTCATTAAAGACGGTCATTTAATATTGATGCCTGTTCAAGAAATACAGACAGACATTTTAGGTTAAATAAAAACAAAAACTGCTAATACAAATGGGTGTGAAAACAAGAGGACACTGAAAAAAACAGCCGCAACGCTAAATGTAGCACTATGCAACATCTGAAATCTTATGTTATTTGTAAGGTCTCAAAACATTTAAGGTGAAAAGATATTTATTGGTAGCACCACCAGCTGCATTGAAGAATAATAATAATCTTGATGGACATATTAGGGTGTCTCTGCAGCAGTGTCTTCACCACTATATAATGGCTACACAGTTTTCACCTCAGAAATTTACATTTGCAATATGAGACACTCCATGTATCAGACTTGTATTACTTGTTTAGATACAGACACATGAATATGTTTACTTCACCAACGGTCTGATCAACAGTCATTTAACACTCTGAGGCATAATACTGCACATGAATACCATAAACACTATGAGCATGTAGGAGTTGTTGTTTTTTTTAACTTTGATTATATTTCACCAACAGACAAAATTCTTCCCTTTGTTACAATAACAGTGTGGGTGTATAACAAGCTACACACCTGCATGACATGTTAACACACCTAGAGACTGGTTCTGCCTGTTCAGAGATTATGAGTTTTCTTTTATAATCGAAGCAATCATGGCACCGCTAATGGTGTAATTTAAAAAAGGTCCATTGTAAAGTACAAATTAAATACAATACGTGACGTGAGTGATATCAGTTTTCAAAATCCGATGTATGTCTTCAGAGAAATTCAGAAACTGGGCGACAAATGTTTTTGTTTAACCCTAACCCTAACCCTTTTCTATATGAATTGATTTCCAAACTCCGGTCAAACTCAGGTGGCTAATATCGAGTATTGATCCAATATCAGTGCTCTTTCTTAGTTTATATTAAGTTTTTATTTAAGTTTATTTTCCTCACTGTATGGAATTGTCAGTGTAAACCATCCAAGTAGCATTTTAGTTAGATTTTTGCAAACTTTAATTTTATCATTCTGGAGATAACATTATGTTTGGTCAGTTGGCAAACATACAATCTATTTTATAATATTATATTTATATATTTTTTTATATCTATATTTATTATATTTATAATATTATTTATAAGTTGATTCAATGTGTGTTGTGATCTGTGGTTAATTAAATGGTATTAAATTTTCACAATTAGGTATTCAGTTGCTTAATAAATAAAAATCATTACGGCATTTATTTTTTTGTTTCTCCAAATTAAGTTATTTACTTGGTAACAGTTACTTCATGAGGCTATCAGAATATTAGCCTTTTACCGGCAGAGGGCATCAAAAGAAGCTACAAGGACTCGCGAGATAAGACAAATCTCACTGACATTGCCGGTCTCTTTATTTCTCGCGGTGTTTCGTGCTTCCTCCTCTTTCACTCCCTGTAGCCAACATGGCAGTCGGCAAGAATAAGAGGCTGACCAAAGGCGGCAAAAAAGGTGCCAAAAAGAAGATGTAAGTAGCAAATTCAGACATCGTTACTCGAAACAGGCTTTGTCTTTTCCACTGGTGTTACTCCGGTGCAATAAATGTGAAGGATGAAGCCGATTTTAAGTAGATGATACATGGCCAGTGCTAGTCTCCTCGTCGCCGGCCTCTGTGGCGCTGGTTTGTGTTGTAACACGCTGTGTGCCTTACTTTAAGCTGTAGTACTTTGCCATAATTCAGTTGAGTTAAGCATACTTATGTATTTTAAACAAGGGATTCTACTTACGGAAGCATAAGAACATGTTACAGTTAAGTCTCAAAGATACGTCCAGTAAGTTAACGTTATTTGCGAAAGGCTACCAAATGTTAGCATGGATTTAGCCGAGCTTTCCCATTAACATGGCAGGAGAGCGCCACAATTAAATCTGAGCATTATAACGGTATACTGTACGACCAACTAACAACTGTAGTGTCTGAATTGTATAGTCACCTTGTTAGGAAATCACTGACATTAGTGAATTGAACATATGGAAATAAATCCCCCATGATGCCTGCTAACCCGAGCAGAGCCCTTTGCCAGTGCGTGCTTAGCCGGCTTGCTAGCAGTGAGTCTGCACTCATGCAAGCAAACCCACTGTACAACCCCGTCTGTTTTGGTTGGTGGTGTGTGCAGACGAATGGATTATCATTTCTGTTCAACGAGTTTGCCCTAAGTGTTTGTTACTCCTCTGCAGCGTGGACCCTTTTTCAAAGAAGGACTGGTATGATGTCAAGGCACCAGCCATGTTCAACATCCGCAATCTTGGCAAGACCTTGGTCACCAGGACTCAGGGAACCAGTAAGTTTTCATAATGTAAATTCTCTATGTAGGTCTATGTGCTACAGTATTTAGCTCTTTCAAACATTTAGACTAGTCATTGATATTTAACTTCAAGTTGTCCAGTTGTGTAATTTCCCCTCTGCTTAATGAAGTGTTTCTGATTAAACAATGTCAGTGACAGGATGAATGAGACTATTGTAAAATCAAGGGTGAGACTTTCAATCAAGCTGTAAATGCTGAGATGTGGAGTTCCAGGGTACCTATGTTATGCTCAGATACTCCTGGTGATTAGTCCCAAATGATGGTTGCTGATGATTTTGTGATCAACTGATTTCCCCATTACGAAGGTTCTAGAGAGAGAGTCATTACTTTCATTCCTATAGGTGCTTGTTTTCTAATTTGTATGGGTTTTTCCCAACCACTTAGGAATCGCTTCCGATGGTCTTAAGGGACGTGTGTTCGAGGTGAGCCTCGCTGACCTGCAGAACGACGAGGTGGCCTTCCGTAAGTTCAAGCTCATCACTGAGGATGTGCAGGGCAAGAACTGCCTCACCAACTTCCACGGCATGGACCTGACCCGCGACAAGATGTGCTCCATGGTCAAGAAATGGCAGGTAATGGTCATTTTATGAGCAGTACTACATGTGTCTCTGACAATTTCACTTTGCATTAGCAAATGGGAGTTTTGGAATAAACATCAAATACTTGTTTGACCCATATTAGTTCTCAAACTAACTAATATGGGTCTTATGTTCATATGCTACAGATAAAAATGAAGGATGAGTACAACTACAGCATGAGCTGATTTTAGGGACAGTGGTAGTGTACATGGGAAGTTGATTTGTGCCCGGAGGGTCATTTGTTTGAATCTTAGGACTGTCTGGGGGAAATGTAGCAGGAATGTTAGTTGAGGCATTTACTTTTAGGTGCTTGGTCAACTACTCCAGTGGTAATGGTCGTAAACTGGTGCTGAAGAGCTTCAGAATGCAATTGAAGAGACATTGCTGGGAAAGGGCATGAATGGCTGAGGTTCCCTGGAGAGAAGCAGAAAAACTAAATTTATTTGTGCTGTCAAGTCCATAATCAGTCATTTTAAATTAGCTGTTTTTCACTGTTTTGTAGTGTGAGTGGTGGAAGATCACATAAGGGTATTGGAGTAAATGGGTGAAACAGGAATGTTTCACAAAAGGGAACTACTTATGTATCAGATGTACATTTTCTTGGAATTTGAGGGGAGCTGACTGTTGAGGTGTGATTATCACCATAACTGTCAGGTTTCAATGGCAGCAATTCTTCCCTAATATATGTGACCAATGTCTTAACACAATGATGTGTGGGTTGGCCAATGGTGATATGTGGTGTACTATGCAGCTACGGTGGAGCTCAGATGCTTTCATGATAGTTTGTTGGAAGCAAAGCAGAAAGGCTTCATGTTTATCTTACAGAATAAACAACAATGCACAGAAACCTTCTCCACTGCCAGCTGCCTCAACAGGAACAGTGCAGCCAAAAGACTTGTTTTGGTTTAAGTTTTGGAGGCAACATTTTTTTTTATTGAGCTCCATGAACATGGAATCAAAGTTAGGTTGGTGTTTTTGAAGGGTTTTTCCCCCACCTTAAATAACTTTGTAAAACAATTGGATGAACGCGTCAAATGTACTTGTGATTACTGGAAGAACAGGTTACAATCCAGGGATCAATACATGATTTTGGCTGCAGAACTTTTTTTGTTCTGTGGAGGGATGGTTGTACATTATTTATCACGTTAGTAACTTCACATACATGGGGCTTTCTAGAGCTTGATTTATTTACAAGGCATAAAATGATTCAGTGTATACCAAACACCAAGTGATGAAACTGCAGTCCAAACTGGTACAACCTGTCTACAGGTTGTGAAAATGTATCGTGTGATGAAGGAAATGTGATAAGAAGCAGTTTGAGGGAAGATGAGCACAAAGTTGGATTACCACTCAGTTTAGGTTTTAGAATACAGGGACTTTTCTCTGAAGTCTAATTAGGATTGCTCTGTTCATTCCACTCAGACCATGATTGAAGCCCATGTGGATGTGAAGACCACCGACGGCTACCTTCTGCGTCTGTTCTGCGTGGGTTTCACAAAGAAGCGCACCAACCAGATCAGAAAGACCTCCTATGCCCAGCACCAGCAGGTCCGCCAGATCCGCAAAAAGATGATGGAAATCATGACCCGTGAGGTTCAGACCAACGACCTGAAGGAAGTCGTCAACAAGCTGTAAGTCATGTGCAGTTTCTCCTGACCCTGAATCTCCATTTGTTGACAACAGATAATTCTTTGAAAGTGGTGGCTTAATTGCTAAAAATGACACCCATTACATTTTGGGTTCTATACATATATTGAGTCCCTTTCCCTGATTACATTTCCCATTAATGGCTAATTGTTCTCATTTTGTCAAGGTAATGGCCTTTGTCAATGGTATCGTTATTTTATGAAACTTCTGTATTTTGATGAGTTTCCTGGTGTTTGGTTAAACATGCCATTTTATGTAGAATGAAAATGGTTTGTGAATTTGCATTAATGTGTTGTGTATTGTGTCGTGTTCCAGGATCCCTGACAGTGTTGGCAAGGACATTGAGAAGGCCTGTCAGTCCATCTACCCTCTATATGACGTCTACGTCCGCAAGGTCAAGATGCTTAAGAAGCCCAAGTTTGAGTGTAAGTGATATAACACTGGTCATACCTGTGGCTACACCTCTCTACCTGTGGGAACATGTGATGACTGTTTTGGTCCCAGATGATGCCTGATTACTACCTATTGAGATCAGCTGACGTTCCCTCACAAGGAAAAAATACTGTTTTCAGTAATTGTGTGGAAGGATGAAGCAGGTTTACAATAGTTGGTTTTCATATTATTTGGGTTGAGTGTCTCAAACAGGGTGGAGGGGTGAAGGATGAAATGTCATTACATTTGCGGTTTTTGACTGAAAACATCCAGCTGCTTAAATGTGCCACTTCCCTCTTAACCTTTAGCTATAAGCCTGAGCTAAAAGCTATTTGTGTTCTGTTGCAGTGGGCAAACTGATGGAGCTCCACGGTGAGGGCGGTGCAGGTAGTACTGCAAAGGCATCCGGTGATGACACTGGAGCCAAGGTGGAGAGGGCTGATGGTTATGAGCCTCCCATCCAGGAGACAGTCTAAAACACCCTGACAGATTTAATAAAAAATGTAAATTACCAACAAACTGCTGTTTTCTGTCTTGTGCCTATAGTAACAACACCAGTATATATTGTACCGGGTGGGTTGAAGCAATGAAATCAAATCCAATACCTCTGCAAGAACTTTGCCTAAAATGCATTTGCATTAGATTGTCCCCTTATTTTTTTTTAATAGTACATTTATTAAAAGCACGGAGAACTGGTGCTTCCAGGATTTAAATTCTTCAAGCAAATTATTTTAGTGAAGTGATGCAAAACTCCAGGACTGAGTTCGTAATTTTAATCTGGTAATGTTTCCCGGAAGTGGTCTGACCTTTTTATTTCAACTTTATTTCATGTAATCACTGAACCAGATTAAGAAGGAAAAGTAACATCTTCAGGTGTTGTATAAAATGTGATGGTAATGCTGTAACTAATGGACTAAAATAAAAGGGAAACTAACCACTAGATGGTGCAAATGTACTATTGAAGAATCCAAAACAGTCAGTCAATATCCAGGGTATTCAAATTGCCAGCCAGCTTTTCTCAATGTTTATTTATAACCATAACACTTCATTTTAAATTAACAGCAGGAAAAAAAAAAGATGTTGCACTACTTGGAGATGAAATACTGCATTCCAGTTTAAGAGTTCACTTCAGACTTCCACTGCTGAAAACATCTGTCCTCAGATCTCATTTCAGTTTCCCGTCATCCAACAGTGTCCCTTTTTTTGTTGTACTGAAAGCCACACGGCACTATCCCAGTACTTGCACATAGTTTTTAGGGACCAGGGCCCGTTTCCCTCTCAAGTCACCCAGGAACCATTCTTCATCAACGGACTCCAGACAAGTTATAATATCCCCGACCTGAGAAAGGAGGAGTGAGAGGCTGTCTGAATGGCAGAGCTTTCAATAGATATTTTTGATGTGTGAATTTATACATTTATTCACAAGGTGGGCGGGTCACTATACCTTCAGAGAGAGCTCCTCATCACAGTCTGATGTGAAGTCAAACATAGCCCTGGCTCTGCTGCCACCACCAGCTACATTCTGCTGGTTATTAGATGACTGCGGGCCTGTTGAAGAAGGTATATACTTCATTAATGAATAACAATGATGGCTTAGTAAAACTGTCCATTTGTGCCAATTAAATCTGAAACAATTAGTAGATTGGTCGATTAACCGAAAATTGGCAAATACTTTGACGATTGAATAAACGTTTTAAATAAGTACAAATACCACACAGTACCCAGTTAACTGAATATCTTGGTCAGGCCACACAAGCAGTTTGAAGATGTTCACTATGGCTTTAATACATTTTGAGAGTTACTTTTATAGACCAGACTAGAACAATAAATTGAGGAAAGAATTGTCAGATGAATCGGTAGTGAAGATAATCGTTGGTTGCAGCCGTACTGCCAATAACATTGCTTGTGCAATGTTGAGATGAAATGCTACAGTACAATTGAAGTGTAATAAAGATAAAAAGTCGTGGCCTCTTTTAAAAACTTAGTTCCACAAATCAGTTACTTAAAGAATGTGTGACAAAGTAGTTTACCAACACATTTGTGAGTAATTGAACAACTTATTTTCTCTACCAACAACATGGTAGCACTATAAGACTGGCAACGATGGGAGGCACTTCAGATAATAATGAACCTGTCATTTTGTCATATCAACAACATGTCGATGAGCTTCATACCTGTGCTGCTCTCAACAAAAGCGCTGGGGAACATTCCCTCTCTGCCGCTGAGCCGGCCGCAGCTCCACTCAGCGTCTATGTGCTGGGTGATCAGGATACTGTCGCTCCGCTGAAAGGACAGCTCGCTGTCTGAATTCCCAGCAAAGTCGTACAGAGCCACCACCCACTCCTCACTGGACTGAGACGCCTACAGAGCGAGAGACAAGAGAAGAGATGGTATGGTTACTGATAAAAACAAAACATGGGTACACATCAGTACATATGTACAATATTCAGCTGGAACATCATCTCCAGTTTTTTTGTTTTGCAGAACACATTGGGTCTGCTGCAAAACCAACATCATCCTCATTGGTGCTGTTGTTTATATAAATATTGGTTACCTGAGCAGGTTTGGCAACTTCAGGGTGCACACTCGGAGAAGCAACCATGCCTGTGGTAAAAAAACAAAAAAAGCCAGACTGGTTACTAAATATGAAACGCATAAACTAGCCAATCATGGAACAACACGAGAAAGATCAAATCTGTGGGAACACTTTGAGGCAGTCAATATTAATGTATTAATGAATTAACGCTATTTTCTTTCTGTGACTTTGTGGCATTCTACAGTTTCATACTAACATTTCTTAGGCTGCTTCCAGTACTTTAATACTGTGTATATTTCAATTTGGGGACTAGTAGGCCAACAAAATAAATACACAAATTCAGTATTTATAAGAATCACAATGTAATTCAAAAATTCAAAAAAGTTATTAGTTATTATTTTCAAATAAGTAAAAGACTTGGGAAGAAGTTTAGGAGGAGGGTATTTCTAAATTCACTCATGCCCTTGTTGCATGAGTGTGTTGAGTCTTAAAGTTCACTGTTGAGAGACCTTTTGTAAACAGCTATTTAATGAAATAGAAACAGAAGCACAAATTCCTGACATGCCACAGAGAGAAATGCCAGCCAACATAAAGGGAAAAGGATGGATAAAGACTCTTCACTGACAGACACAGCCGCTCTTTTGTTTCAATTTGAGGATCAAGAGGATAACATTGTTGTGTTGGTGTAGTCCCGTTTAAGATGTTGACAAATGTATAACACAAATCAGCACATAGTGAAAAGAATGAATGGATCCAGTCGTGGTGCTTCCAGGTAATCTTACCAGGCAGTGCAATCCTACTGGACTGGTGCAGCTGACTTGGAGGTGGAGGCAGATCTTCAATGACCTCTACGAAGTTGAGAGGGAAGATACCAGTATAGATGCCGATCTGTCCCCGAGCCCAGTCCTGTCCAACGAACGCCTTCAGCTGGATCACATCGCCCTCAGAGAACGACAGCTCATCACTGTTCTCCCCCTCGAAGTCGAACCTCGCCATGCATCTCGGACCACTTTAGGGGAGGCAACAACATTTCAAACATCAGGTTAGTTCATCAGGGTAGCGTGCGAAGGCTAGTGCAAACAATTTATTATGTAAAAACAGTACCTGACTGCTGCAGGTGGTGGCTTCGCTTTCCGTTCAGGGAGGGGTTTTGGTGAATTTGACTAATTAGAGAAATGACAATGAAATTCTTTAATTCAGGGAATCCTCAACCACAGTGAACATCTCTAAATAACAAGCCTTGTTGTCACCAAAGAGGCGAACGATGCTTTGCAAGAATGGATTTCAATGGTTGAAACTTACCAGGACTTTGACATGATTGATGGGAAAGAAACCAGTAGATCCCCTACAAGATCCTCTGTACCATTCACTGTCCACCTGCTCCACCATGGTCACAACATCTCCTGGTCTCAGACCCAGCTCCCCTGGACCCCCTGTGTGCAGAACAAACACATCGGTTGTTTATGGTATCGTAAAACAGAATCTAAACATACTGACAACTTCCAAATCCAAAACAACAAATGTTTTGGGGATTTAGTTGCTTTTTTTTTGCCATGATTGAGAAGATTAATACAAACTCATATCTGTGCCTCAGGATGTGGTTAGCCTAGCCTAGGATAAAGACGGCTAGCCTGGTTCTCTCGAAATATCCCAAATGTTTGTTTTTAAGTTTCTGTTTGTGTATGAATAAACAAATGAGATACAAAATGTTATTTAGTGAGCTGTGGAGGTGTTGGTAGTCAAATTTGGAAAGAGCCAGGCTAGCTATTTCCTCTGCTAAGCTAAGCTAGTTGTCTCCTGGCTCCAGAAGCACAGGGTGAAGCTAGCCTGGCCCTCACCAAAGTAAAAAAAAACTCCTTCCAACACCTCAAAAGCTCACTAATTAGCACGCTGTGTTTGGTTTCATAGAGCCAGGCTAGCTGTTTCTCCGTGGTTCCAGTCTTTATGCTAAGGTAAGCTAATTGCCTCCAAGCTCTAGCTCCATAACGCACAGACACGAGAGTGGTAATAATCTTCTCATCTAACTCTTGGCAATAAAGCCAATAGAGTATTTTCCAAAATGTCAAACTATTCTTTTAATATATTGTATCGTTTTAGTGTTATTGTATTAGTAGCTGTTTGGTTTTAAAAAAAAATGATGTGTCACCTGGAATGAAGTCATGTATGGCCTGCACCTTAAGCCCACCTGAACCAGCTGGCCCAGCACCCTATAGGGAGAGAAGAAAGACACATGAAGGTTAATGTATCAGAGCCCAGTGGGCACAAAGGAGCAAGTCAGTCTCAAGTATCAGATACATGTATTTACTCATAAATGAAGGTTACCTGTGGTGGGGACATGTCTGAGACAGAGGCAAGAGGAGTTATGACCTTCATGTGAGATTTGTGGACTCGGCCTTTGGCGTCTCCGACTTGGCACTCGAACGTATTGTGGTCAATCTCCTCTAGCAGCAGAAGTACTTCATTTTTCTATTGAAAATGCCAACAAAAGGTATTCACTGTTGCTGAATCAACTCTATAGATTCAGCTGTTTTAGGGGGATTGTGGAATTAAGACTAGTATTGCACTTTTATGTAAAGGCAATATGTAAGCCAGTAAAAGTAGTTTAGACACCTGAAATGACAGCTCTCCTGTATTACTCCCATTGTAGTCAAAGGCAGCAATCCCATGAGGAAGTTGAAGCTGGTGAAAGAAAGCGAAAATGAAACGGGTGCTCATCAAGTGGTATTTGAAACATGGTTACAGCACTTAGGCGTGCAGTGGGATCTCACAGTGTAATTGTTGTAGAGACGGTGCCCTGGGTTGGGCCTTGGAGGTAAGACGGGTCCTTTCCTGTGGGGCTTCTGTGCCTGGGGTTTTGTTGAGGCTTCCCAAGATACTGAATGGGATCGACCTGTGGCCTGAAGGCTGGGCGGGGGAGGTCTTCCTGGGCCTGTTTTGGCTGGAGGTGGGCGAGGTGGGAGGGGTTTGCTCGTACTCGGCCTCCTGGGGTGCAACAACATCATCAAGTTGAGCAGAGTAGCATCTTTACAAAGTGTACCATCATTTAACATTTAAATTTTACTGCTAGATCCTTTACCCCCTTCACTCACCGAGGTGGTAGTGATGGCTCTGGCCCAGGTTGGAAAGACTCCTGCAGAAGAATCCAATTGTGCATTTTTATGGGCACTAAAACAAACGCACAGCCTACAGCACTGGAAACCATGGAAACCAGGCTATAACACATAGTTTTCAGCCACAGCTAGCTTTAGCTCAACAGCAGGCAATGTGTATATGGGACTACAATCGTTTCTTTGTTTGTGGAAACCAGAGCAAATGAAGCAGGTAAGCTACACAGTTGACAGACAAGATAAACCTGACTGAGAGAGACTTTTTCTCCACATCAGTAAATAGATACACTAATAGCACAAAACCTCAAAAATTATTCTTCGAGTAAAGGCTGAAATACATTGAAGGTTCAAGAACAAAGACGTTGTGTGTTAAGAATCATCACTCTCCTGATGTATTTTCAGGTTTACAAAGAATAATAATGTAATCGTGTGGAAAACTTAATGTCTTCTGAGGTGTTCAGAGGAAGTGTTTGCAAAGTCTATAGCCGTAGGTTTGTGACGGCCCAGTGTGATGCATATCTTACCTGGTGGGGGAGGGTGGGTGTTGGACTTTGTTTGTGGTTCACTGAGGTGTTCAGGTAGCCGACGGGCTTCTGAGCAGGGAGAGGAGGGGGACTGTCCTGAATATTATCTGACACTGAGAAGAGATCTGTCTTTACCACAACATACTGAAAACGTTTGCTCCATTATGATGAAACATTGCATCTATGTCAATACCAGTTAACAGTTTTACTTGAGTATACAGAAATTACATGAGGTTTACTGCACATTAGAGGGGGATGGACTCACATGAACCGGTTTTGCTGGGGACCCTGATGGTGGTTGGTCTCCGTGTCAGACTTTGTCTGGTGAAAGAGCCTCCATTGCTGTCCACATTACGCTGAGGCTTGACCGGTGTGGGATCTGAGCAAGACAGTTGTATGGAGCCAGAACAGTGGCAGTGGTTCAATGTCAATGTTTCCTTTTTCAGTTCAGGTTTTGTTTTCAAAAACCAAAATCTAAAGTCACTGTCGTGGCTCCATACTAGTTACGGCCTATAACTTGTAAATTTGCTGTTTTTGTATTTCTAAATATGTGTCAATTAATAAGCTTTAGAGGTGTTAGTAAGTGTATTTTTGAATTTTGGTGAGAGCCAGGCTAGTTGGTTTCCCCATGCCTCTGGTCTTTATGCTACGCTAACTAGGCTAATCATGTCAGGCCCCAGCTCTGCACTTAATGCACACACATGAAAATGCAGAAAAAAGAGAAAATGCATAATGTATTTCCCAAAATGTTGATGAAAATGAATTTCAAAAAACTATTCCCCTTAAAGTAAACACCAAAAACTTGGTAGTTGCTAGCTAAAGATGTGCATGCTTTATTCATTTCTTATCATCGTTAATTGAATGTCTGTTGCTTATTTTACTGTTAGTCAGACAGGATAAGCTATTTTAAGACATTAGGCTCTTAAAATGGGTATCAGTCATTCTTTTTTATGTTTACAGAAAAAAAATATTTTCGTTATTATGATAAAACAATTGATTAATCAACAAATTAATCAATAGATCAATTTATAATGCATTTGTACAGAGCAGTGTTTTGTCTGACATGACATACAACTTAAGACAAAATGCTACTCACTTGATGGACTGTCCACATACTCATTCTCTCTGAACATGGAGGCTGAGTTGTGGTTGTTTATATTAAGGTTGGGTTTCAGGGGTTCCTTGAAAGGCTTCACTGGAGGTGTAGGAGGAACTGGTGACGTTTCCTCTTCATAGATGCTGTTGGCTCTGGTCAGTACAGAAGGACGTGATCTGTTTGGGATGGCCCCCTTGTTGAATAAAGTCTCTAGTTCCTCTTTTACAAGTCCCACAGGTTTCTTAGGGGGCTGAGGTCTAGGGGCTGGTGAAGGGTTTTGGTGGATGTTTGTGGATGAGACATTTTGATCGTCACCATCTATGCTGTGGCTAAACTGAGGTTTAACAGCTACAGAAGGTTTAACAGCAACTGGAGGTCGGTTGGTCGCCTTCCTGGGTCGAGGTTCTGGTTTGGCTGGTTCAACCACATTTCCCTCCTCCGCGCTGCCCTGGCTCTCAAAGGCCTGGATCCTGGCCTTGATATTGCGTTGACTGTGGTTGGCGTTCATCCCGTCAGCATCTTCACCTTGTAAGGCCTCGTCTGGTTGGTTAACGATGTCACTCTCACACTCGTTATCTGCACTAAAGACCTCCAATAACTCCTTTAAATACTTATTTGATGGGACCTCCTCTGGATCAGATTGAATGGTGTCACAAGTTTCACTGAGCTTGACCAAAGTCTGGACTTTTACCTCTTCTGTAGCTGCCTGCTTTCGGGACTTTGTGCGAGGAAGTGGAACGGGGCGTTGACTGTGTTCTGAGTCTGAGGAAGATTGAGTAGTTTCAGCAGCAGTGGCAGAAAGATGTTTTGTGGGAATACCCCAGTGTACAGTGACAGATCTGGTGCATGTGGAATCTGCTTGGTTGGGTTGCTTTACATCTGACTTGGAGTCACTTTGGTCTTCAGTGTTTGTGGATACTGTAGTTTTTGTTCCAACCTTCTTATCAGCGGGTGCAACCGTTTCTTTTTGTCTTTCTCTGTCCTCTGATTTCGGCAATGATGGCCTTGGTGGTTTTTGTGGCTTTTTACCTGGAAGGAAATGTGATCATTATGAGAGGATCATCACGTGTCGAGCAGAAATAGACTGAAACTTAAAACTGACAGTCTTGCACACATTTACACCACCACCACCGATTCTCGTGTGCCTCACCTGCAGGTCTTTTCTCTGCTGACTGTGGAGCAGTCTGTGAGGTGTCTTCCCTCACAGGGTCGGTCTGTGTGGCACTTGTGGTGGTGCAGGCGGTCCGGCGGGGGGCTGCAGTGGGCTTGACAATGTGCTCCTCCTGGGTCTTCTCTTGGATCACCTGGTCATAGGATGGTGGGGGCTAAGTCACGAAAAAGAGAGGTGTTCACACACCCGCACACGTTATTTTCCCATATACTATAGCATTGCTGTTTATGGTACCTGCTGAGTATGTTGGGAATTATGATTTACATTCAGGGCTGTAGCTACTATTGAGGATACAGAGGTTAAGTAATAAAAAACTTTCTGTGGTGTCTGCTCAAATATTTGGAAGAATGGAAGAAATTCTAGCTACAGGTCTGGTTGAAAACATAACTTGTAGCTACATTTTTGTGCTCAGTTTGTATTTCGTGTTTTTCAAATTTCTTGATTAAGAAGAACTATTCTTGGACAGCACAGAACCACAGCCATATAAACACCTAATCTAGATACCGTCCCGCCTGAAGAACGACAAAGACGGAGATGAGGCCTACCTGGGAAACACTCTGGATGCCTGCAGACCAGCCTGACTGAGGAGGAGGGAAAACCACAGAGGTTCCTGAGAACCAGCTGTTACTGGCCAGAGGTTCTGCTGCGACGATGGTGATCTCTGGTCGCCTTAAATACAAACCGTATATATCTCTGGGACCAATTCACCATTCACCAAAATACACACAGATGATTTATTTCTTGTTGATAACTTGATTTCTTTTGCAGCATAGCTGGCAAAGTGTTTACAGCTCTTACTGGGGTTATTTGTAAAGCAACAGGCAACAAATTAGATAACTACAGTTGTCAGCATCAGTGAGCAGCAAAATCTATGATCAAGAAGTAAACATCAACAGCAATTATAAAGTTCTCTACTTAGGAATTCTGCTCATTTTACCTTCTTTCTCTGGTATGGTCACTCTGGGTGCTTGTTCTTGCTGAAAGAAGAAAGATCATTAATTATGTGTCATAAATGTGCCTGCTTATGAACCTTTTTTTTAATATCTAAAAATAAACATATTTTCAACACATTTTTACGTTGTTTTTTTTACTTTTATGAGTAGAAGCATTAAGATTTCACACCAATTGTTCTACAAAAAGCTTATTCAAGGAATGAATCCTTTATGTGTTGCTTTTACGTGATCCCAAAATGTCACTGAAGCTCAATTTTGTCAAACTCACTTCGTTTGATAGCAGCTCGTATAGAAGACAGAGGTCCTTGGCTGAAAAGAGAGCAGAGCAGGAAGCCCATTTATCATTAAGGTGTGTGGCTCATACAGACGAGAGCGGGTTCATACCTTTGTGGTGACTCTGGACAACACTGGACAATACACTCTATCCATGCTGCTACTTTATAGTGGAAACTTAAAGTGGAAATTAATAGTTTAAACATTTTAAGGGTGTAAACAAATGAACAGTAGAAATGGCATGAATGAAGTAAGGAAACAGCAAGAAGGCCTTTGTCAGGTAAATATTTGTTCACTTCTGCATTACTATTCAACAAGGTATCAGTTGTTCAAGGCAAAAGTCTTTTATATAGGTTAAGAAAACTGAAGTAACGCCACAGGTTTATATCACAAAACATACTGCCAGCATTACAAAAAGGTGATGACTTTCAGCATTACATAAGAGAGGAACAACATCCCTGTAAATGCTGCTCATGTGCTCAGTTGAAAACCACTTACCTTACATGAACATGGTGCCCAGTAAATGGTAGCAATCCCAGGTAAACGCAGGACTACTCTTCTACACAACACCTTCTTTCCACACACACGTTTGAGATCCTCAGACTGTTTAGCTCTCAATGGTAAATATTCCTTTCTAATCCTTTAAATCTCATTACATTAGAATATTAAGATCCCGTCTTTGTGTTTTTCTTGTTTTAAAAGTGTAGAGATTAAACAATGGTGTGCTAACAGACTCTTTACCGAAGCGACAGTAAATTCTCTTTATAGTGGAGGCAGGTTCATCATTAACACACATCCTGCTCATTAACTGACTGCAGGAGGGTGATGTAAACTACCTGGGGGAAAGACCAACAATCCTCGCCCTTGTCTTGATACCACATGGGTAATTTAAGTGATTAGCTAAGCTGTAAACAGAAGGATCTTAAGGTCAAAAACGTCCTGTGTGGTCTATCATAACCTGTGTTTTTAAATAACTTTCTAGATCTCTATGAGGTCTAAAAGCGTCAATGAGGAGATTTTACTTTCCTTAATGTCTGTAAACAACAAGTAAAAAAATGCAGCATGATGTATTCGTCCCCGTGTCGACCTCCTGTCCGTCAGTCAGTGAGAATAGATCAGTGCATTGTTTGCTCCATTCACAACCTCGCCATCAGCAGATCTGACTGTTAAAGGGATAGTGCCCCGTTCCCAGCAACAGATACACTTTGGTGAAACTTAACAACTTTTGGTAACATAGGCTGAAGGAAAAATGACATACCTAGAATGTAAATAATCTGGCTTGGTTCTTTCAAGATGATCTGTAGAGGAAAACAGAGAGGTATCGGTTTTAAATGTGACATGTAGCAACAAAGATAACATCCTGGCACTTGGAAAATCACCTGGGATTCTTTCCAACAACGGGAAATACATCATAGAAGCCAGAGGCAAATGTATTCAATGTAAAATACTTCATAGGTATTATTATACCCCAGCAAGACTCAATAATATGGGTCTAATTGAAGACAGTTTATGTTGGAAGTGAAAAACAGAACGTGCTACATGCATGCAAGCATTATGGGAATGTCCAGATCACCAAGGTTGTGTGTCCTCTGGGACAAAACTGTAGTGCCGCAGTGAATAGAGTATTAACAACTGGCTAAATAACCTGTGCTCAGTTGATTCTAAGATGCTGATGGTGAAAGAGCCTCAAACTACTGCACTGAAAATGTGGTGGGAACAAATGATGGAAATAGTTGTGTGAAAAGCTGCTGGGAAAACTGAACTGGAAAATGTCTGGAGGGAGCAACCTAACCGTGTCAATAATTAGCACATATGTAATTTTCTTTCTTATTAGGTTACCTGCCTGCCCCCCACCCCTTGCTCACATTAGCGAACATTTGCTCCCCATAGTCATACCAGACCAAGTAAGCGAGGGTATGGATTTGAGCAAGAGTTTTCTCGATTATGAATTCAACAATGTGTCATTTCATCTTTCAGAAGCTACAGAGTCTCACTTTGAGTCACAGCCATTGTTTCATTTAAAATACCACTTGCAACTAGTTACACACTGGACTTCATGTACTAGAAATACAAGAACCTAACCCTAACCAGCAGGATCAGCAATCAAATCTTGATGAACCAGTTCGTTAACTGTGTTGGTGCTTCCAAATATAAATTTATCTATTTTCTGTGAGAACTGCATAAGTTATCACGAGCAAGGCTATAAATTCCCTTGTTTTTACATTTCATGAATTTCCATTTAATATCTTCTATTACGTGTAATTCACAGATACAATGTTGTGATTCTATAAGAATAATGCCAGGTGGTCCTGAAGATTGGGAACAGGGCTGTTGTAAGGGATAGACATTATGTTAGTTACAAAGAAAGTCAGTATTAAAATGTTCTCTCACATACAAAACCAAAACAGCATGTTCCCAGGCTAAAGTGAAATTAACTGGTACGTTCCAGGTGCTGCTTCAGACACATACAACACACTCACTTCTATCATTTCCTCTGCTATTTGGCAGTGAATTTCCTGTCTTACTCTGACAACAAGTTGTAAAAAGGAGCAAAAAGTAGTCCAGCCCAGTGATTAACAGCTAGGCTGAGGAGTTATATCAGTAATGCAAACAGTCTAATCTAATAAGAGGTCATTTGTTTCCTCATATTTGAGAGCAAACTCTTTAAAAGAGTATTGAAGAAAAAAATACAGGCAGTGTTTGAAGTCAGCATTGTTGTTAATGCCTCTAGCCTGAAACCATGACCTCGTTGGCAGTCAAATCCACCTGTCACACCTGTTACTTGTTATCTGTTAGTGCCACAGCCTCGAGTTACACTTTAACAACAGAAGAGAAGAGAGTTTTTGTACTTTCACTTAATGAGAAAGAAGTTTTTTAGCGACTGCCAGACAAGGTATAAAGCTCTGTTCACACGTCACAGTTTCCTTGTAAATGACATGTCTGATACACATGACATATTAGCACAGTTGTCTCGTTAACTTTTCTGTCACTTGTATGAGGTGCTGCTCTCTACAGAACGTGGTCCTCGTGATACTATGCCATGATGCCCCTACCTGTGAGGAGTTAAAGGAATAAATATAAAATGTTCAGCATCCAAGCGATATTTCCACCAGGATCGTCCCTCCTGGTCCATCGAGTGTCTGAGTGTGAGCATGAAGCTAGCAGAAGAAAGAGAGGGAGGGCCCTGTAATATCTCAGCCCTCCTGTGTTTACTTGGCTGATCTGATGAACTGGAATGTGGTCATTCAGGAAGTGGTGTGCCACACGGCACTGCACCGTCACTGTCTTTTGCCCACAAAGTAAAAGGTCACAGGGATATTCACACAGCTCTGTGCCATTTGTAACTGGCATTAGTCTAAAAATACTTAAATAATTCACCTCAACAGCTTTGATTGTAGCTCTACTGAGTCAGGAAGTCACAGCATATTTGTTTGGCTGAAAATGTAAATGGCTGAAGTAAATAAATAAATACATAAACTGGAAAAAAAAGTATGAAGATACAAGACTAATAATAAAACTATAAAATATTAAGAGATAAATTACAATTACTGAAACTCTCTGGGCTAAATCCAGGCGAAAAAGGCTTTTGAGCATACATTTAAAAATATCCACATTTTAAGAAAATACCTTCCGATGCCCTGGGAGGCTGCTCCAAAAGCCTGGATCACAAGAGCTAAATGCTAAATTCTGCGATGTGAAACAGTTAAAAGGCTACCAGTGTACCTGAGGATCCCTCCTGGGTCATACATCAAAAGCATTTCAGACATATCGTCTAATAAGAGGCCATGTAGTACTTTAACAATTATGATAGATCAATATGAAACCTGTAATCTGTCTAGGGACACATGGGTGTAATATTCTCAGTTCATCTCAGATCATACAGCTTTTTGGAGAAATACATATTTATATAGTAGCCAATAACAATAGTCAAGCCAAATAGTGCTTTGTATTTATCTAATCTGGTGATTAGTGAAGGTAAATAGCAGATTCGATGATATTCCAGATAAGATTATATGATTAATTTATAAAAGTCAAAAATAACATTTTAATAGCTCACTAGTTGGCTGGGGTTAAGTCTTAGGAAAAGTCACTTTCTCTCTGGACCATGGTACCAATAACCAGCACTTCAATTTTATCTTAGAGGAGCTGTAGGAATGATTACAACATTGATATCTCAAATACATTACAATACAAAAGAACTGAAAGAAACAGCAACATAAAGTTGTGTATTGTGAACGGAGATTCAAAACCAGTAGCCCTAGATTTGATCCCAAGTTACAGGTTATTTTAGGTTTTTTAGGTGAATGTAGGAATTCATCCCACGGCTGTCAAGCTGACATTTCAATCAGAACCAAAAATTTCAACCAGCTGGTGGCGCCAAATGAAAAGTCACAAGATCACCAAACTGATCAGTGGAAATCTGTACCAAACGTCATTGCAATCCATCCAGCAGTTGTTGAGATATGCAAATGGTGGACCAACAAACCGACCAACTGACTGGTCAACGAACGGACATGGCCGTCCCTTAAAAAGCAGATTATTTGAAAGAACATTTGTAGTACCCTCTGACTGTACAAACTGTGCTAAACTCACTCGTCAAGAAGTCTTGCAAGAATTTGAGAAAATGGAAATCACTGCCAGATAAGTTGACGAGCCCCCTGAACACCTCATACAGTTTTGGAGTCTGTTTCTAATCATCATATGTCTCTTGGTATTTCTGGACCGTTGACACCTGAAAAGACACCACAAACGCACGAGAAAGCTGCTGAAGTCGGCAGGAAAGGTTTCCCTTCACAGCCGCGCTCTCACTTGAACACATGCTGACGTTACTCAGCGCAGCAACAGCAGTCACAGAGCAGCTGGTGAAACGGGTGGCAACAAAGGGAGAGAAAGAAAAACAATCTGCCTCCAAGTGTCATACTACACCCGCCAGCACTTCATACTGGAGAAGTCGGATAAAGTCTGATAGAGGGTTTAGCTTCGGCTAAAGTGGCATTTTCCAACAGGCATGGGCAGGTTTTCTGATTCAATAATTCATCATAGTGTGTCACTGTGATGGATTGAAACTAAATACATTTATTCAAGTACTGCACTCACACTCTAGGATAGTTACTTATGCAATTTCATACTTCTACACCACTACATCTGAGACGCAAATACATTTATAGTAGACAGCTTTAGTTCAGATCACAGTTTTTCACACCTATATATACGTCTATATCTGTAAGTGTTCCTTGATGGGTTTAAGCAATTTCTCCAACTTCTTAAGCGAAATAAACTATTTAAACACCTCCTTAGATTAGCTGGAGAATACATTGTCACAAAGCTGAGGAAAAGGGGCTGTTTTTCTGAGCTCATGAAAAGTTGACTCTTTGGAGATACGTAGTTTCACAGGATAACGATGCTACAAACATATGATGATCTTATAGATTATGATGCATTGCTGTAGATTAAACTACCCAACAGTATAGAAGGTATATATCATATACAGTATATCATATGTAATTATTTTTTCATTTTATTCCTTATAAGTACATTTTGCTGATAATTACTTAAGTAAGGTTTTGAATGCAAGACTCTTACTTGCAGTGGAGTATTTTCACAGTGTGGTATTAGTACTTTTAAAGTAAAGGATCTGATCTTCTTCCATCAGTGCGTCATATTTAACATGCAGGGATAAACGCAACAGTTTTGTTGTTGTTAACGGACAACTGCACTAAACAGATTTGCCCTCACTTGAAAAGCAAGACAGATTATGGTGTCATGAGTGACTAACACGCTGATGTGGCCCTTTAGTCAGAGAAGATTAGATGTTGTCAATGCAGACGAGTGATTCACAGCGGAAACTACCTCCAAATAGGTATCCGATGCGGATCCATGATGCTGAGGGCCAATGCAAACCACTGATGGTGGAATGTATCATATTAAAACATGATTCTGAAAGGATGAAAAACTGCATCAAGTGCAGACAAGTCCAGCTTGTTCATGACACAGCAGCCTGTCTGCAGAAATTCCCATCCAGACAGCTGGTCGGGTCAGGGTGTGGTTTTGGTTGGGGGGGGGGGGGGGCGTCTGAGCTGATACACTGACTGCAGATAGCTGGGCAGGGCAGGGCACAGGGGAGGTGAAGAAATAAGAGTTAGCACACCAGGTGTTTCTAAGGGAAAACAAGGAACAAAGATAACTGCAAACCTTCTCCTGAGCCATAATAGGGGGACATTCTAACTGAGACTGAGACAGTTTCAATACTGGTATGTGAGGCAGCTGACTGAAACTGAAAGCTGATACTAGTTCATTAAATCACAGGCTTAATACTGACACTACAAACCTGTAAGCGAGCCAAAACTATAAGGAACTAAAGAGTTGTTTCCTTTTCAACAACATGTGTTGGTATGAGATGTGTGGGCCAAAGTGTCTATAATGACCAGGTGGTTGACTGTAAAGGTAGATGATGTTACTTGTTGCTGTAATAAGGTGACAGACAGGTTTTTAGCTCTAATGGCTGCGGCCATTGTTACAGTCATTTACTGAGGAATCCATCAGTCGCTGGTATTAATGGCACATTTGCTTCATGGGGCTCCGAGGACTTGTTGTGATCAGATAACACAAAAATGGCTATTTGTGCTATCAAGTCCTTGCTGAGCAGGTCATTGTTTATAACAGAGCGTGTACAGTGCATCATTTTAGCTATTTAACTTAAAGGAAAGCAAAGTTAAATTGTCCTTTGTATCATCCTTTGGTGTTTTTCCTTAAATGTAGAAAAAGAATGCTTTTGAATTTCTTTTGCGTATTTTAGTTTACGTCCACTCAGGAGATCAAAACATGGCAGCCTTAACCAGCCCTCCTGCAGTTTAAAGGGTCATACCAGTGTTTTGCATGTTAGCACCTCATCTACAAATTATGTAGACTTCCATGTGTGACGTATTTCTTTGCTGTTCAAGACCTCCATTAGTTTCCATTCATTTCTGCATGGCATGAAAATCAGATAACAAAAATTAAATCACCACTCAACAATAATGTACCTTTGACAAAAAAAAGATGCTCACTGTGATGGATTACACATCTCAAATAAGTTTCAAGAGTTTGCTTAGTGTTTTTGATCTAGCACATAAATTGATGGAAAACAATGGCTGCCTGGAGTGGTAGGAAAACACAACAGCATGATTTGCTAAATGAGTAGCTGTGATAAAGTGATATGTAGTAAATTGGTAAAAACATACAAAATCACTGGTATGTTCATTAAACTCACTTCACTGTCTATCACAAAACGTATCAAGTCCCAAAAGTCAAAATGATTCGCTCCGTTTCGACAGCAAATGCTCTGTAACTGACGACACATTTGAAAACAAAGTACCCGTTAGGTGTTTCAGGAAACTATTCAGCCCATCAGAGGACTGTCAGCCTGGTACATTCCCAAACATACCTGTTGTTCTGTTCCGGACGTCCCGCACATCTCTGCGCTCCCGCTCTCCTTCCTCTTCACGCCGGGCTTCAGCCATCGGGATTTAAAACAACGTAGAAATAAAAATAATAACAAAATAAAACACACTAGAAACCCGTTAGTAGATATGTAGCTGGTTCATCTGCCTACGCGGTGGTATAAAGCATAAAGCTCGCTGTCCTGTCCGCTGGTGTGAGGCTGTCCTGCCCACAGCAGCGCTCTGTCTGCCTGCAGTGGGTGGAGGTGGTGCCACTCACCGTCAGGACCCCGACAGGCAGCACACGCCAACTTTGGCGTGGGAATGTCCACAGTCAGAGCCGGATTAACCCGCCGACAATACCCAACACGTTATCCCGTTAGCTCTTAATTAAAACATGTCTTAAAAGTTCATAAGTTGGCGGGGAAAAAAAGTTCAAAGGGCTGCGATCTGGGTGCGTTGACTCCTCAGAGCAACATTTCAACAACCAAGAAACTGTACAAACAAAACCCATGTGGCCTAAATAACCCTTTTCTCAAGGTCGAGACCCCTTGTTGCAGCCCGTATTGAGTCATCTTCAGTGGTGGCATGTAAGCACAGTTTAGAGGTAGGCTACTTCATACTTTTACTCCACTACACGTCTTTGTAGTATTTGGTAACTTTAGTTAGTAGTTACTTTGCAGAGTCAGGTCATTAATGCAAAATACAATACATAAAACATGATGATGTATTATTATAGATTACTATAAGGTACCCAATAATCAATTTAAATCAGCATCACTATTTATAATCCAATAATATCATATTATACATTATTTTGAAACGGGTCATTCTGCATAATGAGTACTTTTTGATGCTAATATTGTTATACTTTTACTTAAGTAACCTTTTGAATGCAGGACTTTTACTCGTAAGAGAGTATTTTTACACGGTGATGTCGTTACTTTTACTTAAGTAAAAGATCTGAGTACTTCTTCCATCACTGGTCACCTTTGCAAACACTTCCTCTGAATAAGTGGAGACTCAACTGTGGGAGAGAAAGAAAAAAAATGCAATTCAGCTACTCTTCCACTAGATGTCACTCCAGACCTTTATATCTAAGTTAAGTCTCTTTCATTTGAATCAGGGCCAATGTTTTCAGTTTAGTATTCACCACCGAATAATACCTGGGAATTGTGTGTTTGCCTGTTTAAATTGTGACTAAAAGTGGGCGAAATGTATCCTTCAATCAAGCATACATGCAGGTTCTGCATATTTCATAAATCTACAGTATAATTTCATGCTGGAAATCACAGTGATCATGATCCCACTGGAGCTGCAGATGGGAATACTGAAGCCTATAATATAAAGGGCTTTATACAGAACCAAGACAGTTAGGAAGGGATATAATGTGGGGAAATATACATCTTAAATGTAAGAATTTAAAACTGAATTTCATGTCAAAGTGGACAAAATAAACTTCAAAGGGAAGTCTTAATTCCTGGATCAACTGGACTGGGAATAAAACATGCTCGTAACAAAGAAAGTACGTTTGTCATGTAGCTCTTATTCATCCTCTCCTTGTAGCTCACTCTTCTGTCCAACAGGTGGCGACATACTGAGTGATCCAACCTTATCTCTTATTATCGACCGTGTCTTGATGAAAGTAGCCTATTTGATGACCTTTTAACTGCCCGATATCTGCAGGGGTCAGGCTCATCTTGGAATGCAGAAATAAGATCGGGAAACATCTCATCCAGATGAGGGTTTTGTAATGAAACTGGATTCTGGAAAATAATGTTTCCATAGAGAGGAGTGGTGCTTTTGGAGACTAAACAAACCAGGCTGTTCGCATTTTAGTGGATCAAAGTATAAACATGGCGTCTGTATTAATACCAATGAAACATCACTATAGTAGCCTATACGACCTCATGTTGCTTTTCAACAAGCATTGCGTCACGTATCACTTCTCACAGGTTCATATCTCATGAGGGAAACTACAAGGCATAGAAAATGTCACACACACATGAAAACACTCCACCAGCGGACGTGGGCCTGGTGGAGCTCAGTGGGAGGAGCGTTCAAATGAGGATTAGTGCGGCTTCACCTATGTGTGCAATGCGGACCAGGTTAAGTAGCTTGGTTACACATGTAATACCGCCGCGGACTGTTATGAAAGGGGGATATCTTGGAGCTGTGACCAACAGCGACTCGGTGATTTATTCCTGAGAGGACTCACCGGGTGTGTGTTCGTGATTAAACCTGCTGATCGACGCCGCTCAAACTGCTGTGCGCTCTTTCCCGTCCAACCGGAGGATCCGTCCGACGGTAAGAAAGAAAAAGGAAAGAAAGCTCGAAACACAACACTTGTTTACTTGTTCGCAGTTGTGGTTTTAACTTAGTCATTTAGTAAAAAAAAAAAAACATGCCAGTGACATTTGTGGTGTTGCTGGACCATGTGTGTGTGCGTGTGTTTTGCTTTCTGTGACAGTTGCGGAGTCTGTGATTGACATGTGCGGGTGGGTGGAAGGGTTGGGTATCTCCTAAGTGCCGTCAAGGGGGAAACCAGAGGACTCTGCTGGGTTTACTGGGGTATTCCCAGTTAAATGACAACCAGTTTTGCATTCTTGTAAAGTTAAAGAAGTGAACAAAAAAAACTGCGTAATTACTTTTCTTCTGTTTTTTTTTCATTATGCTTTACTGTTGTGTCCTCACCATAGAGACAAAGTAGACCCACCCTCTCTATAATCATAGCTCACAATTTTGCAACCTGAGCCAATAAACCAGCCACTGCTAAATAACATGTTTTCAACTGTATCTGGTTTCATAATTTTGCAGTAACCCGCAGCGTCATTCCTTGAATATATATATTTAATCCACGTGCTGCTGCTGCTGTTGCTGTGAACTCCTGGCAAAGTTATTTTACAGCCACATACAGGAGAAGTGTGGAGTGCAGCCTACCTGTCCTGATTCACCTTTCAGTCCCCCCTCCCCCCTAATGACCTTTGAACTCAGATATCCATTGTGAGGGAGACAGAGTGCAGGTGGTGTTGAGTTACCAGCAAACATCATTAATGTTTCATGGCTGGCCATCTTGTGTGAGTGTCATTCCTTCACAGGTGTCCTCTTCCACCTGCTAAATCAATGTCATTCACAACCACCTGGTGCAAACTGAGCGTCTGAGGCCAGTTTTTTGGGGGAGAAAAGGTGTCACGAGTCACGTTGGTCAGGTCTCTCTATGTTGCGAAATGGTCAGAGGAGCTACCTCCTCCTCTGTCTGATTTATGTCTCCGCTGCAGGGAGGTTATTTTCGCACCCAGTTTGTGTGTGTGTGTGTTTGTAAGTTACAGTACAAACCCCAAAGATCTTTTAGCCTACGAGATTTAGAAAAGCACATAATCCTCACATTTGGGAAGTTGGAACCAGAGATTTTTTGCCTGGAAAAATCAATCATTAAAACAGTTTAATTTTATCACAATCTAATAATCAATTCATGAACTAATTGTTTCAATCCAGTACATTTGGTTGATGAGAGTTTTTAACAAAGCAACATGAGGCATTTCTCTTGAACTGTTGAACTCATGTGAACGCACTTGAATGAAACAAAACTGGCACAAGTATCCTGTCACAGCCTGTTATTAATTATTGCAAACTTCCCTGTGAGGGGTTAATAAAGGAGTATATTATTATTATTATTATTAAAGAGTCAATCTAGACCATTGTGCATGAATGCCTTCTCTTTATGTCAGCCAGCCAACCCTCTGGTTTTTGAGCTTGAAGGTTGTTTCTGACCTTAGAAACAGAAGTTTGACATAAGATTCTTCAGTAAAAGTTTGCAAAGGAGTTGTCATGGAGATTGTTCAGTTGTCATCATGTGACCTGTTTTGGTCATGGCCACTGTGACATCCCCCACACACCCCAATAAACAGCCATGTGCCATGACCTTAAGTGTGAAATTTCAGTCACGTGATAACAACTGAATCATCTCCATGTCCTTCTTTTCGTCAAACTGTTTGTTCTTTATTATGAGATCAACTGTCCTCCACGAACGTCTGTATGTTGTCATCAGATGTGGCTGCTGTGGTCTCTGAGCTGTTTTTAAAAGTGCTCTTCATGTGGTTTCTCTTTAAAACCCCACTAGCACACTACCAGTGGCCCTTTCCTGCACTCTGGCTCTGAGCTGGGCTGCTTCTCAGGGGACCGGATGTAAATATAATCAGGGTTTCTCAGCAGAATGACCACTTAAAAGGTATTTGTCTGTGTAAAGGAGGTGAAATTATGAGGTTTTCATGATTGTAGAGAAGCAGTTTAGTGTGATTTTGTTGTTTTTTAACATTTATTCAGGACTCTTTCATAGACAAATCTCTGTATGCTGCCTAAATTTGTTCAATCTGATCTCTGTTGTTCATAATTGGTTGCATGCTGCGAGTCTCTGCCTCCTAATCAGTCCCACTCCAGAGACTACAGCAAAAATGTAAATCTTAATTCATTTTCCACCTTTTCATAACGGCGTCCTAAACATGAGTAGGTTGAACATAAATACTGACCTGCCGCAAGAGTGCAAGTGAAGTTTAAACTTTATGATACAAGTGCTTTGGACCAGTTTCAGAGGAATGTGTGGTAATCAGCCATCTGCATGATTACTGGTGATCCTCAGAGGGGGCTCAAATCTCATGTAATTGGAAGTCAAGATATTCACAGACAGGAATCTCTGTGAGTCTCCATTGCAGCATGCTAGACTGTGAATAATGGTCATACTAATGTGATTTAGATGTATAGGTTCAGGTCACAAGTTTGTGGCTGGGAGCGGATTTGCTCCACCTTGCCTGTTGCTGCTTGGACTGGACTGACCACAAAGTTTTTTTTCCATTTTAAAATCATAAGCTACAGAAAGTTGACTTGTGTTTAATTGTATTTATTACAAAAAATTATTATTTCTTTTGTAAGTTAGTCAGTCAAATGCAGTGTTAGTTTGGCAGAACTTGTGAGTAATGTAAGTGGAGCAGGTGTTGTAGTTAACATACCAGCAGGTGTGTGTGTGTGTGTGTGTGTGTTTCCCCTTTCCCACCACTGACACAGCCAGCTCAGCTTTGTCCCATGTTTGGGATTAGCTGTTACCTCGTGTCCCCACGCTGACCCGGAGAAGTAACAGACAACATGAAAGCTATGTGGCTAGCCTAGCTTAGCATAAACGCTGGATGCATGGAGAAACGGCTAGCTTGGCTCTCTTCAAGGTTCAGAACTACTGCCTACCAACACTTCCAAAGCTCACTAATTAACACGTTGTATCTCATTTATTTAATCTAAACAGAAATGCAAAAAAAGACAATTTGTGGTTTTAGGGCGAATTACGTGCTATAACTTTCTTAACAAACAAAAGCGAAGCGCAGTGACTTCATCAGTGTGGTTGCCATTTTACCTTTTACCTTTCTGTGTGTGTACAGATTAAACAAATGAGAAATGTGTTAATGAGAAAGCTTTGGAAGTGTTGGTAGGCAGTAGTTTTTTTACCCCTATGAAGAGAGTCAGGCTAGCTGTTCATGCTTCTTAGCCTAGTTCGGACTGTAGCTCCATACAAAACATACAGACACCAGAGTGGTCTATTCTGTTGATGACATTTTCAAGTATAAATATCTGTATTTTATTGTAAGATTCAGATTGGGGAATCATTGTGATATTGGCCCATTTGTTAGCTTGCCTGTGCTCCAGTTTACTACAAAGAATGACCCTCTTCCCCCCCCAAACTCTCTGCAGTGTCTTTGTAAAAAGCTTCTCTTTTGAGTATTGTGAAATGAATAGAGATTGTAACTGGATCAGGTTGAACCACTTCTTTTGTCCAAGAATGAACTGGAATGAAGGTCCAAGTTATGTTTATGGAGCCTGCAGGTTGTCATGTGTCATAGGAACGTCAAGTCACGGACATAAAATAATACATTATTGTGCACAGCTGGTACGAGGCCACTTTTACAAAGAGCCAACAGTGTATACATTAGTTTGCATCTCATTTGCCTAGATAGTTTATGAGGAAAAAAGGTCATTATATAGGAGATGTGTGCAGCCACTTGAAGGCTAAAGTAAACTGAACTTCTTTTAAAGGCAAAGAAAAGTTAAAATGATGAAAACAGAACAGAGAAAAAAACAGGTTGACAGTTATCCACAGCAGCAAATATTAGACACAGATGAGCCCGACAGGCATTTTGGTATGCACTGTGTTCCCTTTTAAAAACAAACTCTTATCTGTGTGTAATATCTTTTTGAAAGGACTCCATTTCGTATCAAAAAAAGCTAATTACACGAGTGCAGTGCTGCAGCTTGCTCTGATCTCTCTGATAAATATCTCTGAACTTCACAGACATGCTGTGTCTTCTGTCCTCTTCCCTCCATTCCACATGCAAACGTGGCTTTTTTTAAATTATTATCAGCAAGTGAGACGTGATGCAAACTGGCTAAAAGAGGAAGTAGCAAGAGCAGAGATAGGATATACCCGCGCTAAAAAATAACCCTCTTATCACCGACAGAAGTCTATTGTGGTGTGGGGATCGTCTGAAGCCCCATACCAACATGAAAGAAGGAATGATGTCACCAGCCCACATTGTGTACATACAATGGGGTAATTTAGCCTGAAAAAAACAAAACTTTGTTGTGACGTGTGGTGTAAAGTATCAGAAAGCAAGACTGAAGCTACTGAGGTGACTGAAGTCACGTCCTCAGTAACATTTAGGTTGTAATAACTAGGGAGGGTTATAATGATGCGAAGAGAAGTTTACATTCTGCGGTGACCCACATATTACACGTTTTTTTTATGGCAGATTCTAATGTTTTTAGCTTCATTTATTGGTAAGAAAACATTTGGTTTCAGCCATCTTTGACATAAACCAATCATATCCAGGCCATGCTGACGAATCAAATCATTTATCAGTACGACTTTGGTAGATCTGATATTAGCAATAGATGACGTATTAAAAAGAATGAGTAATATGGCGGAGGAGGGAGACAATCTAAATGTTGTAAACCAGGCTATCAGTCCTATAGACTGCACACATATTAACTAAGGTAGTGAACTCAAAATCCGCACTAACTAGAAACCTAGCAGGCTCTCTAATCACCAGCGACCTGCTGAGTGTTAAGTCCCAAATGTAAAACTTGATGTAAACACATGTCTATATTCCAAGATAAAATGGCGGCGCTCATTCCAGTCGGGTGAAGGGCGTCTGCTTTCAGCAGGTCCAGGCAGTCCCAGAAAGGAGGCCAATGCCAGTGCCAATTAGCAAGCGTGAGCATGCTGACACGCTAAACTAAGATGGTGAACAACAACAACAACGTCATGCCTCCTAAACATCAGTATGTTAGCACTGAATTTGTGAGCATGTTGCCAAGCTTTGTCTTGTTAGATACCTGGCACCAGACCGTGATGTAGGGAGTTAAAGTTTACAGAAAATATGATTGTTGCACTGTTCAATAAGTAAATAAAATGTGAAATGTTGGGATTTTTTTTGTTGTCAGAAAGTCTGAAAAACATGTAAACTATGAGTTATCCTCTGCGGCCCTTCACAGTGTTATCCCAGATTACATTTTACTCATTGAGGGGTGAAGATAAATCAATACACACACACACACACACACACACACACACACACACACACACACACACACACTGTATACACCCATAATGTTCATGCTTGGACTTGTGCAGACACAGGTGAAGGATGACATCACACTTTGCCAGTATCAGTGGCAGGAAGCAGGATAGTGTCTCCTCTGTCCCTGTCGTGAGTAAAAAGCCTTTCTAAGTCTTATCTCTCCACCATGGGCTGAACTCTCTTTCAAGAGAGTTGCAGCATGTGAAGTTGGCCACATGTCTCTGATCTTAACAATGGGGCATAAGGGCTGTTGGATCCTCTTGTTGGCCTCTTTATCTGCTTCATTTGTAGAGCTCAGTTTTTGGAATGGTGTACTTCTCCCAAACAGGTGTTTTCTACTGCTGTGCTTATATCTTCTCCCCTCCCAGCTAAACTAAGCACGTGTGTGTGTGTGTGTGAACATGTTAATGAATCTCTTCTCGTGATCACTGAGCAATATGGTAAGAACAGCCTGTTTCTGAAACCAGTTTTGAGTTGAATACAACAGCCAACACCCTGTTAGCCTTCACATGCATGTGAGAATCCACAGACATGCAGCCTGGATCTGCTTACATAATCACATTCTTATCTCATAAGCTGGTCACAGTCATTATTCAGCACCTGTTGTTTAGAAACAGCCTATGACAGGCTTTGTAGGGACGCTTGATGTGGAAAATTATAATTTATGTCAGTTATATCAACATTTTTACAGCCATTTTCACATTTATTTGCTGTTGTCAAAATGAGATTGGTGAGTTATTCAATAAAAATGTGTAATTGAGGGTGAATTATTACTTTTTAATTATTGTTCTTACGGTATTAATTTTTCTGTTTATTTAACAGTGAAAATGACAATAGTTAGGTCATTTAAGATCCTCTTTGTGTCTATTTTAAATCATGAATTTGCTCTTAACATGAGTTCAATCTAAGTCTGTCTCTCCTGAAGATAAATGGTCCAACTCAGTGGTCACTGGCTGAAGGGAATAATGAGGACATGGATAAGAAACTTAATGGCTTTTTCCTTCCTGCCGTGTTGTTGATTGGATGAGGATGGTGAAGACTATAAATTGTCAGACCAGACACTAGCGGGCCCTTCAATGGCCTCACCTGTAGCCCTAAATATTTCAACGGCTGCTATCACTTTAATGGGCCTGTCTGTCACTGGGTTGCCATGGCTGCTTGTACATTTCTCCTCTGTGAGCGCCACCTTCAGGCTGACTTTTCTTCTGTCTGCTGGAGGTTACAGTCTAGTATCTAGCACCCAAAATGCTTCACCTTTTAGACAAAAGTCAAGTTGAAATGAAATGTGTTTTTGCAAAGTTTAATGTGGATCATGTCTGCTCTGACTTGGATTGAGCTTTAAAACTCCCGTTTAGCAAGAAAGATGATCTTTATTCTGAGTAAAGGGTGTGTCTTGCCTCTGAGCTATTTGACTAGACCGCGCCTGTATGTATGAAAACCTCTGGGATGGCAGAAAGCTGACAATGCCAGAAACCAGATTAAAAAAGAAAATGACAAACCCCCCCAGAGGCAAGCTTTTTTCTTTCATGTTTACACTGTGTTTGCTCTTTTCAGCCCGGGGCTTTATCTCACTCTTTTCTATTTATTCCTCCGAACCCACAAGTGCAACACAATAGCCAGGCTCATGTTCTCACTTTGTCATCATGTTTACTTTGGGAGTGAGGAGACGAAGAGCCTGTTGCTCTTTATGTAACACCATTCCTACTGAATAGAGTGGGACAATTCCTGGTTTCCACCTGTATCTGTGTAGAGATACTAAATAATTCCTTAAACCGATGCAGTTGGCAATGCGGGAAAGGAGTGGCATGTTTCAGCAAAAAGGGGTTGTTTGTAACGACTCCTGGCTATCATCTAATTCCTTGTTCACAAGAATGAGCCAAACACTTATTTTGTGGTAATCTGGAAGAGATGATTTTAGCTGCGGCTGCCCTTAAACGCTGCCAGAGCCGTTTCTAGCGACAACACAAAACAAGTGTAAAGAAACCAGGCAAAGCTTTGTCCTCTCACATAGGAAAGAAACAGAATATACAGTGTCTACGGATGTCGCTAACTGCATCTGCACTGAGGGAAACCCCAGGCTGAATTTGTCTGCTCTGTCCATCGTGTCTCTGACTGTGGAGAAGTGGAAGCTACAAATATGTGTAATTATCAAATTGGCATAATTGGATAATTGGAAATGACCAAATCAGGAGAATCCAGCGAGGCTCGCGAAGCTGCTCTTGCAGCCTGAGACTGTAAATATAAACACTCAAATCACAAGAAACTGTTTCAGAACCAAGTCTCAGAATAACACACACACACACACACACACGCACATGCACACACACAGATGTATTTCTAACAACCTATATTTTGACATGTGCTCTGCTTGTCCCATTTCTGGCTCTACTGTATTTCAGGTTATTTTGGGTAAGTAGAGCAGTGTCTTCTGGGTAACTGTGTGACACCATGACAGCAGGTACTGTAAATGAGTGCACGATGTAGGTTGTGACTTTCATTAATGGGCCTTATTTATTAGATAAGTTGAAAAAAAAACCCCAACACATTTTATTCTTCAAAGATAAGTGGCGTTCTTTGTTGTGCTGCAAAGTTTTTTTTTATTGTTTGGAGTATTATACAGTGCTGGTGCTCAGTCTCAGTTGTGGTGTATTGAGTTGGTAAATCCAAGTATTGACCCATTCGGCTCATAGTTCAAACACAAATGTAGTTGTTGCCTGTGTATTGTTGTCTGAAAGGAGCTCATCACCGCTTACATCAGGCTAATCTTGCACCACTGAAAAAACAACAAAATAAACCTTTTTTCGACAATAACCTGTCAGCATCAACAACCCACCAGACGGCTGTCCCAACACTGAGACAGCAGAACTTAGCCAGACAGCAGAAGTTAAGGCTGATAAACAGGTGAAAGCGGCATAAAAAGCTTATTGCTGATGGACAGGGCGATTTGAATTATGACCGCAGCAAATCAGGCTATCCTGGAAAAATGTTTCGTTCTCTGAAATAAAGATCCCTATTCTGGTTTTCTGCATCTCCAGGTCAGGGGGGCAGAAAAGGGTGGAGATTACCTGCTAATATGTTAGCAAGTTATGACTTATGTGAATTCATTATGATAATGTTTGTCTATCACTGTTTGCCGAACCAGTGGTGGATTTTTGAGGCAAGTATTTTGATAGTCTGGAGTTTTAAAAAAATCTGGTATATTGTTATAATACTCATACAGTTCTGCTCGTGAAGCTCAGCCACTTGTTTTTGGTTAAATCCGTTTATGTGACAGGGGAAACAGAACCGCTAATAAGACTTGTGTAATGTTAAATGTTTAACTATTCTTGATATCAGTTTCTCACTGCTGACACAGGAGGCATGACTACACAGGACCATTATCACACGTGGCTGGTTGCAACCATTTTTAAAGCCTGCTGTCAGGCTTTTAAATAGGAAAATTAAGTTACGTTTCGGGCTGCCGTATCTCATGGTTACATTTCTGAGCTCCTCCTGTTCACATGTCTAAGTGTCTTGAACGAGGCACTGAACTTAAAATTGCAAATGATAAAATGTGAGTCATCAAATATAGTTTACAAATGAATGTAATGTACAACTCCATGGGTGGCTTCTAGTCCATAGTGAGGCAGAAAACAAAATGAGTGTTTGATGACTCATCTTTAGCACATTCACCCACACCCACACACACACACACACACACACACACACACACACACACATCTCTCTCCATCTGTCTCGTGCTCACTCTCTCTGTTTACACGACATCACGCTTTCATGAAAGATTGCATGTTTTCCAGGAAACCCACATTTTGAAATTATTTTCAAAGCATCAGCAGCAGAAGTAGAAGAGTTCGTGTGGTCGGCGTGTTTATATGCGATTTAAAAAAAAAAAAAGTTTTGAGACTGCTGCATCACATGACACGATTCCCACAATGGCTCGGTGTAAATGCCGGAGCTGTGATGTCGTTGAGGAATGGGCCTCTCGGATGCCAATTACATCACAGCATTAATTGAAAGGCACAATAGTGATATTCATGTTGAATTCCTACAGAAAGATGTGTTTATTCTGTACTTGTTGTGCATGTGAACACTGCTGCTGTCATTTTTCTTGTACCTCCTCCTTTTCTGTAGACTTTCTCTCACCCTGTTTTTCCTTTCTACTCCCTCCCCCTCCTGCTCTCCAATCCCTCCCTCCCTGTAACCTCCTCCTCACCATCTCCATCCATGTGGCGTTCGGAGCAGCTTACTCATGTCCAGTCACTTCCCACCACGCCTGGCCTCTCGCACGGACACTCACTTCCTGCTCCTCTCTTGACATATCCTTGTTTTTTTTTTGATTTGTGACAACAGGACAAGAATGAGGTCCTTGTCTGCTTAGCGACCCGTCACTGTTGAAGATGGTTCAGGGAAGGTAAGAAACCCAAAAGACACACACACAATCTGACACACACTCTCCACGCTGCTTTTAAATTCCTTCTCAAGAATCCAACCAGCCGGCACTCTCCTCTAACTGAAAGCAGATGGTGAAAGTTTGACTGTGTGCCTTGTTATGCCTAAAATCTGTTTCTGTGGTGCATTCAAAAGAAGGGGGTGAGCTGTGATTGGTTGAGAGGCACTTATAGGGGCAGGAGCTAGAGGCTGTATCTTTGGTATTGTGGCATGCAGCTGCTGCGTGTTTTACAGTTGATCCCCTGTGGTGACAGAGTCCATATGATGCTGTGTTGTGTAGTGAGAGTGTTTTAACTTCGTCCTGATGTTGTGTTAGTGCTCCGAGACAGACTTTAATCATGTCATGTCCTTTTTAGCCATGCTAGCGGCATGGCTTAAAGCATGTTGGTCGATCAGTTGTTCCAGGATTAAATATCTATTGGATGTATTTAGATGAAAATTTCCTCTGAGGATGAAGCCTACTGACTTTGGTGATCCCCTGACCGTCCCTCTAGCGCCACCATGAGATTGATATTTATGGTTTTGACTGAAATGTCTTCAAATTTGTTGCAGGCATTCATGTTCCCCACGGGATCACTGAGAATAACTTTGATGATGGCCTAGTCAGGGGATCACTAGGTATTGGACAAATTTATCCTAATATTCATCTAATATCTGCAAAACTAATAACATTCCCATCAGCCTCAGCTGCACTTTGTGTTGAACGCTAATTAGAAACTGTTAGCATGCTAACAATACTAACATGCTAATTTAAGATGGTGAACATGGTAAACATTACCTGCTAAACATCAGGATGTTAACACTGTCTTTGTGAGCATGTTAGCATCCTGACATTAGCATTTAGCACAAAGCACTGCTGTGCCTAAGTCTAGTTTAGCTGAGCTGCTAGTGTAACTGTAGACTCTTAGTCTTATTAAATGCTCTTGGAGAGATTATGTCCAAGATCCCTTAAGCATGACTGTGATTTCCATCTACATGTGGCATCATTTCAAATTCTAATGATAGTCGTCACAAACATTCACTGTCTGCGAGGAAACATGGGGAGATAAGGCACATCCTAACATCCTTCCTCTTGAAGTGCAGGCGTGAACCTGGAAACAGAACAGTGTTCCTAGTACAGTACAGTGTAGCAGAGAACTGGATTTATCCTTGGTGTGTTTTTTCTCACATTACCCTGATTGAAGAAAACACTAGACTGTCTCTGTTCCCAGTGTTTTCAAAGACAACTTCTGTCTTGTTTAGTAGCATCAGTCTTTCCAGTAATGTCCCGTCCAAGGAAAACAACAAATGAGTTCCTTTTCGGGGGAAAAAGTGGGCATCTTCCAAATTTCCACAGAGCCAATGTGAGTGTTGGAACTGATCTGCAGAGCTGCCTTCAGGCTATTTTCAACTAAAAATAATATATATATTTTTTCATACAAACAAGCAGCGTCCAGCAATGAAGACCTCACTTGCCTAAATATGTTGTAAAATATGTCATCCAGAAATGAAAACACGCACGTACCAAACGTCATGTCTGATCTACAAAACTTGCCCCCCCCCCCCCCAACTTTTCATTCAGCCAGAGTTGTTCACACCCAGTTGCCGTTCGCCTTCTCATGTCAAAAAATGTTTCTGTAATGACAGTGATGTCAGAGGGGCCTGCAGGAATCCACTTTGGGCGTCTGAGGTATTCCAAAAGCAATTTGACAGCTCAGTCCGAAGTCCAGTGTTGCGGCAGGCAACTCTCTGAGCCAAAGTCGAGAAAGATGTGTCTCTTTCTCTCCTCTACTGAGTCATCTGACTTTGCCTGTTATTGTTCTCTTTCCTGCATGCCTGTCATAGCTGCTGTCTAGCCATGCAGAGGGAGAGAGACAAATGCACTGCACTCATTCGTCATATCTGTGCTGCTATTTTATGAAGCATTCATTTTTTTTTCTCTGTGTATGATGATGTGTGTTTTTTTTTTCTGCATCCTCAGGTCCTCTGTGATTATGCTTCCTCCTGTGGTTATGGTTGCACCCAGTAAGCAGTCAGGAATGTCCTCCTTCTCCTGCCTATGACATGGTTTAACCCGCGTATGATCCGGTCACCATGATGGCCTCCATGGTTGCCAATGGAAACCGAGATGGGCAGTCTCTGGTCTTGAAAGGGGTGGATCCAGAGACCTGCATGATTGTGTTCAAGAACCACTGGGCTCAGGTAAACGCCAGCACTAAAGCAAGAGTCCCGCAGCTTAAAGAAATAGTTTGCCCGGAAATACACTTATTTACTTTATTGCCGAGATTTAGATGACAAGGTCAGTACAGCTTTCATGGAGTGCTCAGGTAGTCGAATGGTTAAGTATAGAGCTATAGCCGGGAGGCAAGTAGCTTAGCTTAGCATGAAGACTGGTAGCAAGGGGAAACAGCTAGCCTGGTTCTCTCCAATTCTAAAATATGTCAATCGACGCCTCTAAAACTCACTAACACATTATAGTTTGTTTGTTTCATCTTTCCACAAACAGAAATGTAAATATGACTATTTGTGGTTGTAGAGGGAGTTACTGTAACTTTTTCTTAATTAACAACAATTTATATAATGTATATCTTCGCTGGTCACCGGACAGCTTTTCAATTACAACTTTGGGAGGAGTTGTAGCATGTAACTCCACGTAAAACAGTGTTTGGATTACACTAACAAGATTATTATTAATTAGTGATTTTAGAGGTGTTTGTAGGTGTATTTTTTAACTTTGGACATAGCAAGGCTGGCTGCTTCCAGTCTTTATGCTAAGCTAAGCTTATCACCTCCTTGCTCTAGCCTCATACTTAACGCACAGACACCAGAGTAGCGTTAATTCTTCTCTTCTAGCTCGCAGCAAGAAAGTGAACAAGTGTATTTCCCAAAGAACTATGTTGAATTATTCCTTTTGAAAATGTTTCCAAATATGCTGTATCCAAGCCTCAGCCAAACTTCTTACTTCATCTATATAATAGTTGTTAATAGTTGCAATGACTTGCGACCCCTCGTCCCAGATTGCGTATATCTGATCTCTGAGCAGTCGGATAGCTGCTCAGAGGATTCTTCTTAGAGGCCTGAAGAGGTAGGACTGTCGAGTATCTGTGTCCAATTTCTGCTTTATCCTCCAATTAATCATCTTGTTACTCCTCAGATTTATCTTGGATCCTGACCCCAGGTTGGGAACCAGCATTTGTGGCCAAAGTTATTCTTATGTAGACAAAAATCCTACTCTACTTCTGCATCAGTAACAGTGAGAAACTGTGGTAGAAACAGTAGAAACTGCCTGGCAAACAGCAGTTGTGGTCGGTGGAATCTTGGCAGTGTGAAGCCGACTGTCTCAGACTCTTGGCTCTTTGGAGCAGCATGTGTCCCTGTTCACCCCTGTGGGTCCTGGCAGCCTGCGAGACCTGCTCCTCCCACACTGAGCTGAACAAACGTTATACACACTGACATAAGTATGACACTGGCCAGACACTGAGGGGATATTAATGTGAGTTGGCAATTAAGTGTCAGCTGCTTTTATGTCTAAATTAGTGTGGGGTCTGACCCTTTGTCAGGGAGGATGCTCTGTGGTGCTCACAGCTAAATTAAGCTGAATTCCTCTGTTTTTATTAAGTTTGTCACCAGATAAGCTTGTAGGGATTAGTTGTGTTGTTTGGTCAGAAGCTGTGTGGTTTAATGCAGACGTTGAAGCCCTTGTTGAACTATAGTTAAAGTCCCCCTCCACTCAAAAATGTATTTTGCTTATTGTTACTTCATTTTAGATGTTTGTGCAGAGTTTGACACTAGAAAGGTATTTTCACATTCACATTCATTTAACACGTGCACATACAAGCATTATGTTGTGACATCACAACATGAGTATTGGATTACTCATGGTTAAAAAGTGAGATGTGGAAACTTGAAACCTCCAGTGCACAAACACTGAGAGTGAACTTTTCAGCATTTTGCATATTCATAGATTATGGATTTTTCACTGAGGGAGAAGGAGAGGATGTGACTAAGATTTTTAATTGAACATTTTAGTGAAAAAACATACTGTATCAGACACAATTTATTATGCTTGTCTGGAGGGGAACTTTAACAGTTTCTTTTGTGAGTTGTCATTACAATGTTTGTTGTTTTCTGATGTCTATTACTTTCCTTTGTTTATTGAATATTTATGTGAATTTATTTTGTTACATCAGTTTGATAAATTGAGCTTGAAGTTATTGACCTTGGAAATAGTAGTTTGACCAAAAAATCCTACCTACTGGAAAAGTAAGTTTCATTAAATGGAAGTTGTGCTTGAACAAGGTGAATTATTCTAGTGTCACAGTGGCATTATGTTGGGTGTATCTGTTAATGTGATAGGTGAATTCAGACTCATGTGGAAATGCTGTGTAGTAGGTGTGCTTATTGTTTTGAATACAAACTGACCTGTTGCCCAGTTTAGCAGACTTGACAGTACAGTCCAGACCAGTGACAGACTTGGCACTGAACATGGTGGAAGGCTAACCTTTGTTTTGTTTTACAGTTTGTAGTTTGTTGCATAAAGTCCTGTCTGGTAAATCAGAATCAGAAATACTTTAGTGATCCCCGGGGGGGAAATTATAAAGGACTCTATCAGGAATCTATTCATTTTCACAGATTTGCATTTTCCTTCACTTTTTAAACTTTACTAATAACAATTGTTATTTTGGTTTTTCAGGCTTCTGTTAAGGGATTTATAACAATAACTTTTAACAATAACTCACCCTTCACATCACTGTCACTAGCTGTCTGCTTGATTTAACTTTTTTTCTTTTTAAGAACTTATTGTAAACAAAAATACAGGGGACTGACTCGTTCCAGCGACTGACTGCGAACAGACGAAATGAGAACTCCCTGTTCCAGATTAAAGCTTGTTTTGCTTTAGGCAAACTGGCAGCACGATTTCGCTCCTGCAGAGTCGTATTTCCATGCTCAGTTAATCTGTGGCCCGATAAGAGTGCTCTTGACTTTGGTTTCAGTTTGGAAAACCTTGAAATCCGAGTAACATGTTGTAAGTAATATTGGCCCTGTCCCTCTGTAAGAAGCTCTGCCTGTTGCATTGGCAGATTAGGTTTATGTTAATTTGCTGTGTCTTATCTGAGGCTCTCCAGGCCTCAGAGAGCTCATTGTGTTTGTTGTGACACGCAAAGTGATCAGTCAGTTGCTGCGGCTGCCAACAATCTTTAACTACAGACAGTGTAGTATGAGCAGCAGTTTGTTCCTTTTATAACTATGGCTCTTCAGAGTTACTGACTCATTCCATTCATGGCCAATGCCAAAGTTTTATGAATGTGTTTCTGTTTAGTGAAGTGCAGTTTATGTGGAAACACTCCCATCCAGTGTACATTTAATAACATCTTCAGACTCTGCTTCATCTCTCTGGTGTCAAACCAAACCAGTGGATGAAGTCATACAAAATAGTAATCAGGTGTTTCAGTTAAATTAGGTCCCTGCTCCCATCCCTCAGGTGAAGTTGCATTCTGCTGGTTACAATAACATTTCCTGTTTGTGTTTAATCGTTTCATCCCAATTATGAACTAATATCTGAGATTCCTTTTGCTATGTTAACACCTTTTTTTAAACTGGCAATTCAGAGCACTGCCTGAATCTGACACAGCATATGTCGCCTTGTATTAATAATGCATAAGAAATGCATCAAAACACTCATCCAGGCCTGTGCTTAACAAGCTGACTAATCATAAAACTGCCTTTAAGAAAAGACACCAGCATCAGCAAAGTTGGCGCTTATGTGTTGTTACAACTTTTTAGATTTCAGCACCGTTATTTCTCCCTAATTATTTAAGCTTTTAATTAATTGTTTTGACATTATGGCCCTCTTGTGTTTTTCTTTAAAGATGCAAAGTCAGCTTGTGTTGAAAACATGACACATATTATGGTGTTTTCATATTTTTTTCTGACAGAATTAATCTGAACCTTCACCTTACACTCCTGGAAACTGCCCAGTACAACCACAGTCTGAGCAGCTCCACTGGAGCTGTTTGGGGTTAAGGGCCTTGCTCAGGGGCACCACGCTGGTGTTAATGAGGAGGGGGCAAATGCTGCGCTTTCACTTTCCCCACTCAGATTTTGTATTTTATTTTGAAGGTCAGGTCCCTGAAACGCAACTTCACTTGAAGGAGAACACCCATCATTCACATTCATTTTGTGAAGCTGGTCCTTGGACTAAAAATGTAAGCTCCCTCTGACTTTCTCTGTGTGACCCATGTTCTGACGAGTGACACAGATGCAGATACTGACCTGTCTGCACTGTCAGACCTGTTATGAACTACAATAAAAAGTCTTGCTTACTAGCGGCCGCTTTGCAAGTAGGCATCAAACCGTAACCTTGTCTGCAGCTGATCTTGATAGTGTCCTCCGTGTGTCCAGAAATTAAAATCTTCAAGTGATTGTCAAACCCGGCCTCTTCCCGTCGCTACAGTAATGGCCGGGGAGCCTGAACTGGACTGATCCCTGAGCCTTGGGGCCACTGGGCAAGGATTACAAACTCTGTTCTCTTGTTTCCATCAGCCATGCCCAGTTCTCTTGTGCACAGCCAGTTATTGTCATGGCAGCAGTGGCAGGCCGGGGACACTGGCTCCATTATTGTGACTCTGGTTTCTACGCAGCGGACACACAAGGGAGGGGCTGGATACACAAAGGACTGTTTCTCTCTGTGCTACCAAACTGAGTTTATCTGTACTGTGCTGCTGGTCTGTTTACACCCCATTATTGTTGATAATTAACCTGACAGGAGGAAGGGAATGATTTCACCTGCAACGTATCAGTTTTAATTTAACATAGTATATAAACACTGTCTTTATAAATAAGATTAAAACGTATACAATACTGATTGTTACCATAAGTTAAGCATCCATAGTGTAGCTGTACGTTATGTGAGTGTAAATGCTTAAGATCCTCTTGTCAACATAAATGGAAAACGATTCAGTGTTGTTTGCACTTTTTTTTTACATCCCAGCAATCAATTAGCTTCTTCCTTGGATTTCGTTGATTGAGTTTCTGTCAGTCCTTGTCTTCACTTTGTGATCTCCAGAATGGTGGCGATCGCTGGTCATGTTAACTGTAAGGAGCAGTCATCACTGTGTCACAGTGGTTCTCATGTACAGACATAATTTGGGTGGCCGGCCAATAGAGATTTGTCCCCTCCCAAACAGATTTTTGTGACATACATTTTGTGTTTCTTCTTTTCAAAAGGAAATAGAGTTCAAAGTGCAGGCTGATCGAAAAGGTCAGATCAGATGCTGCATTCACATGCTGTCATGTAGACTAGAGAAAATATATAAATCTGTGTGAACCCAGTAAATGTTTGTCATTCCCATCAGCCACATCATCGAGTGCATTTATTGATTCGTACATTGTCACAAAGAGATATGACAAATTTGTGTTTCATTAGAATGAAAAGCCTTTGTACATAACTGACAAATGTATACATGTATTGTGTCCTTTACTTAAAACCTTCCACCAAAATCAGTTTTGAATCCTACGACCTATGGCTTTGTCTCTTTCTCTTTAGGTGTAGTTCTAATGAGTTATGATAGCCACTGCATAACTTTTTACTTCTTTCATGAAAATTAAATAATATAGGGTTATAATGTGTTCAGTTTAAGTAATATTCCTCTTGTCTTGCTGTAGGTGGTGAAGATCTTAGAAAAGCATGATCCCCTACGCAGCAGCTCCACCCTGGCCTCCCTGAGTGTCATCAGCCTCAGCTCTGGCGGCGGCCCTCGTTTCGGCCCCATCCCCGGAGACGAGGCCAGCGCGGTGCAGAACTATGTGGAGCACATGCTGTTCCTGCTGATGGAGGAGGAGAGCGGCCAGGCCGGAGCCATGGGCCCCATCCTGGAGTTTGTGGTGATGGAGAACGTGATGGAGCGTCTCTTCGTGTGGAGCCTCCGCAGGGAGTTCACAGACGACATGAAGCTGGAGCAGCTGAAGATGTACGAGATGCTGGTGGTCCAGGCGCACCAGCCTCTGCTGCATCACAAGCCCATCCTGCGGCCGCTCATGATGCTGCTGTCGTCCTGCTCGGGCACCGCAGCGCCACAGGTGGAAGCCGAGCTGGTGCTGCTGCTCAACCAGCTGTGCTGCGTTCTGGCAAAGGACCCTTCGATTCTGGAGCTGTTTTTCCACACCAGCGAGGATCAGGGAGCCACCAACTTCCTCATCTTCTCCCTGCTCATCCCGTTCATCCACAGAGAGGGCACCGTGGGCCAGCAAGCCAGAGATGCGCTACTGCTCATCATGTCGTTGTCTGCTGAGAATGAGCGAGTGGCCAAACACGTTGCAGAGAATACCTACTTCTGTCCGGTCAGTCCCAAATGATGAATTACCTTTCCATCTCTCTTCCTCTTGCTCTCATTCATTTAGTGGTTTTTAGTATCTGTGAATCTCCCCAGACTCTCGTTTACATTTTTCTAACTAACTCAACCTTTTTGTGCATTCGTACCGTCTTACTCTAAAATCCCTGACTTTTCTGTCACCCTGGGCGTTATAATCGGGCCAGAATATGCAGATGAATTCTTGACGCCACTTGAAGCAAGGTTAAAACATCTCTGGCACTGAATGTTACAAATGTCTGGCATTCATAAGATTATGGCACGGTTGTAAGCTAATCCCATGTAAATAATGCCATTTACCCACAGCTGAACACATCGCAATGAAAAATAGCTTTTGATGTGATGCCAGTTTAACAACTTGAATCTGAATTGAATTGGTTCCACTGGCAGGCTACAAGGATAATCCTATAGAAGATGTATCAGTGCAACACTAATGATGCACTTGGTGCTATAGACTCTGTTGTTTGAAATCCTACCCTGTAAGTACTTAAATCATATTAAGACTAACACTTTGTTATGTGGAAAGTCTGTTGACATGATTAATGCATTAATTAGTGACCTAATTACCACATCATGCTGATTATGACAGGAAGGCTATAGGCAGTAAAACTCTTTGCTGCACAATTATTTATAGAGCTGACCTGTAGGAGCTATAAATCCATATGTATGTGTATGTCTTACTGTGCGAGGAGGAACAGGTTGGCTGATATGTAGGCTGCTGCAGTGCTCTGCTTACATCTGCATTACATTATTAAAAAGTGGAAAAGAAGGAATGATTTACAAAAGCATTTTGTCGTGAGCAGAAAACTCTGTTATAAATCTAACTGACCGCAGAGAAGCCCATGATATTCTGTCTGCAATTAATTTATGTCAGATTATATTTCATTAGACTGTATATATCACATGATACTAGGTGTATCTACAGTACAGGTGAAACACTTCACAGGCCCAATCTTTTTTTACAGTTTAGTTTTGCTGTGGAGGCTAGCAGCTGAATAACGTTATAGAGAAAAATGTTATTATAGTTAAGCATCAAAAACATTTTCTTACGCGCTCTAAAACTAGATGATGCATTTTTCCACTCTTTGACAAACTGTAACATCCATCTGCCTGAATAGACAGAATCTCTTATAACAAAAAAAGAGTCTACAGCCATGTTAGCAGCTGTACTTAGGCACAGCACTGCTTTGAGCTAAATGCTAATGTCACCATGCTAACATGCTCACAATGACAATGCTAACATGCTGGCGTTCAGCAGGTATAATGTTTGCCTCGTTCACCATCTTAGTTTAGCGTGTTTGCATGCAAAAAAAGAGCTAATTAGCACAAAACAAAGTACAGCTGAGGCTGATGGGAATGTCATGAGTTTTGCAGGTATTTAGTCATAAACCAAAGTAGGCATTTTGACTTGATGATTACGATGCTAAAAGAAAAGCCAGGGGATTGCGTTATTGCAAGTCATCCTGTGGGGATCCAATTGTACCAATTTTCATGGCAGCCCATCCAATACTTATATTATATTTCACAGAGAAGGTGGCACTAGAGGAAAAGGGATCGCCGAAGTCATTAGAATACATCGTCTGGGAACCGTGAATGCATATGAAATTTTGTTACAATCTATTTTGTAGATTTTGACATATTTTAAGCTGACCAATAGTCAATAATAATCCCAAATCTTATCAAGTGCACTGTAACTTATCTGATGTTGACGCCTCTCTCCCCTCAGGTGCTGGCCACAGGGCTGAGCGGCCTGTACTCATCTCTGCCCACAAAGCTGGAGGTTCCCAATGAGGAGTGGCACTGCCTGCACAAAGAGGACTGGCTCCAGATGCCGCCCCTCGTCCAGTTTCTCAACTCTCTGGAATTCTGCAACGCTGTTATTCAGGTGAAAACATGTGACAAGGCTGCACGCAAGAGGCTCTGCCACATGAAACCCTCTGCTTGACTGACCTGTGCTTTAATATTTACTGTTCACAGGTGGCCCACCCTGATATCAGAGACCAGCTAGTTAGCTACATCTACAATGGATTCCTCGTGCCTGTCCTAGCACCAGCTCTCCACAAGGTTGGTTACTCTTCTTCTTCCTCTACACTTCACCTCCATGTAATGCTTCATTTTGACAAGTATACAGTGTATTCCAGGAGGAAATTAACATGCTCCTCAGTAACTAAACGTATTGTTCTGTATGGTATTTTACCTATTACCATATTACAGAATGTGATTTATAAAAGACAAGGATATTCCACTGGAAAATCATGTGACACACTTCAAAATACTGTGTGTGTGTGTGTGTGTGTGTGTGTGTGTGTGTGTGTGTGTGTGTGTGTGTGTGTGTGTGTGTGTGTGTGTGTGTGTGAGACATAAATAAAAGGAAGACCAATATATTTGGGAAATTTGAGACTGTAATTAATACTGGGGTAGGGTGAGAAAAGTTACAAATGTCGAATTAAAGGAGCAGTTCAACATTTTTGGAAATATGCGAATTCACTTTCTTGTCGAGAGTTAGATGAGAAGATTGATACCACTCTCATATTTGCTGCAGCCAGGAGACAGTTAGCTCAGCATGAATACTAGAAATGAGGGTAAGTGGCTAGCTGGCTCTCTCCAATGGTAGAAAAATCTGTTGGGTTAAACAAATGGGATGTAATGTGTATATTGTTGAACTTCGGAGGTGCTAGTAGGCAGATTGTGTTTACCTTCGTATAGAGCCAGGCTACTGTAGCTGTTTTCACTCACTGCGCTAAGTTAAGTTAATTGGCTTCTGCCTGTAGTCTCATATTCACCGTACATGTATGAGATTGGTATCGAGCTTCTCGTCTAACTCAAGGGCAGGAAAGCGAATGAGTATGTTTGAACTCTTGCGTTAAAATCACAAAATAAGCATTCAATATTAAAACTTCCCTGAGCAACATAAATCCTGTCCAAATGGAGCTTAACTCCATAGTTTCATTCGTTAAAAAACATTGTTCCGTTTGCTTTTGTCTGAGCAGAGCTAAAGAACAGAGTATACAAATGATTATAGTAATAAACAGTGTACTGTATAAGAATATCCACATGACATACCAACATTCTTGCAAAATACTGTAGAGATGGTCAACAAATTCTTCTCTGGCAAGATGTTTATATTTGTTCTATAAGTTGACCCTATACTTCTGTCTTCCCACCTCTCTGAAGCTGACCCTAGAAGAGGTGATGACCACCACAGCATACCTCGACCTCTTCCTGAGGAGCGTGTCTGAGCCGGCCCTGCTGCAGACTTTCCTCTCCTTCATCCTCCTCCATCAACATGAGAGCGTCCACATTTTAGATACTCTAGTCAGCCGCATCAACACCCCCTTCCAGGTACAAGACAAACCCAGACAAACTGCCAGGAACACTTGTTTTGTTGAACACACACACACACACACACACACACACACACACACACACACATTGCATTCAAATACTGCATGACTCATGTTTAATAACTCCAGAAAAACTGCCCCAGCGGCACTCGGACCCACCAAAGCTGGCAGGTTGTTGCCATGGTGATGGCCAGTTGCAGTGACATATCCTGTCCTATATGTCGGAAAATCTTGTTCAAATATTTTGGCAGAACTAAATCATTAACATGAATAAATAATGTGTTTTTTACATTGAGTGTAAATGGCTCAGGGAGTTCCCTCCAGTGTTTGCTAACAGTCAACTTTGACGCACCTGAAACTCAGTGGCAAAATAAGAAACATGTTTGCTTTTCAAAGTTTTGACCTTAAGCCAACTTAAACATCGACTAACAAGCAAATATTCCACATTTCAGCTGTTAAATTTCTGTATGTTTTTACCTTTGCTGTTTAATAACTTGGCACTTCTTTGGTAGTCATGCTCTTCGTGCTGTTTGAGATATCAGTGGGAAATCTTATACACGGAATATAATTTCAAACATTATATTTTACAAGAAACTCTCAGTATTGAATCATCTTTTTTAGCTCTACTTTTTTTTTTTAGCTATCCTAGCTATGAATTCAGATGACTTTGGTGAGCCCCTGACTTTCCCTTTAGCTAAAAAACCCAACAACATTCAACATCAGCCTTAGCTTTACTTTGTGTTTACTGCTAATCAGCAAATGTTAGCATGTTAACACGCTCAACTGTGATGGTGAACATGATAAACATTAGACCTGTTTAACTTTTGCTTGTTAGCATTGTCATTGTGAGCCTGTTAGCATGCTGATGTTAGCATTTAGCTCAAAGCACCGCTCTGCCAAAGTACAGAGCTGCTAGCATGGCTGTAGACTCTTAGTCTTGTTAGTGGAACATTTGGCTGCAAATAATTATCATTTTAATAAATAGATTTTAGATAATATTTTGTAAGTTAATCAATGAATTTGGTCAAGTAATTAGTGAAATTGACCACGATTTCCCAGAGCCCAAGGTGACATCTTCAAACCAACAGCCCAACACCCAAATATATTCAATTTACTAAGAAATGAAATAGAAATATTCTCTCATTTGAGAAGCTGCCACCAGTAATGTTTGGCAATGTTGCTTAATTGTTTGATTAATATTCAGAATGGTTATTGATTCATTTTCTGTTGCTTGACTCATCGACTAATGTTTCAGCAGTAGTATCAAAAAAATCCCCCCTCATGTTTCACCGTGTCTTTCTATTCAACTCTCCAGTTGGGCACTGTGTCACTGGCACTTTTCCGCACCCTCATTGGCTTATACTGTGAAGATGTGATGCTGCAGCTCATATTGAGGTGAGTGGCACACACACAGACGTATTTCTCAGTAATGAAGCATGGTGCATCTAATTGGTTTACGGCATGATGAGCTTTTACTCTCCTCTCCTTTACCTCCCACTGTGCAGACTCGTGTTACCATCTGTCTGCTCACTCGTCCCCCACCATACTCTCCCTCCTACGACCACCCGTTGGTTTTCCTAACAGGATCCGTTCCCATCTGCCTCCCCAGGTACCTGATCCCCTGTAATCACATGATGTTGAGTCAGAGACGCGTGGTGAGGGAGAGAGACTGCTACTCGGTGTCAGCGGCAAAGATCCTGGCATTAACGCCGTCCTGCTGCTCTCCTGATCACAGCCCCCCACCCCTCCGACAGCTGGACTCCATCCTCTTTTCCAAGGGTGCAGAGATTCCCAGCAACACCAGCGCCACGGGTAAGAGGGACAGCTCATAAAAGGAACACTTTGTCTGGTTTATTACAGCTTATTTTTGCAGTGATCCAACATTTCAATGGGTTATGATGATGTACTCACCAAAGTAATTGCTCAGATCTGGGAACAGGGACACATTGCTATAATTACGTCTGATGAGACAACAAACTCAAGTTTTTATAATCAGACGATCATACAGGTTGTAAACAAGCCAACAGTTTTGCCAGATTATCTAAACCACTTTATTTGGAGGTAAAACAGAAACTGTGCACACCCAAAATGTTGGTAATATTCCCTCATTGCACCAGAAAACTGCACTAGTTGAACCAGGAAGCTGATCTGTAAACTGTGATGGATGATTACAACCGACAAATAATCAGTATAACAATTTCACCATCTGGCTTTTGCTTTTTGTTCCAAGTAAGTTTGGCTAACCTGCGTGTTTGTTAACAACCTGCCTGACTGCTTGTGTTTCTTGCCATGTTGGGATTTAGTGATGTCGCTGCGTTCCCAGAGATCAGCAATTAACTTTGTCAGGACAATGCTGTTACAGATGAGAATGATAACCAAAACTACAAGTTGTAATAAACTAGAATTGTCCTTTAAGGGGTATATGGTGCACCATATTGAGTATAGATAATTGTTATTGTAGCTGAAATGCATAAATGCCCTTCAACCCTTTTTAAGGCCGTGTGTCAGTCGACATCCACGACTTTGTGCATGAGGCTGCCAGCTGCATGAGAGAGGAACGCTAGGAGGTTTTAATAATGCTCTTTGATATTACTGAATGCTAATTTTCTAATACTAAGTATTGTATGTACACATTAGCCTAAACGAATGACTGCTTTTCAGCCATACTTGTAATCAGCTTTTATGGATGTTGTTTTTTTTTTTTTGGCTGCTTTCAAGTCAGCTGTGAGGCGAATTCATCCAGCAGCTTTTACTATTCATAACCCCATTTGAGTGAGTGCCTGTTACAACATCAGTGTGCGGTCCAAACAAACAGAACGAACAGAGCATAGTGGAGGGAAATGGAGAGGCATTCATTGCAGCAGTTAAGTGCTAAAACCAAAACGTTATAATGTAGTTGTTTATTTTACATTACATTTTCAAAATCTGTTCAAACATGGTTTTGAGTACTGCAAGGTGTTTATCTGCATTTATGACAACCGGTCGAGGCAGATGACCGCCCACCCAGAGCCTAGTTCTGCTTGAGGTACCTGCTTGTTAAAAGGGAGTTTTTCATTCCACTTCAAGTGCTTGCTCACGGTAGGAAAATAATATTATAAAGAGTATGGTCTAGACTGCTCTATATGAAAAGTGCACTGAGATAACTTCTGTTATGATTTGGCGCTATATAAAAAAATTGAATTACCTGGGACATGAACATATAACAGGGATGATGAGTATTTTATCAGATAGTGAGATCTCCTGCTGTTTCGCTGTATTACATCACTTTACCCCCTGTAGTTACATGTCAAACTCATTAGTTTTGCTCTGTGTGAGCGCTGTGTGGAGGCGCTGCACGCCAGCTTTTATCAACATTTCCTATCTGTTTTTTCCCCAGAGGAAAAAGAGAGCTTCTTAGAAGAGGATGATGGCTCAGGTAATTCCTGCACCATTGGCTCAGAAATCTACCTGGATGTCAGTTATCTTCATTACCTCTATGACGCCCGTCTGAGCATCAGCAGCTGCATACGGGCCTGCCAGGTTTGGTCAGCCCTGTACGACGGTGAGGACCCCCCTCCTGAGAAATACCAGCCCGGCGTCCTCGAGGAGCCGGGGCTGAAGAGTCGGCAAACCCAGATGGTTCTCAAGAGAGTTCCACAGCCGCCAGCCCCGCGCCCCCGACCCTGCCCGCCGCCCAATGCAGAGCCGCCCTCCATCAACCAGCTGGAGCTGGAGTGGGATGATAGTTACGATGCTTGCCCGGTGCAGACTGCTGAGGCTCCAGTGGAGAGTAAACCTCCACAGCAGCCTCCTGCCGAGCCCCCAAAGCACATCCAGGAGATGAGGAAAACAGCCATCATGTTAGTGAAAGGCTCATATATTGAGGAAAATGAGTTCCAGGACGACGTCATGGTGTACGACCTTGTCGCCAAGAAAGATGCCAGAGATGTCGAGCGCGTTAAGCTCAACTCCAACGGGTCTGAATCAGAAGAAACCCAACCAGGCTCAGCTGAAGTTCCTCCAAAAAACAGGCTCCAAGCTCCAAGCTCTCTGATGGCTGATAAGGCCAAAGGTCAGACGGATTGTAATTCCAACCTGCAAATCAACGCTGCTGCTGCTGAGTTGGGTGACGACCTTTTGGCTCAATATGAGGACCTCATTCGTACGTTGGACACTGAAGCAGGTGGAAAACAGGTCAAAACTGATGCAGAGTTGAAGAAGCCTGTCACACCTGTGGAGGAGGAGGAGGAAGTGGAGAAGGAGGAGGAGGAGGAGGAGGAGGAGGAGATGGATTTCACCTCCTTCTCTGCTGAGACACCAGAGCCAGAGAAACTGCATTCACCATTTGGGACCAAGTTTCCCAGCGGAAGTGCAGGTAGAAGCCAATCAGTGCCTTTTACTGGTAAGTTGAGGGAATTCTTCAGCCTCGTTATTTACCAGAAATTACATTCAGACCGCACAAATAAAAGACTGTTTATGATTATTCTTTCGGCAGGTCCATTTGTCAGTGTGCTGTTGTCTCGTATGGAGAACATGCTGTCTAACTCGCTTCATGTCAACTTGTTGTTGACGGGCATCCTGGCCCAGTTGGCGGCCTACCCTCAGCCTCTCCTGCGCTCTTTCCTCCTTAACACCAACTTGGTCTTTCAGCCGACCGTTCGCTCCCTTTACCAGGTAACACAAGTACTGTTGTGTGGAAGCAGGAGTGAGCCTAGTATTCCCTTTCTTTATTTCCTTGTGTATCATCGAGTGAACAAAAGGAAGAAAAGGAAAGATGTTGAAACATGCAGCTCTCCTCTCCGAAGTGAGATTGAAAATAGGATTACAGTGATTTTGTTTGAAAGTACTGTAGCTGCTCTTGAGTGAGATGAAGTAAAGATGCTTTTCTCTCTTCTAATCGCGATCCTTGATTAATACAATCAGGCCGCAGATTTCAAGCTAGTTCGCATCAATTCAGCCTTTACTTACATTAGTGTGAATGTTTCTTTTCTGTGTTTCCCTTCAGGTATTGGCCACCGTGAAGCATCAGATAGAAGAGCTGGCTGCCACCAAAAAAGACTTTCCCGAGCTGATCACTGCCGCCCAACACTGGCTGCTGGCCAGGGAGACGTCGTTCATGGCAGCAGGTGACAACACACCCACGGCTAGGATTTTTTGTTTCAATGCCAGCTATGGTTGGAATCTGTATTTTCACATAGTTCTATGACAGTATGAGTTACGCATGAAAAATCAAGTATTTAAAACATTCATTTTCAATTCTAATTTAAAATCCAAGTGCAGGCATTTAAAAGAATAGTTCCGACATTGAGGGAAATACGCGTATTTGCTTCTTTGAGAGTGAGACGAGAACATCAATGCCACTCTCATGTCTGGAAGGTAAACTGAATCTGCTGTTAGCAGCCAGTTAGCTTAGCTTAGCACAAAAAAATTTAAACAGGGAAACAAGTAGCCTGGTTAAAACAACAATCTGTCTTTTCTTCACCGTTTTTTGTACCGATAAAACCAACGAGACATAATGTGTTAATTAGTGAGCTTTGGAGTCCAGCCTTTATGCTAAGCTAAGCTAACCGGCTACTGGTGGTAGTTTCATATTTCCAAAAATGTTGAACTATTTGTTGAAGCTGTCATGTATTTGCAAATCCTTCATGATTATCAGAAATCCTCATGTTCTGTCACACATTTTGGCTTTTATATACATGATATTATCATCACTAATAATTTATTTACAGTCAATTCAATAGCTATATTTTTGAAACAAACACAATTAGACTCTAGCTTTGAATTTTCTAATGTATTTTCAGCACTACAGTTGGTTCAGGACGAGATTTAATGGCTTGAGACGGCGTTGTTTTCTTTTTAATTTGGGAGGTATTTCGATGGCAACCCCGTGACTAGAATATAAACTCTGCACTGTTGTTGAGTTCCTCAATCTCACTAACTCGCTGTCAAAAATGGGTCAAGTTCAAAACAACATCTGCATTCATTATCGGTTGTGTTTCGGCTCCTGTTGGGAACCAGAATAAATTCTACTTGATTTTGTAAAGCCATGTCTTCGCAGTGCAGCAACAGCCTCAGCTGAACCCTGGAGTTTCAGTCCTGTGTTTGAACTACGTTCCCCACGGTTTCAGAGTTGTTAAGCTACAAAAAAACGTTGTCGAAAGTATGTTTGCGGAAAGATAAGAGCCAGAATTTCTAAGATGGGCAATTTAAAGGGAATTCTTTAGTTGGTTAACCGGAATACTCTCCTTTCTTCTTCAGTGTTTTTCCAGAAGAGCAGCACTTAGGATCCTACTCTCTGGCTGAAATGACTTATAAATGAAGAAATCATTAACAGGAATATATTATTTTTACAAAATGTCTTTAAATGCCAACTGCATGGCGTAGAGTACATCCACGCGTGTACATTATTTGTTTTCATTTTGTCATTGTTACTTATTAAATCTCCTCATGTTCTCAGACAAAAGCAGCGGCAGACACTCCACCCACGGCGAGGCAGGAAGGATCTTGAAGAGTTCGCCGCCTCCTAAACCCAAAGCCATCTCTCTGGATCGGACAGAAGTCTTCGCTACCGTCCTCTTCACGGAGTTCCTCAAAGAACTGGCTGCCATTGCACAAGAGCACTCCATCTTATCCTACATTCCTATGGAAGAGTGATCGTGTCCCAGCTGGCCTCTGTCATGAGTCCAACTTTATTCTGAAAGATTAAAAAAAGACTCTTTTATGATGGTTTTTAGGATTTTGTCCTTTTCAGGCACTACTTGGTGAAGAAACCTCTTAGGTCAAGTGATTCATACAACTATTTTTTTTTTAAATTATAGCGTATTTATTTTCCAAGCAAAGATAATCAATTTTATGTGCTTTCTAGTTCTGTAAAGGGGTTTGGCAGCCAAGAAGGAGCTTCAAACTTTCAGCTAGAAAATCCTGACCTGTTTGCTGAAGCCTGCACCAGCCGATAAAGCTCCCAAGAACGAGCTCCAGGTCCACCAACCAAAGAAACCAAAGCAAAAAAATGCATCTTTTTCAGCAGTCATCAGCCCTTATCTGAACTCCAGGGTTCAACCCTCCTTTCTGAATGTCTTCTACTACCAGCTCCAACCACAGCAAGATGGCCGCTGCTCAGTGTGCTTCTGTTTAAATACTCAGGCGGCCTTTCTGGAGAGTTGTTGCCTCTTTGCCGTTGGATTACACACCATAACTGAGCACCACGTGGAGCCTCTAAGTCTTTGAGAGTGCAAGCGTTTGAATTAGCAGCACCGAAATCTAATTTCAAGATAACTGTTGTAGCCGGCACATTCAAACTTTCTCCTCTGTTCTTAAGCAACTGTTACACGACTGCATTTTGGGCAAAACAGGTTGTCTTTTTAAACTTTACAAAGTGGTGTTTCCAGAAAATGTTTGTGTTAGATGTTTGTTTTGGTGTTTTTCTGTTCATTCATGACGGTACCTCAGGAGTCTTTTAATGCACGTTCTGTTCTCTCAGTTCTTAAACAGCTTTTGGGTGAAACTATTTTTCCTACGATGCACTACTTTCTCACATCAATGGGCTCCACATGTTCTCCAGAACAGAGCACCAAACCCAGAATTACACATGCTATATTTAATTTGCCTTACTTTAGTGATGCTTTGTAATGTACATATTGTAAGAAACATTTTCTAATGACAAAACACTATGCAAATCAAGGATGTTTTGGGTGTAATTAAGTAGGGATATTTTCAGAATGGGAAGGGGTATTTAAGCTTTTATGAGTTTCTATTGCCATTTGCTTTTCCAGCGAGGTTTTACTAGAGGCTAGTTGTTATGGTTTGTCACCATCTTCTGTTTAGGGATTGTGTAGGGTGTTTTTAGTTGTGAGAAATCTGAAATATCACTGTTGGGAGGATTGTAGTTTTGCAACAGTTGAAAATCATCTCGGATTGTGACGGTTACAGAGGGCAAGCTGCTGGAAATTGCCTTTATTTTAGTCCAGGTATCGCACATGGTTGTTAAAATGAGATGATACTAGAGAAATATTTTGATACAAAGCATGCCTCATTTACCAGGACAGAAATACTTTTAAATTGGTGCCTAAATTACGATTTTAGTTCACATTATTGCCTGATTTTTAATGGATTTACACAGGAGGAATACAAACTGTTACAGTTTAAGCAGCTTAACATTTATAGTGATTTTTTTCATGTTTCATTTTTTTAACTTGAAGCTGTCCAGTGTCAGAGTGTAAAGGAAATCCTTTGGGACTGAAGATGTGCAACATATCTTGTTTTGTACCCTCGTTTCTGATGCGGTCTGTTTCAAATTAATTTGACCCTATAGAAGACAAATATTATGGATCTGTTTCTCGATAAAACTCTTTATCGAGAGAATAGAACATTTCTGGAGATAATTTGTTGTACAAGTTTTATCACATCTTGACCTTTTTATATCACTTATAAAAAGATTCAGACTCTGAGATAATGGACTGCTTCAACTAAATCTAACAAAAAGTAAATGTAATTTTGCACAAACACAAATTATGAGGAGAAAGAAAATGAGAAGAAAGGGGGATGAAAAGGCAACTGTGCATGTTGTAGTCTTGCACTTGGTCGATCAATGTTATCATCATAAGTCTAGCAAATAAGAGGAACAATTGTGTTTAGTTTTAAATCTGGATTGTGTATTTTTGTTCCTATTTAAATCCATTCATTCAGTTTCTACTTGATGCTGTGTAGGTAATAAATTATGCAGTAGGATCTTTGTGTACTTTTTACAAAAATGGAAATGTATATTTGTATCAGAGCCATTTTCACAACTGTTGAAGAAGTCCTTCTCTCTGGTGAAAGAATGTTTCAGAGCACTTTATCAGCCTTTTCATATTGCAGTGCCACTCCGCCCTGCTGACACAGACCCTCAACCAGCACAGATCCAGTCTGTTTAACGTAACCCAGCACAGCATTGTGGCCTGAAAACGGGTATTATAACCAAGATTATAGACCGGTTTCTGTCTCACTGGGTTCTTATTCCAAAGATTCATCCTTTCTGACACCATTTGGCCTCAGTTTTCTGTCCAAGATGTGATCAGGTTGCTGTTTGCTGATGTCTGACACACAAAGGCATGCCTCTTTTAATAAAGACAACTTCTGGTAAATGAAACTGGATGTGTTGACTTTTCCCCCACACTCTTTAAACTAAAAACAATGAAGGGTTTTCAAACCAGAAGCCAGAAACAGGTTTCACCTGACAAAATCAATATATTCTTTCCTTTTTGCCAGAGGTGGTTTGTGACCGTTTGTGCTGTAGATATTGACGTCCTCATTTAATACACATTTCCTCTCTGAACAGCCCTTCCCCCAGAGAGAGTTTGTTCAAAACTAGGTCTTGTTCTTGGACACACAACAGCTTCACAATGAAGCAATGAGTATGAAATACTGCAGAGAGCTTTGACAGCTTTTAAATTTCCTGTTAATCATCAGTACACAAATGCACAAAATAAACAACTTTTTGCAAAGTAAACTGCGTCACTTTGCGTGTGCGTGCAAACAAGTTATTACATCAGTCAAAAAACAGCATGACACTAAATCAACGCGGGATAAACGAGAGACTAATGTCACAAATGCCAACGAGGAACTACAACCATTTGGAGCTAATACAACCAAAACAAAAAGTCTAATTATTTTGTAATGAAAAAGCTCCAACAGCTCGAGGGGCTGTGTAGTATCCACACAGGCAGTCTTGCAAACAGGTGCAGCTGACCAGAAAACAACACTTTGTCTGTCTGCAGAAGAACGAGACTCTCTTCTCCGTTACATTAAAATAAACTGCAATGTGAAGGATATCATTTTTAAAAATATTGAGAATTACTTAGTTTCAAAATAAGACTCATCTTAAATTACTAAATTCAAATAAACTGCACAAACCATTAGAGGCAAGAAGCAAACTGAGGAGGCCAGGCAGCTGCCATTTTACCGATCACAAAAGAGGAGTGGATAGGCAGAGGCAGACAAGTTCAAGATGAAGATTGTGTGTGAAGGATCTGCACCTCAACACCAGAGAGAATCCCTATAATACACCAATATATAGAAAGTATTACAAGGCAAATAACGTGCTACAACCACAAGAGGGAGCTCATTGATCGCTCTCCTGTCTGGATGTCTGAGAGGGGGGGCCTGTCGCCTTGAGATCATCTGTCATGTCAGCAATTTCATCTTCTGCCTGTGTGATTTTCAGGCCTCACAAATGACCATAATAGCCAATATGGCCGTGGCCAATGGTACATAAAGTTAAATTGAAATTGCAATATTGAATTATAAGCAGGACTGTTTAGAGGAATCATTCTTGTAATCCAAAACGTCTTTTCTTCCTAACAGGACCATATAAATTTATCTTAAATATTAAATTAGTTTTCCACAAGCAGATTTTACTTTTCCACCTTAAATAAAAGTCTCATCAGATCTTATCACCTGGTCAGAATGTGAAAACATATTTACTGCATCTTGGGAGTCATGGATGCCTTTTTTTGTTTTCAAAATGCATCAAACGGTGATACAACACTGCCACAGAGAGATTACTCTGAAAAGCTTTATTGCTTTTTAAACACATAAATACAGAAGATAGTGACTGTTGTCCAGTGAAAACATTTGTTCAGTATTTACAAAAATGTCAACCTCTCAGGAACTAAGGATGGTAGCTTCATCTTCAGCTTAACCCACAGAAGACGTGGCACCACATACTGCCACGTGACATGGACATGATTACTGTGCACATCTGCATTTTCATACAGATCTACAACATCACTGTCGTGTCGTTTGCCTTTCATGAAGGTCACACATGGCATGACATGACTCTTGGTCTGTGATATTTCCGGGTTTTGCAGGACAGTCCGACCTTCATGAAGTCTTCTCTTGTAAGATCACTCTCACCAACACCGGGTCAGCTCTGCCTTTGGTCTCTTTCTGAACCAGCCCCATCAGCTTGTTCAGAACTTTCTTGTTTCCGTTTCTGATGGCGTGAACCTACAGAGAGGAACACAAAACATCTCAAACATGCAAAAAAACAACAACCCACAACAACAACAACAAAAAACAGGTGAGAATTTTCCTGTGAGCCCTCACCTCATCGGGGTGTGAGTCCACCACCTTCTGGCAGATGCTGTGCAGCTGTGCGGTGTCACTTACAAGACCCAAGTCCTGCTCCTGGATGATCTGCGGGGCTGTCTTGCTGGATGACCTCCACATCTCCTGGAACACCTGAGAGCGGCGAGAAACCAGGAAGACGCAGGTGAGCCAGAATACAAACAAGCACTAGCCGGGGTGTTTGTATTGAGTGACAGATAGAGGGAGATAATTGCATGGTCTGTGCAGCTGACTGACCTGCTTGGCAACCGAAGAGGAGATGTGTCCCATTTCCTGGAGTTCCAGCAGCTCAGCCAGGGCAGAAGGAGAGATTGGGCTGAAATCAAATGAAGGGGTGATTTAAATAAGAAGAAGAAGAATTAGTGATATAAATGGAAGGGGAGAGGCAGAATGAAAGAGTGGGAGAGTCAGACTGAAAGGATGAAAGAGTCTATCAACATTTGTGATTTGACAATAATGTGTTTATCTTCCCTATGTCTTCTTGTTTATTCCCCAGGCTACCAGACAAACAGAATCAAAAAAGCCTGTTAGAATATATTAAGCAGAGACACAATTTCTTTGAGTGTACTGCAAGCCAGACAGCCCATCTCAGCTTAGCTAAATCTCCTCCAAACATGGCCTAGACACTGTGGGAAAATAGATGAAAAGTATCCATCTTTTAGTTTGATTACAAAATATATCCACATATTTGTGTTAGGGAGGAAAATAAACAGCCAAACGGGATTAACAATTGGTGTGATGCAGATATTTAGTCAATTTACAATAACTGCTGCTCATCCCCGAGTCAGTTGTGACACACGAACACCACATGTTGCAATTGAGAGTGTGTGAAAAGTAGCTAGTAAGCGAGCAGAAAAGTTTAAATAGCCAAAGTATGAATAAGCAGTTGAAATAGTTAGCTAAAAGTAATGGATAAATGATTGAAACATCCAGCTTCTGCTCTCCAGGTGGCAGTAGGATATCTGCAAACTTGACCAAAGCAACCTGAGCGTGACACTTACATTGTATGACTTTTTGTAACCATATCCATTTTTATATAGTTAAAAGTGTTAAATAACATCCAGTTCATAATCCAGTCATAACAACATATTTGGGAGGTGTCAGTGAAGGGGTACTTGAGCTCATCTGGCAGCGGGGTTGGAAGCCACTGAAATCTGGAACCCTCATTATATTTGTTTTCAAATGTTTCACCTCAGCGTTAATGTTGGCCTGGCATCATGCCGTCACCAACCTGCCACAAATCAGCCACCGGACCTGCAGTGAATTTCCCTCATAGGCAGCCGCCAGCACACCCAGCAACTTTTGTGAGAGGAAACGCTGGAAGAGCAGCTTATCTCAGCCGCTGGAAGCTCCCGAACGAGCAGTTAATGACACGTCTGGAGTTTCACCTCTCTGGCTACCTGACCAATATGCTTCCCAATTTCGTATTTCGTTTATCCTGCTCAAGGCCTTGGAGCCAGAGGGACAAAAGGAGGTTCAGGCATATTATACAGGATCAGCCAAGATAAAAAAGATTTGATATTGAAAGTCATATCACAAGGAGCTACATTATGAAAACTACCTTTATTTTACAAAATGCCAGTTATTTCCGTATGCAGCTGACTCTCTCTGTTTCTTCCTGCAGCTTTTGACAGTCCTGCCGGCCACTCTTTGTTTTTCTTTAACTCTCCTCCTTTCAATCAAAGCAAATGCAACATTATGCATAAATAAACGAGAGCTACTTTGTGGTTTACTCACACACAAATGCGTCACAACAGTCTGGGAATGGTAGATAAAGTAAAGCTCACAGCATCTGCGCTGACGTCAAACCATTACTTGTTTGAATTTTATTTGCTCTGCAATGACTCAGAGATGAATTTGTCAGTATTTCTCTGAGTTGAACAATAGTGAAAAATATTCATTACTACTGGCTCAACAAGCTGAAGGGAAGTTTCTCAAGTCGTGGTCTGGTGACTGACCTTCAGTCAGAGCTTCACAAATACAACTCAGATGCATACCACCACCTTCATTTTTCATTTAGCTGCAGTCACTGTTAAACTGCCATTTTAAAAGAAATAGCTAAAATGAACTGAGTTTCTGATATTTAGAGTCACAGTATGCCATAAACAGACACAGTGGGAGACAACTGGAGTTATTTTTTCAGAGTCGGTGGCTAAATAGACATCTTCATGTTTTTACGAAGCACAAGTGTGAAAGGTACTATGGCAACTCTCTTTGTATGAAAATATCAAAAACACTATTCGTTTTCAAGAGTGTTTTGGAACGTTTACAAAATCCAACATGTTCCAGCTAACAGGCCTTCAGCAGGGAGATATCAAAACAACACCTTCTTCCAAAAACGTAATGATTTCGCTAATGTAATTGGATTTGTCAAAACAGGCTTTTCCCTGACGGGCTGTACAGTGTAGCACAGGTTGATGTGCTGTTATTTTCAACCCAGACATTGTAGCTTGACTATAAAAACATTATTATGAGCCCTATGCAGCACAGAACAAAATCTTTTTTGGGGCTAAATGCTCTTTAATCCAGTGCAAACCTTCCTGGGGAATAGAGAGGGAGCAGTTCAATAACAATAATAATTTTAGTGGCATCTCCTTTAGAGCCAAGAACAACTGAAGGTTTGTGTGTGTTAATGTGTGTCAAGGGTGGGAATCAGTAGCAACCCCAAAATTAGATTGATGAAGCGAATTCTTGTTGCTCTGCACATGTCGTTCTGTACAAAGCCCAGCTCATTATTCATTCATCTGGACCGTGGCTATTGTTTGATTCAATATGATGTCAGCTACGTGCATATAAACACGTCACAATATTCAAAATAATCACAGTCGTCACAAGATATGAAGTCGCTCTTGCATTAGCTGATCGGCATCAGTTGCTTCATTCATGCTTCACAATCATCAGCTCATTCAGTTGTGTGGCATCAGCTGACTAATTACGTCCAATCATATTCACGCAGGTGTACAGCACTGCCATCATAACCTGACACTTCTCACTATTGTGGCGCAGTCAGACCAGACTTTTCTTCCCATTCGTTTCGATGTGGAAGGGGTCGAGACAAACTCGCTACTGGTTGTGAATTTATCCGCCCCCTTCGCTTCGCACAGAGTTTAATCAAGTTTAATTAGATTGAAATTGTGAGGCTGCACGGCGAAATAATACAAGAAGCAGAGAAGAAAGTATGCTGTTTAGCTGCAGAGAGTGCAAGGCCAGTGAAGGACAGTGAGAGAGGTTAATGACAATGTCAAATGTTTGATAGGACGCTGCATAAATTATGACTTTGCAGACTGCTGTTGTTAGCCTCGCTCCTGCAGTTCATGTTTACAACCCTACCCATGCTATTTCCGGTTTCCTCTGCTTTTGGCCACTCCACGTGAATATATTTTGTCAGCAAAATGTTCGACTACAACTTCACCATGCTGATACGCACATGCCAACCCTGCTGCCAGAACTCCCTCCACCACCAAACTCCTCCATACGTTCTAAGTTTTTGGTGTTCTTGATTTAACTAAGATCCAGTGTTCATGCATGCCTTTATCAAGACGGGATTAGCTCTCCCTGCAGAGGCTTCCTTGCTGCTGGGATTTTTTTGAGAGCTCTCCCAAAGAGCAGAGCTCTGTATGCCAAATCTATCTGTAAAACCATCTGCTATAAATGTCCAATTCCTTGAAGTAGGTGTCTCAGACTAAAGTTTAATCATGAGTTACAGGATATGGAGCTGAACTTCTGACACCAGATGTACTAAATCACTTTTATGTGACAATTTATTTTGACAAGAAATCACAGTTTTTCACATGAACCATTGAAGCAGTGGCTTGTGACACAGAGAAGTCTGACGGACGCAGACTGCTTCTGGAAAGTGAATAGTTATTTGTATGCCATTGTTACAGACAGAGGAGAGATGACAGGAAATAAGGGAGAGGCAGAAGGCAGAGAAAGGTCCCTAACCCTTAGATACGGGGTGCCCCAACCTTTTTTTTTTTTATAACTTTTTTCTTTTCAGGTTGATTCATTTATCAGGAGGCCTTCGGGCGGAAAACTATTTATTTTACAAGAAAAAAAAGCAAAAGCTTCAGTAAATTCAGAGAAAAGTGTTTCATGACCTCCTGACTCTCAGGTTTGAAGCCCTCTTCCCATGTGTACTTTTATGTCTACATGTTCCATTCCTCCTTCTGCCACAGCTCGAAATCACCAACATTTTCAGATGCAGCATTCAAAGAGTACAAAGTGGGTGAGCCAATCACAAGAGGCTCAGGAGGGTCACGTGCTTGGGCCCTGACATCTAAGACCTGAGTGCTGGCAGCAGAAAAGCACTACACTCATGAGCTATGATGGCATTATGTGAATATTGTGTGTATTGAGACGAGAAGGGAAGTCTCTGCAAGTCTCACCTCTGGCTCACGCTCATGTCTTGCTGTTTGAGGTGGCCCACCAGCTCATTTGTCACCCAGCCGATCACCTTCCTCGGCTCCTTCTTGGTCGCCTTCAACACCGCCTCAAAGTATTCCACCAGCCCATCCTCATTCTGCAGCAAAACACCATGAAAATGCTGTCATCACCTCACATGCATATTATCTAATTAGGATCAAATCAGCCCAGCAGAGTCCAGGAGTACACAGCTGCCTCCTGGATTCAAGCAGAAGTGCATCCAAGCTGACTCTGCTTGGACTCAGATGGCAATTAAAAGACAGACGCAGGAAACAGATTTAGTGAGTCACAGGCTGCTCTCACCCACTTAAAAACTCACCACCAGAGTGAAGCTGTGCTCGGGCAGGATGCCGTACGTTTGCACCAGCCTGTCTCTTTTGACACTGGGTAGCTCTGGCAGCCCTTCCCTTATCTTCTGCACCACCACCGCCTGGCACGCATCAATGCCAGTGGGCAGCGAAGCGTTATCCTCATACACAATCAGAGGGGGCAGGTTGGGCTCTGGCATAAACCTGAAGGGGGAAAAAGGGGAGGGGGTAGGAATGCTTTATCAGCAGTGCAGATAAGCTTAGCGAAGAGAAGGATGGCTTTTACTGAGATACTAATAGTCCTCTTGACACCACTAACATTTCACTTACTCCCCTAATCATTTGACTCCGTCAGCCTTACACCTGTCTGTCTATCATTCCACCTCCTAAACTCAAACACACATACACATCCAGTGTGGTCCGGACCTTGAGTGATGTCTGTTTATTTCGCTCCATCTAGTTGCCACTCAGAGGCTCTCATCCTCTCTCAGTCCCCGCTGGAGGGCAAGATCACATTCTGATATCATAACAGCATGTCAATAAAGACAAGCTCCCAGGACAAAACTGAGCACCGATATGCCCTCAAACCCACACTCACCTGTAGTCCTGAAGACCCTCTTTGTCCCTCATAGGAAGGGTCTCCCTAGAGAAAAAGACGCACACATCATAAATGATAAACATTTGGATTTATAAACACGTGTGTCACAGATTTCAAACACTTAGTAATAATAGGTATTAGAAGAAAAATAACTGGATAAACTGCAGTACAAATATGACATACAGCTCTGCAATACTGTTTAGAGCTCAAACAGTTCGTCGATCAACAGAAGATTAATCAGCAACAAATTTGATAATCAATTAAGAGTTTAAATCATTTTTCAAGCAAAAATGCCAAGAATTCACTGGTTCAATGATCTCAAATGGGAAGACTTTGCTGTGTTTTCTTGTTTTCTCTAATATTAAACTGAATATCTGCAGATTTTGGACAAAATTGGTTGGACAAAACAAGACATTTGAATATGCCAATAATAGACCAAATCAATAATTGAGAAAATAACTAACAGATCAGTCAATAAAAGAGAGGCTTGCCTGTTGAACCCCAGAGAAACTGTGTACTCAATGCAGCTAATTGCAAAAAAACACAAACACACGAAAAAAAAAGTCTGCCTGGGTGTCTGCAAACCAGTGTAGTCAAATCTGTAGCCACCTTCACAGGAATGAGAAGAGGGACCCGATCACAGGCCATCACACACTCTGTTTAACATACCACCATGTACCTTGAACACGCAAGGCCTCATGGGAAATAGGCAGAGCACCAGAAGATGATCAAGGCCTCAGCTGTGTGCGAGTTGGCTCATTCTGTGAGCTCATAAGCCTGTGAGTAGCACATAGCTCACAGATAACACAGGACGACGGCGGCATCCAAATGGCTCTATTCATCATGATTACCATGATGGTTCCTCAGCTCAGGACTAATGAACCAGGCAGAGATCCCAGTCAGAGAGTGCTGTAGTGGCTAAGGCTTGGCATCATGGCACTGCTTTTTCATCCTCTTACCCTGATTTGGAATCATACGCCCGGGTCTCATTTTGCACCGTCCCCCCTCTCTGCAGGATCCCAATCTGTCTCTGGATCTCGTAGTCTGGTGATGTCAGGCAGCGCATTAACACAAACACAGACAGTTTATTCAATAACACCACCACACACAAATAGAATTTTGTGGTAAATGCCAAACATCTGACGTGATACACTGGCAATCCTCAGGTCTCTGACTGCCGCCACATTATAACTGTGATAAACGATGTTTTTCTCCATGACTTTTAAATACCAATTCCGCGGCAGAGTTATACAACTTTATTGATAAATAATTCAAGCACAGCTCCACGGTATGTCGCACCGCGCTTAAAAATCTGCATGTAAAGTGCTGAAATGTTCAGGCTTTGGCACTTTGTCAGCGTTTTAAGTGAAGCTCAATCAACAGTCAGTGAAGTTAGAGTTAACAAAAAAACGATGTTTTTTTAAGTGAGCAGCTGCGAGAAGCCAATTCAGCTTTACATGCTGATATAACACAGCTAATTGTTTGTGACTGGTTGTCAGTCCTCAACTTATGCTTCACAAGTTACTGTCAATATTAACTATGCCTCCTGGCTTAATGTCTATTCATAAATCCGGCTAAATCTTTGTTTTCATTTAAACAAGAAACAAATATCTATGAAAGTAATAAAAATATTACATTTTCGTTACACCTGACAAATACAAAATTGCAGGAGTGTGTGTGTGTGCGGTCAGTGTTCAAAGTACCTCCATAAATATTTGCCACTCTTAAGCCACTTTTTGAGATACTTACCTATGGCCCTGGCCAGGTATCGGATACTGTTGATGTTCTTCACCTCTGCTCTGGTGCCCAGGGGCTCACCTGGTTTGTGGACGGACACATTGGCGTCTACTCTCAGCTGGCCCTCTGTGGAGAAAGATGAACGAAGATTCACGTCGAGTGGGAAATAAGTTTGGGGGAGGTATAACAGCTCAGAAAAAAAGAGAGGAAGGCAGAGAGACAGAGTGATTTCCATACCAGACATGTTGCCTTGACAGGTGCCCAGGGCTTGCAGGATGAGCTGAAGCTCTCTGACAGCTGCAGCAGCCTCCTCTCCACAGCTCATGTCTGGCTCCATCACCAGCTCCATTAGACCTACACCTGACACATGTGAAGACAGCTGTGTTTTACATCTCTAAGGTATCTATCACATGGAGCTCTGCAACAAACCTCAACAGTTCTTGCTTTGTTGAGCAATTTAAATCTGTAGAATAATGTCTGTCTGCACCTTTATGTCTTCCAGAGTTAAAGTAGAAAGTTATAAAACATTTTCTTATTGACAACATATTTCATGACCTAAACCAACAATGTCTTAGTTTGTCTCTCAAAACGTTTCCTACTTCTCTACTGTCTGTGGCACTCAGCCAAGCCCATTCATTCCTACTGAAGATGGGCATTTTTTATCACAAATATACAGTTTCTTTTTTTAATTTATTAAAAAGTTATTTCCTAAAATAGCTGGGCACTGTAGTTTATAGCACTGTAGTAAATAGCACAATTGTTGGGGACTATTTTCAGCCACAGGGGGACTCAAAATAAACTGCAGAGCCCTTGTTCATAGTAATGAAGGAACATGTCAGCCAGTGCAAAGCTGTGGCTCAATGATATGTTTTTAGTGGCTTTTGGACAACAGTGAAGATCTATGTCACAGAGGAATATGCTATAACCAGCTTTGGCGACATAGACATCACACATTGGTAGGATCAATTTATTGCTGCTTTTCATGGTAGTTCTTGACAATAAGAAAAATATAGAATACCCCCAGACTTATCCTTTAATTGTAGGGCACAGACAAAAGCTCGTTACCTGCTCTGTTGAGGTCTATGAGTGTCTGGCTGCGGAGGTCATCGTGGAGACTCTTGCCGCTGTCCTGCTCCAGCTGAATCTGTTTGATGTTGACAGTTTTTCTGATCACCTGGCTCCTCTTTTTTCCTCCAAGAAGGCTGTATGCCAGCGTGCCATCGACTGCAATGGGCTGCCGTAGCTGAGTGATCTGGTATCCAGCCTGAAATTTGAAAATACATCAGCCCAAACTGTAAAACTCTGGGCAGCCAGGTTGTGTAGTGAACAGAGGACCCAAAACCTCAAAACTCTACGTTGCTCTTCTGAACTGTCCCTAAATTACAATCCAAACAGCTTATTGTATCGTGAGTCAATGAGGAGAACAACACTAGTTGCACGTACTTAATCCCACATGAAATTAGATTTTAATGGTAACATCATGCTGCACTCGTACGTGTAATTGAAAATTCCAATACACTCTTTCATGAAATACAACAGTCTTATGCTAACTGATATCCTTCTGGTTCACTTTGGAATAGAGCTGGACGATACGACCAAAAATCTATATGAAGATAGATAAATTTAGTATGATGAAAACACTTGGACTGACTGGTTGGTTAACTGCTGTTAGATGTCGCTGCTATTTTCAGTGTATATTCATGTACTGAAAATTGCAACATGAGTACATTTGGGACAGTAAGGATACATAATGCGAGTAATTCAGTAAATTAAGTTTATTGTCCCGTCATACTTTGAGTGAATGAATGGAACGAGCCCTCATTTTTCAATAGGAAATACATCAAGTTATGGAAGTAAGGTACCATTACTCTGAGTCTTTGATTTAAATCTCACTCTTTTGTCAGTGAAAGAGTGATGAGTATGCTGCAGGCAGTGTCATGGGTCTATGTAGAGGTGAGACAGGCAGCATCAATTAAACACAGAGCTGGCTGATTGGCTGGGCCGTCATTATCATGCAGCAGGAGTGCTGCCATTTCACTCAAGGTTTCTGCTCACAAAAGCATAAGAATAAATATTTCACCTGTTCCTCTATTCCTAAAAGAATCTGCTGCCCCAAGTACTAATTTCCCACGTTACTATGGCAACCACATCACAGGAACTACACATTAATCATACTTATGCTAAAGAGAGTGAGGACGTGGGAGAAGAGATTGGGGGGCTGTTAGTCACTGGCTCTCTGTACAATGTGTCTGATCGACACAATCAATCACCTCCACACCTTCTCCTTTTCAAACAAATGAGAGGATTTTCTTTTTCAATTTCTCTTCTTCTTGGCTGATTCGATCTTTAAATCTGCTGGATTTTGTGAACACTGTTGCAGCTTATCAAAAAGCCCCCGTTTCTTACTTCATCTTTTTGTGAGTTTTGTCTCAGCCTTTGAAAATGTTGTTTCTGCTGGCTGAAGCACGAGCATGTCATATCGTACATTAGGGAGCATCTGTATAAGAGAAGGCTATTTGCATTTCCTGCATAGTAGATCAACTACTTTTGCTACATAATGAGGGGTGAGGCAAGTCTGATGTAAACAAGATCCTGGTGGCCACATTAAGTTTTCCCAATTACACTCTGACAGCAGATTGAGCCCTAATGAGCAGTAACACTTCCTGTGACAAAAAGGTACAGATGCATGCCTGCTCACATACTGTACATACAGAATTGGACACACACACAACTCATATCCATGTTGTGAAGTCACTGAGTAATTTTCTGACTAATTTCAAAGTCACTAAACAAACCAGTCGGTCATCTCATTCCTCGCGCCTGCATGCAGATGTTCTTCTCAGCCACCCACGGAGGTCAAAAAAAACATTCATAGCTCTCATTAAAACACAAGTCGAAACTTCGACAGCCAGGCCATGTCTGTTTATTGGAGACGTAATATCTCAAGTAAATTGTAATTATTTTCTCATGCTGGTCGGTTAGTGTCAGGCTGGTGAGGCATGTTATTAAAGGGCCGTTAAAAAACTTTATATATGTGTCTTGCCTGCCATTTCAATTGAAAGAAGGAATGCTGGTTGGGCAGCAGCATTAATCATTTAATGAGTAACTGTGGTGTTTTACAAAATGCAATCAGGGATTTCTAGCGGAACATATCAATAATGTACAACGCAATTTACAAATGTATTTTTCAAGGGTGGGATAATTTCTCCCTCTGTTGCTGCAACTGGCTTGGTTTTACAAGTATAGATTACACTCAAATTTCAGGTCAAACGTGAAAAATGTTCCATCATCTGCATAATTAAAGCCGCTCTGACTTCAGTTTATCAGGCTGTTTCACACAACAACACTGGGACAGATCCCTCTTTTTGAGCAGCTGATGAGACTAATGCACACTAAATTATTACAAACAAGGCAACAGCAGGTATTGTGCGCGGGGCACACAGTCAATTTAAAACACAAATAAAAAGGTTTGGGCTCAACCTGCTGGCACGGGTTGTTTTGTGAAATCTAACAGAAAAATAAAAACTGTAAGCGGGTATTATCGTCCCTGCTGTGTGTGTCAACTGTTGAGAATTATTCCAAAGGAGGTGATGCAATCTTCAGTAAATACACAAAAGAGCAAGAGGAGCCCAACAGTAATCCCTGCACTTCTGGAGCGGATTTTTGCTTGAATTTCGAGATACATGTACTTTCTGGGGAGATAATGTATCCTTACCATGGTGATTAAAATATGTCCTGCAGCAACTTTGTGATAACCAGTGTGTCGGTGAAATATTGAAATGGGGGGGGGGACTCTATCAAGCTCTACAGAAAGCTGCTCCATCTAGCCTTATCAGTCACATTTTCACAATAAAGTCAAGTTAGCTTAGAAATTAGAGCAGAAACTAATCAGAAATATCAAAGAAAGGGATCATTTATTTCAGTGCGATACAGTAATAAAAATAGTGCAATAAAAATACCAGCTGAAGCTCATAGTCAGTGTATTGCTTGCAATTTCACGAGGGTGCATTTTAAGCCACTTCTTTGGGCAGTTTCAATGAAAGACTACCAAAGGAAAAGAAAATCTGTCTCTTAAGTTCTTCAGTCCATAATTACCGTCCTCATTACCTTGCCCAAAGCTGCGTTAGCATGATATCTTACCAGGGAAAGACTGACATTGAAAATGCAAAATTCTCTAACACCTTTCTTCTGAGAATTTCTAGATTTATTAGGAGAGGTCTCAGTAGGGCAAGTCACTGTGGAGTTCCCATGACATTTTGTATTTTCCATGTAAGCCTTAAAATGTCACTCATAATGGCAGTAAAATTACCCTGAGGCTCTGAGGGGTAGTGAAACCTTGCCATGCGGGCACTCCATTACAGAGAGCAAAGTGCACATCACTTTGGTGAGACGGTTAAATGGAAACATCGGTGTTAAAGAGGGTTTTATGGAATACCTCTACCACTACCTTACCAGACTGCTATTCAGCTCATATGACATGTTGTTAGATATCTAAATACTAACCACAGTCCCATGTCACGACCATAGGACATATGTAATTTATCAAATGCCATGCTGGAAAACATGTCTGTTCTTCTTTGATTCTTCTCAGCAGTAGAATTTAAAGCTGCAAAGAATATTTTTTCTGGCCACTTGAGAGCAGCAGAAAAACTGTGTGAACACAACACTGACATATTATCACTGGTTCAGCTGATATGGTGAACAGCCGTTACGGAGCAACATTAGCATTCATTTGGAGTCGTGTTTCTGGCCACCTGGCAAAACTAAGTCCAATAATCGCAGCCGGACATCTAAACAATGAGCTGAAGCTCACTGTAAAGCCGAGGAGAGCTGCAGATTTGGGTGATCATTTTCTGTAGGTTCGTCACTACCAGTGACTCCTATAGCTGCACTAATCAATATTTTCATATTATCAATGGGTCAAAAAACAATGTGTAATGTGAAAGGTGTCACATTAGGTGTATCATCTGCATCTTTACTGTTTTGGTTCACTCTCACTGCTCTCATCCCCATTATTTCCACAGCAGGCAGCTTTTTTCAGTGAGAAAAAACCCCAGCACCTACTCTAAGAAACTAATAAGTGAAGTCCTTTATGGGTAACTACAGATGATCAGAGTCATCTCAAGCTTACAAAATCGTTCATTTTAATTAAGTATTGAATTTTCATATATTATTATCATAATAATCAAACATAATCAAACGTATCACAACCAGAATTGTGCAGTTAGACAACACTACCTGGGGTTTTTATGACTCCAATAATGATTCAAATTATGTGAATAAAAAAAAGCTATCCCCAAATTAAATGACCGGTGGATAATGTAGAAATAGAAGTGCACTGAAGGAAATGAGCTGGTAAGTGAAAAAACACTGGTCATTTTCTTTAACAGCTTTCGGTGTCATTTGTCGGTACGTGTGGCAAATAGCATTTTTACTGCTTCAGCGAGACTTGCTCACTATTTCAATTAGAGCTCATGGCCAGGAGAGTTCATTGTGAGGGTTGTGATGGAGAAGCTGGAGGCAGACGAGGACAGCTTACATCAAAGCAAAAGCAATGATGCAGCATGATGTGCAGGACAATAGTGTCACTACACTGCTGTTTGTCAGATAAAGTACCTCCACTAATGCCTCTGCTATCACTCTCCCACCTATTAAACTCTAGATGCTGTACAGAAAGTGAGGACATGGAGTGAAAAACTCACAGGGAGGTCAGCGTAGAAGTAGTGTTTCCTGTCAAAAAGTGACTTCCTGTTTATGGCACAGTTGAGAGCCAATCCTGTCATCACTGCTGCCTCGACACATCGTTTGTTCAGAACCTGGGGACACACAGGGACATAACCTGATGACTTGACGAGAAAACGATCAGAAAACCACAGGTTATCTTTGTTTGAATTTTACTTTAAACGGCACTTACAGGTAATGTGCCCGGTAAGGATGCATCAAAGAATGACACCAGGGAGTTTGGAGGTGCTGAGAAGCGAACCGGTGAGCTGGAGAATAGCTTGGTGTTGGAGTTAATCTGGGCATGGATTTCCAAGCCCACGACTCCAACCAGCTGCTGGGAAGCACTGAGGCAGAGGAGAACAAGACATTGTACAAACAGAACCAACTAAAATAAACTTCTACTATACAGGAGGACTGAGGATACAACAAAACAACAACAAAATCAGCCAGAACAGTAGCTGTGTACCATGACAAAGGAAAATACTGCTAATTCTAAGTAGGTTATGAGCTTGTGGTGTGTTCACACTGGGAAAGTGACAAAAATAAGTATACCGACAAAAGTCAGCATGCATACTAAAAAACACTTGATTTTTGACTGTGCTTTTGACGTACACTATTGTCCCAAAACGCAATACACAAAGGAAATTGAGGCACTACTCACGCTGCAAAAAAGTAAAATTAATTGCAAATGGTGGTGAAACAACTCCAGAAGGATTCAATCTTTGAAAAGACATTTTTCTTTCTCTTTGTGAAGTTTATGTGACTGTGACACTCTAAAATCCCAGTTTACTTGACATCCTAATGCACACATCATTTTCCATTAGTGTAAAATATCAAGTATTTATCAATTTATTGTATATTAACTGCAAATAGATTAGATATAGTACACAATGTATAAAACTATTACGTAGTATGAAATTGGGACGCAGCAATAGTTTGGTCTTGTGTCAAAGTCTGTTTCCCCTTCAAATAATGTTTCCTGCAACATTTTCCTCCTTGGTTGGGGTTAGGGCTTAATTTGGGTTAATGTGATTGCCGTCACAGAGATGACTGGTTGCGTTTAGTCCTATAGTTTAATTTGGAATCAATCCTTGCAGAAGATGACAGACTTAGGGCCACAGTTGGCTTCAGGTTAAAGGGGAACTCCACCAATCCAATTTTACACGGGAAGATCAGTTTGCTTTTCATGGAGTTCTGCTCAGCATGTGAAAACAATGTCTTCTGTGGAGGGAGCTGTCTGAAAAAATAATCCTAGCAATGTCATTGAGGTCATCTCAAGCAAGGCCAGATTAACCTACCAGGGGCCCCCAGGACAATTTAACCATTTCTCCCCTCTCTGCACATGCGTACAGTATTCCTATGCTAACATGGCTCCTTGTTTGCAGTGTGGTTATCTGATAAAACACAAATTAATTTATAAATATGCAATATTTCAGTACAGTATTATAGTCTTAAAACTAGATTAGGACCATGGGATCCTTTCCATGACTCGTTGTGTCAGTTTATATTTTGCTTTAGTAATGCATCTCTTATACCTTAAAAGTTAAGTTCAATTATGTTCCAAAACCTATGACCTCATTATGAAACCCATCCCATTTTGGGGGCCCATTTGCACAGCTGGTAATCCTGCAGAGAGGTTGGCTTAGATAATTTATAACAGAAAGCTTTAAAAACTGGAGGCATGGAGAAAACATGGGCTTGTAACAGGCAGGGAGGGTCTAACAAACAGATACAACTGAGCTGCATTAGGGGGAATGAAGGGTCCATTATTTTATAACCTAATCCATATCAGGGACTAAAATTCAGTATATCACGCCGTCTATCGCTTCAATTTCTTCTCCTTTAGTATGAAAGTATGAAAGGACGACACAAAATCACTGGAGTACCACTTTAATGTGAGGGAAACAATTTGATTGGGTTAACCCACTTCAACCGACGCTCTAAATCAGTGCGCAGCAACTGCACGTAACCATGGCAACAGTACTTCTGCAGTTATTTGGCTAGCTAAGCTAACTCACCGGTTTAACCAAGCTGTGGCTTAACCTGACGAACTTTTAAAAACGAGTGGCCATTTGAAGACAGCTTCCGTTTCTTCAGTAAATTAGCGAGTGGCCACAGTTTAAATCCGAGATATCATGATATACAAAAATATTCGACTCAGCGGAGGAAACGTCTTCGCCTCCACCTTGTCCCCTGTTTTTTTGGGCACCTCATCGTTTGCTACTGCTTACATACAGATTAGTAGGGGGCAGGTCAGGGGCATCATAACACACAGTATTCCACTTCAGCAGTCCCACTTACCTTTTTTCTCTCAGCTGCAGTTGACTGTCGCATCGTGAGCTTGATGTGCTTATTCGTCTAATTATACACAAAGCCTTTGGATACAATATCGGCATCTGTTTATTCATTTTGTGTAGCAGCTCACTTGCTGCACCAGAGGAGGCAGCCATGTTGTAAGTTTCCAATGAACACGGGAGCTGTAGTTTTTTAAAGTGACATTTAATGTGTGCGTTTACGCCGCAGGATTTCAGGTTAAAACTACAAAGCCCAGTCTTGGTAAGATTCCGGTTTCCGACATAAACTGCATCATTTCCGTTCCGTCAACTGGCGGGACTTCAACACACGTTACTAGCCAAGCAGGCTGTTTACAGACCTTAAGAAGTTGTTTTTAGAGGCACCGCTGATAAAATTCATACACCATGATGGCTACAAACGGAAAGGAAGCCTGTGGCATAAACGGTGACGAGCCATCGGTGTCTTCAAATGGCAGCAACGATGCTTTTGCTAACAAGTCCCACTCTTCTGTGGTAAACGGAGCAGCAACGAAGGCATCGCCTCACTCCAAGCTGCAGAACGGAGGAGCCGGGAGGTTTTCCTTCAGCCCCGAGCCTACCATTGAGGACATTCGGCGTATGCAGGCGGAGTTCACAGACGAGCGGGACTGGAATCAGTTCCACCAGCCCCGCAACTTGCTGCTGGCTATGGTCGGAGAGGTGGGTGAGGTGGCGGAGCTCTTCCAGTGGCGGGGGGAGGTGGCAGAGGGCCTGCCGGACTGGACTGAGTCGGAGCGAGAGCACCTGGCACACGAGCTCAGCGACGTGTTGATCTACCTGGTGGAGCTCGCCGAGAAGTGTCGCATCAACCTTCCCCAAGCGGTGCTTCGTAAAATGGCCCTAAACCGACTGAAATACCCCGCCAACAAGGTGCACGGTTCGGCCAAGAAGTACACTGAGTACAAGGACTGAGTTTGGGTGTTGAAAGGCGGATGTCAATCAGGGGACTCTGGTAGCAGTGACTGCTGGAGCTGCTGATAAATTCCCTGTCAACGTGCTGCAGTTCAACTGTGGCCTACTAATGAACACTTTATCCTTCGGTTCAAATGGGTCTTTTTCTGGGTTGACTTGTTGCATAACTATGAGTGCTCTTAACTGTATTTTCTGTGATACATACTAGGCCTAGTTGCCTACAAATGCCAAGTCACATTTAGCAGGCAAAGTACTTGGGGAATACTACGTTTGCTTTTATTGAGGTTAACTTTTAAATCCTGTTTTTAGTTTGATCATTGATGTGCCCGAGCAAATTTGAAGCAATGCATACTCTTTGCAGAAAATATTACAGTGCAGTGCCTTTGGGGGAGTATTTTGTGGAATATATTTCTCACTGAACATTTTAGAAGTTATGGTTTGGCAGCAGTTTAGGAATGTGACAGAGTGCATTAGAGAGTCGGTGGAGTTGAAACAGATGATTATTGTACTGACCATCCCTGACAAAACAGTAGTTGTGAATTGATTTTGTGTTATCATGGTTTTGATTTACCCTCCTTTCCCATCAGGCTTGGAGCAACTCATCTTCTGTTTTGTTCACACAACTGCCACGTTTTTTCTGAAGTAAAAGTTGCTTTGATTCTGTCTGTTTTTATTTGTTGCTCATTTGTCAGTCAGTTAAAGGTTTATTAGGTACACCTAGCTGAGACTAATGGTCTAATAGTACAATCGCTCTGAAGTGAATCCTAATTTCATGGAGATTATAATGTCCAGAAACTGACCAGAAACTCTTAAGAGAAGTATTGATTCAATTGCATGGTCATTTTATCGGCTGTAGTCTGTGAAAAATGTTTAATTGTGTAGTATTATACTGAGCAGCATTTCTAATACTTATCTACTGTCATTGACAGAAAAGGGCTGGCCAAAATATTAACAACCCTCAGTATAACGCAACATAATTCAAATGCACCTCTGAAACAAGTCCACCTAACTTCCCTTGACAAGATTCAACATTACCAGATTGCCTGAAAATGAAACGTGGTGTTTGTAAAGGTGTAATAATCATTATTAACTCACCTACCGCGTAACTTATAGAGCGATGGACTGCATTTATATAGCACTTTTATTCAAAGGGCTACCACACAAGCATGCCCTACCATCAAGAGCAGTTGTTAGTGGTTAGTTAGTGCTGTTGAGCTGACTCGACCAATATATTGCACCTTGAATGAAACTTTCATGCATCTTTGCAAAGACTTGAAATGCAAAATACGTTGGGAAAAACACTTTGTGTGTGTGTGTGTGTGTGCGTGCAAGATTTATTTAATCTAGCGTAGCACAGCGATGAAAACGTCTGTCTGATTTTTCAATTCATGTGTTTCGAGACACAAACATTGCTCTAAGCTGTATACCCCGGTATTCACTCAGAGAAGCATGAGTCATCCACAGGCTGCAAAGGAGAACAGCCATGCATCCCTAAAATGTTGCTCTGTGTGCAAGTCAAGCCTCACTTCAAAGTAAACAGCTTTTTGCTTAAGCAGATATGACACTGCGTGCCACATTAAGAATGAGCAATTGTCCACTTTCTTGGTGTGTATCCAAAAACATGGATATGCAAACTCTCTTCCTCTTCTGGCACTGCGATGTGTGAATACATCATTTTAATTTTAAGCTCTTTGGAGTGAGGTTTATAGGAAAAACAAGGGGCTGAGCTTTCTTCTGTCTTCGTCAGATGAAGCAGAATAACCTCCGTATCCCCCCAAATAAGTTTTTCATGATCGTACATCCTTAGCGCCTACATTATTCCCCACAAATTCTGCAATGCTTGCTCTACCGCAGAACCCTGAAATCATTTTCAGCTGTCATTCATCCAAAACATAAGCCATTCCTCACTTAGTTTCAGTAGTGTAATGCACAGTGAACATCATTGCAAAACAGTGTGCACTATCTTAAATGGGAGATCGTGATCGTAGGTGTTATCTCAATATTCACTGTCTAGATGTGTGCCAGGCAGGTATCATGCTGCAATTCCAGCTGTCTCAGGAGAATAACCATTTACAGGCTGCATCGCTGTTCCTCCTGCAGTTTTCTGTTGCGCTGCTTCTCTGAGAGTACACAGGCAGGCACTGCCAAATGTGATCCTGAAGAGGTTTCGGTAAGAACTCTTGAGAAATCCTCATGCAATTTTCAGACTGGAAAATATTGGGGATGTAGCACATTTCCACATTATGATTCACATCAAACTGCATGCACATATAAGAAGTCAAACATAAAATGAGACTAAATTTCTCCCTGAACCCAGCTCTAACCTGAATGGGAAAGTGTAAACATAAATATATGTTTGTATTGTTTTATTGATTAGATGGTTGCATGCAGCATATACAGATCCAAAACAATACATTTTACAGATGAATTGTGTAAATAATTGTATAGTGTATGTAAACTACTTTACTTTATCATGCAAAAGAAGGATGTAGACCCAATCTTTATCTGCCCATTGAGGCTGTGAAATAATTTTCCATTCACAAAATCTGCCTTCATGTTTTCCCAGGCTGCAGTGATTGGGAGACTCTCAGAAATCCTGATAAGTCCTTAAGACTTTAAGAACACTAATAGTGGATTCCATTAACTGTTGAGAAGTGTACTTCATGTACTCCCTACCTATTATTTGAAGGAAGCTATTTTTTTTATAGCCAGAGTGGGCAAATGGCTTGGAAACACTACAAATACATCAAAGTTGTCTGAGAGTAGGAACCATCTCACAAATGTCACGGTAAATTGTACGTTTGTAGGCGGAGTTTTTATGCTTGGACTGCCTCAAACCAAACAACAAAGAGGACCTGGAACTGCAAAGTGCATCTCCAATAAACTTTCAAGGGTGCATTTATTAGTTTGTTGCATTTTGTGTACTTACAAGTGGGAAATATATGTACACCTGTCATCTTGAAGTACAGGCTTAAGTCTCACTGTGTATTTATTTTACTTATGAACACTTTAAGATTTTATAGTTCTTCAAAATGTGAGTTAGCTGAGGAGATGTTTGTTGCCCTCATGTCTTCATGTTTTGAGAAAGAAGTCAGAAGGTTCCCATGGTGCCATTTCTTGTCTGAAGGGCTTAATTATATTGAAGTCTTTTGACAAGTTTAAATCTTAGATTTTATTCTGCTTTATAATGGTCAGCCCAGCAGATACCATCAGGCCTGTTGTTGCTTGTTAGGGTTTCAAAAGGATGTTGGACGTCTAGTTTTTCATGCTCACACAGATAAGCTTTCAAAGAGACATTTACTTGAGTGAATGTATTTACTTTTTTTGTGTGAATAAGCTATGGTTTCTCTCTTTCTTTCTGGCCACTTCCTCCTCCTTTCCGCTATCTGAGTCACACACACATAGACGCTCTTTTATCCTGTCATAGAGACAGCAGTGGGAGCTGTCAGATCTCACATAGCGGGGTTACACAGCAGCAGGGGTTCACATCACATCACATCCCACACGAACACACACACACACACACACACACACACACACACACACAGACAGAGACACACAGACACTTTTATTTTGGACCGTTGCTAATGGCTATAAGCATGATTTCTTCCCTTTTGTGTGATGCTGCCACAGACAGTCACAAGTCAAATTCCCTGCCAACAATTTACATGAGTGTCTCTATGGTTTACTGTCAATTCAATCTGTATCTCTGGGGGGGCTATTGCTTATCTATAAAGTACATTGCTGAAAAATACTGTCCCTCCAGTCTCTACAGTTTAAACCTTAATAATAGCATAATAAATAGCATTCTGTGTAAGTTGTGATGGTGAAAATGGCTAATGAAAGTTGCCAAAGAAAATATAAATTTTACAATAAGATAAAAAAGAGGTTATCTTCGTTTTGGATGGTCATTTCCTTTTTTCTTTTTGTCTTTCTGTTTTTCACAATTTTAAACCCATTGGCACTGTTTTAGATCACCGGTAACAAATAGCTTTAATTTGTAGCTTTGAATGTCCTTTATTCCAACAGCCATTAAGTGGTGGAATTATTTTGACATGTAATAAAAGCACAGGTGTAATCAATAACATTAATTAAGGCTGCATTCCTTTTAGGTGTGCGAGTTCCAGGGCCCTGGTGTTGTGTACGCTGGGTCACTGGAAGGGAATCATCGTCAGTGTTATTGGATCCACCTGTGCCTTTTCTTATCTGCTGTAGAAAAGCCATTCTCTCTTTTTTATTGCTTTATTGAACCAGCAACATTTTCCAGACACAGTAACAGTCTCCATCTTCACCAGCAAAAAGTAATATACAAATAAACAAACAACTGAAAATAACAAAATAAATAGAGAAAAGTTTAGCAAATAACACAATCAAAGTATTTATATATATTCTGGTCTCCTTTGCCAGTCATACACTTCAATTCTTCAATGCTGCACTCCACACTACATTTGTGAATGAGGGTCCTGGCCAAAACAACTAAATAGGCCCTTTTCACAGAATACACCTTGATGTGTTAATGTAAGAAAAGCCCAGGTGTAAATAATCATATGAATGATGGCTGAACTCCATTTTGCTGCTTCATTTTCTGGATCCTGGTATTGGGCATGCTGGCTCACTGTCATGGCTTAGTGAGACGCTTGAATAAAACAGAGCCATCTTTAATGTTATTAGTAACACCTGTGCCTTTCCTGCAATGACAAGTCAAAATGTCTGCTGTGAACAAAGGGCTATTGAATGAGAAATTCAACATGAGCAATCCAAATTAGCCATTTTCTAATGTAAAAGGGGACAGGATGTCGATTTCAGAACTAATCCAGAAATTCAAATGGGGCCATAAAGTCTAAGTAAACCTGCAATAAAAGAACAAAGGAGTTGTGAAAGCATACCTGCAACTGTGTTCAGGTAGTCAGTTCCAACTGACACTTTTTTTTATCGGCTAAGTGGAGGAATATTTGTTCACCGGACTCCATTAGCATTAGCTGGTCATTTTTTAGCTTTGTCGGTTAGCAACAATTCGCACTTCAAGGCTGATTCTGTCCTGTCATTCCTGTTGGCAGCTCTGGACTACAACTCTTACCAAAGGAATTTTTCACTATGCTAAGATGTCTTGATCCCTGCTTCATTTCGCCAGTCTAAGGTAAGAATTTGCTGCTTTATTTACAGTTTTATTGCCATTTCACAGACCTGATGTTTGTTATTGGCCCATGCTGGCTGCTAATTTCTGCTCTCATGCTTCTGCCATCTATTATGTGCCATATTTGCATTGGTGTTAGTTGAGCATTCATTTCTTGTAATGGCTGGCCTTGTCTTCCTTTCCTGTTTTTGCACATGGATTATGATGCTTTAATGCTGTTAGTTTGCACAGTGGTGAAATACAGTGTGTTTCAATATTAGAGAGTTGTGGGATGAATGGGGTTTGCAGCTCATTTCCCCCCAGGTTGTTGGTGTTGTTTTTGTGGAGTTGCCAATTGGCTCACTGCAAATTGGGTCTCTCAAGTAGAGGATGTTACAGTATTGTATAATAGCTCTACAAAGTATAATTTATTGTATAATGGCTTTAGAAATGTCAACATGAGCCCATTCACTTAATTCGCCTTTTTAATAATGGCTTTAAGGGAAATGTATCATGGCTATTGTTGCATATAGAATAGGTAATGACATTTTCGCAACATACTTCATATTTAGCTAAGCATTATAGGAAGATTTGAACTCAAAGGCATTAGGTGTGTGACAGTTTATTCTTCACATCATAGTTTGATATAAACAGCACTGCGCCTCTTCTGTGGTTTACTCTGCTGCTCAACACTTAATAACATAACAGTTCATAAGTAAGAGATTGTAACGCTTTTCATACGTATAGATATTGTTACTGCTGTATAAGTGATGTGTCTAAGCCTGCTGCCACATATGAGGTGGATATATGTATCAAAACACAATTTACAAGATAGTTTATTACCCTGATGGTTCGAGGTGTGTATGGGGATAGTGGCCATGCGGCAGCTGGAGCTCATCCTACACATACTGCTACAAACACCACCTCAGCATTTTATAAACCCCACCTCCACCCGAGTGTCCACCTGAAGGCTCTGATTCCCCTGTGGAGGAGTTTGTCATTGTCACTCCCCAATCTTCTCTGTGCTGAGCTCGGTGTTTGCTTACAGGGAGTGATTTCAGGTCAGTCTCTCGACACCAAATACACCCTGTACTACTCTGTATCCATTTAATAATACAGCCATTCAATTGATACGGTGGCCGGCTGAATGAACTTTCCTTTACTTGTCTGCAGTGCACTAGCGTATGACATTTATCCAATACGTACATTTAACTAGTTTTTGAGTTGAATCATGGCCTTCAGGCCTCTGTTGCTGTTGTGGTCCATGTGGGTCTCTTCCAGTCTGTTGTTTTTGTATGCATATTGTTTTGCATTGAATGCTCTCGCCTATTGTTTTGTATGATGTATTGTTCTGAATGCTTCATGTGCACTTTGATGCAAACAAATTGCTTTTCCGGGACAAATAAAACTGAAAGTGAATTGAATTGAATTTGGTTAGAGTGAATGAATAAATGAATGAGTGTCAAGTACAGGCCAGTCTCCGACTATTTAGGGATTCTCAACAATAACAGTTGAGTGAATATCTTGTTTTGTTCCTTTGCAGCATATTGTTGTATTGAAGTCTATTTAAATATGAAATCTGGAACTTCTTGCACAGTGTTGCGCTCTTCAGCAATGACTGAAATTATGTTTGAACCACATCAGAGATGGTGGAGTTGTTGAGGGAGGTTTTGTGAAAGCCTGCTGTTTATTTGAATCAAGCACTGCAAAACTAGGAAATGGGACAGCTAGTGAAGTGTGAAACCGATGGGCTAATGCTGTTGATTTCAATGTGTGACTGTACAAACTTGGTGTGAAAAATATAGCTGCCAATGTGCTGTTTTAACAGACTTTATTATCATTGTCAACCAGGACAAGTGCGACCCGACAAGCTGTTCAACATTTCTCAATAGCAGAGTATGGAAACTAAAATATACCAGTTTCTCTGCTTTACAATTCTCCTTCGTATTAAGTAAAACAAACTTTATGCATTCTAGTTTTAATGATTAACTACATACCGAGGCTCTCAGTGTGGACTAGTGCTTAATCCTGCAGTCCTATTGTAGTTGTATCTGGTTTTATGTTGTGGTCCATGATGTACTGTAAAGAGAGTACAGGTACAGACAAGGTGATACATCCATCAATTTTGAGCAATTCTCACTTTGTTTCCACCTGATTGTTAAGAATATTATTACTGATATTAGATTAAATTATTGCCATTGCACACAGTAAGTATAAGTACAACCAAATGAAGTTTTGCATCTAACCAGATAGTGCAAACAGTACCATGTAGGGATATAAAGTCATGTACAAAATGAATACTAGGCAGATAGAGAAAAGGATGAAATACATACAAAATAGACAACAATTTACAAAAATGTAAAGCAGCTATGCTTTGTCAGTATGTAACTATATGTATGAACATAACTAATAAATAGTATGTATAGTAGAACGGTTATACACAGTATAAACAATTAGCAGTTATGCAATATATACCATCGAACATGGTAATAAAATCGGTTATATATAGATTGTGCAGGAACAGGGACTGCAAATACAGCAGGTGGCGGCAGCAGCAGTAGTGCAGTAACAGTAGTGCAAAAAGTACACAGACAATGAAAGTCTTGAGGTAATCAGTCCATGAGAGACTGTATGTTTGTGTGTGCACAAGAGGTTGTAGTTGTCTTCTGTGTACATGCGTATGTGAAATGAAGATTATTTAACTTTTTAATATGATTTCTTATAACAGTTTATATGAGTCCATATTCAACGGTAAAATGTATTCTAATTATAAACCGTTGTATAACCAAAGCTTCACACTCTTTCTCATGACGGCTCTGTTAGTAAAAAGTTAGTAATTTCCCTCTGATTAACACCAGTAAGTAGTGTGAATCCATGATTATCAGTTAAGTGGAAGTTGACATTTCAGAATTATCACCTCGTTAGCTCATGGTTTCCTGACTTTACATTTGAGAGTGGATGAAACTCAAACATATAACAGGAGAGAACATCTATACAGAGAAGAGTCTCGAATTCCTCAAAACAAAGGGGACCGGATAGTCTATGATGGAAAATGTCTGTTTTTGTCTACAGCTGGGCCAAGAATTCCCGAAGTGCTCAGCAAGGTAGTGAAGCTATATTTTTACTGACAGAAGCATTCAGATCTCTGTTACCTTTGACATCCTCGTATCTCTCTTTGTGTCAGTGAGACGCACAGCAAAAAATGGAAGAGAAAGCATAGGAGTATAGGAGGAAAGTGAGATATCAAGAAAGATATAAAAAAATCATTAAGCCATTTTACCTTTTTTATATATTTATTTATATATTTCTAAAAAATGCATTTTGGTAGTTTGTTTATGTACATTACATGAAGGCAAACGGAAGGCAACTATTTAGAGTAGGGTCGCATTAACCTACAACCTCAGAAATCATCGCACACCTCGGACACAGTCTCAACCAAAGCATTGTCTTCTAAAAGATTTGAAGCATTTGTTGCAGAGCTGCGGCACTCGATTGCATGAGATTGCACAGGTGTTGCTGGTACTGTGTCCAACCCCTGCAGGTACTTGACATTTGTGATTTGCAGCAGGCTCTGAATTGTGTGAAAGCATAACTGTGAAACGCAGCTGAGAGATGTATCTGGCGAATGGTTAATAACAGGGATGATCAAAGTGTGACAGAACAGGCACAGGTCCCATTCACATAATGGCCACAGGGAGCCAAGAGCAACAAAGCTAATATGTGACAGTGAGAGGCAGGAGGATTGTCTTTTGATTGAGCTGTGCAGCATTAAAAAGACACCTGACTATCTGACACACAGTGGTGGTCAAAGTTTACACTTTTCCATGTGGAGTGAAGGACATAAAACAGTACTCAGTGTTTAAAAGATTTTTTTTCCTCACATTGTGTCACCTTTTACACATAGAATAAATTGATTCTGTTTGCATCTGAAGAGCCACTTTTACTTTTTTGACAGTGTGTGGGCAATTTTTCTGTAAAATGGTAATACTGTATTTTTCTCTTATGTCAACAATTCCCATGAAAACCCAGAGACCAACAATACTTGGCAGTGGCTCAAGCCCATTTCTTCCTACTGAGGAAGTGATTATTCAAAAACAGATCTATATATATATACTTTAATTTGAAAAAGGCTGCATAATTTCCTTAAACATCTTGGCACTGTAGTTTTCACCAAATGTTACAGGAACAGAAGTAAATGGTGTATTTGTTGGGGACTATTTTCAGCAGCGGATTTAGTGCCCTTGCGAGTATTTACGGCACCAGAACAGTCCATGTGGGAAATAAATTACAGTGCCTGTGTTGATTGTAATAAAGGAACATGTCACAGAGTGTATTTTTAATAGGTTTTGGATTACAATGGGGGTCTTTGGCACACAGGAATAAGCTACAGTACAGTATATTGAGCTACTTCAGATCAATTAATTGTTGGTTTTGTTTTTTTTGTGGGATTTGTTGTTAATAACGAAAATATAGAGTATCACCAGACTTATCCTTTGATACTATGGAAGAGCTACACAGTCAAACGGAATACTACCTCCATGACCAAACATCCTATCTTACTATACACTGGACTGACAATGTTGCCTGCGCATTTTTGGCTTGACATCTTTGATATGGAAGTTCGCCACCGTCTAGTATAACCCTACTCCCATTTTCCTGGCATGTCCCAATCCTGGCATGCTCAGCTCGACTGGTCCTGGAGGGGCTGCGTAGGAGTGATAGACAGTTAGTAACGACATCCTAAATCAGCCGTATAGACTGATCAAAGTACTGCATTGTTGGACTGAAATTGGACTTGGGCTGGCTGCGGAAAGCTCAATGTGAGGCAAGTTTCTGTCCTGTCTGGTCTAATTTCGAGCTCAGCGCTTTGAATGATTCATCATACGGAGTGTGGAAATGACGAAGGAAAAGTTCAAATAGAGAGTGACAAATTCTTGGTTGAGATGTTTCTACCGGAGGGGGCTAAGAGGTGTTGTTATTCAAATACAGATCTTAAGTCTTTGAATGCTCCATGCTAGCTGTTTCTGTTCTGAGTAGATTTCCCACTTTTTGAGCTTCAGTTTTCTTTTCTCTGCCTAGAATTAAATTATTTTTTTCATTTCATCGCCTGTAGTTGGAGTGAATCTCCTATTTATACAACGTAACGGCATGCAGCCACTTGTATAAACCAGATATGAAGCAAAAGAGACCACTGAATGTATGCTTACCAGCCTGGGTATGATACAATACTCCCATACAGTGTCCTCTGTTTCTAAGGACTGAAGATACAAGATACACTCTGAATGGCATCCAAGGCTATCTTTATTCAAAGACACTGTTGCTATGTAGGATTGTTGCTATGGAGGAGTCTCTCACCCTCCTCATTGAGATGGACAGCTGTAGCCTCGCCACAGGGAGGAGCCCTTTCTCTCTCTTCTTCCTGAGGAGTCCAACCTGAGGGAGTCAGCAGGGGGTTCCTCCTTCACAATGATACAAATGAAACAGTGAGTCACTCACACTGAGAAACAAGGAAACCGACCAAGTTCAAGAAGTGACCAAAGTGGACAAGCTTGCAGTAATGCAGTAGCTCTTAATGCCTCTCTCCGTTTGCATTCTGAATAGTAGCTTTGTGAATATTCAATCAATTCCAATAATTTATACATTTTGAAGGCCTCAAGGCATCCATGATGTTCATAAAGACACAGATGTTTGATTGCTGTTGACTATTGTGTAGTTCCTGATGTATTGTTAGCTTGTGCAAGAGGTATGTAAGAAGTGCTAAAATAAGGCAGACAAATTGTTTACTTCAGCTGTGAAATAACAAATGGGTGAATGGCTGGTTAACAGCCTGTCTCGTCAAACTGTTTTAATGTCCGAGACAGTTGCAGCATTTCACCATATTAAATTTTACTGAGAGTGTAATGACTACTGAGAGTCACTGTAATATTCAGTTTCTACATGGACAGCCAGTTTTTAAAGAGAACTCTCGCTTTATCCTCTTTTTCATTATGACAAGAGAGGTGAGATTTATTAGTTACAGTGATTGGAAGTGTGGGCCCGAGGGACACACTTAGAGTACCAGGAGGAGATAGGTGTGTCTCAGTCTCTTCTTTGTTACTGTTTTATTTTGCATACTATATCAGTTTTATGGGAGCAGTTATCACAGAATGCATAAAAAGACCCAGAATCTAGAGGATTGCTGGTATGATACAGAGGTTTAATCATCTGCGTACCCTGAACATTTTGTTTGATTGTGTGTGTGTTTGACTTGCGCTATGACTTGGGCAGCACTGCTGGGTGACAATTAAACCTTCATAAACTAGGTATGGAGACAACACAGTGGCTGTAAACTGCAGTAAATCCTACATTCATTCAAGGTTATAAAAAGTTATATCTAACTGTTTTAGAGAGGTGTTAATTCAACTGTATGATAATTTTGGAGGCTGCAAAATAATGTACCTGGAATAAGGTAGAAATAATGCAATACACAAAAACTGAACATTATAACCTTCCTGAGGGTAGGATTTATTGCAGTAGTGTTCAGACGGCATTCGTTTTAGGTAGGTGTACCTAATAATCTGGCAATTGAGTGTATGAACCCAACATAGCAAACTACCCATCATGCTTAAACAGCAACGCTGTCTCCTAGGAGTGTACGAAGCACTGGACTTTTGACACCGAAAACCACGATTGACATTCTGAGTCTCTAACAATCTTAGGGAAAGATTGTGGTTTCGCTTAAATGTTAATTTTAAAGCAAAATTGACAGGGGGAGACTTTGGATTTGACTGGATATGATTGAGTCTGTGAGAACACGTGCACTGGTTTCGGAACGTGTGGTAATTACCAGTGGGTCAGAAGTTAATGAATAAAAGGTTCATTAAAATATTGGCCTCAAATGCAATGTGATGTTTATCTTACCTACCACCCCGCCTGCTTTACTGTTGTAGGCTTCCTGCACCATTTGTTCAATCTAATATCCTAAACTCCTCCACTACATGCAAAAGTTGAAGGACTTCCTGCAGGAGGAGAAAGTGTGGATCATATAATGAGGCAGGTGTTTTTGAGCATTGCAGCACTGCGCCTCCACAGAGACCTGAAATCAGAGGACATCCTGGTCTGTAAACCCACTGAGAACAACCTGCTGTTGCACTTTGGCTCTGCCGCTGTGCTCAAAGATCAGACCTCCAAGGAAATACTCAGCATCCCAGAGTGCCTACCTGCGGCAGCTGTTTTGAGGCCAGTGCTGAGCTGTGCCAGCTGCTGGGGATACTGCTGTACCCGTCTGGAGTGAAACCCGGCATCATCAAGGCAATCCTCCACTCTCCATGTGAAATAACCAGAAATTGTCCACACCTGATTCACTGTTACTTTGCTGCCAATCCACACGAGGAGCCAGCCATTGAGAATATTCAGGGCCAGCCATGGATGCACTGGCTCAAACAATTCCCCCATCATCAGCTGCTATTGTTTTGTTGCAAATTACTGCTGAAAAAGGACATTTTAAGATCAAAACTTTTCAAGCTTGTTTTGGTGAATTTATGCAGATGTGCCGTTTTTTAAAAAAAGAAAAGATTTTACACTGCAACTCCTCGTGTAACATGGGTGTAGAGTTTGCTGTTAACCCCTGCCGTGAGGGTGTTTTGAATTCTTGATCACTCTCGGAGCAGCAGCTGTGGGCTGATGCTCTTTGTATGAATACCACCACCCGCGTGTGTTTCACTGAACAGGGCCAGAATACAGATAAGCCCCAGTTAGAGCCACAAACACCTCCCCATTAGTTCCCTTGGGATAATGTGTGCTTCCCTGTAGTAAAAGCCACACCTGCTATGGTTGTTTTAGTCCCTGGCTCCATTTGTCTTTCAGAGTAGACTTCTTTCCCTTGTTTGTCTTCCTTGGTCATTACACAGTTGCCTCTTTTTGCTCTTTACCCTCCTCCACCCCCCCCCCCCCCCTCTCTCCATTGTTCTCCAGCTCTCTCTTCTCTCACCCTGCTACTTGTCTAACCTTTCAGGAGCTTCCTCACTTTGGCCTGTAACAAGGGTCATCAGCTCTCTCCCTGTGTTTCCACTGGCAGGCTATCACTCAGCACCACTGCAGGGAAAAAAGACATCTACTAATACCTTACACCAACACAATAGCCCCCACCAACCACACAAAAAGGTACTAGAAGCTGTATTAAGAACAGTGAACTTTAAATAGAGCACGCTCACTTGAGATGACTGGAACAGGGTTATGCTACCAAACAATATTGTACTTGGAGAGGGACTATACAAGCCCTTTATGACTGGCTCAGTTGTACCATACTCCAGAGTCAAGTACCAGCTGGCTTATCATGCTCAAGTGTACATTAGCCCTGCCAGTGTGCAGAGTTAGAAATAGGGATGTCCCGAGCAGGTTTTGTTTTTGACCCCGATCCAAGTCCTTTAACATTAGATATCTGCCTATACTGAATCAGACCTGGTACCTATATTTACCTCAATCCAATGTATGTATTAACCATGTACAAATGCTTAATAGGGTGAGGCTAAATCATTCAAATGCCTGAAAAATGGGCATAGTCTGAATTTCTTGCCATAAGGAAGTAGTTGTTAGTGGCGCATGCTAGTGATGCATAGAAATGTAAGTTCTGCATGTGTTTGGAATAATGAGTAGCAGCACACGGCTAATACTATTTAAAATGAGACTATGTAATCTGTAGACTATGGAGACTATGTAAATGAAATAACATATTCTTCATTTCACAAATTAAAAGTCGAATTAATAAGCCACAAAATGCAAACTCTCTCAGCTCAACACACTGAGGGGTTTTACTGCTACAGTCTTATTTGGTCTGATATGACTAGTAGTTACAGTATGGTGGCTAATGTTAGCAAACTTTAGCTAGACCTTTCCGTGCACCTGACATTCTCTACTTGTGCTTCTGTTAAACAACATTTTGCCATTTACCATTATCTTGCCATTGCCACTTGTGGCCACAGTGGCTGTTATCCAGTAAAGGTCCCATAGTTGTACTTTGAGACATGAAACAACAAAGTAACAGAGCACAAAAAAGCTTTAAAGGCCATGCACACCCATGGTAAATCGACACAGATGATTTGAATTATTTTGCCTAAATAGACATCCTCTCAGGACTGTGTGGACATGTACAGACTGTGCTTGATTGACTTGATTGATTGAATCTCCCTGGCTCTCCTGTTAGCTTTGTTGCACCTGTTAAGGTGGGACTAATTAGACTTCTTATCATTCTTATTAGTGCGTCTCTGGTTTGGTGACCTTGCATTTCCAGCATATCTCCACCCGCCTTCAACCTAACCAGAGGGGACTCTTAATAATTCACAATAGAATATAGCACCTTTCACACCTGAGCTTATAGCTAAGCAGAAATATTACAGCAAGTAACTCCTACATACTGTATATCACACAAACTGAACTATCCCTTGAAAATATTTTCTTGAATGTGTTTGCTATTTTATAGTGTGTTATAAAGAAGCTGTTTTTAAAAATGGCTTTGTATTACAGTATATTGTTAGAAAGCATTTGACTGTTTACACTCAACTTTAAACTCTTTAGTGAGGGGTTAAAGTTAACTGTTCTGATCCTTTCTTGGTCTGTTCTCTTTTTAAAAGTTTAATCATATATTATTTTAAAAAATCAAGTCGACAGTAAATCTGGCAGAGACCAGCAGCGACCATCTCCACCCCCCACAGGCCTGTGAAATTCTGCATTGACTTGGTTGTCCTGAAGCGTCGGCCACAGAGTCTGGAAGAGTAGCTCAGCCATCCTTATCTCCATTCAAACATGGCAGCTCATAGATTATGTATGGTTCATGCGGTATGGGGCCATGTCCTCCCACAGATCATGGGGAGGCAGAGCACTCAAAACACACAAGTGAAAACCTGCAATATACATGGACCATAGTCATTATTAATGCCCCTGGATATCTCTGATAGGTACCTGCAGGACATCGCACCTCCTGGTTGTAGTGGAATGGACTGTAGGACCTGACAGAGGCTATATTTGGTATGAATTACTGGAGATAAATAATGTTGTTATTAGGGAAATTATAAGGGAAATCTTGACAGGTATAAATTATAGTCCATGAGGGCTTGACGATATTGTAATTACCTCTGCTGTAACTAACTGTTGATATACTGCACAACATGGTGTTCCTGTGCGATATCATGCAAACGACTTTTCAGTCTAACACTGAAGAGTTTAAAGTGAATTTAAACCAAAACATTCAATATGTCACTACGCATTTGACCTATTTTGAATGCGTTTCCCTGCCCTCCTTTTTTCATTATATTCCTACTTTTTCAACATAATATGTGATCTGACAGAGTATTTAGAGCCTCAAAACTGTTTGTTCATTTATTCATTCCTCTAAGAGCCCTCTGGCTCATTTCTGATTTCCTGTTTGAAAAGGAATCTTTTGAAAAATCATGTTTCGGCTCGAAACAAGAGCATTGGAAGGCTTTTCAGTCTGGCTTCATCACATCTCCAAATTGGTTTTTCATATTTGACAACAAGAAGTTTGAAGTTGTGATCAGTGATTTGGTCGTTGGGCAAAGGGATCAAGGGAACTGATGTCGCACAAAGGCTTGCAGGCATGCTCGCACACAAAACATGATATCTCTCTTTCTCTGTGACACACACATAAATACATTTTACCGCCATCCTTTTACCAGTCCATCTGTGTGGCAGGCTCTATTGTCCATTAATGGATGCTGCCTAGACCCCGCCTCCCTCCATTATCCCTCTTCACTCCACTGAAGACCCCTATGGGAGGAGGGCGGTATGTTGGCCAAAGTGAGGGCCCCACATCTCTATAGGTGGGGATAAATCAGCCCTCATCACGAACTTAAATCACTATGGTTAATAGACTTGGTCTGTGTCAGTATGTTTTGGACCACCAGGGCCAGTAGTAACCCCCCCCCAGGAAGAGGGAGAGAGGAATCTGGGCCAGACCCCCAGGCCAGCTCCAAGTGACCAAGTCCAGCCGTCCACAATAGAGATCCCAGCCGCCAGGGCAGCCTCTCTGGAAAGCTGCTGAAGAGATGGCTAATTATTGCACACTGGCATCTACACATCGGGGTTCCCCCTCGTCTTCTATCTCTTGTCCTGATAATTCCTTTTCTGTTGCTGTGTGTGTGTGTGTGTGTGTGTGTGTGTGTGTGTGTGTGTGTGTGTGTGTGAGGGGGAAAATGACAGGATGCGACAGAAGAAGGGAGAACAGCTGAAATAAAGGCGAATAAAGAAAAGTAAGCAGAAAGATGAAGGTAGTCATAGAAAGGCTGTGATAAGTGTGTCTGAGAGAATAAAACAACAAGTTGAGAGTGAAGAGGAGAAAGAAATGGTCCAAAGCCTGTTTGCTGGCAGGCCCACTTAGGGAGCGCCAAGGGGCGAAGGCCCCCTATTCAGTACGTGCCACCAAGTGGTCTGTTCCCACAGCTAAACACAGGCACAGCCAGGGGCACCACTGAGGCAGAAGAGAGGAGTCCTTTCTCTCATTGAAAAGAAAATGTCCTCCAGAGCAGAAGTGCCACTAATTTTTTTTTTTTTCTTCTCCTCTCATTCCTCTCTGCCACCTTTTTATGTCTTACAATCTCTTGTTTGAATTGCCACCATGCCTGCCTGCTGCCTGCTTAACACCTACAGTATGGAAACTGTTTTCAAGAGACCATTCTTACAGACTTTCATCTTGTAGAAGAAATAAGAACTACTGTATATGGTTTATACTGCTGCAGAGATTTAGCTCTGAACTTCCCAGAGAAATACTGTGGCTTCTTTTTTTGTTGGATTTTCTGCTGGTGAGGTTTAGATTTCTGGGACAGGTTATTGGTGTTGGTTGAACAAATCTGGATACCAATATCAATATTGGATATAAAAATCAGATAATGATATATTGGCCGATATTTTTTATTTTTTCCATAAATGCAACTGTGACCAAGATGAACACGGAGCAGCATATTATACAGCTGAAAATAAACTTGTCAGTGCTCAGTTTACACAGGTTACTGTGTAAGGGGATGCTGTATTACATCAGCTATTTTTCCTTAGGTAAAAATATACACAGTGACAATACACCACATCAACACCACATACACAAAACACACAATTACATAATGACAGATGTGGAGATGAAAGCAACAGATAAAACAATTTAAGAAGATATAAAGAAGGGCGGAACAGATGTGAGAATCATTGTGAATGATAAACCAGGAATTTAAAAAGTTTGTCTGAGAAAAAAAGATGGTGTAAGGAGCAGATACTGAGGGAACGTTCGGAGTCTTGTGTCAAGTTTATTTTGTCATCTGTCTGTCAAGGTAGAGAGCTGAAGTGGAGCTATAATTTCACAGAGATCAGTTTTGAACTCACTGGGGCCAAATATCCTTTCTCGGACTGTCACATACTGTTCAAAAACTCCCAGGGACACTGGAGTGCTTTCTAAAAGCCCCAATCTAGAAACTCCCCAAGTCCCACATACCTGTCGCCAGACTTATAAATGTAGTCTGTGCTGATGTACAGTTGGTACCTCATATCACACACTGGAGTAGAATGCAAACAGCAGACCACTGTCCCTCGCTCAGACTCTGTAAAATATGATAATAAACTCAGTACATGTATGTCCTTCGGGGACTCTCTTCATTCAGTAAGTTTCCGGCGTTAGCGTTCTGTGGAGATCCCAACTTTCCATTAACAGTTTGGGATTTTATCGTGTCTTATTGGAGACTTTCACTTTCGGTATTGTGGATGGAGTTAAAATGTTAATGCTGTAATCTCAAATACAAATATTTGACTTTTGAAATGACTCATGGCAGGGACACTCATAACTATTGTTGTGGCAGTTTTATTGTGATTTGGGCATCACAACACTATTCTAGTCGGTGCAAGTTGGTGTTGACAGTTGGGAGATAAAGTCATACTCTTCTGTCTTCACTACTGTATATGTGTAAGTGCAGTAAGTTTTTACTGGGCACAATTGTGAGAACTGAGAACTGTGAGAACTGTATTAAAAAACAATGAGAACAATGAGATTCTACTGCATAAACAAGAGCTGAAGATTGAATTATTAAAATTAGTACACAAAAGTATTGACTAGTTAGCTGTCAAACTAATTACAATAAGCTTAATGCCATGAAGAAACAAAGTATTCACCACTGAAAGATCAATATTAAGTCCCCAAAGGAAGTACAGCACAGTAATTATTTTAGTAAACATAAACATAGAGTTCAAGAGTAAAAGTAACAGTGTAAAATACATACAAACTCTACTAAATCACAAATCAACAATCAACAAGGGCATTTGGGGAGTAGATTAAACATGCCTGTCAATATTTGTTTGGTCACAGATCTGACAAAATGGCCGATGTAACAATGACGGTTAAGCATCAACTGCCATAGAACTGCCAGTAGTGGTTGCTACCAGCGATAGAATGTTTAACAGAAACCAACTGCCGGTGGTAGAACATCGACCGTCTTGACCGGTCGCTGTCCATCGTGATGACCTATTTTTAAGGACCAGATCAAAAAAGGTTGAATTTAAAGTTGAGATTAAATGAAAAAAATGCTTACATAAGCTTGAACCAACCAATTTCAACCAATAATATCATGACATCCACCCATCAATCACTCTGAAACTTTTAGCGGCATAGAGCTAAGATTCATTAGTTAGCTAGCTAGCAACAGCATGGTACGTTGGTTATGACATGCCCACGTGCCCAACGTTCAAATCAAATTCCTCCTAACGTTATGTCCTGCCTGCCGATCCTGTTTCACTTGGAAATACGTCACAATACGGACGTTAGATACTTTCAAAATGCTGTTTCATCTTGACTTTAACCACTTCAACCACTTCATTTTAACTTTAACCAGGGAGGGAGCACGCTTGGGGGGGATAGGCTGTTTATGAGTTTATGAGTCAGGGTGTATTCGCCCATTCATTTAATTCCAGCCAGGGCCATTTATTGCATGTCATAAACCTCTCTCTCTCTCTTGCCCCTCGACTACTGTTTGTCTCTGTGCTCTCTGTCTCCCCATAAAGGCAAACATGCTACAATTCTAAAAAACAAAACAAAATGGCAAGCATATGGTAAAATGGCATGATGTGCTGCAAGTGAGAATTACTTTATAATCCAGTTCCCTAACCCTCACCTGAAGTTCACCTCACTCTCTAAATGCACTTTCCTCCTGCTTTCTGAGTTTCAGACCTTGTTGCCTTCATCTCTCTCTACCCCACCTCATCCATTTTTAGCTTCTTTGCTCCATTTCTGTGCCTTCCCTCTGCAAATTGTAGCATAAATTAGAAAGGCAAACCGTTTTTGATAGTTTCTGTTTTGCTACAGCAACAAACGAGAATTTGTGTTCTCATGGGGTTTTGGGGTGGATTGTCTTCGCATCTCAAATCACAGTTCTCCACTGTGATGTCCTCAGTATTCATTCAGTTCAGTTCAATATGTGCTCCTTCCTGACTGTCAAGACAAAGAAATATGTGTATGTGGTGTAAATATCAGTTAAATGTAAGGAGTCTAGTTTTTGTAGGCTTCAATGATCTTGTTCGTTACAAGCTTTTGGCAAAATGAGGTGGATGTTAACTTGTGATTCTTGTGAGCTTTAGAAGATCAACCAAATTTCTTTCACTCTGTGTGTGTGTGTAAATGTTTTTCCAGTGTGTTGCGATGTCCTATATTATGTGCACCCCAAAGAATGTGCGTCACTGCAAGCTAAGTATGTCTGTGCTGTGACTCTACAGCATTTCCAAAGCATGTGTGGATGTTTTTCTTCACTGTCTGGTCTGAGATGCGAGTTGTATGAGAGTTGCCATTATTAACAAGGCCATAACATTTGTACTTACCAGAGATAGGAGGAGCTTGACCTTGGTATTTTCTGATGAGAAGCGAGTTATATTGTGACCCACAGGTCAGCTGCTATGAGAGATTAGACTTGTGTTGTGATACTGACTGTCTATGCTTGTTAAGATGTCGTGATGGGATTCATGTTTTCCAAAGGAATGGAAAAGGGACTGGAAAGAAGTGATGGAAACAGCAGGAAGAGGTGAGGAGCGGCCTGTAGTAGCTGCCACAGAACTATTGGACACATGGATTTTGTGGGTCCTCCAATGTGTGCCATAAAGTATTTCTTACACAGTCTTTCATAAATAGTAAGCAGCGGATACAATTCATCTGCAGCATCCAGACAGCATGGTCCCTGTGTTTCTTCTGCAGTCTCCATGGAGTCCACGAGGCCCATATCTTGTGCACACTTTTTGAATAATTTATTCCCATGACATAAATAACTTGTGCACACAAGTTTTGGACCGCTACCTGTCACTTCTGATGCTTGTATGAAATAGTTCCCCCATAACTTTTGGGTCAGTGGTTGTTTTGTAGGCATTCAGCCAAATTATTTACTGTGAGAAGCCACCAATACACTCATTAATACACACACTGAAAACTTTTAATGAGTCAGTGTTGCAGACATAATTTGGTGCTTTTGAGAAGTACTGTCTTCTGTGAAGTCAACGCCATCTGTGTGATGAGTGCTTGTGATTCACGTTAGCTAATATGATTCTTACAAATTCTAACTTTTGCGGCCATTTTGTTGGCATCAATCTAAACATGGTCTAAAATCTGTGTAGTCCTTCCATTGGAAACGTGATGGCTCAGTGAAAGAGGTAGAGGATTCAAATGCACAACTCGCAGGCAAAACAGGTCAGGTCAGGAAATCAGAACAGGCAACCAAAACCAAGAGGACAAGGCAGGCGGGCCTAAAAAGACAGGCCAAAGGTGAAAGTGAAGCAAAATGTTGCCTTGTGTTGGACCGCTTGGCTGTTTGTGCAGCATGTGTTTATTCGCCCCAATGTTACAGCCTGTGTCTGTGGGAGTGAGTGTGTTCAGCTCAGCCTCTGACTGAACTCTGAACTCACCTCAGTTTCTGTGGTTCCCTCCAGTCTCTCTCCTTTTTCCTCTCGTCTCTGTACATTTATGAAGTACACTCATAAAATCCTGGAATAAGTGCACATTTTTCGCTGAAGTTATACCTAATTTAACATTTTGTGCTAGCAGCAAGAATTTCATTGCATCATGAGATTAAAACTCTTAAGTATTAATTGAGTTTTCCTCCTTTTTGAGGTGGTTGTGTGCATCTGAGATGCTTTATAGGAAATTTATAGGAAATTATTTATTTCACACACAATAAAAAAACATTCTCATTTTATAATATTTTTCAAACTCGGAACATTTGCTCCATTCAGTTTTTTCCTCATTTTCTGCCTCTCTCTCCCTCTTTCCATCTCTGTGTCTCTCTCCTCTTTTTCCTCATGTTCCAAAATAGTAATTAGTACAGAATCACTCTGGCGCCAGAACACAAAACCACAAAAACATGGAATCTGAGGCTTTGGGGGCAGCTGCCTCTTCAGCAGCAAGCATATGGCAGACACCCTTTTTGGAATGCAACACAGTGATTTGGGGATTGATCCTGCCTCCACCCACCACCCCCGCCCCCACACTACCCTCTCGCTCTGCTCCTCATCAAATTTGCTCATGTTTACATTCATCCCCACAACTATTAGCTTTTATTTATAGGTTCTCATTACAACCAAATACGTCAAAACCAGTAACAGGAAGGTATCAGTAGTTTCATTGATGTCTGTTGAGAGTGCTGATGTGACACGATTTTGGAGGACAGACACAGAGACAGACCTACACTCTCACAAACGGACAGACAGACAGACAGACAGACAGACACACACACACACACGCTTTGGTTTGTGCATTCCCCTTGGCCTCTATGATAGGGGAATGTTAATGAGTGGAGCCAGCCTTCGAGCTGAGCTCTGTGCCATATGGACCTGCCACGAGAGTGGCACATATCCCACTGACTAATTTAACTCAGGAGCACATGCGCTTACTCACACACACACACACACACACATACGTGCATCTAACAAATATGAGAAAATCTGGACTTATTGTGACTTTTGTGTGAATGTAGGTATTCGTTAAAGTTTGCTTATATTGAAAATTGTACAACAAACCTTTAGCAAAGCATTAGTTTAGTAAGAGTTTGCAGCAGTAACTTTCATACATTTGTATTTGAGTGAATTGAATTGTATTTTGTGCCATAAATATGATGCAGTTTTACACACATGTACATAGCAAACATCCTGGCTCATTAAAGGTTAGTTAATTGTTAATTTTTGTGTGTTTTGGTTCTGCAAATTTTAAATCAAAGCAAATGTGGCGTATCCCTGGAATGTTGAGACTATGGATAAATAATATAAATTCTTGCAGAACATTTGAATTTTTACGTCTACAGTTGGGTTTTTAGTACATCTCCTCCTCGTCCTCTTTCTTCTCCTTCCCAGTTTCTCTGTCAAAGGCTTTAAGGCCTGGCGGGGGGCAGGTTTCCCCTTGGCGGAAGCCAAACTCACACACTCCAAACACTTGTTCACACTGAGTCTTTGTGTGACTCACTCAGTGTGACATCCACAGACCTTAATGTGTTGGTTGGGATCTAACTCGGTGTGAAGACCTGAGACAAGAGGGACTTTAGTATAGATCCCAAAATAATTCTGTTAATGTTTAAAAGTGGATGTTGGCAGAAGAGACATAATGCACCAGCGTCATGAATTGCACCGCCAGTGTCTGTTTTTTGTCCGTTTTGCTCTCTTGTGCTTGCTTGACTTGTATTTGTTTCCATACATAAGATCAGTTTTGATATTCTTGAAAGATTTTTCACGCCATATCTTGTATGTCAGATAAACGTCCGTACATAAGATAATCTCTTTATCGCATGCAAGGAATTTAAATGAACAGTTTTGGGATGTTGAATGGCACAAATACTACAGTTCATGGCTCAGTCAGTTCTTCCATCTGAGAAACATGTACGTGGTCTGTTTGCTCAATTAACAGCCAATGAACTGCAGTCCATCCTAAAAACCTTTAACTGACAACCTGACAAATGTTCCTACCTTTTTCTCCAACAGTCAACTACAATGGGCCATTTGCCTACAGCATGGCACTGACATGAGCCTGACTGTAGTTAGGACTGTACTGTAAATTAATGAGGGTTATAATGTTCAGTTTTTGTTGAAACTGTTTTAGACAGTTGTTGATTCAGATCTAACAAACTGGAAACTGAGTGTTTATGTAATATTATATATAAAACATATGCTAAAACAACTTAGTCACATAAAATACAATGTATATGAAGGTAACTGCACAACATAAAACCTGGAGTACATTCAGCCATCTCCATCTAATACAATGTATAGTTAAAACATGTCATCACTATCACCAACCCATGACTGTAAACCCACAAATCTTTACACATAGGACTCATCAGTCGGCCCATGAGCCTTTAAGAATTTGATGGCATGGGAGATAAAGGAATTTCTTACCCTGTTAGATCTGGCCTTTAGCAGTCTAAATCTCTGTCCAGACAGGATAACCTCACACTCTTGATACAGACAATGGAGAGAGCTCTTCAAAAGTGATTTGAGTCTTTGAAATTGCTCTCCTGGAAAAATGTGAAACAGATCAGGCGGTTAAACACCATTGATCATTGGCCACTTTTACTGCACTCTTGGGCAATAAAAACAGAGCTGTTGGTTTTTTCAGTGCAATCGTGAATTGGTTCTGTTACGCTTTTCGAAAATAAGCAGCCAAAAGGATCCGCTCACGTTCATGGGGCACACAGTAGCAAACTGTGGAATCCACAATTTAGTCAAATAAAAACTGAGTGAAATACATAATGCTAATGCAATCAGCATAAGTAAAGTTTAAAGCCGGTCATTAGGGACTGCTGCTGCTGCTGCTGCTGCTAGTCGAACTGCTGAGCTCTAATCATGCATTCATCCTGATGTAACAGGTTACACAGAGCTGGGGAATACACTGCAACATTTCTGCAAGTCAAATTTCTGAAAACTGCAAAAATATGCAAAACTGTGAGAGAGGATTTGGCCCTTTGAGATACCATAATTAATTCAAATTTCCTCATTTCTGTTTCATGTTGTCAAGATATTTTGTCACTTAATTACACAGCAAGATTGAGTTTATCCTCCTCCCAAACTTCTATATGTGAAATAGCCATTTTCTGCCGCATAAGACCTTAACTTCCTTTTCGTTAAGAGACTCCCATTTCTGAGGTTAGAAATTTTAAAATTTCTAAAGCCTCAAACATATAAAACTTTTTAAACATTTGTTTCTATTTGTTCTTATATTCTGTGAGGGGAGTATGAGAATGTTCTTATGAACTCGCTGGCGATTTGATCTGGAAAATGGCTTTCACTGTGACTATCATATCATATTGGTTGATTTTAATTTGATGAGTCTTTTAATATGTTTGTTTCTTTGTCCATCTGTTTTTACAATGTACAGAGTTAAGGGCATTTACAGTATGCACTCTTTAGTCCATGCACATGGTCATGCTGCAAATGTCTAACCATGAAGGTCATTGGAGTACACTGAACTCATTGTCATGTTGGTGGAACAAGCTTAAGATGTGCCTTGTGACATGGGGCGTTCTCCTTCTGCAGGTAGCTTTTAGAAGATGGGTAGTCTGTGGCCATAAAGGGATGCACATGGTCAGCAACAATACGCAGGTAGGCTGTGGCATGTAAACAATGTTTAACTGTATTATGTGTGCCCAGATAAAGAAAAGAAACACACCACCAGCAGGCTGAACTGTTGCCACAAGGCAGGATGGATTAATGGATTCCTGTTGTTTACACTAAATCCT